>NC_087441.1:75359207-76014458 GCF_036321535.1 Camelus dromedarius
AAATTTTACTGCTGTCAGTGGTGTGTGTCTGGAGCTGGAAGATTTTGTTCTTGGGAATAGATATTAATTTAATTGTCTTTTAAATGGTATCTTTAAAGAAAGGAAGAAATCTTGAAATACAAATAAATACATGTTTAAATATAAAACACATCGTAATGTTAAAATTTTCCTGGATTTAGTTAGTATTATTTGTTCATTTTGAGGATTGAGACAATTAAGGTACTAAATGTTCTATAACCACAGGCACAGGGAATATTCTGGGGCATCTTGTTATTTGTTTACTGACTCCCAAATCAACCACTTAAACGTGAATTGTTGTCAGTATACTCCTTACCTTGATTTGCTGAAATCATTACTATTCTATTTCTGTTTTTTTTTTGGGGGGGGGTGTATTATTGATCTCTGTCAGTGTATAATTAAGTCCTTTTGTGTCTAAAGGCACCTGGAGACTGGAAAATGAAGATAAATATTTCCTGATCTCCAGATTAGTTGGTTCTTTTGTTGATGTTTCATATTTGCTCAGACTTGACGCTGTGCAGGCCGCCTCAGCCCTTAACACAGTAGCTGCCATCTACTTCCCCCTCCGCTGGGGCCCTGTGTCTAAAACATTTGCCTATTAAAATGCATTTATCGATAGTAAGAGCTAAGAGTGAAATTTACCCTGTGCCACAGACCGCTCTTACTTCTTAAATCCCCTGGCGATCCTGTGAGATGAGTCTCAGCGTTACCTCCATTGTGAAAGAGCGGAAACAGGCACCCAGCTCGGCAGAAATAAAAGCCCACGTCATTTATTGAGGGCTTCCTGTTTGCTAGGTACTGTGATGGGTGCTTTGTCTGTATTACCCCCTGAACTCTCAACAATGTTGTGAGGTGGAGTATTACTATCTTCTTTATGTATCTGAGTATGGGTTCAAGAGATCAGCTAGCTTCAAGGTCACAATAACTGCCAGTTAAATAACAAGTGCCTGCTGGTACCCGAGATGAGGGTGCACATCGGAGTACTAATTCTCCTCTGGGAGTTAGTACTACAGTCAGCACGGAGTGCAAAATTATCATCAAATTTCCCTTGAAAATCCCTTACGTTGTCTACAGTGACAGTTTGCAGACACAGAGAACCTCTATAAATCCAATTTGGCTACACTTTGCCCTCTAGCAAATAGAATTTTGGGAGTAGAATTCAGAAATCAGTGAATGCAGGCCCATGAGCCAGCTACTGTTTTTGTAAATAAAGTTTTATTAGAACATAGCCATGCCCATTCATTTATAAATTTTCTGAGGCTACTTTGGAGCTACAAATGCAGCAGTGAGTAGTTGCACCGTAGACCCTAGTGCCCCACAGGACCTAAAATATTTACTGCCTGGCTCTTTAAGAAAAAGTTTGCTGCCCCTCTGGAATAAATCATTTTTTCTGTAGGTGAGGTAACAATGAAGAATTGCCTGGCATCTGGGGCCTTGTATAAAAAGAAATAAGGACCACGCAATACATTCTTGGTCGAAGAGGCACGTGGGAACTGAGAGCAACCAAGGATGTAGCATGTTCTGTAAATCACCATTCTCACTCAGGTGACTTCCATGCAATTCTGAAAAAGTAATGTTTTATGTTAATAATTAGGACTATCCTAGTGTGTTGTCCTACCTTAATGCTTTATTTTATTTTATTTTTTTTTATATCCTTGAAAAGCAGATCACCTTTCATCTCATATAATTTTTTAAAGTTGCCTACTGCTTATATAATATTGAGAGGGTTTCTTATCAGAAGCAGAAACCAGACTCAGCTATACTTGAATTACTTGTAAAAAATATATTAAGTATAAATTGGGATTTCACAGATATCTGTTATTTCTGAAAATTCACACATTTCATTTCACCAGATGTTAGTATAGTTTTTCACTCCAGAAGATTCATACTTAAATGTTTGCCTTTTTCAAACTTCAGTATTTATAAAAACATCATAGTTTTCAATATTTTAGTTTTACAGTGATGTTTAAATTATTTTATATACTGTATTTTTAATCTTAATGAGTTTTCTCTCTAATGGTAATTTTTTCGTCATAAACAGTGATCTTTTATTTGTCATAAACATTTAAACTTGAAACAGTATCCAAAATAAACTATTGTTGCTGTCTTTAAAGAGAAAATATATCAGTGTTATTCTCCCAAATATTTAAACATAAAAATTATACTTGAATTTAGATTTCTAATAATTTTCTTCGGTTAAAAAATAACTGTATACATATTATATGTTACATAATATTTATATTTAAAAGTAAATATAATGACTATTTTAAAAACATTTATACAGTTTTTAAAAACAAATATATATCATCTGGAGTGAAAATGACATCAAAGTAAATTTATTTTTCTCTTCCCTTTTTGTGGTGGTGAATAGTTGTTTCTACAATGAATATTGCTCAGTACAACCCATATTCATGCATACTCATCCAAAGCATCAACTTTTTTGATTGTTTCATTTTTTTCTTGTTAGAAATATAGAAAGATGTCATATTGAACATGGGTTTACAGTCTGTGCAAACTTCATACTTAGCTTACTTACATGTGAAATTGTCGAAATAAAATAACATTATTGCATTTCATGAAAACCTTGGCATGTTTTGGTGATTTTTTGGTATTGGCTGCCAAAATGTTCAGATATCTGAGTAATCAGCCTGGTGGCAGCTCGGGGACCTCTCACTTGAAAGGGTCTCCCTGGGCACCTTGGAAATGAAGGTCTTCCGCATTTGACGTTCTTCGCTATATTTTAGGACATGTATTATTATTAGCAGAAATGCAATGACTGGTTCTCAGATGCAGCTGTGGTGACCAGAGGTAATATTCTCAGAGGTCGATGTCAGACGTCCCTGGTTTCAGATCACAGTTCTCCCTTGTACTGTAGAATGCCAGAGAACTTCCTAAACTTTCTGTGCCCGAGTTTTAGTTGTAAAATGGCACCTTCCTTATAGGTTGTTAGGAGGAGAAAAGGAGATAATCTGAAGTGCCTTTCACATACTCAATTCATAGAAAACTGTCTTCAAAACAGCTTTCAGTCATTCAGCTTACTTAATAAATGGAGTGTTTAGATTTTCTGTCTGTCTTGCCTTCCCTGGCTCCTTTGAGTGCTTTTCCTTTAATACCTGCTGTATAGTGGTCTACTAACTCTGTGTATTACCTTTTGCCTCAGCTGTCAACTTAAAGGTCTTTTATTAACTTCTAATCAGGAGTTATTGACTGAAAATATATTGTTTTACTGCTTAAGGTAACTTTTCTTTGAACAGAAGGATGTCTTATCCTGGGATCCACAGAGAGGTTGTATTTCCGTGTAATTCATGTCCTTTATAGTCCTCTGTATTCTATTTTATGCATTAAAAAGCATTATCTCAGAAAGGAGTCCACAAGCCTTCTTTAACTACTAAAGGCACTCATGGTACTAAAAAATAAAAAAGTTAAGAATCCCTAATGGAAGAAGTCCCATTTTAGTGGAATAGGATAAAGCAGAGATTGGTGAGGGAAGTCTTCTGTATCAGGTAACTCAAAACTCTTGAATCCTACTAGAAGTCCCTCACTCTGCCAACAGGTCAGGCTAGTCCACCTAGCCTCAAAAAAATTAAATAGTGCTATCTTTAGTTTAAGCTTCTTGACTTCTCCATTTTTTGAAGCTGTGAAAGAAAAAAAATTGACCACCATTCTTCTAATACATGGGGAATCAATAAGAGGCAGCCATGTATGGTGGGATGAACGGAAGTGTTGAAATCATGGTTGTTCAGTCTTTCCAAGTTGCTGACTCTTCACCTATGAGGTGGAAATTGTAATATGCACATGACTGCTTTGGGGAAGGATTAAAAGGAAAAAGCTCTGGACAGCACAGAGTATCTGGTGCACTGTGGGTGCTGCCTGGGTGTTAGTTTCTTCACTTACGCTGAAAATCCAAAATGAACCTTAATTAAATTGAGAGTTTAGTGGAGGGTTGAGGAGTGTGGTAGAATTGAGAAGTGTGGTTACTTTCTTTTTAGAGTGGGTTGAGTGGTTTTGTTGAATGGGGAAAGTTTTCTGAAAGAGATAGACAGAATGAAAGTAGGTTTGGCAGAAAGAAAAGTTAGGTTACAGAATTTAGTTGTAGAAATAGTATGTGAGGAAAGAGCGGACTGGGGAGTGGGAAAATTGAATTTAGAGCCTTGGCTTTGTGGAGAGGATGGAGTAAAGGAGAACGTGCATGTCACTGAACTCATGTTTTTCCTTAAGTTATCTGTTTTCAGAGCAGTGGAATTTTTCATCAGAGACAAATACGAAAAGAAGAAATACTACGATAAAAATGCTATAGCACTTACAAATGTAAGTAAAATCTTCATCTCTATCACCAATTAATGTTTGTTGAGTAGATCTTGAACTTCTAACATCTGATACAGCTCAATTTATTTATTGTAAAGATATACTAGTTACATTCCGTAAAACATTTGAATATTGGAATTTTTTGTCACTTAATGTTAATGAGCTCTCAAAGCAGAACTCTTGGTTCAAAAAGGAGCATAATCAAGTAAGAGTCTAGTAATTGCTTAAATGACATTTGATTAAGTTAATTGTATGAAATTTACAAAAATATAAAGCCACTAACTGAAAAAGGAAGGTAGAGAAAGTTATTTTACTGGATTCTGGAAATGAATGAAAAAGGCCAGTTTATTGTCTTATAAGGGCTTTGGTGAATCTGTCCAGACATAAGTTTATTAAAACATGCTTTTTAATTGATTATTATCAAGCATTTGTTACCTAATTTTGAGACCTTACTATAGTGATCAAATATGGTTTTTTTTTTCTTTTCCTGATTAAATTTTCCCATCCCAGTAATTACCATTTAAAGCTAATTGTCTTTATTATTTCAATCATTTTTTGGTCTTTGATTCCTGGCTCAACAATAAAGCTACCAGCCAGTTAATTTTGTATTTAAGTCACCTGCCAAGTAATTTAGAGGCAATAATTTCATCTCTTTTTGCATGTAATCTGATTTTCCTTTTCATTTTCCTGTAGTCCATATGGAGAAGCAACATACGATCAAATTCTAACAAAATAAGGAAATTTTAATTTAATATATTATGTTTGACCATTGAAAAATCTTGGTGAAAAGTGTTTAAAGTATGATTAATGTATATTTTTGAGCAAAGGTACCCTTGTGTTTATTTTGGGCTGCATTTTCAGTGGATGTAGAAGAGGAAATCCTTTGAAAGATTGACAAAAATGGACAGTATTGAGAATGGTATTTATAATGTCCATAAAATTGTTTAGTTATAGCATTATGGGGAAAAATGACTTACTTTAAAACACAAGTAATATATTTTCATATGAAATTCTAAGAAATCATTTTAGAATACAGGATGTATAAACTAGGGGATGAGAATTTTGGTGGCCATCCTAAAATTCTGTCATGGTGATACAGAGCGAATCTGCCCTCCCTGGCTGTTCCTTGATGGAACGAGTGATGGGAGACATTTGAAAAACATTGAGTACAGAAATCTGTCCTGCCTTACCTCCCCGCAACCTCTGAAGCAGCAGGGAATCACAGCTGGAAACACAGTGATAACAGTGATTTCTTGGGAGATCTAGCGGGCTTGAGGTGAGGAGGCTGAGTGCTGGCACGTTGTCTGCTCTTTTCCATCAGCAGCTTTTCTCTCCTCTCCTCCCTTCTTCCCTCCCCCATCCCTTTCTTCCTCCCCCCACCACATACTTCCACTCTCACTTGATTCATTTGCCACCAGAATGATCAAACACCGAGTCTGCTGGAGCGGTGAACGTCCGGGTAACTAACTATTTACTCCTGACCCCTAACGTCCTTGGATTTGTCTTGGAAAAACAGCTAATGATCACTGGGCGTTGGTGACTTTAAAATGAGCACTCGCTTGTTGTTGTTTCAGTTGATCTTACACATTTCTTGCCTCCTTTATCACTTCACATACCTCAGAAGTAACCTCTGGAACTCAATACTTGAGTTTGCAGCACACAGAGGTTTTACTTCTCCAGACTGAATTTCACACGAAATTACTTTTCCCATCAATGGCCTTATAATTGAGTATTATATTAAGGGTTTAAAAACAGCAGCATTTTCACTCATCTTACATATTTGTGTATGTATGTATATACACACATATATGTATTAAAAACTAGTAATTAGTACAACAAAAGTAAAATTAAATCCTTTGTTTTAACTTAAAAGTTGTTATGGAAGCAGCGTTTCTATACTGTATTGCAATAAAAATGAGCTAGTCCTCCTAATTTTATTGAGCTCTGTTTGTCGTTAGCTAATGCTGGCATAATTTGTTATTTAAGGTAAATGAGCAATAGTTTTAAGACAGTGTGAATTGCATTGAATTTTAGATGCCCTTCGAGGTGGGGATGAGAAACTGAGGTGATGAATAACTAGGTGGTGAGTTAAGATTAATGTAACACAGCATAATTTCAGGGTGTTTTTTGTTGTTGTTACTTCTGTTACAGTTTTGGTTTCCTTTTCTGTGGAATAAGAATGCTCTGGTGTCTACATTTGATAGTGTTATAAGAGTTAAATAAAATAAGGCAAGCTGCATTTTTTGTAGAGTACCTAGTAAATACAAGCTTAGTAAATGTAAGCTCCTGTGGATGATTATGTTGGAGAAAGAGGGGAGGGTGGCAGGGCAGACGACTCACAGCAGGTGGACAATTTAGAGATGTGAGTACTCAGAATTAACCATAAGACTTTAGATCATTGGCACAATTTTGATATGAGTTCTGTTTGGTTAATATTGCTACATTTTACCCTTTAATTATGGGCTGCCAGGTGACTGATGTGGCCATTAAAGAATTCTATTTTGAAAGTTTTCTAGAATTCTCCATTTCTTAGTGATTTATCCAATGATTTTAAATTAGTATATTAAAATTCAGGCTGCTTCATAATAGTTCGTGGCCGTGATTCCTTAGTTAAGTTTGTTGAAGTCTCTTAACTCTCCCAGTGAGTTTAATTGGTGATTTCTTTTGTATGATTGATTTATTAGTTCAGTAAATGTACTTTCAGCTTTTGTATCTAACATATGCCATGAAAGGTAATTGACTTTGGAAGTCATGTTTCTAAAATGATTTCTGGACTCCTGAAAAACTTGAGCTTCATAGTATACTGAGAGCTCCTGGGACAGCCATCTGAGAACTGCTGTGATAAAATCTCCACTTGGAAAACATATCCAAGAATTTTGAAAATGGGTGTGAAGCAATGTATTGCTAGCAATTAATCCATAGGGTATTTTTCAGTGTTTCAGAGCGCATGATTTTTTATTATACCATTATTCTGTTAAAAAGGGTGATATTAAAAAGAAATCAAGAAAGTAATGTAATCTTTTCTTGAAAAGATAGATGAACATTTTGCCTTATGATCTTCAAATAATCATACTGGTATTTTTTTAAATACTTGATACTTTTTCAAAGAGTTATTTGCTCACCTTATCCTGGTACATGGTAGTGGGAAATCTGTTTTGCCTGATTAGATTTCTTCTGCAGTAGGTGGGTTTGTATGATGGGATTGCTCTGAGAGTTTCTTCACATACAGTTTATTTTGGTGGGGGCTTAGTGAAGAACCTCAGGGCTTAAGGATAATTGAGAGAAGGATTGTAGTTCGTTTATTCCAGAGGGAAATCTTTTCCGGGTTCCACCTGTGTATCCTGTCATGGATAGAGGGGAGGGCTGGAGAAGGTGGGGAGTAGGGGGATGTTCAAACACGACTATTGATTTACTGACACCACCAATTCCCAGCACCGTTTTCAAGGTCAAAGTCTTGTCCTCTCTCTCTCTAAAAGTACTAAAATCCAGTGAAATGGAATTACCATCTAGCCAACAACATAAATTCTGAATGTAACAATAACTGTAGATAACTTATATGAGATTTCAGACAAGTATGATAGCAAGCCAGTGCACTGCTGTTGAGATGGAACCTCCTTTTGGTTCTGCCTCTGAGATGCACTCATCCTCCTGTGTTCCACAATAAAAATAAAAAAAATATTTATTGAGACCTGCTGAATGCCAGATGCTAAAGATGATGAACAGACCAGAACAGTGTCTCAGACAACTTCAGCTGAACAAAGAACATTGATTAAGTAATCACACATCCTTACTGGACAGGCGTGATGAGGATGCAGTAGGGGAGTGCTGTAGAAGGTGCTTTAGGAGCCATGAAGTGGCTGCTTAACACAGACTAGGGGAAGGAAAGGATACTTCCTGGAGGGGGCAGTGTCCACTGGGAATTAAAGGATGGGTAGGAACTACTGGAAGTGTGGGTACCTCCTGCAAAGAAAACAGCAGGAGTGGAGACCCCTAGAGCCAGGGGAGGCTGACTAGAGTCTAGACCCAGAGGAGTCACGTGCGGCTCGAGGCAGCGTGGCCAGGTCAGGGGAGGATGGGAGACAGGTAGACGACACTTGTGGCCTAGTTGAGTTTGGACCCTGCCCTTCTAGGTGGGAATATGTAGTGGGCAGACTCGTATTTGATTTGTCATAGTTCAGAGAAGAGCACGTCTCGGGGGGAGGAGACTGGGGAGGAGGGCTCATCCTGGCGACAGGTGATATGATTTCCTGCTTGGGTGCTTAGTGGGGCTGCTGAGAAGTGGTCTAGAGAGGCTTAGAAGAACATCAAGAGCATTAGTTTTTCTTGCCTCTGCGTTTTTCCCTCGTCTGTATCCGTGCTTCCCATTGTCAGTATGTAGACTTCTATTTCTTCATTGCTCGCTCACATAACGGACCTTACCCTACTCATCAGCTTTTTAAAAATCTATCTTACTGAGGTATACTTGACATACAATAAAGGCAGACAATTTAAGGCACAGTCCGGTGAGTTTTGGAAACGGTCTGCCCCTGTGTAACTAGCACGTGGAACGTTTCCTTCACTCCAGCAGTTTCCTTTGTGTCTCTGGCCTCCCACCCCAGCCCAGGGAGCCACTGCCCTGCTTTTATCATTGTGGGTTCTATTTGTCTTTGCTAGAGTTTCATATGAATGGACTCATACTGTTTACTCAATGTGCCTGACGTCTTTCTTTCAGCATGTTTCTGAAACTCATCCCTGTTTCCATGTGTGCTGTTAGACCAGTCCTTTTTTATTGGCACACAGTAGTTTGAGGTACAGGTATAGTTTGTTTACCCATTCGTGGTTGATTTGCTCATTGACTTTTCAAGTGTCTTTCTTACTGAACAAGTCTGTTTTTTCCCTATCTGGAACATAGTATTAAAGGGTTTTTTTTTTTTTTTTTTGCATTAAAATGCATTGTTAAATGACTCATAGTTACCGAATAGTTTTATATTGCTCCTTTTGAGGTTTAAAAGTGGTCAGATCAGTTTATCACCCTCTGAAAATGAGAACTGTACTTGCAAACACTTACCTTGAGTTAGTAATACTTAACATACTGAATGCCCCTATTCCTCCCTTATACTTTTGTGTTTAGCTTTTACATGAGTTCGGGCAAAAAGGTCTTTATGATACAGGTTATTATCTTAAGTGATTTTATGTACTTCTAAAAATCCCTTGTTTTCTGAATGAAGTGGCAATGAAAGATCTCAGATAGGTAAATGTCCAGTGGGATAAACCAGCTTTGAAGCCAGGCTTTAAAATGCACAGTTTGTCTTTTTAAATATTTCCTTCTATGTTCAAGTTACATTAGTAGTCACTCAGTGGCTAGTTTGCATAATTTTTATAGAGACAACAGTGTTCCAGGAAAAAAAAAACCCAAAGATTTTGGTCTTGGGTTGCAAGTCAAGAATTACAGTCGTAACTAAATTAATAACAGGCAGATTGAATGAGGCCTGTCATCTCTCAGTGTTATTTTGACATTACATCATGACCTTTCTGTAATAGCACCTTTTATTTTTAAAAATTCCTCATAGGCACTGTTGATACGATAGGGCAATATAGAGATGTCAGTTTTATGGCTTCAGAGATCTACTAAGCGTTTTGTGAGCGTATCTCACTTACATTTTGACAGTGAGGAGAGCAGGAAGATAATGCTCCCATTAAAGTGATCAACTGCACATTTAGAAATTGGGTAGGAAGATGTGTGGAAAGACTTTCAGATGAAATCGTTTTCATGTCTAAATGGTCTTTGCTGCATGTGTAACTCTCTCCTAATGCCCTGGGGTAATTCAGTGAGTGCAGCTCTCAGAATGGTGTTGATGCAAACAGATCCTGAAGAAGGAAGTGTATGAATTGCTTTCTGACAAGCCTGTCTGCTGCTTGGCTGTTACACTGCATTAATCCCCTCTTTTTCTCTCCCAGCCTTCTTTCTGGTTTTTAAACAGTTGATTAAAACCTTAATTAACTTTTACTATTTCAGCTGTTTTATTTTCCGCTCTTATAACAGTTATTGTCAGTAAAAACAAAAACTCATTTGTACTCTCCTGCTCCTTGAAGCAATGTATCTTCATGTCTCTGAGCATTAATATTTCAGTGGTGACACCGACCGAGACTGAACCATGAGAAGTGTCATTATTTTTCAGATGCTTTTGGTATGATTTTGTCTGAGTACACTTTAAATTTTATATCATAGTGAAGTCCATTTTAAATCATGCACTATTGTGTAGTAAATACTTTTAGAAATTCTACATGGAAACACTAAAAAAGCAACGCTTTCTTCTTGACACAATATTTTCCTTTGACATACTTCTAAATCTCAGAAATATGTTTCTTACCTGTGCCTGTCAATTCTGGTGACCTTGTGTTGTTTGCTTTTCTTTTTGTTTTCTCCTGACTTTTCATCTGCATTCCACAGATTTCCTCCTCTGATGCTCCTCTTCAGCCTTTGGTGTCCTCTCCTCTACAAGCTGCTGCTGCTGAGAAAAACAAGTTGGAGGTATGGTGGAGTTCTAGCCACATGATGCATTGCTCAGTGGTGAATGCACTTCCTTTCACCATGCACCCTCCTTTGGGATGCTGTCATGGTTGTTTATGTTTTGAATAGTCTCCAGTGTTAAATATGTTAAATGCGAGAATTTTAAGAACACTTTTGTACGTCACAGGTAAGATTAAAGGGCTTTAATCTGTATGTAATTTCAGAATGATGAATTTACTAGTACCATAGATATATCTCAGCATTTAATAAGCAGTTTTTGTTGTTTTTTCCATTACTACTTTACACTTGAAGGAACTTTCTTATAGTTGCTCTTGAATTCTTTGATTCATTGGGAAGGTTGTTGATTAAAAATGTTTTCTTTCTATGATTCTGTTATTATAAGCACTTGAAGAAAGTAAAGGTCGAGTTTCTCTTTAAGCAATACTAACCATCATATAGAGACAGTGTATGAGTGTAGAATGATCGGTGACACTTGTTAGAGTGGGTTTGGGGTACAGGTGGTTGGGGTGCATGGCGCTACCATTATGGATTTTGAAAGTCATCTCTACAAATATTTGAGGGTTTTAATTTTTTGACTCTTTATTTTTGTTTTTGTTTTTGGTATAATGACCTTAATGAATCAGTTTGAGACATCTGATTTTCAACTACCATTTTTTCTGTTTCTGTTCTGTTTCTGGACACAAAGACAAAGAAGGCATATCCCCCTGCCCTGAAGAAGCTTACAGTCTCACAGGGGAGAACAGAGCACTTTTCCAAGGTTTCTAATGCAGCGTAGCGTGTGCCGTGATTGACATGTGCCCCTGTGCTGCTGCCAATACAGGGGGCACACTTTTGATGCATCTTAAACTCGTAATAAACGTTAGCTATAAGGATTAGGATGCGTGCCAAGTAGGGAAAGTATTTTGTGAAAAAAAGCTTGGGGCCCCGTGGAATGTCGGGCTTTGCCAATAGAAAGGGGTAGGTTTGCCAGTTGGGTTAGGTTTGCAGGGCTGGAACCTGTGGTAGGGGAGAGTGGGGGAGGAGCCTTCCCATGGGCCTGCTGAAGGGGACTGGGCTGCATCCTGAAGGCTCCGGCACCTCAGTGAGTTACAGAAGTAGGGGAGTATCAGGATCCAATCTTCATGTCATGATGCTCTGCTCCCCTGGCTCTGGAGGGTGAATTCTGTGCTGTTGGGTGTGGAAAGGCTTTGACAACCTGTCACTCTGATCCATGAGCGAAATGATGGGGGCTTGTGCTGGGGTGGAGGCAGAGGGCTGAAAAGGAGAGTGTGGTGGTAAGAGGTCTGGAGAAGATGGAGCCCATTGACGGGCTTTTGGGGGTGCTTTGGGAAGCTGTGGTGACTCCCAGTCTCAGGCTTGGACATCTCTGTAGACAATAGTGCTGTCCGGTGAAAAAAGGGCACAGGCTGAGGAGGGGAGCATGTTTGAGGAGAGAACAAAAAGGGATGCATGGGGCGTGAGGTGACTGTGGGATGTCCGGGTGTCTGGTAGCTGTTGGATGCACAGGTCTCTAGGCCAGAGGAAAGGCCCAGGTTGGAGCAGGGGAGGGGGCGGACAGGTAAGGAGACGGGGCAGCCCAGGAGGGAGTATGGAGTGATGAAATGGGAGCCCTGCGGATGGAAAACTGGGTGCACTTGGACTTAAGAGCGGCTAGAGGGGCACTCAGGAGACAGTGGGGACAGTTTTGAGCCTGGAGTACATGGTCGGAGGTGGACAGTTTGGGTGGCAGAGTGCTGTAGGTGTCGGGATCAGCACTGGGGGCGTGTGGGGGTTGCCATGAGAAAGTGCAAGGATGTCAAAGGCTAGGGTGGCCTTTTCACTGTTTGCCTTGAAGCTGGGACCAAGAGTGGCCACTCTGAGATTACAGGTGTGTACTGTGTGGTGCCTCCACCAGGTCTTGGAAAGCAGTGGTCTGATCCAGTCTAGCATTAATGATGATGTCTAACAGCATTTAGACATTGGGGGGCACCTCAGAGTAGTCCATTTAGAATGTCTATTCATACTTTTTTTTTAATCCTTTAAAAATGTCTACTTTTAGGTATGCGTTATAACTTGTATACTATAGTGCTATACATACTTTATAAATATATACATATGTATGGTACAGTATATATGCTCACAGCTTTTTAAGATAAGAATGCATAATAAAAAAATCATAGAGACTGTATCTTTAATTAAATCACTCACGTGTAGTTTGATCATAGTGAGCCCAGTACGTACTTTATCTTGTAGGACTTGAACATTTATTCCAGCTTTCTTATGCAGGAGGTCTCCTGTTTCTGTGTCTCACTCAGACATAGAGTAACCAAGTTTTGGGGACTACTATTTTACCATACCAGACACTGCTGTGTTTTATTCTTGCTAAGAACATAGTTTAAAACAACAGAGGTTCTCACAGTTCTCTGATCTTTCAGCAGCTTTTGAGTCTAAAGACGAGAGTCATCTGTGGGTCACACTGTGTGATCTGAGTTTAGAGCCCGTGGTTTTAATGTCACTTCAGAGCCTGTGTCATCACACCGCTGCTGGGATCAGAGTAGATTACAGCCGTCTTCTGACAGCCAAGATGTTAACGATGTTAAAGAGCCTTAGCTCGTGCCCCCTCTGTTAAACGTAGCTAACTGATTTAATTTGTTTTTGGTGACTTCAGATGCGCCCCTCCAGTCACGGTAATTAGAAAGATTGGCTTCTTATGAAGTCTCATGACTGACTTGCCTGGGAAATACCAGGCAGCTTTGGGAGGTGACAGAACAGTTCATCCCCAGCGTGTTAGGGAGAGTGTTCACTCATGTTGTTCCCCCACCCCAGACTTGGCTGATGATATCCAGAGAACGTTTTATAGCATTTGAAGGATTTTTGTTCCCCTCATTTTCACCTTTCACTTATAAAATGGATTACCTCGGAAAGCTGTTGTGAGGATTTGCACGAGTCAGACGGTATCCGACGCACGGGAAGGGGTCAGTAGATGTGAGCTGTCATTGTGAGGAGGAGGGATGGGTGATGGCATCCCTCTCTGCCGGACGGCAGGGGGGCAGGGGCAGTGAGAGCCGGGAGTGTGGGCTCCGGAGGCCCTCGGCCCAACGGCTGATGAGCTTTGTGCGTGATGACACTTTTTTCAGACGTCATTATAAAAATTGAATTAGGCAATAAGGTGCTTATCACAGTACCTGGCCCACGGGAACTTTAATTGTATCTCTTATGTTACAGCCTGAGAATTGCCAGTATTGGCTTTCCTGATTTACAAGTGGTGAAAATCTTACTCCTGAGAGAGGTTGTGTCAAACACCATTTTAAAGGCATAGGTGCAAATGCAGCCTATGGGCATTTTGATCAAGTTGTGTGTGTCTACTATTCTGCCTTTCCCGAGTTCACCAGTTTGTCTTTGCATGTTTGCTGCCAGGAATCTAAGGCCTAGGTCAGCACTCTGCTGCAGTGTCATCCGATTCTAAGTGTCTAGGCACCTTTTCCCTCCACCTGCCTTACAAGGGCTCTGTGTGTGTGTGTGTGTGTGTGTGTGTGTGTGTTTCCTTTCCTTTCCTTTCCTTTCCTTTCCTTTCCTTTCCTTTCCTTTCCTTTCCTTTCCTTTCCTTTCCTTTCCTTTCCTTTCCTTTTCATGCAGGAATCTGGGACTCGTGTGTGCTAAGCACACACTCTACCACTGAGCTATACCCTCCCTTTGCCAAATGCTCTTTATTCAATCTTTATTTCATTTTCCTTTTTTAATGGCCCCTAAGTTTTTATTAGTATATCCTATTTCATCCTTCTTGGAAATGCAACTTGTGAACATTATAACACCATTATGGTTTACTTAGACTAAGTTGGATTAAACACACTCACTAGGCAGTCCCCAAGCACTATCTCCAACACTTTTCTTCACGAGAAAATTATTGTATTTGCCCTTTTAAAAATCACTACACTGTGGTAACAGGCTGAAAATATTTTGTGTTATTTTTAAAAGTTAAAGTGATTTTAACCTTTTCTCCTTGTGTACATGTTGTGATCTGTCTTCATCTGTGTGATAAAGAATTCTGTTCCATCAGTTTATTTCTTCTTTTTATTCAAATTTTAACTTAATGATTGCTGTTAGGAAGCCTAACCTGATGTAAAAATGCAGTGAGGATTTACTGAGTAGAGGTCTCATCTGTTTTAAACAAACTCTAAAATATCAAAGAAGTTCTAAATTGTCTCACCTCTGTCTTAATTGTTTTTTAGGAAAAGTTATTCCTTTTCGTGTTATTAACATGTACCTCCCTCAGTGAGAGTGTGCATCTGTTCTGCTTCCTTTTATGTTGCAGTATCGCTGGGCGTTGTCATCACACTGTACCTTTTTCAAATGATGACTCAAACTAATAAAGTAAAACTGTGTAAAGAGCTTTTTTTTTAAGTAAGCATCAAAACATTTGGCTATGTTTCAGAAAGAAAAGGAAAAAAAAAAGGAAGAGAAAAAGAGAGAAAAGGAACCAGAAAAGCCTGTAAAACCTCTTACAACTGAAAAGGTAACGTTTCTTTTCTTTTCTTTTTTTTTTTGTCTGCAAAGATTACTACCTTGTTTGTATAGTTAGATATGAATGACTTTTGGGATGTTCATGATATACAAATATTCTTTCAGCAAGGATTGTGTGCTGTGCATGTGCGTCTGGCTTGTCCTGTGGGATCTGTAGTCAGTTACATAGGTGAGGGGGTAGATTCGTGTGAGTTCCTTGAGGACGAGTATTATTAATGATGGGAAGAATGGTGTTTTTAGGGGATGGGGGTATAGCTCAGTGGTAGAGTGCGTGCTTGGTACGCATGAGTTCCTGGGTTCAATCCCCAGTGCCTCCATTAAAAGAGAATTATTAAAAACAAACAAACAAAAACAGGTTTTCTACCATTTAAAAAAATGGCATTTTTAACTTTTAAATCAGCGAAAATTTAAAGAACGGAGATATCTTACCTGAAGGGCCTTCAGGAGAGATTCTAGGTTTAAGGTTAGCACTTGAGCTAGATTTTGAAGTGTAGGTGGGGTTAACGTGTGAGGCAGGAGTATATCAGGTGGAGAGAATGCCTTGAAGACTGGCATGGAAACTGGTAATACACCAAGTGTGTTTAAAAAAACAGGAGTAGAGTTTGAAGGAAGATACATGTCTGTGTATAGAAAGTAGTGAAAAATGAGACCAGAATGGTAGATTGAGCTCAAATTGTAGAGGACCTAAAGTCCAGACTGATTGTTTTTGGGAGGAAAGGCTGTGGGCAGCATTTCAAGGTTTCTGAAGCAGATGGTACGTCTAACTGAGAAGATTCTTATGGAAGATTGTTCGGCAGTGATAAGCAGGACGCGTGTGATTAGGCCCACCAGAGGTAGACAGAGCATTCCATTTTTCTAAAGGGCTTGGTGAAATGCTTATGGCGGCTTAGCTTTGAGTGTGTTTCGTCATACAAGACTGGGAGTGCAGTAAGGGAACTGTTAGTAAAGGGAGCACCCTTGATTTTAGTTGATGGAATTTTAATAATTGACTTTATGAAGGCATAAATTACATACGACAAAGTGCATCCATTTTGTATACAGATCAGTATTTACTGGCTCTTAGTCTGTCCTATTTATTAGAACAGTCTCTCCCCTCAGAGAGTTATAAACATGCTTTGAGCATGAAAGATGTGCTGAGGATCCTTTGTGTAGCGTCAGAACCATCCACCATCTGACCCTTTCTTCACCTCCCTAGCAGTCTCCCTCCATCCCTCATGCCAGGCAGACTTGTCTGTTGCCACCTGAGCGTACCTTCCGTCTCTGTTCTCTCAATTGCCAAGAGTATCCTCCCGTTGCACCACCTGCATCCTAAGCTTACTCATTCCACCCTTTCCATGAAGTCCCTGGAACATCCCAGCTAGATATGCTCTCTCCTTCCTCAGAATCCTGGTGACATTGTCACGCATTTGATTTTACTACTTCCTACCTTATATTATTGTTTAATTGTACTGTTAGATAAAGTTCTAACACGTGTTTTGTTTCCTAAGATTATGCATCGATCAGGTGGGGAATGAGTCTTACATTTCTTTGTATTTCTAACAGTTTCTTGTGTGTGTTAGATGTTTAAGATAAATACATGTACAGTGATTTGTTGATGTTTTTCATCTAATTCCTGTAAATTTTTGATCCCAAGGTCATGCAGAATAATTAATAAACTGCAGTTTATTACTGATCAATTTATTAAATACTAAAGACTGTAAGATTCTTGCTAAGTAGAATTCTTTGAAATATTTTTGGAAATATTTTTCAGTTATTTTCTTTGAATATCACTATTTATTTTAATGATTATTTACTGATTTAGAGTCTTACTGAATTAAATTTAGATTTCAAGTATTATAAAACTTTTTCAAAGGAGTGATTAAGTGAAATTGCTTAGTTTTCTACTTGGTTACAAAGGAATTTAGAAATCACTAGTAGGTTTTATCTTTCATTTCCAAAAATCAGAAATATCAAAAGGAAGAGTTTATGTAATGCCTTATTGTTGTACTTGGCAAATGTGAAATTTGACTACTAAAAAACATCATATACTTTTTCCTCTTTTAAAAAAAATACTTAACCATCAAAGTACAGTGAGCATTGGTTGCAGTGACCTTGTACATTTCATAGCCTTGTGTGTAAGTATTTGCCTTCTGTCGCCTGCTGTGAGAAGGGCCCCACAGTTACCTGAGAACCAGTCTCAGTTCAGGGGCAGTTCCGGGGCTGGAACAGGGAGGAATCGAGCACTTTCCCTTTACCTCTCCATCAGTCCACACCTCACCTGTCTGTCCTTGCTCAGCCTGCAGATGCTCAGGCCTCCTGCTGCTGATGCTGGGAACCGTGCTGCAGGGTTTATCCCCTAGAGGGAAAGGCTCAGTTCCTGTCACATGTGGTGGTCAGGATAATGTGCAGCGCTTGAGGGGGAAGATACATCTTGAGGTGTGGCGGGGGGACTGCCGGGGCAGGAGCACAGGCCAGCTCCCCTTCGCTCACACAGAGCCCTTTCCGTCACATCCTGGCGGAGCTGCTGCTCTCGGGCAGGTATAATCTGCAGAGGAGAGCTTAGTAGTAGCAGCAGGGACAACGCGGCGGTCATCGTCAGGGAGTAGAGTTGGCCTTACGGCCGCCCACCGTCTGGGGATCGTGCTGGTGTGCAGCTCACACGTGCACTTGTGCGTGTTCACAAGCAGGCAGAGGGCCCGTCCGTGTGCTCACCACTTCGTCAGGAGACACAAGCGGCCAGCTCCCCATAACTCTTCCCGACTGAAAACCCCTTCCCGTTTCAACACAAAGAGGGCCATTTCCTTGCAGTTTAGAAACCTTTCTCTGCAATTATTTCTAAATAATGTGGTTTGTTTTTCTCCCTTTTTCCAACATACAAATGAAATGATACCATAAATATTCTGTTGTGTTTTGCTTTCTTAGTCAGCGTTTTGTTTGTAAGGGTCAATCATGTTGTATATAGTTATCGTTTATTCAGTTAACGATTTTGTTGTATTTCATTATATATGTTTCTTACTTTATCCATCCCATTGTTGATAAATGTTTGGATTATATCCAGGCTTTAGCTCTTAGAGATAGTGCTGCTCTGGACACTTCTGTTCTTGTATCTAAGCATGTATTCTTTAGAAGGTAATTAGGAGTGAAATTGTTGAATCATAAAGTATCTGTGTCTTCAACTGTATTAGATGATGTCAAGCTATTTTCCAAAGTGTGTATCAGTGTATTCTGGTCACAATATGTTCTCTACAACATTTGGTATTGTCATAGGTTTTATTATTGGCAGTCTGGTGGGTATATAATTATACTTCATTGTATTTTTTTTTTTTTTTTTTTGGAATGAAGGCACTGGGGATTGAACTTAGGACCTCATGCATGCTAATAAGCACGTGCTCTAACCACTGAGCTGTTTCTGCCTATCCGGTACCCTGTTCATTGTATTTTTAATGTCCATTTCCTATATTACTAATGAGGCCCAGTGCCTTTTCATATGTTTATTGCCCACTTGGATTTCCCCTTTTGGAGTTCTGAGTCACATCTTTTGCCTGGATTTTTCAATTGGATTGCTTACCTTTCCTCATTGATCTGTAACAATCTATACATGCACATACACACATATATAGAGGAAACTCATGCCTTCCAGTTATGTATTTGTCTCATCTCGGTGACTATATTGTGGTTAATTTTATTGCTGTTTTTATTTCTGGTTTGTGAATTAATGGTAGAGGGCCTCCTTGTCTTATTCCTGACGTCAGAGGGAAAGCGTTCAACTTTTTACCTGTATGTGTTATTATTATTCCTTACAATACTACAGTTACTGTTTCAGATGGAGGAGCCAAGAGCCAGAGAGAATATGTGATTTGCCTAATGTCACCTAGTTTACTTAGAGAATTTATGGAGTCTAGTTTGGAAAAACAGAATTTTATTTATTTATTTATTTATTTATTTATTTATTTATTTATTTATTTATTTATTTATTTATTTATTTTTAAGGCAGCACAGATTAAACTCCATCTCATGTATC
The DNA here is from genome assembly GCF_036321535.1 of Camelus dromedarius. Taxonomy (NCBI): domain Eukaryota; kingdom Metazoa; phylum Chordata; class Mammalia; order Artiodactyla; family Camelidae; genus Camelus; species Camelus dromedarius. The sequence continues at coordinate 75,378,542 of NC_087441.1, forward strand.
CTCATGTGCTTAAAAGAATGGTGCCTGATAGGGGTTATTATTTTAAGACTGCTTTTTCTGAGTCCACTTATTTCTACAAGTAATTAAAGCCATTAGCGTGATTTGTGAACACACAGCAGTGAGTTAAGAAACAGTTACTTAAAAGCATGTTAACTTGGGGAGTTGGAAGGATCTGTACTTCTCTAGTCCAAATCCCTTATTTTATAAAGAAGTCCTCTCCAACCCATCTGGACCCCGAGTCACTAAGAAGTGACGTGCTCAGTGCTGACAGTTGGTAGCAGCTCAGGGGTTTGAGCCCAGGTCTTCTTTTGATTAAGTCCCAAGTTGTTTGTGTGTGTGTGTGTGTGTGTGTGTGTGTGTGTGTGTGTGTGTGTTTTACTTTGACGTATGTCTTCAGGTTCCTTCCTTGTTGCAATCTTTAGTCCTGTTGTAAATTGTGTACATCATTTTATAATGAACAGTCCAGGGTTCCCTAAAAAAGAGCTGTATCTTTAACCCCACCTGTACTGTCCTAAGTAGTGAATTAATCATTTTTACTGATTTGTTCGCCTCTAACAAGGACTTCTTCCGTCTGTAAATGAACTTGTTTTCCCTGAGCAGCCTGCTTCTTGTGTTTAAATTGTATTTTGTACCTATGTAGGTCTCACCGAGGTTGACATTTTTGTGTTGTGCAAGCATCTGTTCCTAACGGGCTTAGCCAGAACCAGACTTACTTTCTTTACTGGGAGAAGAAAGATAAAGCCTAAAAATTTACTGAATCAAGTGATAGTAAAAAAAAAAAAAAAAAAAAAAAAGCAGAAGCTTTTGACATTTGAATAGATATCTCTCTGTTGTGCTTTAGATATTCTGTTGGAAAATGGTATATAAATTTGACTTTTTCTAGCACATTCTGTCATACGTTTGACATTTCTAATTCTCTCAGTTTAGATTTATCTCCTAGGCTATCTCTCAAGTAGCCAGTGACATATGAATATGTCCACGCAGAGGAGAGGTACTCTGTTAAAGGGAAGTATGTGAGTTCTCTTCCAGTTTAAATTAACACATCTTGATTTCTCCTTTGGAAGGTTCTGAGTTTTATTGTTTTCCATTTCTTAAAGATGTGCACAGCAAAACATGGAAAATGGACAGATAGTCATTTCTTGGTATGGGAAAGTTAAACCAGTTAAGGTCATTTAAGATAATAACCACAGTAGTGGTTCTGGTCTTAACTATAATATGGTATATTACAGTCTGGATTATTATGCATTCAGTTCTGAAACTTCTGAATTGTATGTTAAGAAACCTTTACCGTTGGGGTCAACAAACTGTAAAACATTAATATTTGAGGCTGTAGACATAAGATTTCAGCTACTCAGCTCTTTCTTTGTGGCACAAAAGCACTAAACAGATGTGTCTGATGAAATTTCATTTACAAAAACAGGCAGCTAGGTTTATGGGGCCCTCTGCTCGCTGCTTCCACAGCCAAGAGTCGGTGGTGGTGGGAGGAGCGGGGCCAGGAGGGAAGCTGGGTCCAGCCCTGGGTCGGTGCTCACCGTCTCCTTGGCAACGTCAGCTACCTGCCCGGACCTGCCTTCTCTTCATTTATCAAATGACAAGCTTTACCTAGATGATCTCTAGAGAGCCTTGTGGTAATAAATAGTTTTAAATTTAGCATTACTTCTTCCACCTACTGAACGGAGGGACAGATTCCTAAAACCACCCGAATATATCCTTAAAGATGGCTTTTGCAGGGTTGGTATTTATTCAGTGAATTCTATTATTTCAAGCTGATTTCTCACCCACCTTCATTGCTGTTCTCTTTAATCAGCTATTTTTCCTATTAAAACATAAAATCTAATATAGGAAAAAGTATTCAGTTATTCCTAATGCAAGCTACTTCTGAATTTACATAGAATACATATGCGTATGTATGTATAATTCAGAAAAACTGGCTTACTGTAAGGTATTAGGTATTTCTATTTAGGTATCTATCCATGTAAGTGTTAATGCATCAGCGCTTTTATACACGATGGGTGTATTAACAGAATAGTTTAGGTTATTCTATCAAAGTAAAGATTTTATATTTTCATGGACTTTCTTAAAGTTTCTCTGAGATAATTATAATGAGAGTTTAGGACGTAATTATGTACCTATCTTGGAATATTTTAGTATTTTTATGAATTAAAATTCTTTTAATATTCAAACTTTTATTAAGTATTACATTTTCTATGTAGGAGAATATAAAATATACAAACAAGCAAAACATTAAAAAAAATCTAACTTCTCATAGTCCCTCTACCTGAGGATAGCTGTTTTAGATACTTGTAGTGCACCTTTTTGTGCTTGTGTGCACGTGGTGTGTGCTCTTCCCTGCCTCTTGTAGATGCCTTGGTGGAGTGAGTACTCTTAAGAGATTGCTGTGAATGGCATGTGGTCCTTAAAGTATGTGTTGTAATTTTTTTATGTAAATTTTTTTAAAGTGCTTTTTGTGCAGATACTTGCCACTAGCTTCTTGAAGTTTATGAGAGAAAATTTACAACGTGTATCGGTATAGAATAAAAAAATTCCAGGAAGGAAAGTGGAGAAGCAATGATGCTGTGGGAAAGAGAAGGCCCCTACGTGTGATCCTGCTCACTGTCATGTCAAAGCTTACCTCAAGATACGACAAGTATTCGAATCTTTAAGAAGATGATATTTTAACTAGTTAGGAAAGAAACAAAAACAGCCAGCAGAGTTGCTCTTTTAAACAGACCTTTGATGTTGAAACTTTAAAAAATACCTTCTTACTTGATAAGTATAAGTGATCTGACCTTCCAATATAAGCAAAAGGTACAATTACAGATCTCTTGAACTTGAAATTTTGACACAGCCATGTAAAAGTAAACAACCAGTTGTAAATCAAATCAATTATTCTTAGTAAACCATTAAAGATAAATTACGGGGCTCACTGCCAGATGCTGTATTGATAGTCATGGCGTTGAGCCATCTGACAGAGACATGTACGCAGGCACTGCGATCTCAGCATAATTTAGGTTAAATAAACATTTCATGTAATGCGTGCATACATTTGAGAATAAGATATTTCCGATAATTAATGCTTTTCTAGAAATCATGGGAACATGCTGTCTAGACGAGTAAGCACAGCAGGTGTCTTACAGAGCATTTTTACACATGGGTTTGGAAGATTCTTTGTATTTTCCGCAAATCATTTCCAGCTTAAAACCTGGCATTGGAGATTAGTTTGATAATAATCTTTTGTTTGTCGATTTAAAAATTAGATTCAACAGAATCATACGTTAGGCTTAGAAAGCATTTTGGTCCTGCTTCTCTGTTGTCCAAGTTTTATTAGGGTATAGATTGCAAGTGCTATTGACAACTTCTTTCTCTAGCTATTAGGTTTCTTTTTTTTATGTAATTAAAAAAATTTTTTTTAATGAAGTATAGTCAATTTACAATGTGTTAATTTCTGGTGTACAGCATAGTGATTTACACACACACACACACACACACACACACACATACACACATATATATTCCTTTTCATTATAGGCTGTTGCAAGGTGCTGAATATGGTTCCCTGCGCTATACAGTAGGACTTTGTTGCTTATAGTTTTCTTTTTATGAATTAAATCTTTTCTCTCTGAAAAGGAAAAGATCACAGTGCTGCTTCTAAGTAAAAAGAAATCATCATTCCTGTCCAGTAAATTTAGAGAGTTTTTCATTCTTTAACCAAAAGACTGGGTGGATAGAAACCTAGTGGATTTTTCAGTAGCCTCTCCCTTCTACCTCCTCGTCATACCCAAACCATGTCTATTTTTAAGAAGTTAGAAAACATGTATAAACAAAAAGAAATAACATCACCACAGATTTAACCACGTAGAAAAATTATCATTAACATTTTGATGTTCACTCTTCCAGATTGTTTCCCAGGGAAGTGTATGTATCCACGTGGGAACATCTATCCGTGTTATTTTGTAGCCTACTCTGCTCCTCTGTCCTATAATAGAGTATCTTGAGTATCCTTTCTTGTTGATAAATACACGTGTTCTTTTGTTATCTTTAATAACATTCCACTGGATGGGTATATCATAATTTATCTTCATCTGAATATAGAGTCTTCTTAAAATTTATCTCTCTTTTGAATAATAAAAATGTGTACATATAATCAGTGTACATGGCAACTTATTAGGAGCTATTTTTAAAGCTGGAATTGCTAAGCCAAATGAAATGGACTTTTAAAAATTCTTTTGAAAAATGTTAAACTACTGGAAGATAAAGATGACAGAGCTTAGACTTGGTAAGAAGATTTTTAATTCCATTCTCTGCTATTGACTAAATATCTGACCACTCTGAACCTCAGTGTCCTCAGTAAATCTGTTAATTCAGCGAGTATTTTTGTACCATCCACGTGCCAAGCATTACTGTAAATGCTAGGAATAGAGTGGTGGGGTATTCTGTGTCTTGTAGGATGTTTAGCAGCATCCTGCCAGTCCCAGCCATCGAAAATGTCTTCAGACAGTGCTGATGCCCCTGAGGGCAGAATTGCTCACAGAATAAAGTACAGGCATCTGAACCTTCAGAGTCTGGCCGTCACCAGCTCCCACTTTTTGTTTTACTCACTCCCTTCCCAAATCCATGCAGACAGGTTCCAGGGAGCCCGAGTGCATGCTGTCCTCCGAACATGCCATGCTTATTTCTGTCTCAACTTTGATTTGGTTCTGCACCTCCCCCACCCCCAAATCCCCCCATGTCTCTTCTTGTCCCCAACCAGGTCTGCATCTCCTCCTATGTCTTTATCATTGTGATCATGGTATCAGCCTCATTTCTTTCTATAGCCATTTCCCCCATTATTATAAAAACCATGGAAAGTATAAAAATTGTTAAAAACCTTCCATCTTACTATCCAGAGTCTCACCACTGTTAACATTTTAGTTTTTACGTTCAGTTCCTTTTTTCTCTGTAGACTGACTGCATTTTTTAATATATTTTTCTCCTCTGTCCTCCACTTAATATTACATAATGAGCGTTTTCTTATTAATATTAGTATTTCTTACTACTGTTAACATTTGTATTACCATAAGCTTTAGTGTATGGACTGCATTAATACGTTTTTATATTTTCTAAATTTCTAGCTCACTATATAGCATTTTCATAGATAGGTACAAAAGAAAATTTTATAGGATTTCAAAAGGGTGTTTTGTATCTCACGTTCATTAGGATGACGTTATTGGAAAAAAACAGAAAATAACAAGTGTTGGTGAGGATGTGGAGAACTTGGACCCTTGTGCACTGTTGGTGGGAATGTAAAACAGTGTGGCTGTTGTGAGAAACAGTCCGCTAATTAAACATGGAAATTACCGTATGATCCAGCTGTTCCACTTCTGGGCATATACCCCAAAGAATTGAAAACAAGGACTCATACAGACACTTGTACATCCATGTTCTTAGCAGCATTATTCACAATAGCCAAGAAATAGAAACAGCTTAAATGTCCATCAGTGGATAAATGGATGAACAACATGTGGTGTGTACTCAGTGGAATACTCAGCCTTATGAAGGAAGGGAATTCTGGCACAGGCTGCCACATGGATGATCCTTGAGGACGTTATACTAAGTGAAGGAAGGACAAAAGAACAAATACTGTGTGATTCCACTTCTTGGTACCTGCGTGAGGTACCTCAAAATAGTCAGATTCACAGAGGCAGAAAGTAGAATGGTGGTTGCCAGGGTCTGCAAGGTGGGTGGGGGGAGAGCAGTTCCTGTTTAATGGGAACCGAGGTTCCATTTTGCAGGATGAAAAGCTGGCCGTGGGGCTGCACAGCAGTGTAAAGGTACCTCCAGCTGCTGAACTGTGCACAGAAGCATGGTTATTACCACAACTGAAAGTTACTAAAGATTTAAAGGTCCTTGGTAAATCTGCGCAACTTTATCTTTGTAACCTAATTTTAGTAGGTTTATAGTATAGCAATTTTAAGTCGTCATGTTGTTCTCTTGAATTGCATATTCAGACATTTCACCAATTATAACACTTATTTTGGCTGCCTCTTAGACGAATATTCTGTTTATCTGAGTTAAAGCCTTTTCTCTTGTAATTGTGGTGTTTCAAAAATTATTTTTAAATATGACATTTCAATTTGCAAAACAGGCATTGGTGGATTTTCCGTGTAATGGCGACGTGCGGTACTGGCTGTGGTGCTGGGGGAGGGAAGTCCCTGGCATCTAGAGGACACTGAGAAAAGGTCTGCTTGCCCACCTGAGGGATGCTCGCCCACCAGTTACCCGGCACGAAGGAGGGTATTTTATCTTCCCACTTACCATGCCACCCTTACCAGTGAGAACGATAGTAAATTAAAAACAAAATAGGCTTAGGTTATAGAAATATTTGCATCACATACTTTGTTTAAAAGAACACAGCTAACACTCCTAGGTGCTTCTCTCCACCTGCCATCTACACACTGTGTGGCAGGCTGCTCAGAATAATTACGGGTTAATGTTATGTTTTCTTCGTTACAGAAAATTTCTAAATACAGAAAATTGATAAATCCGTTTTTTTTACCTTCTCTTTCCCTATTTCCCTTCCTATCCATACCCCTGCCCCAATAAAAACTGGTGGGGAAGGACTTATACTTGTCCTAAACTTACAGTGCCCTGGATGTATTAATGTATTTATTTACCTGTTTTTTTTAATTAAAAAAACTTTTTCTAAATGCACAAAATTCCAAGGGAAGTTTCAAAACCTATTTCCTATTTAACTTGAAGATATTTTCTTTACAGTGTTTGTCCCTTAATTCATCTGGTGGCATCTGACTTAAAAGCAGTAGAATCTGACCAGAAAGTAAAAAGTATGCAGTGATGAGAGGACAAGGTGCTTCTTCACTCACAAGGGAGGCATCTGTGTCCTCTTTTTAAAAAGCATCCACCTGTGTCCAGCCAAGGCCCCCTCCCACTGGCCTCGGGAGCTCCAGCTCTCTCTGCTGGTCTCCGTCTTTCAGCGTTCTTGCTTGCCTAGGTTTGTGGCCTCCTGCTACTGCCTGGCCTCATTCTTCCTGCTGCATTTCACATCCTTAGCTGTGGATCTGGAGAGATTGAGAGGGCCTCCCTTTTCTGGTAGTAGTGATGAGCAGTCCTGAGGCATTGCTCCACAAGCATGCAGAATAGTGTTCGTGTGTGAATTGTGAAAACACACTTCATCACTTCACTTCCCACCTGGTATGAACGTCCTTGGAATCTGGTGAGGACCCTGAAAGCAGTGAATATGAATAACCCGCTAGAGCCCACCATGCTGTCTTTGTTTTCTCCTCTGTGCCCCGTACTCTCCAGACCTTTCATCATTCGATGCCTTTCCTTTTTGCTTTGTAGGTGGCATGGCTTTAATCGGATGTCATTAGAGTTTTCATGTGTGGCCTGTGTTCTGCATCCTGTTGCTTCAGTTCACCTGAGCTCAGCTCCCTGCGTGTACCACCTGAGTATACGTCTCAGTCCCCACCCACTCCCAGCCCTCCTCTTGTGACAGTCGACAGCGTGCTGCAGGACTCTAGGTGTTGCTGTTCTAGCTGCTGTGGTACTCTGGGTGATTTCAATGTAAGGCTGATTAAAGTAGCAGTAAGAGGCATCTGGTCCGAGAGTCTGGTTGCCTTTGAGTGTATTAAACGCTCCTACCATTTTATATCCAGGTGTTGGGGATGGGTGCGGAGAGAGATTTAGAGATACATTGAAAGATTTCTGGGAGGAAATTTTTGTATTGAATATGGCAACTGTTAGGATGCCTGCAGTTGTACAAGATGCCCTGAAGGATTGGAAGGAACATAAAAAGGATGAGGACAGAGCTTACCCTTAAGAATATTGAAATTCAGAAAGACCAAGTGGTTGAAAGGGGATGATATGAAAAATAGCTTCAGTGAAGGCAGCTGGAGAGGTGCAGAGAGCAGACGTTTAGAGCCATGAGAGCGAACAGTCGGGATTATTAAGAAGGTCTTCATGGAGGCTGTCACATTCGACATGAGCTTGGAAGGGCTGTTGGGGTGGAGGCAGGGAGGGCGATGGGCAGATGGAATAGTGTGGAAGAGTGATGAGTTGTCAAGCGTGTTTGGCGATACTGGATACTTCACTGTAACTGGAGCGTAGGACAGTGATGATGCGTAAGGCAACAAAGATGATTTTGAGGGAGCCTTCATTTCCTGATAAAAGCTTCTGATAAATCACTTCTGATTTTGCGTAGGGAGGTGTATTGATTTGAGCAGTGGTTGCAGACTGTGAGATGTGTTGAAGGGAGGAGAGGCACTAAGCTATAATCCAAGCAGGAGATAATTGAGACTTGACGCAGTGTTATCCATAACACATGTTGGTCATCCTCTGCTTCTTGTAGAGGAATGAAAGACCTTTTAGTTTTAATACATTTTAGTTTGCTTTTTAACAGATAGCCTTGTCAAGCTCCAAGGAGCTGTTGTTTCAGATGCCGTCATTTATTCACTCAACAAATATTTATTAAGCAACCACTGTATACACAGCACCAGGGATACAGTGATAAACAAAACCAAGAATGCTGCCTTCATATGAGAATGTGTGTAAAATCATTTCAAATGCAATAAAGTTCTTTACCAATAAAAGATGGTGTGATATTTAGTTATTGCTACCATCAACTTTATATTAGCCAAAAGCCTAAAATGACATTATATGTCAACTCCATGTTATATCTCCTGAAAGATATTTTAACTGATCACTAGACTTTAAACTTACAGCATTGGTAGAGAGTTTAAGGACTTAGTCATTTGATTTTAATGATGAATATGCATTTACTTATTTTTTGAGTAATTTTAGCAAATGTCTATTTCAGTTATATTGGTGATTGAGGGTCATTGCATTGAATCTAACAAACCCTCCCAGTTCCATCTCTCCCCCAGCCTGTTAGATCTGTGACCCTGCAACTGGAGAACCACAGGCAGCAGGCATCTCTATTTTAAATATGCTAGTACATTAAACATGGGTGGGGAACACTCCGACCTGGTTTACAGTGGAAGCCTGTTGCTGTGGCTTTCACATCATATTGTTTTGCCATATGCAGATGTATTTGCAAACAAAACGACAGAGAAGGGCTCTAATCGAGATTTCTCTTAGGACTGGGTATCCAGGAGACCCTGTGGGCTCTGGGGATGGGATGCTGGGATGGAGAGTCTGTTTCAGACCTGCTTCCCTCAGTCTTCCTTCTCCCTTACTGGCATCCTAACAGTCTTCCTTTCAGGGGAGGAAAAGGAGCTGGGCTGGGGGACCCAGATCTATGATATGAAAGACTGGCCTGGAGATGTGGCCTTCCTTTAACTGGAGTGGAAATATTTACTTGGAACTATAATCACGGTCATCTTTTTATTTCCAGTTTGTGGAAGAACCACACTAATAACATTTTCCAGTTGTAAAATTTTATACCATGTTATTTTTTTAAATAACAGCTTTATTGAGATACAGTTCATATACTAATGTGTACAAGTCAGTGGTTTGTAGTACATTATCAGAGTGGCACAGTCATCGCCACTGTCCATTTTAGGGCACTTTCATCACCCCCAAAAGAAACCCCAGAGCTGTTAGCAGTCCTTCCCCATGGCAACCACCAGTCTTTCTGTCTGTGTGAATTTGCCTGTTCTGGACATTTCGTATAAATGGGGACGTATAACGTGGTGTTTGTGGCTGGCTGCTTTCACTAGCACAGTGCTTCTGAGATTCACCCATGTTGTATACCTTATTCTTTTCTTCCAGTATGTTTTTGTTGTCGTTGCAATTACAGAACAAAGAAATGGTCGTTCTCTCATCAACAAGATTATGAGTTTTAAAAAATTTCATATTTTAATAGAAGAACCAGAAGTAGCCATTTATTAGGGAGATATTTGAAATCTGGAATCAGCATTTACAGGACAGATACATGATTCATTCAAAGAATCCTGCCCATTTTAGGTCTGTGTACTGTCAAAACCAGAAACATATGAAATTAAAATTTGAGGTTTTTATGTTACAATTCATACTGAAACTTTTTTAAGAGCTCTCCCACTTATTTTTTTATTGAAGTCAGTTTACAGTGCATTAATTATTTCTTGTGTACAGCATAATGTTTCAGTCGTACATATACATACATATATTCATTTTCATATTCTTTTTCATTATAAGTTACTACAGGATATCACATGTAGCTCCCTATACAGAAGAAACTTGTTTAGCTATTTTATATATACTAGGTCATATTCATAAATCTCAAACTTCCAATTTATCCTTTCCCACCCCCTTTCCTCTAGTAACTATCAGATTATTTACTGTGTCTGAGTCTGTTTCTGTCTTGTAGGTGAGTTCATTAGTGTCTTCTTTTTTTAGATTCCACATATGAGTGATATCATATGGTATTTTTCTTTCTCTTTCTGGCTTACTTCACTTAGAATGATGAGCTCCATGTCCATCCATATTACTGCAAATGGCATTATTTTATTCTTTTTAATGGCTAAGTAGTATCCCATTGTATAAATAGACTACAGCTTCTGTATCCAGTCATCTGTCCATGGACATTTAGCTTGCTTCCATGTCTTGTCTATTGTAAATGGTGCTGCTATGAACCTTGGGGTGCGTGCATCTTTTTGAGTTAGAGTTCCCTCCGAATATATGCCCAGGAGTAGGATTGCTGAATCATATGGTAAATCTGTTTTTAGTTTTTTGAGGAATCTCCATATTGTTTTCATATTTAAAATTTTAATGTAATTTCTCACTCTCCCTTTATTCTTCTCTGAAGTAAGCGTAAAATGACTTGAAAACAAAAAAAAATTGGAAAAGTTGCTTTAATCCAGATGGTAAGTGGTGAGAACTGTTTATCCTGATAAACTGAGGGTTAAATTGGCTGCTAACCATGAGTGTTCACGATACAGTCTTTATTGGAACAGCATATGTTGAGGCCGCATCAGAACAATATTAACATTTAGAAGATTTTGAGATAGGGCGCACATATATCGTTACTTAGTAAGGAAGGAGCGTTCTGTGGAGTTGGCAGTACGGGCCTCTACGTATACGTAAGGTCGTTTTGGAGAGGCTGTGTCAGCCCCTGGGTTCAGGCAGCGGGTGGACTCAATCCGTTGCTCTCTGTTCCCAGCCCATAGGGCCCTGTACGACAGTGGCTTCAGTTCCACTGCCTGCTATGCCTTTTTGCTTGATTTCTGCTCCAGAAAGATGTTTACCTCAATTCTGAGCTGGCTAGTCTTTAGGTTTTTGAATTTAATATTTTGTCATGTGTTTGATGCTGAAGGAATGTGATTATGGGTGAGATTCTGGGGCCGTGTTGGCTGCAGAATGTGATGAAGTGAGTGAAAACGTAGAAGACTTATTTAAAGAGCTACCGCTTTTGATGAAGTAAATTTGAGCTAAGATGCACACCAAATAGTAATTTACCAAAAATAAGCAATATCTCTTGGATTTATCGATAGGGATATTGTTTATAGATTTTCATATTATGTTTCTATACAGTAAAATGTGAGGGAACAGTCATAACTGATGTTAAGAGGTTTGTAAAGAGGAGAAAAGAAGGACACAGTTTGATTTGATGGGGATGTGAATGGTATGTCTTGGTACAGAGACCAGAGACGAATTGTGAAAACCTTGTATTTTTTTTTGTATATATGTATTTTTATTGAAGCATACTCAGTCTACAATGTTGTGTCAGTTTCTGGTGTACAGCACAATACTTCAGTCATACTCGTTTTCATATTCCATAAGTTACTACAATATATTGAATATAGTTCCCTATGCTATATAGTATAAGATTATCTATTTTATATATAGTAGTTAGTATTTTTAAAGATAATTTTGAACCAGTGAGAGAATTTCCATCTATGACAATCTTGTAGCTTTTTTGTAATTTTTTTCCCACTTAATTATACAGAATGAGTTAGTTTACTTTCTTATAAATAGGCATTATTCAGAAGCCTACTTTTCACCACTATGGAAGAATCCTTAAATTGCGTTTGTATCTCCAGATTCCTCTTATTAAATAGGCTAACCAGTCACACACAGGTGAGCTAATCAATGCAGCCAGTAACTGGTTAGGGGAGTGATTAATCGCTGCTGGGTTTAGTCCTCGTGGAGTCTCTGGTTTCATATCTATCCTTGTCCTCAGTAAAACCAGTATTACACAGCGTCACTCTCTTCGTAGGACTTGGAATTGCTGTCAGAATTTTTTCTCCCCCTTTTTTTTTTTTTAAGATGTCCAATTTCTTAAAGAGAAAATTAAGAATTTGAAAAAGCTTTCATAGTTATATGGAGTGTATATCTATCTGAAAGTGATATTTTGTACCTTCATAGAGATTTTATTTTAGAAGTTAGTTTTTTAGAATTTCTTGACCTTTTTATTGAAGTATAACATAGAGATCTTAAGTTCATAGCTCAGTGAGCTTTTACAAATGCATACGCTGCGATCCACTGTGTGATCAGTGCACAGATCTCTATGTAACACATTACTAACATCTCTGCACTCTCTTGTCCGCTTACCCAGCATCTCCCATAGGTCATCAGTGCTCAGATTTCTATCGATATGGATAAGTTTTGCTTGCTTTTAAATTTCATGTAAGTGAAATCATATGGAACGTACTTTTTTATGTCTGGTTTTGTCACCAAACCAAAGGTTCTTCTTGCCCTCACCTGGTAAAGCCAGTCTGCTGACACTGGGTGGTGGTGGAGGAAAGTGCAGCGTTCACTGCACGTACCACATGAGGAGTCCAGGCGGCTAGTGCTCAAAGACCCTGAATTCCCTGATGGGTTTCAGGGGAGCATTTTTAAAGGCAAAGTGAGGGGGTGGGTGTCGCAGTGTCTGTGATCAGCTTGTGCACAGGTCTCTGATTGGCTGATGATGAACTAAAGGGTGGTGTCACAGGGGTTAATAACATTATCTGTCCTCAGGCTCTGGTAGGTCTGGGGCTACATGGTCATTGGGTAGTTAACTTCCATTTGGTGGGGGTCTTAGCATCTGTAATACAGCTCAGGAATGTGCCTCAGATACTGTCATCTGTGCATGTGAGGGAGCAACTAAACATCCTGTGACTGCCACGTGGCTGATTTACTCTGAACTGTTACCAGTTTTCCTGGCCGAACTACTGCTTTTGTCATTACATGTTCTCGTCCTTTCAAACATTAATTCTTGAGCCTGGCTTTTGTGAGTTGGGAAGGCCTGGGAAACTACGGCTTTTCAACAAACAGGAGGCCAGCAGGGGACACCGGGGCTAGCGTCTGTCCTGGTAAGGCCCCACAGGGTCCTGCTTCGTTACGGTTTCTTTTGCTTGTCATTTGTCTGTGAGAGTCATCCACGTTATTGTGTGTTCTTTCTTACTGCTAAATGTTGTTCCGTTATCGGTGTTCCATACTTAGTTTTTCCATTCTACTGATGGCTGACAGGAGTAATTTGGGGGTTAGGATTGTGATGAATAAAGCTGCTGTGAGCATCCTTGTACATGCCTTTTGGTTTACATACGTGTAGCTTATCGGCTGTGTACCTGAGAGTGGAAATACTGGGTCACAGGGTATGTATATGTCCAGCTTTAGTCTTTTGGCCACAGAATTTTCCAAAGTGATTGTACCAATTTATATTCCCTCCAGTGTTGTATGATAGTTACAATTGCTTTTCATTTTTCACCAAAATTGAGTATTGTCATTTCAGAAAGGAATCTGGTGAGTATAGAAACTAGTATTTTTATTGGTTGGTGCTAATTAAGTATATAGAATGTCCTGGCAGTTGAGATTAAAAGATAAATAATTTAACTAGCTGAAACAAATGTGACTATTAGTAAAAGTTCTTAGAGCCAAGACAGTTTGCTCTCTTCTCACTGTTTTACCTAGTTTAAAAAATAATTGAGTAGCTAAACTAAGAATTAATTCTTACAGAAAGCAAGAACAAGGTGATAGTAACCTTATTTTGTTAGTTAAATAACTGTATGCTCAGATGCCCTCAAAGCCTGAAAGAAAAGGAACCAGCTGAAGGTGTAACTGCTTTTTAATTCTTACTTATTATTAAGTAAGAATTAAGTAACAGGGGTGATAAAGAGTGTGTAAGTTGTGGCAGAAAACCATATTTTAGGTTCTATTACAGGTTTATAGTAAATTGGAAACTTTTTTTTCTTCATGGAATTTCTAAAATATTTTTTACAGTCATTTGAAGTTTTATTGCAAGTGAGGCAATAAAAGGGGAAGAAAGCAAATTACTTTGTGTGCAGAGCTTTCATTTCCTATTTAATGAGAAAAGGGGAGACTTTGGTCAGTAAGCATGTAAGTGTTACAGTCCCTCACAGTAAATTAAAAATTTCCTTCAACAGACAATAAGAGAACTATTTCCTCAGTACATGCTTTGGTGGAAGGTAGTTTTATGAAGTTGAAGCCTGTGCTTAAGAATGTTGCAGCCAAGGTAGAAGGGTCAACAGTTAGATGTGATGGGTCCTTGAAGGTAATAAACAAGTCAGTGCTTGCTGGGTGCTTAACCCTGCTCTGCCGGGCCCTGTTCTGGGCCCTCTGTGTGTGTGGCTCTGTAGTCCTCACAGTGATTCCAGGAGTTTGACACTGCTGTTAGCCTTGTTTACTGATGAGGACCCGAGAGACACAGGTTTGGTAGTTTATCCGTGTCACGTGGCTATTGAGTAGCCAAGCCGAGATTTGAATCTGAACGTCCTGCCTTCAGAGATGTGGTCTTAACTGCAGCCTCTCAGTGTGTGTTACTGTTACAGCCAAAAGCGGAGAAAGAAAGGAGAAAGGGCAAGGGAGTAGTCAAGTTTCTACTAAGGGCCGTGTGTTGGGCAGCACATTCTCTGTGGTGATTCTCGCAGAAACCCTGGATCGTTTCCATGTAGTCATTGGATAGAGGAGAAACATAAGATTAGAGGTGAAACTTACCCGGAGTCACGCAGTGGTAGAGCAGGTCTGTCTGAAAAGGAGGTCAGTGGAGGGAGGTCATTGTCTTCCCGTGAATGTCTGCCCTGGATTAATTTGAACAACTGCTGATACTCATTGGGAAGTAGCAAGCTGTTTAGGTCTTTAGCACAAATTTTCTAATACGAGCGATCCTGGAGTGATTCAACATACCATCTCTGCTAAATAATAGCAACGTGGTATATGGAAAAGAATAGGGACTTTGAAGTCGGAAAGACCTCAGTGTTTATGATTAAAATTTAAATTTTTTTTGATTATAACAACAAACATTTATTTTGAACAGTTCTGTGGGCTGTGAAGTCCGAGGTCATGGCACTGATAGATTCAGTGTCTGATGAGAGCCCACTTCCACATAGCTGGCTGTCTTTTCACCGTAACATCACATGGCAGAAAGGGCAAGGGAATTTTCCTGGATCTCTTTTATAAGGGCATTAACTCCATTTTCGAGGGCTCCACCTCCCAAAGGTCCCAGCCCCTAATAACATCACCCTGGGCATCAGGTTTTTAACATACGAATTCAGGAGGGGACACAAACAGTCAGGCCTCAGCATGAGCATATAGGAGAGGGTTTATTTCTGGGCTCTCTATTCTATTGTCTGTATGTCTTTCTTTATGCCACTACCACACTGTTTTGATTATTATACCTTTAAAACTTAATTTAAAAATGATAATTCAAAGTCATAGTTGATAAGCATTTTTGGATGGGCCATTCGTCTGCCCAGTCCTGAAGATGCACCCACGTTATTCACCAGATGTATAACGAGTGCCTGCTCTGTGGCAGACGCTGGGATGGGCCATGGGGCACAGCAGTGAACAAATCAGACAGAAACTCCACCCTCTAGAGCGTACAGTCTCTCAGGTGTGTTTAGCTGTGACTTGCTCTTGGGCAGCCGTGATCTCCTTGATACCATCTCCTTGTTCTCCTGGCAGCCTGGTGGGTGGGTGGGGGGTCTGCCTGATAAAGGTCATTTCTAAGGGCCTCCAGGATCTGTGCTAGCTTTCTCCAGGACCATCAACCCTTCTGTATCTTTTTTTTTTTTTAAATAATATCATTGAGTTTTTTTTTTCTTTTTAATGGAGATACTGAGGATCGAACCCAGGACCTCATGCATGCTAAGCACACACTCTACCTCTGAGCTAAACCTATGCTCCGTGTCTTTACAAGGGTGCTTTAAGTTCATTACACACTTAACAGGCATCTCTTATGTGATGAATCCTGTTCTAGCATTGAGGGTACAAAGATGGTATCAGGAAAAAATAAATATCTACCAGGAACTTATAGTCTGGGAGAAAGAAGAAGAAGTGTTTTGTCTCCTCCTGTGGGGTCCCCCCAAGCCCTCCCTCTGCTCTTTCCTTCCTTCCATGGAAAGCAGTGGGAACCTACAAGCGGGGTGGCGGGGAGGGGCGAGGCTTCCTTGTGTAAGTCCCTTTGCTCCAGCCATTCTCGCTCCCTGACTCATGGTGATCCCTCAGGTTTTCCTTGAAGCGGGGAGAGGAGGATGTATGTGTATATTTGTTTTCTGGCCCATCTGCTTTAATTTTACTTAATCTTTCAGTGACCCTTTCCTATCATCCCTCTTTTCTGATGACTTGAGACTCATACCAGCCATCCTATGTAGAATGTCCTTATCGAAAAAATTTCACTACCCAATCACTGCAGCTGAGTCATCAAAATATGAGAAGATTTCATACAGATAATGTTGGAAAACTGTTCTGATTACATGCAGTGCCTGTCAAATGAGATTTTATTTGCAGACTCTAAATGTTTTAGAGCTGGTAAGGACGGAGGCAATCCAGCCAAACCCCCTACCCTTCAGATGAAGAAATGGGAGCTGGGTGTGATGAGACTGTCTGTAAGCCCACAGCCCCTGCCCTGGATCTCTGCCCGTGATAAGTTGTTCGTGGTAGCTGTCTCTAACCCGTGATAATGCACCTGGAACCAGCAGGGAGTGTGCATGTCCAACGATGGAGGCAGCCTTCTCTGTTGGTCAGCTGTTTGTACTTACCCAAGCCTTGCAGGAATTACTTGCAGCTTTCATTTTTGTCTCTTTGAAGCTTGAAGAGTAATCCGCAGTTTTTCATACACGGTCGTCTGTTCATTGGCTGTTGGTGGAACACCTGATGACTTGGATAATGGTTTAGTGGTTTTTCCTCACTGTCCTCCCCGCCTAGCACCACTGAGCCGAGGGCCGTATTTCTCTGCCAGAACCACGCGGTAGGAGCTTGGAGTTCCCTACCTTTCCCCATTTTGAAAAGAAGACGTGAAGCGGGAAGTACAGCGTTCAGAGACAGCGTTGTGTTATTCTGAAGTAGCCACAACTAAGTGCCAAAGAGACAGGTTTCTAGTCTTTGGGAGAAAAGGAAACAGACCGAGGTGGGCTGGAAACTAAAGGTGGGGTGGGGCCGGGGAGCGGAAGGGGAGAGGCTGGTAGCAGTGCGTGCAGTAGGGGCGGTGGTGATGGTAGGAACTGCCGCGGCAGGACGGCGTTTCAGCTCACTGCTCTTTGAAAGAGCAGTCTCCAAGCCTTTATGTGTCAAGGTGACTCTTAGATTTTATCGTTAACTAGTAAAATTTAAAAATTAAAATATGGGTTTACTGCACGTGAACTCCATAAATGGCAGTTGTTTAATAGCGGTTGTGTTGGTTGTGGTAACATTAAATTACATCTTTGGATGGATTTCTTACCAAATTACTAGACTACTTATAACATGAATTAGACATGTATCAAATCGTATCTTGCTAATAATACATAAAATAACATTCTGAAAAAAGTAACTATAAAATACTAGTTCTGTTCTTTGCTAACAGTGATTTCGTTTTATTAACAGACATTTTACTTTACTGAAATCAGAAACTTTAAGTGGAGAAGCATCCTCTGTGTTTGAAAATTGAGTGGGCAGTTGCTGACGCAGTAAATTTGTTTCCACTATAGACCTAATGCATCATCTTAATGCAAACAGTGAAAGGATGAAACCCTCTACTAGGTTTCTTGTGATTTAGTAGTAAGGCGCTATAATTTCTAGAGCCTTCACAACCTGGCTGCAGAAGAAATCTTGAAACAATGTGAGCTGTCTGATAGAGCAGGCTGACGTTGGTGTGGTCCTGCTCAGGTGTGCCTTGTAGTACTGTGTTCTCTTCGTGGTACCTGATGATATGATGGTACAGAAAGCCATCAGCTTCTGAGATAATAGTACAGAAAGAGAGAAGGTAGAGTTCAGTTATAATAGTAACATTAAAATCTCAAATGTTTATGTTGCTTTTTATTTTTTATAGTTTACAAAGCACTATTGTAATATTTTTCTTATTGTACCTTCACTTACTCATCTCCTGTGTTCTTCCTTTCTTTATGTAGTTCTGAGTTTCTGACCTGTATCATTTTCCTTCTCGCAAGAATTTCTTTTAACATTTCTTGCAAGGCATGTCTACTGGCAACAAATTCCCTCAATTTTTGTTTGTCTGAGAAAGTATTTTTCCTTTACTTCTGAAGAATAATTTCCCAAAATAAAGAATTATAAGTTTGTGGGTTTTTTTCTTCTTTTAATGCTTTAAATATTTGATGTTTGGGTCCTGTCTCTTCTTGCTTACATGGTTTCTAAGGAGAAGGTACATGTAATTCTTATCTTTCTTCCTCTGTAGGTAAGGTTTTTTCCTCCTTTGGCTTCTTTCAAGATTTTTTCTTTATCCTTGATTTTGTGTAGTTTGAAAATGATACGCTTTGGTGTAGTTTTTTAGCATTTATTTTGCTTGGTGATCCCTGGATCTGTGTTTTGGTGTCCAACATTAATTTGTAGAAATTCTCAGTCTTTGTGACTTCAAATCTTTTTTCTGTTTCTTTTTCTCTTTTTCTGCTGATAATTCCTAGTGTGTGTTTGTTACACCTTTTGTAGTTGTCCCACTTGGATATTGTTTGTTTGTTTTTCTTTTCAGTCTCTTTCTCTTTGCTTTTTCCCACTGCAAATTTCTGTTGACATACCTTAAGCTCAGAGATTCTTTCCTCAGCCATGTTCAGTCTGCTAATGAGCCCATCAAAGGCATGCTTCATTTCTGTTACACGCTTTTGATCTGTATCATTTTTTAAATTCTTTCTTAGAATTTCTGTTTCTCTACTTAATTGCTTGTCTGTTCTTGCATGCTGTCTGCTTCTTCCATTAGAGCCCTTAGCACATTAAACATAGTCGTTTTAAGTTCAGTGTGGTAATTCCAGCATCCCTGCTGCATCTGAATCTGGCTCTGATGGATGCTTGGTCTGCATCCATCTGCATCTTCAGACTGTGTTTTCTGCCTTTTGTATGCCCTGTAATTTTTTGCTGAAAACTGCAATTAAGGTCCTGGGACAGGAACTCCAGTTAGTTGGCCTGTAGTAATGTGGTGAGGGATGCAGGAGAGGGGAAGTGTCAGGGGTCCTGTGATTAGCGCTCGTGTTCTGGTGAGGCTGTGTCCCTGGACACCGAAGGTGGGACAGGATGACCAAGGGGCCTAAAGTTGGGTGTTTGCCTTCCCCAGGTAAAATAGTTTCTCTTGAGGGCAGGCTTGGTTTTGAACAGAATGCTCTGGTATATTTCAAAATGGTACCTTCTCCCCTCCCTAGGCCACAGCCAGGGGGGGTTTCCTCTGGTCTTCACTATGAGAACATGGTGTTGCTTCTGGAGGTAAAACAAAAATAGGACTAGTTTTGGACTCTCAGACTGTGCATACTAGGTCTCCAGCAGTTTGTCAATTGCAGCTCAGGTTTTTCTGCTGTCAGGGAGGGGAGATTTCCACCTTACTCCTCTTGAGTTCCTTTGGTTGGTCCAATAAAAATTAAATTGATGCAATATAGATGAACTGGAGGGAAAAAAACATCTAAATTCATATGCATGGAAGTCTCATAGAAATGAGACCCAAAAGTAACAAAAGCAGACTGTTTATGTTATTTTTAGGTAAAGAAACAATTACTTGTGAAAATTTAACATAACAAAGGGGCTTGTGCCTGGGGTAGTAGACTAATGAAGAAGTAATAAAGAAGTTGTCTCGTAGCTTTCTTAGCCCTGGTTCCCTCACTGGGTCCTAGTACAGGAAGGGCACCATCACAGGGGAGGTTTTTTCCTGCTTTCAGAGGAGGGTCAGAGTGTTTGGGGTTTTTTCTTAATATCTTTTTTTTTCCCCCACTGGCTGTTTCTCCAGCAACTTTAGTTCAAAATAATCAATACGTCATTTTTGAGGCACATTTAGGGATTGACAAATACTACTCTGGTGCTGGTTTCTGCTCTAGTAAATCATAATTCTTTGGATTCTTCTGTTTCTCCAATTGGGGCGGCTATGGTTTGCCCTGTGACCTTACTTTTTTGATGGATCTAAGAAGAGCTATTGATTTTTTAGTTGTTTCAGCTTTTTACTTGTGTTAAGATGGAGTTGCTTACATGCCAGACCAAAAACTGGTCTGC
Organism: Camelus dromedarius; assembly: GCF_036321535.1. NCBI lineage: Eukaryota > Metazoa > Chordata > Mammalia > Artiodactyla > Camelidae > Camelus > Camelus dromedarius. Next base: position 75,398,873 of record NC_087441.1, read on the forward strand.
TTCTATTACCTGAATTGTTATTCTAGTAGTCATAAGAACAATTTGACAGTTATTTTTAAAAATTTTTTAAATTATTTTTTAATTGTATTTTTTGGGGGGAGGTAATTAGGTTTATTTATTTATTTGTTTTTAATCGAGGTTCTGGGGATTGAACCCAGGAGCAGTCAGAACATACACAACATTTATTAAGTTTGTGGTCTTGTACGGACTTGGTTCATGACTCCCAAAACAATTACAGAGTAACATCGACGATCAGTGATCACAGATCACCATAACAAATATAATGACAAGTTTGAAATTTTGCGATAATTGCCAGAGTGTGACACAGGGACACAAAGTGAGCAAACGCTGTTGGAAAAATGGCACCAGTATCCTTGCTCCATGCAGGGTCCCCACCCACCTTCAGCGCAGAAAGAACGCAAAATCAGTGGAGCACAGTAGGAGAAGGGCAGTGACACGAGGTCTGTCGCACATCCGGTGACGTCCCACCAGTGCGGGGCTGCCTCCCCGCCCGCGGTGACCCCAGGGCCGCCCGCTTCTGCTCAGCAGCAGCCAGCAAGTGAGTGGTGTGAAATGTGGGCTGTTCACACGAAGGGCTGAAGTGGCTGAGAACCGTTACACTAGGATTCCATTTGTATATTCACTGTTTTGGGGTCTAATATGTAAAGTTCATCATTTGAAGTCAGTGATGGTGTTTACTAGTTTTTTTATGATGATAAATGCCCTGGGCTCTATAACACTGTGCTTCGTGTGATTTGTTGCACTAACTTTACCAGTAAAGATGTGTAATTAATTGGGGCCTGAAAGTCTTGTTTGGTTGATGTAAAAAAATAATAAATCTCATTATTTACTTTCAAGCTACAGAAGAAAGAAGATCAGCAATTGGAGCCTAAAAAAAGCACCAGCCCTAAGAAAGCTGCAGAGCCCACGGTGGACCTTCTAGGACTCGGTAAGTGATGAAAGCCACCAGCCACAAGATGAGTTACAAAACAATTGACACCTTTACTTGAAGTGAATGTAATGGCTTTATTGTCAGTATGCCCCAGAGATACCTGGTAACTGAATTTGAAAATGGTGTCATTAGTTTGCTGCGTTCCCACAAGAAGGGAAATCTTTAATAAGGGAGCTAGTGTCTGTCAGCCGTGCCTTCGCCGAAACACAAGTAATGAGTTCCCTGGGGAGAGAGGAGATGGCAGAGTACCTTCAAAGGCTTGGTGGACTGTGACATTTCAACATTTAAAACGAAGAGTAGATTCTTTTTTCTCGCCCCCTTGCTACCCGCCTGCCCCTCATTATTTCGTTTTGCTGTTGGGGGCTTCCCTTAGCAAAATAATTCTGGGGTAGCCTTACTGTAAAATGTGCGGTTTTAAAGTGAACTTTATTTTGGTTACCTGGAGCGGCACGCCTTACACGCAGCTCTGGCGGCTAGGTTCCCTCGTATGTCTGACGGTGGCAGGAGGTGCTCCCCGCCGCTTGCGTGGTCTCTGCCCCCTGCTGACAGGCAGATGCTGCCTGCCTGGGGGGCGAGCATGCTTCCCTGTCCCCGTCTGCAAGTACTGTCAGCTCCTCTTACACTGTCTCCTCTTCCTTCCAAAATAGCTTGATAAATGCTTATTTTTTAGTGCTGTCGGAGCCTTTGGCAGTAATTAATTTAGAAAAAATTTTTTCAGTTTAGGGAGAGATTAACAATTAAAGGAAAAGAATGAGAGAGCTGAAAGGTAGAGTTGAACTTCATACACTGCTTTCCAAAAACTGATCCTCATCCTTATTGAGTAAATTGTTTTCTGTGTTACGAATTACAGTTGAATATTTCATTCGTTTCCTAGGAGGCTGGTACATCATGCACACATACTTCCTATAGGTAATGATGGTCTGTGGTGGTGAAAATAAGTGGTGTATTAGAAGTATAAACAATAACTATAATTTTGAAAATAGGGCTCATTTCAGGGGCCCTGAATATAATTATGTTGAATTCCAGTCCTCGTAATTGTTTTATTAGCTTTGCTGTAAATGAGAGAAAAGAAAAAAGGCTTATTACCAAAGTAAGACAACATCTTACTAAGACTATGAGGATTGTTGTCTTCACTGCAGCACTTTCTCTCAGGTTCGAGAGTCCGGTTGATCAGTTTATAACTTAGAAATGTAAGATACAAACCAGGCCTGACTCTTAGCCCAGAAGCCCCCTCACTGATCCAGCGTCTCTTCATAAAGGGTCTGCTGTGTGCTGGGCACCCTTGTAGGCACTAGGCAGAGAACACAGGTTACAATATCTGACCTTTTGGAGTCTGCACTCAGTCTGGGGAAACGGTTAAGTGAAATACATCATGGGCCACGTACGGTAAGGGCTGTAGGTGAAAGAAAACAGGAAAGAGTGGTCGTCATTTCAAGTAGGGTGAGGGGTAGGGGCCTCACTGAGCCATCATGGGAGCGAAGACCTGCAGAAGTTGTGGCTCCCTGGACCCGTGGAGGTGACACAGCGAGTGTAAAGGCCCGGCAGCCGCGGGACCAGCGAGGAGGAGCTGAGAGGCTGGCTGGGGGAGAGTGCTGACCGAGAGGGAGCCGGGCATGCTGTGTCAGGACATGGACTTTATTCTGAGCATCCTGGGAATGCGTTGGAGGGACTGGAGGAAAGAGGCACATAATCTGACTTGAGTGTTTAGAGAATTCTTACAGCTACCGTGTTAGGCGTAGATTGTAGCAGGCCAGGGCTGGAGGCAGACAGTGAGGAAGCTGTGATGGTCATACAGGTGAGGGGAGTGTGGCTTAGGGTAGGGGATGGCACTGGAAGTTATCAGAAGCAGTCAGGTTCTGGGTGTATTTTAAAGACAGAGCCAATAGGATTTGCTGACCCACTGAAATCATAGGATGTTTCCCTTGGGTAATGAGCCTGTGGAACAGGCGAATCTGCTCAGTTGGGACAAGAAAGGTTGCTGTACTGATGTCTTGATGGGATCCATTGCACAGATAGGGTGACCGGCCTCAGATACTCCACTGTTGCTACAGTGATGTTGCAGAGTCAGGAACTCCTGGAGCTCAGCAGCTGACATCATAAACGTTGAGTTCTCTTACTCTTGGGAGCATGGTCAGCTGGGGCATCTCTGCCGGAACCTCATTGGTACGTTTTCTGCCTTCCAGGTTATTGCTGGGTACGCCTGTCTCACCATCACTTGTTTGTCTCTGCTTTTCAAGCTCCCATAAGTGCTTCCCTGTCTCCCCACCCACTGCCTCACAGTCACTGGGTTTAGGGTTTGGTGGTGGCTTCGCCTTCTTCTGGTGTCTGTTTCTGTGATCGTCAGCGGGGGCTGGTGTCAGTTAATGTTTATTTCCCCCACTTGTGGGTCTAGGAGTCTCTAGACGATGGGAGAGTTCAGGAACAGTGTCATCAGGGGAGAACTGAGGTTTGCATGGGCGGGAAGGTGAGGGCTGTGTGAAGAAGAGATTAGGGATGTACAGGGGAGTTGGCTGGGGACTGACAGTTTTAGGTCCTACACTGGACGAGTTCCAGAGGTGGCAGGGTGGGGGATGGGGTCAGGAAGAGGGAGTTTGGAGTCTTGCCGATGGAGATTTAGCAGCAGGACATGGGGTGTCTAACCCAGAGCACACCCCACTTTTCACTCCTGCTGGTTATCAGTAACTTAAACTCTTTTAAAAAATATTTTCAGACTTTTTAAAACTGTGTTAAGCAAGAGATTTGATGAGTTCATGGAAGTTGAGCAGGCCACAGAGAATCCAAGGTCCCTTTCAGCTCATAACAAACGGTGGTCCTAAATCAGGATTGATAACTGGTGTCTCTTTTGGGCAGTGGACAATTTTTCTTCTGCCCAGGGTGGGCCTGCCACTCTGGTTTTCCCCTGTAAACCAAAACATGGTGGGGAGTAGGGAGCAGGTGCCTTGTAAGATGGTTTATGGTCATGCAAAAATGACGGCATATCCCCTTATGAATGAGACCAGAAGAGGCATTATCTTAAAACATTTGCAGAAAATACAAACAAAACTCCACAAGGTTAGTTTAGTTACACAGCCACAGAGGACTGTGAATCCCAGGTTTACTGTCTGTATTCAGGATCACTTTTAATAGTCTCATCATAGGGTAATAGTAATCTTTTTTTAGAAATTAGATCTTCCCTTTAAATGGCACTTTGATATGTCTCTTTTTTTCAACTTAGTGACTGAAGATAAACCGATTTTCTTCAGCTCAACTTTCCTGGTCTACTCCCCACCCCAAGGTTAAACGTAAAATGCTCTCTATATACTTTTTAGCAAGGGTCAGCAAATTTCTTCTGAAAAGGGTCAGATGTTTTTATCTACGCAGGCCGTGTAGCCTGTCCTGCGACTGCTCAGCTCTCCCACTGTCATGAGCACGTGGCCAGAAGCAAGTCTGGAACCCGACGGGGAGGGTGGCTGGACTCTGCTGAACTTTCGAAACAGGCAGGGGCTGTAGTTTGCTGCCCTGTGCTCCTGATCAGACCTGCAAGAACGACTTTAATACTTTCATTCAGCAGTGCTTCTTTTTCCTTTTTATAGAAGCCTCCATCTGAGAATAAAATCTGAAAGGGTGAGCCCCTGCTCTGACATAAACTGCTGGTGTCAAATGTGCCCTTGCAGGTTTCAGGTCAGTTTCTCACCAGACCTCCGCCGCCCTGTGTGCCCCAAGTGCCCTGCCCAGACATCGGTCTCTTGTCAGGAGGCTTCAGCTGCAGGCCCGTCGGGCACAAACAGGTGTCTGTGACTGGGGGGACCTGAGAGAACATTCCAGAGGACCGCACCCTCTTACCCCTCTCCAAGGACCTCACGAAGAATCAAGTGTGAGCTAAAATCTAGCTCAGAATGTGTTCACTGCTTAAATAGCAATATTCTTAGGTTTGCTCACTTTACTCTAGGGAAGTTTCTGCCTGAACATTTCGTATGTTTTATTTTAAATTATCTAAAATACAGAACTCTGTACAGATTGGAGGCAGAGGTTTCCTCAGTTTTTATTTCTGTTTCTGTTTTTGTTTTAACATTTTTTATTGATTTATAATTATTTTACAATGTTGTGTCAAATTCCAGTGTAGAGCACAATTTTTCAGTTATCCATGAACATATATATATTCATTGTCACATTTTTTTCTCTGTGAGCTACCATAAGATCTTGTATATATTTCCCTGTGCTATACAGTATAATCTTGTTTATCTATTCTACAATTTTGAAATCCCAGTCTATCTTTTCCCACCCCCCACCCCCTTGGCAACCACAAGTTTGTATTCTATGTCTGTGAGTCTATTTCTGTTTTGTATTTATGCTTTGTTTGTTTGTTTGTTTGTTTGTTAGAGTCCACCTATGAGCGATCTCATATGGTATTTTTCTTTCTCTTTCTGGCTAACTTCACTTAGAATGACATTCTCCAGGAGCATCCATGTTGCTGCAAATGGTGTTATGTTGTCGGTTTTTATCGCTGAATAGTATTCCATTGTATAAATATACCACATCTTTATCCAGTCATCTGTTGATGGACATTTAGGCTGTTTCCATGTCTTGGCTATTGTAAATAGTGCTGCTATGAACATTGGGGTGCAGGTGTCATCCTGAATTAGGGTTCCTTCTGGATATATGCCCAGGAGCAGGATTCCTGGGTCATATGGTAAGTCTATTCCTAGTCTTTTGAGGAATCTCCATACTGTTTTCTACAGTGGCTGCACCAAACTGCATTCCCACCAGCAGTGAAGGAGGGTTCCCTTTTCTCCACAGCCTCTCCAGCATTTGTCATTTGTGGATTTTTGAATGATGGCCATTCTGACTGGTGTGAGGTGATACCTCATTGTAGTTTTGATTTGCATTTCTCTGATAATTAGTGATATTGAGCATTTTTTCATGTGTCTATTGATCATTTGTATGTCTTCCTTGGAGAATTGCTTGTTTAGGTCTTCTGCCCATTTTTGGATTGGGTTGTTTGTTTTTTTCTTATTGAGCTTTATAAGCTGCTTGTATATTCTGGAGATCAAGCCTTTGTCGGTTTCATCTGCAAAAATTTTCTCCCATTCCATAGGTTATCTTTCTGTTTTACTTCTGGTTTCCTTTGCTGTGCAGAAGCTTGTAAGTTTCATTAGGTCCCATTTGTTTATTCTTGCTTTTATTTCTTCTAGGAGAAAATTTTTGAGATGTATGTCAGATAGTGTTTTGCCTATATTTTCCTCTAGAAGATTTATTGTATCTTGTCTTATGTTTAAGTCTTTGATCCATTTTGAGTTTATTTTTGTGTATGGTGTAAGGGAGTGTTCTAGCTTCATTGTTTTTACATGCTGCTGTCAAGTTTTCCCAACACCTCCTCAGTTTTTTCTTAATTGAAAAGCTCAAAGGAGCATACAACATTGGGCATTATTTCACGCGTGTGTTTCAGGAAATAAAATCTTGAACCTATCACAATAGCCAAGTTCAGGTGGGTTGACAGTGCTAGTTAAACATGGTTATTAGTATAAAACCTCCTTAATTATGTAGTAACATATATCCCAATTTTATATAATGATAAAGAGGAATTCATTATCTTTTTTCTCTAAAATTTTTTTTGCTTTTAGAAGATTTTCTGGACAGAAACATACTAAAGGGTAAAACATCCACAGAAAGTACTTTAGTTACCTTTAAAGCAGAAGGTTCCTACAGGGAAATATATGTCTGTTTTGCAAAGTCCATATGCTCTAAAGTGAAACAAGTTAGTGAGTGAGCTGACTGAATGCAGGCCAGACGTGGCAGCAGCCTGGATCGCCACTGTGTCCCGTGCACTGAGCCTGTCCGGGGAGCATTGTGTAGTTGCGCACACACCCCTTTTCTGTGGGGAGCGGGCTGAAGAAGAGGAATACTCATCTAGGACAAGGGCCCAAAGTAACTTTATGGTCTGTTCTGTTTTTCAGATATGGCTTAGAACCTAACAAAAACTTGTATCATTTCTGCTCCAAAAAGTATGTTCAACAAAGGATAATAACAGACTATAGTTATTCTTTCAAAAAGGAGGTCTTGGAGTCGGTTTTCTTTCTGTGATCACACCTGACTTCTGATGTACAGCATAGTGATTCAGTTATACATATACATATATATATATATATATATATATATATATATATATATATATATATGCTCCTTTTCATATTCTTTTTCATTATAGGCTATTACAAGGTATTGAATACAGTTTCTTGTGCTACATAGTAGGGCCTTGTTGTTTATCTATTTTATATTCAGTAGTACTATCTGCAGTTCCCAAACTTATCCCTCTCTTCCCCCTTTCCCCTCTGGTAACCGTAAGTTTATTTTCTGTGTCTGTGAGTCCCTGTTTTATAAGTAAGTTCATTTCTGTCCTTTTTTTTTTTTTTTTAGATTCCACATATAAGTGACATCATATGATATTGGTCTTTCTTTGTCTGACTTACTTTACTTAGTATGGTGATTTCTGGGTCCATCCATGTTGCTACAAATGGCATTATTTCATTCTTTTTTTAGCTAAGTAGTATTCCATTGTATAAATATACCACATCTTCTTTATCCAGTCACCTGTTGATGGACATTTATGTTGCTTCTATGTCTTGACTATTGCAAATAGTGCTGCTATGAACATTGAGGTGCACGAATCTTTTTGAATTAGAGTTTTGACCAGGCTACTTCAGATCACAAGTAACTGAAAGCCTAAAAGTGGCTGAAACTCAGGACGTTTTCTGATTGGACTGGACTGAAACGTGGAAGTGCAGCAGTTCAGGTGGAGCAGTGAGGTCAGGAGCCAGGCTCCTCTTCCCTTGTGTCCAGTATGTCACCCCCAGAGCACTGCTTCCACCTTCAGGCTTGTGCCCTCGTGGTCAACAAAGGGGCGATGCCATTCCCAGTACCTTGTCTTCATGGGACCACATCCCAAGGGTGGTTTCTTGTCACAAGTTTCTCTTCTCAGGAAGCAAAGCCTTTCCCAGAAAATGCCCCCCAGCAGGGTTCTCAGGGTCCCTCTGGCCAGAATTGGTTCTGCGGCCTTTCTTGTTGCAGGAGAGGCTGGGAAACAATGTGGAGGCTCTGGAGTGGAGGCCAGCCTCCTCAGCAAGGAGCGCCTGTGTGGCAGCTGGCGCAGGTGCATTTCATCCTTGTGATCACCCTTACGGTGGAGGGTATTTTACACACAGACACCCCTTTTCCTTCTCTCTCGCTCTCTTTTTTGTTGTTATTGTTTTAAACAGGCAAACTGAAGCTAACAGAAGTTAACTTCCAAGTCACAACTTCTGGATGATAGAACTGGGGTTCAAGCCTAAGTCTGTCTGACCAAAGTCCAGTCTCAGCTCTTACCATGGACCGAAACAAGATGTTGGACTCAAGTATTAATTATATATTATCTGGTTACTTTAAGAAGCATTGAGATAGTGTATCCTGTGTGCCAGGCACTGTTTTGAGTGTTTACGGGTATTTATTTATTGGATCTTTGCAGCAACCCTAAGGGTGATGAACTGTCATTGTTTCCATTTTCCAAATGAAGAAACTGAGGCACAGAGAGGTTCAGTAATTTGCCCAAAGTCACACAGCTAGTAGATTACAGAGCCAGACCCATATTCTTCACCATTACATCATGTTGAGCTCTAACAGAAAATGAAATTCTCAGACTCCCAGGTGACACGGAACTACACAAAGTGGACCTTAGAGCCATGTGTCCTGTAGACAGCTGGCAGCTTTGTGTCATGATGGGTACTGGACTTGGAGGCAGGACCTGGAGTTTGGGCTCGAGCATCTTCGTCTGGGAGATGAAAATAAGAACCTTTCCCTGATTGTTGGCCAGAGTATAAAGGAATGGCTGAGTGTGAAACACAGAGCACAGTAACCTGCACGCAGAGTGCCCCGGGACCGCGGCCCGAACCCTGTCAGAGGAGACCAGGGAGGGAGTGCGTGCCTTTGAAGGGGTGTGCAGAGGAGGCGCTCGGGCTGTGCCAGAAGCTGATTGCAAAGCCCCCGGAGGATCTGCAGCCCCAGGAAAACACTGAGGGAATTGGGTGGCCGCAGAGAAATCGAGTCGGTCACCACTAGTCAAACATTTCAAAAGAAGTTTGTTTTGTACAGTTTGGTTTCATAGTTATATAGTTCTTGTCTCTCAAGGTTGTAAAAATGGTACAGAAGTATTTGAGATACATATTTCTTATATATATATAAAGTATATATATGTTATATACATATATAAATAATGTGTTATATATGTATATGTATAATTTTTAAAAAATCAGTTCTACAAAGTTTTCTCCTTAAACCCCTTCTCAGCAGTTTCAGACCACAGCTGTAAATCAGTGTGTGTGTCCCCTGAAAGATGGACAGCCCCTCTCACAGCATCGGTGCGCCCATCCCCGAGGGGATCCCCGCTCCAAAGTCCACCACGCTGCAGGACCGTGCAGCCTGGAGGGGCTTGGAAAGTGGGGGAGAAGCAGGGCAAGAGGGTTAAGGGCAACTTTTAAGATCACTTCAGTCGGTTTAGTAAATTAGCCTAAATGCCACCTATTCAGCAGTAAGAAAAATTAACTAAAAAATTGAAAATAAATAACTCCACTTAATCTCTCACACATCTTTTTTTAAGCATTTGAAGACAATATGAACCTTGAAAATTTTAATATGCTTCAAATGAACCTTTGTGACTTAAATTTGCAGAGTAACACACACAGGTGTTTATTTCATTTCATAAAGCAGGTGTGTGTTTTAATACAAAGGAATTCCAAGTAAGATTTTTATTAAGGAAAAAGCTTGAAATGGTCGCTTGATAGAAAATAAAAAGTTCTTGAGTGACATGAACATTTGTAAAGCTTTAAGAAGGAGTTTTGCCATTAAGGGGAGCATCCCTGCATCTCACGGAAGCAGCCTTCTTCAGTCAGCGCTGTTTCCACTTTAAATTCATTCCTCCCTGGGGATGATGCCTCAGTAGTTACTGATGAAGAATTTAGACTTGGCAGCTTTCATTGTAGCAAGAGTGTACTCAAGGCTGAGTGTTCATGCTCAGTCAGAAGCAGTAATGAAAAACGTACCATCCACTTACTTATCATGTTCTTATCTGCCTTAAACTAGATACTACACAGACTCTCATGCTGCTCTTTGACATTTTTTATTATTTGTGCAAGTAGATTATGACCAGCTAATGCCTCTGACATTCAAGTAAAGGATGAATTCAATTAATATTTATTGGGCACCAGCAGAGTTCCCGGAATCCTAGTAGATTCCAGAGAATGCAGCTCTGTGTGTATACAGTCGTGCAAGGTGGGGGGTGAGTACAAATCCCAGCCTGAAGAGACAGAGAACTGTCCCCAGGAAAAGAGTGGGGTTATGCAGGAAACTGGTTGTGAAAATTCAGTTTGAAATCTGGCTTAATGCTAAAATTCACAACTCAAGTTTTATTATCCTCAATTCAAAGCTTAGTTTTCCTGCTGCTGCTAGTCAGAGGAGGAGCACATGAGTTTTTTAATACTCTGCAAACCCACGCTGAACGAAGTCTAATGTGTTCTGGAGGTCATCCTTAGAGCGAATAACAGTTGGAGAAGATGAGCACCTCCCCAGATAAACCAGCTCCTAGGGCCTTTCCTTTGTAGAGCAGCTTGTGATTTAAAACCCATCTATCTGCATCTTACTGAGCAGACAGCTTCCAAGTGCCTGGCAGGTGCTGTGATCGCATGCCTGGCCCGGGTCTGGAGGGAAAGGGAGGGGAGGGAGGTCGGTTCCGGCCCTGGGCGGTGGGCAGGGACTGGGCAGGGACGGGGGACTGACCCGCGGGTGGGAGTCGGCGTGTGTGCTACTGTGGTGACAGTGATGCTCCCAGCCGTGAGCCAAGTAGCTCTGCAGGATGGAGTTCTGATTTAGAGAGCATTCCAACTGCTTTGTCTTCTTTGTGATCTGGAGAGAGGAACCCCAGGGCAGGGACTCAGGTCAGGAAGCAGTTGTTGAATCCCAGGCAGACAGCTGTGTGGGGTGCTGCTGTGAGAGAGGAAGGGGAGCCAGCGAGGGCGGCAGCAGCAGTGGCTGCAGGGTCTTGGGGAGAATGTGGCCCCAGACTCACAGGACCAGACTTCCAGGAAGGAAGGATCAGCCGGGGCCAAATGTCAGGGTATAGAGTAGGGCAAGGACTAAGGGACTTGCCACCAGACCACTGGTGCTTTTCAAAATCAGTGTCTTTATTTCACGTTTTCTCCCGTCAGAGGTAGGATCACCTCCCTGATAGTTGTGTTTCCCTAAGATGCTGCCATCACCAAGAAATCCTCTCATAATCGATGGTCGGAAAGCATCTCAATTCATCTGTCTTTTGGGGGGCATTTGCTGTGTGCCAGGCATTACTTAAGGAGGCAGCTGCATTCTCTCTTTCTGAGGAGAGGACAGGAGGGAGTGGATGACGGGTTGTTCTAGGCTGTAAGCCTGGTTCTGGGGTGCAGTGAAGAGGCTTGGAGCACTCTGGCGGGTGCCCGGCAAACTCAGTGTACTGAGATACCATCCAAAACTGAAAAGAAAATTGTTAAGGCCCTTGGAAGGCCACCACTTTGCAGCCCCTGGATTTGGGCGGGAGGAGTGCAGGCCTGCCTGGCCAGCTGTGGGCGGGGTGGCTGCAGTGGACGAGCTGCTGGGTCTCGGGCTCAGGGGTCATCACCGCCTCAGAGGGGCTGAGGCTGAGCATGGGGCCCGGGCTGGGGGGCGTGCGCTTTTCTAGGAGGCAGGGCAGCGGCCCCGTGAACCGCTGTATGAGGGTGGGGAAACGGCACAGTTTCTGTCTGGGTGAACCAGGAAGACCTTCTCAAAATGGGGAGAGCAGCTGGGTTTTCATCACCAGACTTGTCTTCTTTTGTGAAACTCTCTAGAGGTCATGTGAGGATTAAACTGAGACACTTTATCTAAAGCATTGTCAGAGTACCTGGCAATAGAACTTAAAAATGTTAGTAGTAGAAATGTGTTACTGGGTAGGGAGGGCGGAGCTCAGTGGTAGAGCGCGTGCTTAGCATGCACGAGGTCCTGGGTTCAATCCCCAGCACCTCTATTTAAAAAAGTTTTTTTTCTTAATAAATCAATAAACCTAATTCCTTCCTCTATGTATTATTAAAATCCAAACTGTTGTCATAAATTATCATTCAGAGCCATTTGAACGGCCCAAGAAGACACTAAATATTGTTTTAAATACCTTGTTTACCTGTCCTCATTTGGGTTTCTGGTGTCACATGAGCTCTGGTGTAGCCACAGTTAATAGAATCCCCAGCTGCATCGAAGATGTCTAGATGATGGAGACAGGCCTTCATGACTTTTGTCATGTTTGAAATGTTACCTTCTCACTAAGCATCTCTCTCTCAGTGTCATGGTGTGCGGTAGGCCAGTAACTGCATGCTGGGCGTGCCTTCTGTTCATGTGAGATGTAGCACTGATTTTTAACTTGTTTTCTTTAGCTCACAACATTTAACCTTTTCTTGTAAATTTCTGCCATGTGTATGAAGCACTGAAACAGTCACCTATCAGCTCAGTTTTCAGATAAAACATTAGTCTGAAATCTTAAGGTAGTGTAGAAAGAAAATAGTTACCCACAGTAACTAACTGTAGGCTTGCTGCCTTGCCTTTAAGATTGAAATTCCTTCTCCATTTTACTGCACTGTCCTGATTTCTTCTGTTTGCTCATTGCCTTTTCAAGAGGTCCTTTGTGCTTTATTATCCTTCTTTATGTTGTTGTCCCCAGCCACATATCTTCCACTTGCCTTAGGCTTTTCTTGTACTCTGGGTCTCCCGTTATTTTTACTGTCCACCAGCTCGTTTCTGCATACTGATTAAAGGGGGCTGCCGCCTCCTCCCGCTGCGGCCGCCCCGCCCGCTCTGCAGCCCCGCGAGGATCAGCGCACTCACACAGAGCGGCGCCGCGCTGGATCCCGAAGCCTTGTCTGCACAGACATCCACTTCTCTCCTAGAGGCGTGTGTAGGCTAGTGCTTGGTTCCCTCCACCCTGGAAGACAGACAGGCTTCCATTTGTCACGGGTTGGGGGTGGGGGAGGGTTGCGGGGGCCGGATGTGAGCGCGCTTGCGCGCATGTATCTGTACGCACAAAGTGTAACCCATGTGGATTTAATTATTTTGCTTAAATTATAGTGATCTACACTATTTAAACCATTTAATTTGAATAAGACTGATTCTAAGTTTTTGAATATTTATCTGAAAGACTTTTTTAACATCTTGGTATTCTATGGCTTTTGTGGCCTCTGAGCTTTTAATCAGCAGATTGTGCTGTTAGGGGACACTTGGTGAAAAGGATGCACTGAACTCGCAGTGGCTTGTGAATCCTCTTGACCACCGGGGCTGGTTGAATTCCACACTTACTTCACTCAGTCCGTGTTCACTGATGACCTTGTCACGTGGATGCCTCACTAGAAACAGAAGATGAAGGGGCTTAGTGGGAAGACAGGGAGGGGAGGGGGGCGTTGGGAAATGTGAGGGCCCAGTGGAATGGTTTTTGAACTGTTTATGCCACTGCTTCTCTTAGTACAAATAATGATAAACTATTTAAAAATTGATTTTTCATTTTCAAAGTTTTAAGTGATTTCTTGTAATTACACACAGTTGTAATGACATGACTTTTGAGGACATGTGGCTGAAAGTAGAGAGCAGTTTCTAGTCGAGGGGTCAGAAGACTTGGTTCTAGTATGAATTTTGCTACTAGAGAGGTGACATCGAGCGAGTCTTTAATCTCTGCCCTGCTCTCTGTCCCTGAGATAGTGGAAGGAGATGTCCTTCCCATCTTTCATGGAGACAGAAATAACATGGAAAAGTTCAGGAAGCAGGTGATTTTCATAAGTATGGTAATGATAACTAGTCTTTGTCCTTTTTAACTACTGAAAAGCAAAACCACAAGTTTTGAGATGAATTGAAACAGTCATTTTTAGAGAGTGTGTTTAGTGAGCCAAATACAGCAAGTCAAGTCAGCGAACAGTGAAATCCAGTGGGAAAACTCATTGGGAGGGTGTGTTTACCGATTTTGCAAGGCCGATAATTTTCCATTTAGGTTAAAGGATTTGTTCTTCAGCAGTTCTGTGAATGCCTAGCTTTTTTACTAACAAGGAAAATTGATGGGAGTTTTAATCCATCATATGAGGGGATCATCTGGGGAGAAGTGTGAGGCAAAGAGAAGAGAGGGCAGGGATGTTGAGATGTGTGTCCATCCGGAGGCTGGAGAGAGGGAAACCTTGGTCAGGTCTGAGAGAAAGCTCCCCACCTTATTAGATTTTTGGAGCTAAGAGAAAATCTTCTCCAGTCACTTGAAAATAGAATCAGTCTTGCCACAGAGATCCCTGTCCCTAAGCAGATGCTTCCTCAGTTTCATTCTAAAGGATTCCAAAGTCCCCTGGGCTTGGAAGTTGACTTTCATGGCCACTCTTCTAACCATGGTGGGTGGTTACAAAGAAAGCCTAGCCTCATTGTTTGTGTGGAATGCCTTTCTGAGATTTCAAAAGGCTAGTTTTAAATATACAGTTTTTAATGAAAGGAGAGAATGAACTGTTCACAGTGCAGTGTTAGAAACAGAAGTCGTGTTACCTTATTGAGAAGGATGGGAGCTGTGCACACGCTGTTATTTGAAACAGCAAAACATTTTAACGGAAAAACTGGAATTAGTTACTTATACTCTACTCGCCAGTTTTTTCTTTTTCCTTTTGTTCCTCTTGGTTGCAGTTTGTTTTGGACGATATGTGCTTCTGTCTGTGAATTTAAGTTGCGCGTAATGTAGTCATATTTTCTGTTGATTAAGTGCTTCCTTGTTCATATGGCAGAACTGAACATGTCTGTTCGATGAGATGGTTTTCCTGTCCCCAACTCCTCAGCTTAGAGGTTAAAGCACCCTGGCTTACATGTCGTTGTTATTTGAGTCTCTTTACTGAATCATGGATGCTATAAAGAAGGTGTTCCTTTAGTTGTGTTTTTAATCTGGAATACCTTGTCCTTCTAAAATATTTTATTTCTGGTTCGTATTTACATGACGTACTACATGGCAGGTAGATGGAGGCTGGAATGGATTGGAAAACATAAAATAGCCCTTTAAAAAGGTCTGATTTCAGAATGATTGTTGCCATTTTGAAGGGGTTAGAAATGGAAAAAATTATTTTCATGTGTGAGTCATATTTGAGTTCTTTTATGCTATGGTTGTGTGTTAGCTTAAAATATTTTATAAGTTAGTAATAATCTAGGCATTGTTTTATTGCTTCGCCTGTAAATTGTCCACAGTGCTTGGTAGAGCTATGTATGACATGTGTAACATACACATATGTACTGAATACGTTTCTTTTTTAATGGTTCTGATATGATGTCACTGAAAATGATTGAAAAATATTTGCAGTTAGTCTTTTCCAAACGAGCCTTTTGTGGGTTTCACACACACTTTTGTAAGTTAAGTAGTAAAGAATATTTCATTGTGACCATTTATTGATTGAAATTAATGATAATTTGTTCTAGTGAAGCTTAAAACAGGGAAATAGAAGGTTACTAGTTTCTGTAGTTGCAGTTCAAAAAAGACAAGAAACCTGTGAGGTTTCTGTGGGTTGTGATAGAAATACCCAGTACATGTAGGTCTTCATTAAATTTGTCAGATTTTTAAGTACCTGCTCTGTGCAGGACATCCATCCCAGTCATTGTTGAAGAAGTTTTAAACGATGCCTCGTTTGCCTTCGAGGAGTGTATGATTCATCAAAGAGGGATCAGATAGACTGAAATAGAAGCTCAATTAGGATGTTAGTCCCAGGAGATTGGAGTTGTGATGTTCTGAACTGTTCCTTGGGTTGTGGCCACAGAGAATTGAGCTGTGTCAGAGGTTCCATTCCTTGAAATACCATGCTCACAAACTCTCCACTGCATCCCCTCCAGCTCCCAACCCTTCCACCTTCTACATTCTGGACAAAAATAAAAATGTGAGGGTAAGAGGGGCTGAGCCAGGTGGTCGGCACTCCCTCAGAGTCCTTTCCCAGTGCTGTCTGCAGCTGGGTACAGCCGTCATTGAAGGTGGCCGTGCTTGAATAAAGAAAGGAGTTATATCAGTGTTTTGTGGATACTTCCTACAGAACCAGTGTATGATATGTATTTGTTTTATTTCTGTCCAGTTTTTTTCCTTATGTTAACTAAATTTTAACATTTCAGACATTTTAAATCATTACAATTTATTGCCAGGGTAGATAAACATGATATGAAGTGGTATCTGAAATGCTCATACACATTTATGGAGAAGCATTATTTGTAAGAACATGGTATCAAATCCCAGCTTAGCCAATTATCTCAAAACTAGTGCCTGTCTCATAAGGTTATGGGGATTACATGAGTTAATACATGTAAAGCACTCAGAATAATACCTTGTAGAAGGAAGCATCAGGTCCCAGCATAATGTGAATAGCGTAATATCATTTGTTAAAATGAGGTTTGCACATATACTTAGAAACCGGTGGGTGAAGAATACTTCTGTAAGAACAAGCAAAACTGGAAATGGTTTCTTTGGGAAAGAGGACAGAGCCTGGGGTAGGAGGAGGGTGTATATTTTGTTGTGAACTTTTTGAATTTGCCTTTTAACTATGTATTAATTTTTAAAATAATGCCACATCTCAAGTAATTTAAGAGTCTAGAATCTTTAAGACGAGAACCTGTGTTCTTTTCAGATGGCCCTGCAGAGGCACCAGTGACCAATGGGAACACAACCATGGTGCCAGCCCTGAATGATGATCTGGACATCTTCGGACCGATGATCTCTAATCCCTTACCTGCAACTGTCATGCCCCCAGCTCAGGTATGCAGTTAGAACGTGATTTTATGTGATCACTGTTTTTCTTTTTGGAAAGCTTCAGAGTGTCAATTTTGGATTGTCTCTGAGCAGTCGCTGATTTGAAAGCCTCCTGTTCGTTAGGCCAGGAGTTGGCAAACTAAGTTTGCAGCTTGTTTTTGCAAAAAAATTTTATTGGAGCACGGCCAGTCATGCTCACATACATGTAGTCTGTGGGTGCTTTCACGCTGCAAGGGCAAGTTAAGTCGCTGCAACAGACATGTGACCCACAGAGCCTAAGTATTCCCTGCCTGCTGCTCACCTTGTTCTGTAGTTTGAGAAGACTTCTCCAGTTTTTACTAGTCTTCCTAGAAATCTTTGAAACTCTGCATATCCAAGTCACTTCCTTATATACACATGTGATCGAATATTTAATGCCTGCAGAGATGATTAAAGTGAGGTGTCAGTTGTGACTGTCCAACACTACGTGTGTGCACAATATAGGAGATGAAGTGAACATTTTTGTTTTGTATTAAATATCCACAGATTTATTTGTATCTGTGTTCATGGACCCCTGTCCAAAAGCGGAATGCGAGGTCTCGGTGAGAGTGCAGGTGGTTGAAGGTTTGCTGTACCTCATTTCAGGACAGACTAGAAACATTCTAATGTTGTGGTTAAAACTAATTAGACCAGGTTCATAAAAATACCATGATGTAGCTTTTGAAAAACAAACGCTTTTTTTCCCCCAAAGAAGACAAAATCAGCCATTGCAAGACCCTTGCAGTCCACTGTAGTTGTAGAGATGTTCTTTATTCCAAGGGACACCAGTTCCTCTGAAGCAGGAGTTGCTGCAGGAGATGCCCGAGCACCTCCAGGGGTGCTGGTCCTCAGGCAGCACCACATACTTCCTGCTGAACCCACTGTGGTCAGGATGTGATGGGCACAAGCTCAGCGTCTGTCTAGCAGGCAGACACCGTTTATTACTACTACTTCCTTTACAGTAACAGGTTCAAAATAGGAAGTGTTGTGTCTTTATCCTACACGTTGGTTTTGCATGGGCTTGTGAAGGACTCTAATGCCACCATTTTACCTTCTACAGCAGTTCCATTTCTGTCTAATTTCATAACTTCATGTGGATTTCAAGTCATGGATGAGCTATGTTTTGGTGTCTGTCTCAGGGGACGTCCTCTGTACCAGCAGCTGCCACTCTGTCTACAGTGACATCTGGGGATCTGGACCTATTCACTGAGCAAACCACTAAGTCAGAAGAGGTGGCCAAGAAGCAGCTCTCCAAGGACTGCATCCTCTCTCTGTACGGCGCAGGGACCGTGCAGCAGCAGGGCGCTCCTGGTAACTCACTCTGAGACCTGCCCCCAGTGAATCGCAGTGACAGTGCTGGAAGCATGTCCTTTGTGGTCACGGAGTATCAGTTGTCTCTCTTCCCTGTCTTTCCTGTCTGATGACTACTTCTGCTGCTGCAGTTTACACAACTATAGAATTAAAATGAATGAAGTGTTAGGATTAAAAGCACAGGATGCACAAAACTTTATTCATTTAGTGTTGAGAGGCAGGTCACATATCACTTAAAAATTGTTTCACAAGCTTTATGGGACATGGATAATCTTTGAAGAATTACTTAAATTTGATTTGCATGAAGTTTATAACTTTGTGTACAGTGTAGTATTTTTCTGCAAGTAAATAAGTCTGAAATACCACATGAAATCAAAAAAAGCTTTGAGGTTTTTTAATGCTCATAAAGAAATACTAGCACAGTGAGGTTTACTGTATTTAGTTTTAATCTGGCAGACCATTTCCTCTAAAATGGGCTGCATTTCACATATGAGCTGAAATTGTATGACATCCCAGCTGCTTCCTTAAAACCAGACACAGTCAACTCTGACTTGTTACAAGTCAATGAGAGGCCAGTGGTGCAAATCAGCAGAAACACAATCTCATGCTAAGTAGTCTGGTCTTCACAATGGATATTTTATGTAGCTGTTGCATAAGACTTATTTATCCTGATTAAATTTGCTCAGGTTTGTAACTGATTTGTCTGCATTCTGGGAGTAACCAGCTCTGCGGGTGTAGGTGTGAGTTGGTCTAGGCAGTAGGAGCAGCCAGACCGGAATTAATTTTTGCTGTGGGTGGTTCAGAAAGATGGTAAACCCTATTCTGTGCTTATAGAGGTGAGTGCAGCTGTCTACAGTGGACCTATTTTCCTCATTCATTTTCTTTGCGTGGTTCTTGCGATGCAGGTATGTTCATGGGACCCACAAATATACCGTTTACCTCACAAGCGCCGGCTGCATTTCAAGGTTTCCCAGCCATGGGCGTGCCTGTTCCTGCAGCTCCCGGCCTCGTTGGAAATGTGATGGGACAGAGCGCGAGCATGATGGTGGGCATGCCCGTGCCCAATGGCTTTATGGGAAGTGCACAGACTGGTGTGATGCCCCTCCCTCAGAGTGTGGCTGGCCCCCAGGGAGCCATGGTGGGACCGATGCCTGCACCCCAGAGTAAGTTTGGCCTGCCGCCAGCTCAGCAGCCCCAGTGGAACCTCTCGCAGGTAAGAGTCGGCCTCTCTCCAGCTTCTCCAGAATCACAAAAACCAGATTTGTTTTCTAAGTGGTTTTATTTGTATTTAAAGCTAACAGTCTGGCAGAAAGAACTGAGTAGGGATAATGTTATACAAGGTCAAAACTGTCTAACCCAGCAGATGAATGAACTGTCATTTCTCCTATGTTTAGAATATTCTGTAGAGAAGTGTGAGGCATTCTTTTCATTTCAGATTATAACACAGCTGTAATGGTGAATATCCCTAATTTGTTTGTAAGAGCTAGAAATTATCTTGGGCATCTTTTGAAATTAGCACCAAGCTTTAACCCAGCTCCCTGGTGGGGTGTTTGTTTAGACAAACTATTTTCACTAATCATTTTGGGGGTTTTTTTGGGTAATTTTCACAAATTAGAAAAACGCAGCCCATCTTCTCAAAGCACTATTATTTCAGAGATCTAGGCTGTTTGCTACGGCTGCTGCCCATAGATTTATAAAAAATCTTTTTGTTCAGAAACGTTTTTAAAGTTGTATTTCCTTCTTACTTATATATAATCACATTTATGTTGAAAAAGAATACTCACTAGTTCAAGAATTCCCATAGGATATGAGCAAGTCCATATTTTTTGTCAGACATCCCCTCATGTTACAAAATCCTGTTTCTACCCAGGTTGGTTTAGAGCCAGGCAGTGACATTTTAGTATTACCTCTTTCAGATCCGTTCTGAAATGGCTGCACAGACGGAGGCTCTGAGACCTGGGCGCACGCGCCCATGCTTCTCCCTGTGCTCTTCCTGTTTGATGTTCCTCTAGTATTTCGCTGACCTTGATTTCTGCCTGGTCAGCATTCAGGGACTAGTATATGGTGCTTTCTAATGAACATCAGCAAAATCACCATTATATTCCATGAATATTCCAAGCTATTTTTATTGTCACAACTTAAAGGAATATCTATATGACATTGGTCTCTACTCTGGGAATCTCAAAAATTGTAAGTACCAAATGTCAGGAACAGCTTTTGTGTAGCCAGAATGTAAAGCTCCCACTGCTCAGGGTAGGGCACTGGCTGAACTGGCCTTGCTTCCGGGCCCGCTGTTCTCCAGCACTCCCTCAGTGGGGTCTGCAGGCTGTGACACAGTGGCACAGACATCCTCTGGTAGGTATGAGGAAGTGATCTGCCTCTCCGGACACTTACACCTCATCAGTGATGGGGTTAATGCTAGTGTCCTGGAAAAACTGCAAACAAGTGAACTTTATTAATACAGCCCAGCCCTAAGCACAGGTTTGAATCCATTCTACTTTGATAAGTGTTCTTGTCTTTCCTTCACTATCATCAGTCTTAGAGGTAAGAGGACCACAGGGGAAGGGTTAGGATGCTGATAGACGCACACGACTCCAGTCTGGAAGGAAAATACATGTCATCTTACACTTGTATTCGTTTTAGATGTTTATGTGGTTGGCGAAAGCAAAAGAAGAAATATTTGATGACCTTTTTTAATATTTAGAAAGCATAGAGAGCCATTTAAGACCTTAAAGGCAGACTCAGAAATGACTTCAAAGATTACTTTGGTACTTTTTTCAGGCGTGGTTAATCTTTGGGGGACAGAAATTGAGTCCAGAGAATGAATAAATATAAAATGTTTTGAGATCACTTTATGGACAGTGCGAAAAAGTAGAAGGAACTGAAGCCCAGTAAGGGAACCCAGCAGCTGCCCGATTCCGTAGAGAACGCCTGGTGTGGCGGTCTGTGTCTACCCCGGGGCCCGACTCCTCCTCACGTGGAGGGAAAACAGTGAGACTTGCTGTTACACTTCAGCACCTCGCCAACCAAATCAACTCCAAATAGAGGCAGCTTCTGATAAACCGGGGTAACTGTTAAAAATCCGTAACAGAAGTGGGAAGTGAAGGAGGCCTTTTGTGTGTTCACAGGTGAATCAGCAGATGGCTGGCATGAGCCTGGGCGGCGGGAGCCCCGCGGTGGGCTTCGGCCAGCCCCCCAGCACCACGGCCGGGTGGTCCGGGGGCGCGTCGGGCCAGACCCTCAGCACACAGCTGTGGAAGTGAGACCACGGCCCAGCCTCGCCCAGACGCCCACCGACATTCCTGCTCAGACGCATCCAGTCTCCCTGTTTTTTCATGTACAGACATTTTTTTCTTTTTTCCCCATTTGTTCATATTAAGAATTTATCTGATTGACCGTGTTGGTCTGTGCTGATTAAATTTGATGTGGTGCAGAGCAGGTTGAGGAACCGTTTCACGTCGAGGGCAGCTTCGCTCATGCTTCCCCCGATTTCATAGACGCGTTAGCAGAGGAGCTGCCCAGTCAACTTGCGTGATCAGTTTTACTCTGGATACAATTATAGCTCCAATGTTTGCATATAAGGGAAGTAGTTATCATGTTAGTAATACCTCTAACAGTATAACCCCCAGCCCCAAATTAGCCAGTAATCCTGTAGGAAGGTCCTGTATGATCAAATGTTTAATCATATAAATAGAATGTAAATGTATCACGGAGCACTGTTTTCTAGTGTAACAAAATTCTTTTAGTTCATCATTCACTTCACCGTGCTGTTGTAATGACGTGCTTAACAGGGAACGTGGTTAGTGAAAGGAAGATAAACCTGGATGTTACTCCAAAACTTAGTTGAACAAATGTTTAAAGAAGTCAAATTTTACCTGCCTCTCTCGTAATTGGATCTCTTCTTATGTACACATAGTGCTAACACGATGGCCTTGCACTGTATGCAAACAGGGTAGTAACTCAACAAAGCCACTTCAGTCCTTGAAGGTATATCCAGGTTTATGATGGTCCTTGTGTTTACATTTTATGGTGCCTAGTATTGACAACTGTTAAATCTTGATATTAAACAGATGAATCCATAGACCTTTTTTTGTGGGTTTTATTTCCTATGATGTATATACTGTCACCAACCTTACAAAAATTACTTAACATTGCAAAGTTAGGGATGGGGGACGTTTAGTTGACAAAATACTTGTCATCTGTTTCTGAAGCCTGTTCGTTTCTACTAACTATAAGGCCAATGGGGGGAAAAAAGAAAGTATATAAGATTCTCAGAATGGTACCCTGCAGCCATTAGCTGTACTGTGCAGAGGTCTTCCAGTTTAGTTGTGGGGGGAACATGCAGGACAAATGAAGACAAAAGCACACGTGTGACGCCATCCAATCAGCATCTGTGAACTGACCAGCTCTCCGGAAGCAGGTGTCCGGCGGGTGGCGATGACGGCCGTTGTCCCGAGGAAGGTGACTGACACCTGGGCGCCCGCAGCCTGACCGCACACGTCCTCCTCGTCCTTGCCCAGGGCTGCTGGACGGCACCACTTCATACCTCAATCTTCACTGTGTCCAGGTGGTACTTGGGCTCGTTGGCCAGGTTGACCTTCTCTGTCCGAGTGTGCCACACGAGGACCTGAGGGGAGGAAAGCTGGTGGGTGGCCGCACGCCCAGCGCGGACACAGCACGGTCAAGGTCAGGCAGCACAAGAGAAACGAGTACCTTGGTGCAGTTGCTCGCTTTCGGTTCCAGCTCTTCAACTGTCGTTATCTGCTTTAGAAAGTCAGATTCTTGCATCCCTGGCTGGGACCCACGACGCTTAAACACAGCTTTGGGGTTGGACAAGATGACTTGAAGGCTTACAGCGAATCCTTTGTGAGAAGTTAAAAAAAAAAAAAAGTCTTTAAAGTGAAATACTCGTGTACTTCTCTTTCTTCTATATAATTTTGGTCACATCAAAAAGTTTTTCAGATACCTACTGTGTGCCAAGTCTGGGTTCAGAGTTGAACAGGACTCTGTTCATTACCTGGATCACAGCCTCAGGGGGAACACCCAGCATTACAGTGTAGTGCGTTTTATAAGCTGCTGTTTCATAGAGGCCTTCACACCCCCACATTTCCCTCAAATGACTAAGAACAGTGTTGCTGAAACGCACACAGACTCACCCTACTGTCCTTGGGGATGGGGATGAAAGCCCTCCCGCCTCCCTGCCTGTCCTGTAACATCTCCGAGTGTGCTGTGTAGCAAAGCCAGCACTGCCCCGGTGTCCTTTGAGTTTAGAAGACTGAAGAACAGAAGTCAGTCAGCTAGAAAATGAATACAGTTGCCTAGTTTAAATTCCCAATTTGATTGAATATGAAAATGGTGGGGTGGGTGGTTTGGAAACCAGTGCAGGAGATACCAGGCCATTTGCTAAATTTGATTTTTGTATCTTGTTTCTCAAGGAAACAAATCAGTGTCAATTTCCTTAAATGGTTTGGTCTTATGAAAAATTATTTATTTAATCTGTAGTTTAACAGACTGTGTTAAAGGCTTAGCCATTAAGCATTCTGCAGGCAGTCGTCACAGCCATCGTAATTGTTTTAAAAGTCGGGAGCCCCGGACCTCTGCTCGAAATGTACTGAGCTGATGCTGTAACGTCAGGCACCCTTCCAGAGTTATGAGGACCAATCTCCAGAACGTTGTCCTTCCCTACATCAGCTCAGGATTTATGCTTCTTTTTGCAAAAATGTAGTTAGCCAAGGAGGTATCAGACGATACCAGTCAGTAACAGGGGAGCAGTCAGAAAACCACAGCCAGCATCCTCAAAACCCCTCCTGATGCTGGACAGGGCCAGGCCCACATGCTCGACTCGCCGCCTCTATGGGAAAATGCACCACTAAGCTACGGGCAAACAGCCTGGTACATCGGGTGCTGAGTGAGGTGGGATAAAGAAACAGTTACGGACCATTATCCTGAGGACTGGTCCCAGTATCGTCCACCAGCCCTGGGGGAAGGCAGCAGCTCTGGGCAGAATTTGAAATTAGAAGCCTTTTGTTTTTTTGTGGGTCCTTAACAGCTGTGAACTGGCCAAGTCACTTAATGTCTCTTGATTCTCAAACTTCATTTCCTCATCTGCAAGAGAGGTGTGACCCCTTCTCATCTCACATCGGATGTAAAATTAGTGAATAGAAAGACTCCATTAACAAAGCGCTCTGTTCAAAGGACCCTAAAATATATAAATACAAATACCATTGTAAACAGTTAGGAGGGGAGGCGAAATCAGCCACCATTTACGACTGGAAAACTACTGACAGGAAAAGGCTTGCAAAAGTTCTGGGTGGCAGGACCAGACCACCCGTCTGTCACCCCACTTTGCTATCAGGTCTGAAGCCTTCCTCAGGCACGGCTGGAGCACATGCCTCAACAAAAAGCAGAGGTTCAAATTAACACAAAAAAGTGACTTCTAAGAAGTCAACTCAGATTTTAGGATTAAAAGAGTTCTTGCTTTTTTTTCACTTGCTTTTAACTAGGCTTCATCCTTTTCTAGTTCCAAATCAGCCCTTCTCAGTCCCACTGAAGCTCTCGGTATGTTTTTCACATGGCTTCAAGGTACTGATTTTATTTCCCTATTCTCATAAAAAAACAAAAAGGGTCCAAATTGTGCAGAAGTCACTGAGGAAATTATATGAAGCCACGCTGATCTGATTTCCTTCATTTTCCCCTTAAGACTGACACATTCATCAGCGTGACCACTGAAAGATTCAGATTGAGATTTTCTTTCCTGAGCTCAGGGATATCCTTCCAGCTCTTAAAGCAGTTAGTTATGTGGCAAAATCCACCACGTGGGCCAAGCTGACAGCCGGCTGGGAAGCTACACTGCTTTGCTGAAGGCCCCTTCCAGCCTCGCTGGAGAAGGGGGTAGGTACATCTGGGAGGCCAGCATCTTGGAGAGAGATGCTGGTGGGCTGGCTCACCGCCTGAGCAAAGTGGTTTTGTTTTTTCATCCAGAAGGGAGACGGGTAGTTCAGATGCTCCCCCACCTCCTCCTTCCATTTTCCCTGCCAGTCCTTGCTCAGTGAGCTCTTTAAAGGATGGCTCGCTCACTGGGCCAAACCCTAGGATGCCTTCTGGGGAACCATCTGACCCGCTGCAAAACTGGGGAGGCAGAATTCTCTGGGCAGTGGGACAAGGCATTTTCAGCTCCTAAACCATTGCCTCCAACCCAAGGTGGGTATCTTGAGTTTTCTTCATTTCCAAGGACTTAGGCCTCAAGTATTACAGGTCCCCTTCCCTCTTTTTCACTGAAATTAATTGAACTTTAAAGAAGTTTCCAGAAGCTTCTGAGATACTAGGAGCCTTACAAAAATCACAGGGGCAGGAGTCTCTCTTCTGGTCAGTTGTGTAAAACATAAAATGCAAATGGACGCTCATTATCCACTGTGCAGGCAGGACTTCTGACCTCCTCCAGTGCAGGGGGTCGGGTGGGGGTCTGGTCCCTCCCGTCAGGACGGGGCTCACTGATTACTGTTCAGAGTCCACCAGGCCATTTCCACTTCAGGACAGGATGAAGCCACAAGCACCAGGTGTTCCCTACATTCTTAACTAAAAACCGGACAAAATATTTGCAAGAAGAGTTTCTAGACGCTGGGAAAGAAGCACGCGGGACAGAGAGCTCCGGAAAAAGGAACAACGGTGAGCCCCCTGGGTGCCCCATCTTCCTGCCTGCAGCACGTGTCCGGACTGCACACCGCTGGGTGGCCGCCTTGAGCCAAGGAAAGAGTCGAGAATTCGGGGAGGCCAAGACAACTGGGGTTCACGGGGCATCGCCCTGGAAAGCAGGGAGCTTGGCTGCTCTCAAGTCCAATTGAGTGCGATCAGCACATGCTTGGGAGGCTCCCTGAGGCCAAGGAAGGAACCACTGGAAAGAAACGGGTGGGTCGATGGCTGGAGCTCGCCCGGCCCGGGGCAAGTTCATGTTCCCAACAGACTGCAGCTGGGAGTAGTAGCCGGGGCCCTGGAAGCACACACACGGCGGAGGTTGCTGCTCCACAGGGAGGTGACACTAGCCCGAAAATGAAGGCTTCGCTGGTCTTGCCTAACAAACCTTAAGCCTGGGAAGGATCAAAATGCGTCTAAGCAACTTAACTGTATCCCAGAAAAAAGCCCGAAGTAAATAAATAAATGCACATATAACACACAGTTATACTCACATATACATACACACCCATATATGCATATGTGTGTATAATTATATATGTGCATATGTCTAAAATAAATATGTTGTACATTTTGTATATAGAAATACAATCTAATATAATGAAACATTTTTTTCTACTACCCAGTCACATAAAATTTTAAATGCCTACGATCCAAAAACACCAAATTTACAAAGAAACAAATTACAGTCCTGTAATGAAAACTCAGTCAACAGAAATGACAGATCATAGAAGTACAGGTCAGGGGCATTAAGACATTATTAATACACTTAAGATGTTCAAAAAAGTAAGGGAAAGATAGAGCATGCTAAGTAGAAATATGGAAAATATACCGAAGACCCAAAGTGAGCTCACTGTGATGAAAAATATGTCTAAGATAAAAAATACAGTGGATGAGATTAACAGCTGATAAGACACTGCAGAATAAAACATAACTAAACTTGAAGACCTAACAACAGAACCACCAAAGGAAACAAAAGGGAAAACACACACACACACACACACACACACACACACATACACACAGGAGTCATGGAAACAGAATGAAAGATAGGAGAAAGAAAAATTTTTTTGAGGAAATAGAAACTGAAATTTTTCCAAATTTGAAAAATCAATAAGGGTATTTAAGACTTAACATTACCTTTAACTCAATAAAATAAAATTAAAACAAACAAACAAACAAACAAAAAGATTCATCAAAAAAAAAAAAAAAGACTTAACATTACCAACCAATTTGACCTAGCATTTATCAAACACTCTACCCAACAGCAGAATACACATTCTTTTCAAGTGCACATGGGACATCATCAAGATAAGCCATTATCTGGGCCATAAATCAAGTCTCAATAAATTTAAAAGAAGTCCAACTGCACAAAATATTTCACTAACCACAACGGAATTAAAATCAATTATAATGCAATAAAATCAATAATATAGAAATCACATGTATAAAATATATAAATCATATATAAACAATAATATAAAAATATCTGGAAAAGTCTCCAAATATTTAGAAACTAAACAAATAATTATAAACAAGATACGAATCAAAGAAGTAAATGAAAAAATGGTAAGCTGAATGAAAACAAAAATGACATTAAAATTTGTGAGATGCATCTAAAGCAGTACTAATGTGGAAAATCAGTTTTTAAAATATTTTTCTTTTTTAATGTTTACTAAGCAACTTTATTGTTTGGGGGAGAGGTAATTAGGTTTATTTATTAATTTTAATGGAGGTACTGGGGATTGAACCCAGGACCTCATGCATGCTAAGCACGCGCTCTACCACTGAGCTATACCCTCGTCTTGTGAAATTAATTATTTTTTAAAGCACTAAATACTTAAAAAATTTTTTATTGTAGTAACATTGGTTTATAACATTATGTAAGTTTCACATGTACAACCTTATATTTCAACTTCTGTAAACACTAGAGTCTGCTCACCACCAAAAGTGGACCCTCTTTACCCATTTGGCCTTCCCCCAACTACCTTCCCCTCTGGTAACTACTCTGTTCTCTGTAGCTATTTGTTTTTGTTTGGTTTGGTTCATTTGTTTATTTTTAGATTCCACACACGAGTGAAGTCATACCATATTTCTCTGACTTATTTCACTTCACATAATAATCCTCAAGGTCAATATATGTTGTCATAGATGGCAGGACTTCATCTTTTTTATGGCTGAGTAGTAGTTCATTGTGTGTATATGTGTGTGTGTGTGTGTGTGTGTGTGTATACACATCTCCTTTATCCATTCATCCAATGAAGCTGTTTCCATATCTCAGCTATCATAAATAATCCTGCAGTGAATCCAGGGGTGCATATATCGTTTTGTATCAGTGCTTTCATATTCTTTGGATAAGTATCCAGAATTGGAATAGCTAGAAAATTAATTATTCTTAATTTTTTAAGGAATCTCCATACCATTTTACATAGTGGTCATACCAATTTACATTCCCACCAACAGAGTAAGAGGGTTCCCTTTTCTCCACGTCCTCACCAACACTTATTTCTTGCCCTTCTGAAAATAGCCATCCTAATGGGCATGAGGTGGTATCTCACTGGGGGCTTGATTTGCATTTCCCTAATAAGTAATGATGTCGAACATCTTTTCATGTGCCTATTGGCCATCTGTATGTCTTTGGAAAAGAACCTATTCAAATCCTTTGCCCAGCTTTTTCAAATCAGGATCTTGTCTTTTTTGTTTGTTTGTTTGCTTTTGAGTTGTATGAATTCCTTATATATTTTGGATATTAGTGCCTTACCAGATACATGATTTACAAATATGTTCTCCCATCTGGAAGGCAGTCTTTTAGTTTTGTCAGTGGTTTCCTTTGCTGTTCAGAACAGTTCTAGTTTGATGTAGTCCCAATTGTTTATTTTTGCTTTTGTTTCCCTTGTCTGAGGAAATATATCTAGTTAAGATATTGCTAAGGCCAATGTGAAAAATCCACTGCCTATGTTTTTATCGAGGAGTTTTATGGTTTCAGGTCTTACATTCAAGTCTTTAATCCATTTTGGGTTGACTTTGTGTATGGGGTAAGATAGTGGCCTGGTTTCATTCTCTTGCATATGACTGTCCAGTTTTCTCAACACCATTTAACGAAGAGACAGTCCTCTCTCCACTGGATGCTCTTTGCTCCTTTGTCATAAATTAATTGTCCACATACATGTGAGTTTATTTCTGGGCTTTCAATTCTGTTCCATTTATCTCCTTTTCTGCCGATACTATGCTGTTTTGACTACTGTAGCTTTGTAGTATAATCTGAAATCAGGAAGTGTGACATATCCAGCTTCTTTTGTTCTCATGATTTTTTTTTTTTTTTTGGCTATTTGGGATCTTTTATGGTTCCATATAAATTTTAGGATTTTTTGTTCTATTTCTGTGAAAAATGCCATTGGGATTTTGATAGGGATTGCATGGAATCTGTAATTGTTCTAGGTGACACAGACATTGTAACAATGTCAATTTTTCCAATCCATGAGCACAGATTAACTCCAGTTCTTCACTTCTTCAGTTTCTGTCATCAATATCTTACAGTTTTCAGCACACAGGTCTTTCACCTCCACAGTTAAATTATTCCTAGGTATTTTATTCTTTTTGTTAAAGTTATAAATGGCATTTCTTAATTTCTCTTCCTGAGAGTTCACTGTTAGTGTATAGAAAGAAACAAAACAGACCTGAGTATTACCACTTCCGTACCCTCCAATTTACTGTATTCATTTATTATTTCTAACAGCTTTTTGGTGGAGTCTTTAGGGTTTTATATATATAGTATCTTGTCATCTGTAAATAGTGATAGTTTTACTTCTTCTGTTCCAATTTGTATGCCTTTTGTTTCTTCCTAGCTCTGGCGAGGACTTCCAGTACCACACTAATGAGAGTGGTGAGAGCGGGCATCCTCGTCTTGTTCCTGATCTTAGAGAGAATGCTTTCAGCTTTTCACAGTTGAATATGATGTTAATGGGTCTGTCATATATAGCCTGTATTATGTTGAAATACGTTCCTTCTATACCCATTTTATTGAGTTTTTATCATGAATGGGTGTTGAATTTTGTCAGCTGCTTTTTCTGCATCTATTGAGATGATCATGATTTTTATCTTTCATTTTGTTAATGTAGTATATCATGTGGATTGATTTGCAGATGCTGAACCATTTTTGCATGCCTGGAATAAATCCCACTTGATCATGGTGTACGATCTTTTTAATGTATTGTATTTTATTCAGTTTGCTAATATATTCTTGAGGATTTTTGCATCCATGTTCATCAAAGATACTGGCCTGTAATTTTCTCTTTTTGTGTTTCCTTATCCAGTTTTGGTATCAGGATAATGTTGGCCTCATAAAATGACTTATGAAGTATTCCTTCCTCTTCAAGTTTTTTGGAAGAACTTGAGAGGCATAGGTATTAAATCTTTGAATTTTTGGTGGAATTCTCCTATAAGCCATTTGGTCCTGGCCTTTTGTTTTTAGGGACGTTTTTGATTACTGGCTCAATTTCCTTGCTAGTGATTGGTCTATTCATATATTTTATTTCTTCATGATTCAGTCTTGGAAGTTTGTACGATTCTAAGAATTCATTTCTTATAAGTTGTCCCATTTGTTGATGTACAACCATCATGGTATTCATTTACAATCCTTTGTATTTCTGTCATATCCATTGCAAATTCCCATCTTTCACTTCCGATTTTATCTATCTGAGCCTTCTCTCTTTTTTCTTAGGGAGTCTAGCTAAAGGTCTGTCACTTTTTTTTTTTTTTTCACATTTTCAAAGAACCATCTCTTCATTTTATTGATCTCTTCTATTGTCTTTTTGGTCTCTATTTCATTTAATCCCACTCTGATCTTTATTATTTCCTTCCTTCTACTCACTTTGGGCTTCATTTATTCTTCTTTTTCTAGTTTCTTTAGGTGTAAGGTTAGATTGTTTGAGATTTTCCTTGTTTCTTGAGGTAGGTCTATATTGCTATAAACGTCCCTCTTAGTACTGTTTTTGATGTATACCATAAATCTTGGTATGTTCTACTTTCATTTTCATTTGCCTTCAGTTTTTTTTAGTTTACTTCTCTTTTGATTTCTTCGTTGACTCAAGGGTTATTCAGTAGCATGTTGTGCAGTCTTCACGTATTTGTGATTGTTCCAGCTTTCTTCTTATAGTCAATTTCTAGTTTCATATCATGGTGGTCAGAAAAGATGCTTGTTACAATTTAAATCTTCTTAAATAATTGAAACTTGTTTTGTGTCCCAACACATGATCTCTCCTTGAGAATGCTCCATGTGTAGTTGGGCATATGTATTCTGCTGCATTTGGATGGAATGTTTTGTACAAATCTATTATGTCTGTCTGGTCTAACGTTTCACTTAAGGCCCCTTTCTGTCTGATCTACCCAGTGATCTAAGTGGAGTGTTAAAGTCCCCTCAAAACATATTATTATGTTATTGTTAATTTCTCCCTTTAGGCTTGTTAATTGCTTTATATCTTTTGATGCTCCTATGTTAGGTGTATATTAATCACTGTTATGTCCTCTTGTTCAATTGTCCCTTTTATCATTATATACTGTCCATCTTTATCTTGTTACTCTTTTATGACCTGAAGTCTATTTTGGCTGATATGAGGATGGCTACACCTGCTTTCTTTTGACTGCCATTTACTTGGAGTATCATCTTTCATCCCTTCACTTTGAACTTTTGTTTGTCTTTAGAGCTGAGATATGTCTCCTGGAGGCAGCATATACTTGGGTCTTATTTTTCAACCCATCCAGCTGCTCTGTGTCTTTTGACTGGCGAATTTACTTCATTTACATATAGAGTAATTGATAAATGAGGACTTCGTTCTGCCATTTTATCTTTTGTTTTCTGGCTACTCTATATTGCCATTGTTTCTTTTCCCTTGTGTTCATTGGCCATTTTAGTTTGGTGGTTTTCTATGATTTTTCTCACTTCCTCATTTTTTTATGTTTTGTGTCTCTGCTCTACATTTATATACTTTGGTTACCATGAGAATTGTATAAAACATCTCATATATTCTAAAACCACATACAAAAATAAACTCAAAATGCATTAAAGACCTAAATATAAGACCAGATACTATAAAACTCCTACAGGAAAACAGAGGAGAACACTCTTGGACATAAATCACAGCACTGTATTTTTTGAACCAGCTCCTAGAGTAATGGAAAGCAAAATAAAAGCAAAAATAAATAAATGGGATCTAATTAAACTTAAAAGGTTTTGCACAGTTAAGGATATCATTGACAAAATGAAAAGAGCCTACAGACTGGGAAAAATATTTGCAAATGATGTGACCAACAAGGGACTAATTTCCAAAATATACAAACAGCTCATACACCTTAATATCAAAACAACAACAACAACAACAAACCAAGTAACCCAATCAAAAAATGGACAGAACACCTAAATAGACATCTCTCCAAAGAAGACAGACAGATAGCTAACAAGCACATGAAAAGATGCTCAACATCCCTCATTGTTAGAGAAATGCAAATCACAACTACAATGAGATATCACCTCACACCAGTCAGAATGCCCATCATTAAAAAGTCTACAAATGATAAATTCTGGAGAGAGTGTGGAGAAAAAGGAACCCCCCTACACTGTTGGTTGGAATGTAAATTGGTGCAGCCACTATGGAGGACAGTATGGAGGGTTCCTTAAAAAACTAAAAATAGTCTTACCATATGATCCAGCAATCCCACTCCTGGGCCTATATCCAGAGAAAAATACAATTCAAAAAGACCCACACACCCCAATGTTCACAGCAGCACCATTTACAATAGCTAAGACATGGAAACAATTCAAATGTCCATTGACAGATGACTGGATAAAGAAGATGTGGTATATATACACAATGGAATACTACTCAGCCATAAAAAAGAATAAAAATAATGTCATTTGCAGCCATATGGATGGACCTGGAGATTGTCATTCTAAGTGAAGCCAGAAAGAGAAAGAAAAATGTCATATGATATCACTTATATGTGGAATTTAAAAAAAAAAAAGGACACAAATGAACTTATCTACAAAACAGAAACAGGCTCACAGACACAGAGAACAAATTTACAGTTACCAAGGGTTAAAAGGGTTGGAAAGGGATAAACTGGGAATTCAAAAATTGCCCCCTTTGGGGAGTGATGGAAATGTTAGCTATCTTGATTGTGGTGGTGGTTTCATGGGTGTGTACATCTGTCAATATTCATCACATTGTACATCTGAAATATGTGTAGTTTATTGTACAGGAACCATACCACAATAAAGGTGTTAAAAAAAAAAGATATCAGAATCAAGAGAGCTCAAGTGACATTATAGGGAAGCCATAAATCTAACATACGGAAAATACCTTTTGGAAACTTTCAAGTGTCAACTGTTATCAGTAATAAATCACAAAGAGCTATGGATATGACATATTATTTTATATATTCTAGGTTAAATGAGATGTTGTTTCCTTTTAGGGCTATTCCATTTTTCTCCTCTTCTTTGGCAATTGTTTCATTTTACCTAGATCCCTACCATAACAGATCTGAGAAGAATGGCAGAAGCAGAGAAGTCTGTTAGAAATTGCTCCAGCCCAAGGATTCATACTCATCAAGTCTGGACCTCTCCATCACCAACTGGGAGACGGGATGGCAAGGACTGGGGTGTGGAGAGCAGGGCTTGGAATCTCTCTCTGCCTCTAACATAACAGCTTTATGGAGGTATAACTGACAAATGAAAATTGTATACTTTTAAGTTGTAAAACTTGATGTTTTGATATACATTGTGAAATGAACACTGCAATCAAGATATTTAACATCTCCATTGCCTCATATAGTTACTATTTTCTTTTCATTCTTTTTGTGTGTGGTAAGTGTATTTCAGATCTACCTTACTGGCAAACTTCAAGTATACAATACAGGATCGTTAACCACACACACAGAAAGTCTCATATATAAAATAGTTCTTTTTCTGCTGATAGTGTCTTTTCTTCATTTGCCTAAGTGGTTCCATCCTTTCCTCCCCCCTTTTATGTTTTTGTTGTTTCAAATGACCCCTTTTAATGTTGTAGTTCATTACCAAATTGAAATACGTACATTATTTTACTGCTTTTCACCTTTGACCTTTATGCTGTAATTGTCTAACAACCTCTTTGGATACAGAGTTGCAATTTTCTGACTCTATTTATCACCATAGTCAAAGCCTTTTGGTTTCAGGTAGAAAAGCTCCTTTTCAACATTAAAAAAAAAAAGTTTGGCGGGGGAGGATAATTAGGTTTATTTATTTTTTATTTATTTTTTTAACAGAGGTACTGGGGATAGAATCCAGGACCCCTTACACGCTAAGCATGTGCTCTACCACTGAGCTATATACTCTCCCACCTCAACATTTTTTATAAGACATGTCTAGTGAGGAACTCCATCAGCTTTTGGTTTGTCCGGGAAAGCCTTTATTTCTCCACTGCTGAGTAGAGTATTCTTGGCTGACAGGTTTTAATCTTTCAATATTTTGACTACGTCATTCCACTCTTTCCTGGTCTGTACTTCCTGCTGAGAAGTCTGCTAATAGCCTAATGGGGGTTCCTTTGTAGGTTACCGCCCTTTTTCCTGGCTGCCTTTAAAACTCTTGGTCATTGACTTTTGACAGTTTAAATAGAACATGTCTTGGAGATGACCTTCTTGTGCTGAGGTAATCAGGTGTTCTCTTAACTTCATGACTTGTATATCCAGTTCTCTTCCCAGATTTGGGAAGTTCTCAGCTATTTTTATTTTAAATAAACTCGCTGCTACCTTACCCCTCTTTTTTCCTTCTGGGATACCCATTACCCTGAAGTTGCCCTTCCTAATAGAGTCAGATACTCTGTTACACGTTTCTATCTGCATAGAATTTCATTTCTTTTCAGATCTTAGTTGTCTGTGTTCTTCCACCTGTATCATTTCTAGATTTATATCTTTCCATTTGCTAATTCTCTCTTCCGCATGGTCTGCCCTGTTTCCAATGCTTTCTAATGTGTTCTCCATCTCATTTACTGAGTTAGTTCTTCAACTCCAGAATTTTTGTTTAGTTCTTTTTTAGAGTTTCAATCTCTTTGGTAAAGTATTCCTTCTGTTCACTGATTTTATTCCTTAGCTCAGCAAACTGCCTTTCTGAGTTTTCTTGTAGCTCGTTGAGTTTCCTCATGACAGCTACTTTGAATTCCCTATCAGTTAGACTGCAATATTCCATGACTCTAAGTTGGGTTTCTGGAGATTTGTCATTTTCTTTTTCTGATGCTGAGTTACCATGTTCTTTTTTTTATGGTACTTGATGAATTGTTCTTTTGGTGGCACATTTAAAGTAGTGAACACCTTTCTTATTTAGGTAAAGTTTTTTTAAACTTGATCCTAACAATTCAACAGGTTAGAAATTAGAGGCTTTTCTTTTGCCTTTCAGTAGGTGGCGCTATAGCACAAGTTTTGGTTTCTCTTACCTGCGCATCCTGTGGTTCTCTTTGAGAGGCAGCACTTTCCACCCACCACTGCCTCTGCCAGAGGTGTCACCTGGTGCCCTCGGTGCTGCTGCCTTGTCTCTGGGGTCGCCGGTGCCTTGCTGTTGCCAGTGTCACTGCTTGTCACTGGGATGGAGGGTGCCTCCACGGCACCCAGAGTGGCCCGGGTCATGGGCTCTACAGCCAGGAGGGGAGATGGAGGGTGGTGTGGGAGGTGCGGCTCTGGGTGCCGCCGCCTCTTAAGGGGTTGTTGGGGCGCTGCCGCTGCAGGTGGAGGGCGGGAGTCGCAGATGCCTCTGTGGCTGGAGGGAAGGGTCTCGGGCTCTGCTGCCACTGCTGCCTGGTTTCCTGTGACCCCGGGCCCCGCTGTGCCAGGAGTCCTCATTCCTGTGCTGCCTCCCCTGCTGCTACGGGGCTCTCCGGGGCTGCAGGCTCACCTGCCACAGCCAAGGGGCCAGGATCACAAGCACCGCCTCCACTATTCCGCTGGTTCTGCCTTCTCTAGGTCCACCCACCGTAGACGTACAGATGTACAGAACTCTCTGAAAACCTAGTATGTTGGGCAGAGGGAACTTCATTGAGTTATGAATATATTACTGGTTGTAGATTGAAGGGAGAGACAAAGGGGGTGTCTCATGCTGACGCCAGGCACTAAACATTTTTATTACATAAGAAGAAAGGTCTCAGCTCAGTGACCTCACCACTCACCTTTATACTGTAGAAAAAAGAGTAAAATAAAACCCAAAGTGAATAGAAATAAAAAGGTTCTAATAAATATGAGCTGAAATTACTGAAATAGAAATAGAAAATGATAGAGAAGGCCAGTGAAATCAGAACCGTGTTCTTTGGGTGAAAAAATAGTCAGTAAAGTTGATCAACCTTTACTTATACTTATCAGAAAACAGAAGATACAATTTACCAATAACAGAAATGAGGGGCGTATCAGTGCAGATTCTACAAATATTAAAAACTCCTGTATAATAACGGAGTATTATGAACAACTTTATGGAAGTAAATTTGACAACACAGATAAAAATGAACAAATTCCATGAAAGACACAGGCCATCAATCTCACTTATGAAGAAACAGATAATCCGAATAGCCCTGAATCAATGAAAAAAATTAAGTTTATATTTAAAATCTTACCACCAAAACAACAAAACAAAATTTAAAAAGACTCACCAGATCCAGAAAGCTTCACTAGTGATTTTTACCAAATGTTTAAGTAAAAAAATAACAGAACTTTTCCAGAAAATAGAAAAGGCAGGAACATTTTTCAAATTCTACGAGGCCAGCATTGCCCTGACGCCAAAATCGGATGGAAACATTACAAGGGAACTACAGAGCAGCAACCCTCATGAACACAGAAAAATACTTAACTTCTAGCAAACTGAATCCAACAATTAAAAGGACACTAAATCATAACCAAGTGAGGCTTATTCCAAGACTGCCATGTTGGTTTAACATTTCAAAATCAAGTAATATAATTCACCAAATTAAGAGACTAAAAAAGAAAAAATATCTGATTATCTCAATAGGTGAAGAAAATGCCCTTGACAGAATCCAACATCTAATCATGATTCTAGAAAAGCCTCTCAGCAAACTAAGAAAAAAGTGAACTTCCTCAACTTGATTAAGTATGTCTACAAACAACCTATTGCCAACACTGTCCTTAATGGCGAAAGAGTGAGTGTCAAACCACCGAAGACTGGAATATGCAAGGATGTCTGTCTCTACCTTTATTCAGCAAAGAACTGGAGGTCCTAGCCTTTGCAATAAGGCATAAAAAGAAAATAAAGGAAGGAAAGGCAGACAAATTGGAAAGGAAAAAGAAATGTGCAGTAAACCTCTTCTGTTTTAATAGCATCAGTGGTGCCTGTCAGTTCCTTCTACCGCGCATCAACACGGTCCCACTTCCACGTACCTGTCTCACTAGCACCGGTCTCTTTTTTCTAACTATTCATAATCTAATTTCAGCGAGGCTGTTTCAAGTCAAAACTATTTCCAGTTCCCAAAAGATGGTTTTTGGCAACAATACCTTTATTGTCTGGTCACAAAAAAATACTAACAACTTTTTCTTGCACAGTTGCTCTGGCTAGTTGTCCTGGAATGCTGGACCCTTGAACACTTCTACTGTTGCCAGTAGCTATCGGGGACTTCCAAAAGTCTCTCTCTCTCCCCACTTTAAACAATAAGAAAAAAAGATTTCAAGTCCCCATTTAAAACACATACACACAATAGTGTCAGGGAAAGTGGAAAAAGAAAGATAAGAGTTGTTGATATGAGTTGAGTTTCCAGTCATATCTTTTCCTAGCAAAGCACACACTGCGTTTTTGAGTATCATGTGTTCGTGTGTGTGTGTGTATATGTGTGTGTGTGTGAGAGAGAGAGAATCTTCCCTACGCCTTCCCTTTATTGAGATATAATTCATATATACTGAAATTTGCCTTTTCAAAGGATACAGTTAAGTGGCTTTTGGTATATTTATAACTCTGGGCATGATTTTTTTTTTTCGTAAAGACTGTTCTTTCTCTTGAATCATCTTGGCACTCTTGGCAAAAACCCTGGGCCATAAATGTAAGGGTTTATTTCTAGATTGTCACTTCTGTTCAGTTGATTCATATGCTTATCTTCATGCCGTACCACACTGTATTACTTTAGCTTTATAGTAACCTTCCAAATCAGAAACTGTAAGTCTTCCAACTCTGCTCTTTTTCAAGATCGTTTTGGCTATTCAGTCCCTTTCTTTCCCATGTGAATTTTGGGATTACGCTGTCAATTTCTGCAAAAAGGGCAGCCAGAATTTTGACAGGAATTGCATCGAATCTGTAGATTAATTTGTGGAATATTGCCATTTTAGTAATATTAATAAATCTTCTAATCCATAACATTATGTCTTCTAATCCATGACTATAACATGTCTATCCACTTATTTGGTTCATTAATTTCTCTCAATGATGTTATAAGTTTCTAGTGTGCAAGTCTGATACTTCTTTTGTTAAATTTATTACTAAGTATTTTATTATTTCTGACACAGTTGTAAGTGATATTGTTTAATTTCATTTCAGACTGTTCATTGCTATTGTACAGAAATACAAATGATGTACATACATTGATCTTACATCCTGCAAACTTCAATCATTTATAGCACCTGAAGCTGTGTGTGTGTGTGAGTGTATGTGTGTGTGTGTGTGTGAGTGTATGTGTGTGTGCACGTGTGCCTGTATGTGTATTCCTGAGGATTTGTTATGTAAAAGATCTTCCTTTCTAACCTGGATGCCTTTTATTCACTTTTCTTGCCTAATTCCCTCGCTAAACCTAGAGGACAACAGTGATTACAAGCGTCAAGAAGGGCCATCCTTGTCCCGTTCTTGATCTTAGGGGAAACATTTTCAGTTTTCAACTCTTAAGTATGATGTTAGCTGTGCGCTTTTCATAGATGCTCCTTATCAAGTAGGGGAAGTCCCATTTCTCAGTTAGTGACCTTCTGTCTCGTGTTCTTATAATGAAAGGATGATGAATAATTTTGCCAGATGATTTTTCTGTACATACTGACTTGAGTATGTGCTTTATTCTACTGACATGGTATATTACACTTACTGGCTTCTGTATATGAACTAACCTTACACTCCAGGGATAAATTCCACCTGGTCATGGTACACAATTGTTTTTATCTGTTGCTGTTTAACTTTACTAATGTTGTGTTTAGGAATTTTGCATCTATATTCCTAACGGATATTAGTCTATAAGCTTTTAATCTGTACTGTCTGCTTTTTGAATCAGGGTAACATCGACCTGATAGCATGACTTCGAATGTGTTTCTGCCTTTCTATTTCTTTGGAAGTGTTTGTGAAAATTTGTTCTTAACTCCTCTTTAAATGTTTGGTAGAATTTACCAGTGAGGCCACCTGGAACCAGGCTTTTCTCTGTGGGAAGTTTTGATGATTAATTCAATGTATTTCTTACAGGTTTATTCTTATTTGCTTTTCCTTTTGAGTCCGTTTTAATAGCCTCTTGATGAATTTGTCCATGTCATTGAAGTTATCTAGTTTTTTTGGCATACAGGTTTTCATAGTTTCCTCTTATATTACAAATGATCAAAAAGCACATGAAAAAATGCTCAATATCACTAATTATCAGAGAAATGCAAATCAAAACTACAATGAGGTATCACCTCACACCAGTCAGAATGGCCGTCATTCAAAAATCCACAAATGACAAATGCTGGAGAGGCTGTGGAGAAAGGGGAACCCTCCTACACTGCTGGTGGGAATGCAGTTTGGTGCAGCCACTATGGAAAACAGTGTGGAGATTCCTCAAAAGACTAGGAATAGACTTACCATATGACCCAGGAATCCCACTCCTGGGCTTGTATCCAGAAGGAAATCTACTTCAGGATGACACCTGCACCCCAATGTTCATAGCAGCACTATTTACAATAGCCAAAACATGGAAACAGCCTAAATGTCCATCAACAGGTGACTGGATAAAGAAGCAGTGGTATATTTATACAATGGAATACTACTCAGCCATAAAAACCGACAACATAATGCCATTTGCAGCAACATGGATGCTCCTGGAGAATGTCATTCTAAGTGAAGTAAGCCAGAAAGAGAAAGAAAAATACCATATGAGATCGCTCATATGTGGAATCTAAAAAACAAAAACAAAAACAAACAAACAAAAACAAAGCGTAAATACAGGGCAGAAATAGACTCACAGACAGAGAATACAGACTTGTGGTTACCAGGGGGGTGGAGGGTGGGAAGGGATAGACTGGGATTTCAAAATTGTAGAATAGATAAACAAGATTACACTGTATAGCACAGGGAAATATACACAAAATGTTATGATAACTCACAGAGAAAAAAATGTGCCAATGAGTGTGTATATGTCCATGAATAACTGAAAAATTGTGCTGAACACTGGAATTTGACACAACATTGTAAAATGATTATAAATCAATAAAAAATGTTAAAAAAAAGAACAAATTTTGGCGTTGTTACTATGCTGTATTGCTTTTCTAGTCTCTATTTTTTTTTCTCTTTAATTTTATCTCCTTTCTGTGTTTGTTTGGGGTTTAGTTTGCTCTTCTGTTTCTAGTTTCTTATTATAAATGATTAGATAATTGGTTTAAGATCTTTCTTCTTTTTAACAGGGGCATTTTCAGGTATACATTTGCCTCTAAACACTGCTTGAGCTACACCCCATAAGTTTTAGCATGTTTGTTTCCATTTTAATTCATCTCAAAGTATTTTCCAATTGCTCTTGTGATTTCTTGGTTATTTAGGAGTGTGCCGTTTAATTTCCACCTACTTGTGAATTCCACCAACTCTTTTCTGGTACTGATTTCTAATTTCATTACACTGTGGCCCAAGAACATACTCTGTATCCTTTCAGTTATTTTAAGTTTATTAAGACTTGTTTCACGGCTTAAGATAACACTTGTCTTGTAGTCTATACTAGAGAACATTCAATTGTGCATTTGAAAAGAACGTGTATTCTGCTGGTAGGTGAAGTGTTCTATAGATGCCCTAGGTCTAGCTGTTTTACAGTTCTTTTCAAGTTTTCTCTTCCGGTTGATCTTTTACCTAATTGTTCCACCACTGAAAGTGGGACGTTGATGTTTACAACTATCATCTTTGAACTACTTCTCCATTCAGTTCTGCTGTTTTTGCTCTATGTATTTTGGGCCTCCATTTTAAGGTGTACACACATCTGCAATGGTTTCATCCTCTTGATAGATTGACCCTTTTATCATTATAAAACAACTTTTTTTGTCTCTGGTAACAACTTTTTTTGTCTTAAAATCTATTTTGTCTGGTATTCATACAGCCACTTCAGCTCTTTTTTTGGTTTGTTACTGTTTAGATATTCCTTCTTCCATTCTTTTGCTTGCAGCCTATTTGTGTCTTTGAATCTAAAATGTTTGTGTTGTAAACAGCATATAGTTGGATCATATTTTTCTATCCAGTCTGCCTTTTGATAGGATTGTTTAATCCATTCACATGTAATGTAATTACTGATAATTGAAGATTTACATCTGCCGGTTTGTGATTTGTTTTCCATGTGTCCAATATCTTTTCATTCCTCTACTTCTCCATTACCATCCTCTTTTGCATTAAGTAGTTATTTCCTAGTGCACAATTTTGCTATTTGTCATTCTTGTACAATGTTTTTTTCAATTAGTGTCTTAGACACTGCTTCGAGGATTACAATTAGCATCTTAACTTCTAACAATCTAGTTCAGATTAATACAAACTTAATTTTATCAGTATACAAAATTTTTGCTCCTACATAACTCCATTCTTTTTCCTCCTCCTTTGTGCCATTATTGTCATGCAAAATACATCTATATAGATTATGTCTCTCAATCCAAATTTCTAATTATTGCTCTATGCAGCTGTCTTTTAAATCAGAGAAGTTAAAAAAAAAAGAGTTAAAGATAAAAATTACATTTATATTCAAATTACCAATGACATTTTTCACAGAGCTGGAACCAAAAATGTTAAAATTTGTATGGAAACACAAAAGACCCTGAATAGCCAGAACAATCTTGAAAAAGAAGAACAGAGCTAGGTGAATCATACTCCCTGACTTCAGACAATACTACAAAGCTACAGTAATCAAAACAATATGGCACTGGCCCAAAAATAAACACATAGATCAATGGAACAGGATACAAAGTCCGGAAATAAACCCACAGACTTACGATCAATTAATCTTTGACAAAGGAGGCAAGAATATATAATAGAGAAAAGACAGCCTCTTCAATACTTGGTGCTGGGAAAACTGGATAGCTACATGTAAAAGACTGAATTTAGGACATTCTCTAACACCATATATAAAAATAAACTCAAAACGAATTAAAGAATTAAATGTAAGACTAGATACTATAAAACTCCTAGAGGAAAACATAGGCAGAACACTCCCAAACATAAATCACAGCAATTTATTTTTTGAACCAGCTCCTAGAGTAATAGAAATAAAAGTAAAAATAAACAAATAGGAGCTAATTAAACTTCAAAGTTTTTGCACAGCTAAGGATACCATTAACAAAATGAAGAGACAGCCTATAGACTGGGAGAAAATATTTGCAAATAATGTGACCAGCAAAGGACTAATATCTAAAATATACAAACAGCTCATACACTTTAATATAAAACAAAAGAAGCAAACTGATCAAAAAATGGGCAGAAGATCTAAATAGACATCT
The DNA here is from genome assembly GCF_036321535.1 of Camelus dromedarius. Taxonomy (NCBI): domain Eukaryota; kingdom Metazoa; phylum Chordata; class Mammalia; order Artiodactyla; family Camelidae; genus Camelus; species Camelus dromedarius. The sequence goes on from NC_087441.1 coordinate 75,441,319, forward strand.
CTCCAAAGAAGACATACACATGGCTGGGCAACAAGCACATGAAAAGATGCTCAACATCCCTAATTGTTAGAGAAATGCAAATCAGAACTACAATAAGATATCACCTCACACCAGTCAGGATGGTCATCATTAAAAAGTTTACAAATGATAAATGCTGGAGAGGGTGTGGAGGGGTGTGTGTGTGTGTGTGTGTGTGTGTGTGTGTGTGTGTGTGTGTAAAATGGAATACTACTTAGACATAAAAAGAATAAAATAATGCCATTTTCATTATGCCAAATAATGCCTGGAGCTAGTCATTCTAAGTGAAGTAAGCCAGAAAGAGAAAAATGCCATATGATATCACTTACATGTGGAATCTAAAAACAAAACACACAAATGAACTTGTCTGCAAAAAAGAAACAGACTCACAGACATAGAGAACAAACTTATGGTTACCAGGGGGTAAAAAGGGTGGGAAAGGGATAAATTGAGGATTCGAAAATTATGCCTCTTGGGGAGTGATGGAAATGTTAGCTCTCTTGATCGTGGTAGTGGTTTCACGGGTATACGCATTTATCAAAATTCTTCAGATTGTACGTTTGGAATATGTGTGGTTTACTGTACAGGAACCATACCATAATAAAGGTGTTTAAAAATTACATTTCTATAGTCTTTGTTTTAAATTTTATTTTTATAAATTGAAGTATAGTTGATTTACAATGTGTTACTTTCTGGTTATACATGTATGTACATTCTTTTTCATATTCTTTTTCACTATAGGTTATAACATGATATTGAATGTAGTTCCTTGTGCTATATAGTAAGATCTTGTTGTTATCTGTTTATATATATATATATATATATATATATATATATGTTTGTGTTTACTAATCCAAAACTCTTTTATATTGTCTTTTGAATTTAACTATAGACTTACTTTTACTGATGCTCTTACTTGTTGATGTGGATTAGTTACTGTGCAGTGTCCTTTCACTGTGTCCTATAAAACTCCCTCTAGTATTTCCTGTAGGACATTTTGCTAGCAATGAATTTTCTTGGCATTTGTACACTGGGAATGTCTTAATTTCTCCTTCATTTTTGAAGGATAATTATTCTCAATATAGAATTCTTGGTTGACAGTTCTCCCCTCCAGTATTTTGAATATGTCAAACCATTCTCTTGTGGTTTCCATGGTTCTTGTAGAGAAATCTGCTGTTAATCTTACTGAAGGTCAATTATTTGTGATAGGTCACTTCTCTTTTGCTGCTCCCAATATTCTCTTCATCACTGTCTTTCAACTGTTTGCTAATGATGTATCTAGGAGTGGATCTCTTTGAGTTTATCCTACTTAGAGTCCATTGAGCTTCTTGGGTATGTAGATTAATGTTTTTCATACAAATCTGTGAAGACCATTTTTTCTTCGAATATTCTTTCTATTCCTTTCCTTCTCTTTTTCTGGGACTCATGGTTTGCATATATTTTTACTCTTGACCCATAGATCTCTGAGATTGCTCATTTTTTTTCACTTTTTACTTTCTGTTCCTTAAATTCAATCATCTCAATTGACCTATCTTTCAAGTACACTGATTCCTTGGTCTGCTCAAACCTGCTCTGACCCTCCTAGTGAATTTTTCATTTCTGTTACTGTACTTTTCAACTCCAGCATTTCTACTTGGTCTTTTTTTTTTTTTTATTTTTAAAACATAATTAATTTAATTTATACCGCTTTATATCCCCTGTTTGATGAGACATCATTCTCTTATTTTCCTTTCATTATATAGACATGGTTTCCTTTGGTTGATTGGATATATTTAAAACAGGAGCTTGAAAGTCTATCTATTAAGACCAATGTCTGGACTTTCTCAGGGACAGTTTCTATTGACTTTCGTATTGGCCATGTTTGTTTCTTTGCATGTCTTATAATTTCTTGTTGAAAACCAAACATTTTAAATAATGGAATGTGGCAACTCTAGAATCAGATATTCTTATCTTTCTAGTATATGTTGTTGTTGCTTTTGTTGTAGTTACTGTTATTTGTGACTTTCTTGAACTAACTTTGTAAAGTCTGTGTTTTTTGCTGTGTGTGGCCACTGAAATCTCTGCTCAACTTAGAAGTCAGTTAAATATTGGGCACATTTTCTTAAATGCCTGGAACCACAGAGGCTCTCAGTCTTTGCCAAGGGGCTCTGTGTGGATGTTGAGCTTGTGTTCAACACTCAGCCAAGCAGTCTACAACTCTTCACCCCTTTCTGCCTGCACAGAGGTGAGAGCTCAGGGCTTATAACGTTTTTCTTAAGCACACGTATGGCTGTGGGCATGCACACAGACCTATACGTACATGTGGGATTTTAGAATTTCAGCAATATGTTAGAGCTTCTCAAAGCCTCCTACAGAATAAAATACTCACCCAACTTTTTCTTTTAAATTCTGTACTTAGCTTACTGTTTGCCACAACTATTATCACTGCCTCAGGGAGCTGTGATGGTAAACAATCAATATTTTGTTTTCATTTCTGTATTTATTTTGGTTTTGTTTGTTTGGGGGGTTTTGTATTTGTTTTTTGTTCTTGAAAAAATGCCTCCGGGAAAAGGCTAGTTACCCTGGGTGAGCTCTGAGTGAGGTCAGAAAAAGACAAGTTTTATGAATGGGATTTTCTAGAGAACTATTGTGTCAAATAATGAGAATTCTCTTAGAGCAGAGCTTTGAATGAGTTCCAACCTTGTTTTTTCCTCCCAGTAGGTACTATGATCAGTAGCTGTTGATTTTTTGCCATGACTGCAGGGCTCTTGTTTTTCAAGGCTACTGTGGAGCTGGGGAGAGTGGATGGGAATCCGGAAAGTCAAAACAATGCAATACTCTCTGTTCTTACCAAGATTTAGCCATTTTTCTTGAAAAGACACTTTCTAGATTGATGCACACTTGGATTAATTTCCATAGTTCTGAAAAAGTTGATTTTGACAATTCTTGCAGTATTCTCACTGCTTTTATATAGGACAAGATATGGAAAAGTCCTTACTCTGCCAATACCAATGATGCCACTGTCTTTCTCTTTTTCAAATCCCCAGTCCCATTATAATCCTTTGATGTAGATAATCATAGAAGAAGTAGTTACAGTAATGTAGGGCATGAAGGTTAAAAACAGACAACCGCTGAGAAATAAAAAATTACCTTGAGACAAAGGAAAATGGAAATAAAACATACCAAAACTTTTAAGATGTAGCAAAAGAAGTTCTAAGAGGGAAATTCATAGATATAAATGCCTACATAAAGAAACAAAAATGACCTCAAAGAATCTCACCTTACACCTAGGGAGAATAGAAAAAGAATGAATGAAACCAAGAGTTAGAAGTGGGAAGGATATAACAAAGATCAAAGCAGAAATAAATGAAACAGAGACTGAAAAAAAAAAAAACCCAGAAGAGATAAATGAAACTAAGACCTGGTTCTTTGAAAAAATAAAAAATATTGACAAACCTTTGTAGCCACACTTACAAAAAAAAAAGGTATTCAAATAAATAAAATCAAAATGAAAGAGGAGATATTACAACTGATGCCATAGAAATACGAAGGATCATAAGAGACTACTATGAATAGATACATGCCAACAAAGTGGTCAACCTAGAAGAAATGGATACATTCTAAAAATGATCTACTGACTGAATCATGAAGAAATAAAAAAAATTCTGAACAGACTGATTACTAGTAGAAGACTGAATTGGTAATCAAACACCTCTTGTCGAACAAAAGTCCAGGACCAGAAAGTTTCACTGGTGACTTCCAGCAAACATTTTAAAAGAATTAATACCAGTCCTTCTCAAACTCTTCCAAAAAAATAGCAGAGGAGGGCACATTTCCAACCTCATTTTATGAGGCCAATATTACCCTGATATCATAACCAGACAAGGATACCACAAGAAAAGAAAGTTTACAGGCCAACATCCTTGATGTACATATATGCAAAAATCCTTGGCAAAATATTAGTGAATTGAATTCAACAATGCATTAAAAGGATTACACACCATAATCAGGTGGGATTCATTCCAGGGATGCGAGGATGACTCAACATCTGAAAATCAGTGTGATCCACCACATTAACAAAATGGAAGATAAAAATCATATGCTCATCTTAGGAGATGCAGAAAAAGCTATTTGACAAAATTCAACATCCATTTATGATAACTCTCAACAAAGTGTCTATAAAAAGATTGTACCTCAACATAAGCCCACAGCTAATACTGAATTCAATGAGGAAAATCTAAAAGCTTTCTTCTAAGATCAGGAACAAGACAAGGATGCCACTTTTATTCAACATAGTACTGGAAGTCCTAGACACAGCAATCAGGTAAGAAAAAGAAATAAAAGGCATGCAAACTGGAAAAGAATGAGGAAAAGTGTCACTATTTGCATATGACATGATATTATATATAGAAAACCCAAAAGACTTCACCAAAAACGTGTTAGAAATAATAAACAGTCAATAAACTGGGGGATAAAAAGTCAATATACAGAAATCTGTTGCATTTCTTTTTTATGTTGCATTTCTATACACCGATAACAAACTATCAGATACACAAGTTAAGAAAACAATCCCACTTAAAATTGCATCAAAAAGAATAAAATACCTAGGAAGAAACTCAACCAAGAAAGTAAAAGAGCTGTACACTGGAAACTATAAGACACTAATGAAAGAAACTGAAAACAACACAAATGGAAAGATATCTCATGTTCATGCATTAAAATAATTAATATTATTAAAATTCCCATTGTACCCAAAACAATTTACAGATCTAGTACAAATCCTATCAAAATTTCAATGGCATTTTTCACAGAAACAGAATAGTCCTAAAATTTATATAAAGCCACCCAAAACCCTGAATAGACAAAGCAATCTTGAGAAAGAAGAATGAACTGGAGGCATCACATGCCCTGATTTCAAACCATACTACAAAGCTACAGTCATCAAAACAGTGTGTACTGGCATAAAAACAGACACACAGATCAATGAAACAGAATAAGGGGCCCCCAAATAAATCAACATATATACGCTCAATTAATTTACAACAAAGGAGCCAAGAATATACAATGAGGGGAGGACAGTCTCTTCAATAAATGGTGTTGGGTAAAATGGACAGCCATGTATCAAAGGATGAAACTAGACCATTATCTTATATCACACAGAAAAATGAACTCAAAGTGGATTAAAGACTTGAACATAAGTCCTGAAACCATAAAACTCCTAGATGAAAAACATGGGTGGTAAGTTCATTGCCATCAGTCTTGGCAATGATTTTTTTTTTTCGAATTTGACACAAAAAGCAAAGGGAACAAAAGCAAAAATAAACAAGTGGGACTATATCAAACTAATGAGCTTCCGCAGAGCAAAGGAAAGCATCAGCAAAGGAAAGGCAAATCATGTGTCCTATATGAGGTTAGTATCCAAAATATAGAAAGAACTCAAAACCCTGAAAGCAAAAAAAATCTGATTAAAATATGGTCAGAGGCTCTGAACAGATATTTTTCCAAAGTAAACATACAAAATGTCTAACAGGTACATGGAATGGTGTTCAATATCACTAATCATCAGGGAAATGCACATCAAAACCACACTAAGACATCACCTCATACCTGTCAGGATGGCTATTATCAAAATGACAAGAAATAAAAAGTGTTCGCAAGGATGTGGAGAAAAGGGAACCCTCGTGCACTGTTGATGGCAATGTAAATTGGTGCAGCCACTATGGAAAATGGTATGAAGGTTCCTCAAAAAATTAAAAACAGAACTACTATATGATCCAGCAATTCCACCTCTGGATAGTTATCACAAGAAAATGAAAACACTAATTTGAAAAGATACATGCACCCCCACGTCCACTGCAGCATTATTTACAACAGCTAAGACATGGAAGCCACCTACGTGTTCACTGACAGATGAATGGATAAAGAAGACATGGTGTATGTATGTACACATAACGGAATATTATTCAACCATTAAAGAGAAGGAAACTTGCTTTTTGCAACAACATGGATAGACCTTGAGGGCATTATGCCTAGTGCAGTCAGTCTGAGAAAGACAAACACCACACGATCTCATGATTTCCATTCTAAAAAAAAATCCCCCCAAATTAAACTCATAGAAACAGAGAATAGATTGGTGATTCAGTGGTGGGAGGTGGAGAGATGGAGTAAATGGGTAAAGGTGGTCAAAAGGTATAAACTTCCAGTTATAAAATAAGTAAGTCCTGAGGATGTAATGTACATCCTGGTAACTACAGGTAATAATACCACACTGTATATTTGGAAGTTGCTGAGACAGTAGCAACTTAATCTTAAAAGCTCTCATCACAAGAAGAAAAAATAATTGTAAGTATGTGCGGTGATGGATATTAACTAGACTTATTGTGGTGATCACTTTTTGTAATATATACAATTTTTACATAATTTTGTAATATATACAAAGAGTCATTATGCTGTACACCTGAAAGTAACATCATGTCATATGTCAACTGTATCGCTATTAAAAGATAGAAAACTGATGAGTACATTTTTTCAGTCTTTCAAAAAAATTATTTATAATTTTTTGGAGGGGAAGGTAATTATATATTTATCTATTTGTTTGTTTATTAGTTTATTTATTTCAGTGGCTGTACTGGGAATTGAACCCTGGACCTCATGCATGCTAAGCATGTGTCCTACCACTGAGCTATACCGAAACCCCCTTCTATAGTCTTTTTCCTTCCAGCCTTGGCATCTACAAACAATCCAACTGAAAAACCAATATGTTGACAGTCATGTTTCAAGAATCATTTCCACTAGATTTAAATCAGATACAGAAAGCAAAAAAGAGGGCTGTATAATGGGAATGTGTCTTTTATCTATTTACTATCATCTCTAAATTACCACCGTTTCATGCTATAGATTTTCATCATTCTAAGACTGAATGCTTGCACGTCAGGATGTGCTCTTAACGACCATGATAAAGATCCCTTCCTAATCTACTGCTTCCTAAGGGGCAGGCAGAACTATAGCTTTCTACATTTACTTCCAATTATACTTTAGAGTGATTTTCTTTTTTTAATTTTATTTTTTCATTGAAGTATAGTCAGTTTACAATGTTGTGTCAATTTCTGGTGTACAGCGTAACGTTTCAGTCATCCGTATACATATATTCCTTTTCATATTCTTAATCATTATAGGTTACTACAAGATGCTGAATGTAGTTCCCTGTGCTATACAGAAGAAACTTGATGTTTATCTGTTTTATATATAGTACATATATCTGCAAATCTTGATAGAGTGATTTTTTTCTAGTGCAGAATAGGAATGAAAAAGCATGGCTAGGCTGTTAACTTGGTCTGTTAATCTGCTCCAGAACACCAACTGAAACTTTATGATTGCTTCAGGGTAAATCTTTTTTTTTTTTTTCATTACTGTATAGTTTTTAAAACTCCTCAAAAGCCATTTAGAAGCCATTGTCCTTTGTGGAAAAAATTAAACATTCTTTATTTCTAAGAAGTGTCCTTTATCTAATCTTCAACCAATTCATTTAAATCTCTACTCTGAAAACAAGAAACCATCATTTAGGAAACTAAATCTTCTGAGGAAACATTCAGAACAAACATCCTTGCTGACCAAGGGTGGAAAACTTGATCCTAAGAAGAAAGGAACATTAAGGAGGTTTAATGAACCAAATACTAAAAAACACCCATGAATGATTTTCTAGTAAATTGGTGGTGAGGATCTAAGGCATACTAACACCAAAGGTTCTCTAGAGGGGAAAGTGACTGTCCTGGCTCAACAAAGGGGACTTACATGAGGCACCTCAAAAAGCCCAATTCATAGAGACAGAAAGTAGAATGGTGCTTACCAGGGACTGGAGGGAGGAGAGAGTAGGGAGTTATTGTTTAATGTGTGGACAAAAAAAAAAAAACTGTTGCCTTCCACCAAGCCAATAGCCACTGAAGCCACCCAAAGTGTGTGCTGAGGGGAATTTGGGATGGAGAAAAACAGGACACTGGCCCTAGACAGCTAAGATGCACATCAAAGGAATGATTTCAATGAGCCCAGACTCTTGCATCTTCCCGTATATAGAGAAGCACTAAAATCATTAACTTAGGACATCTGGTTTTTGTGATTAGTCATAATCTTTTGATGTTTTACTGCCTTTTTTAAAAAGTAAAAACTCCTAAATATACCCTGGCTCCTCCCTTACCTCTTTGGAACAGTCCCTCAGAGCGATCTGAGAGGCTGACTCCCAGGCTACAGTGCTCAGTAATGTCCTCAAATAAAACTTAACTCTTTTTATTTTAATCAGTTGACAAAATGGGGACAGAGTTTCAGTTTGTGATGATGAGAAGTTCTTGGGATGGACGGTGGGGATCACTGCAGAACAGTGTGAATGCACTTGATGCCTCTGTATACTTAAACATAGTTAAGACGGTACATTATATATATATATATATATACCACAATTTAAAAAAAGAGACTAAACTTCAATCCCAGTCAATATAGGCAGTCTCTTATATTGTTAGTGGTGCTTCTCAGTTCTCACAATTTTATTTATTTTTGGAGGGGGAATTAGGTATGTAGGTATGTATGTATGCATGTATATATTTTAATGGAGGTCCTGGGGATTGAACCCCTGGGATTGAACCTTGTACGGGCTAGGCACGCATTCTACCCTTGAGCTATAGCCTCCCCTCAGTTGTTACAATTTAAAAAAATACTCTTGGGGGGTAGTAGCATATAGCCCAGCGGTAGGGTACCTGCCTAGCGTGCACAAGGTCTTGGTTCAATCCCCAGTACTTCCATTAAAACAGATAAATAAATAAAAACCTAATTACCTCCCCTCCACCCCAAAGGGGGGAAAAATAAAAAATACTCTCCTGTGCTTAAGGTCTCTCCTTGCTTGCCCAATGGGAGTATCTTCTATGGAAATAATTTTATTAAATATTCTCAAACCTTCTGTAGCATGGGGTCATCCTATCTCAAACCCCCAGACTGCCTCACAGGTGGCCTGGGAGGGGCCGTGCCTACCAAGGGACTGGAATGAACCAGAGGAAGAAACAGGTAGCTTCTGACCAGCTACACCAGCCGTTCTGATCTCTGGCTGTACTTTATAATCACCTCAAGACTTAAGATAGATATACACATACCCCAACACCAGACCTGCACCCAGAGATGTTCGTTTAACAGATCAGCGATGGAGCCTAGGAATGTGCATTTCTTCAAAGCTCTCTCGGTAATTCTGATGTGCAGCCAGGCTGTGAACAACTGAATGAGACCCTCCCTAGGGAGCTCTCTGGAGCACAGAACTTTAAAAAATATATATCTGGAGAAAAAGGACAGAGAAATTCAGCTGCAGCTATGGACATGTTTTTTCCTATCTTGTCATTGAAAATTGGGGAATCACTTCTGACCATTTTGTGTGTGTGCGCATCCAAAGAGCTTGGACTGTTTCTGGATTGTCACTGAGGATGCCTAATCTTAAAAATAAAAATTATTTTAAAATTGTCTTATAAAAAGAGATAATGGCAATGTGGTCTCAGCAGAAATTAGAAGCTGTCAAACTTAATTTTGGTGATCCTCAAGCTAGAAAAGTTAGACAAGTAAAATCCATGAAATCAGCACACATTTGTTCAAGCTACAACTGCCAGGGACGGTGCCCAGCCTGGAGAGGCAGGTGGGAGACTTGAGCTCCCTCCCGGCTCAGCGCCCGGTAGGCAGAGGGAGCAGAGTAGGCAGGACGCCGACGGGAGCGCCCCCTGGAGGACAGGCGCGGAACTGCCGGGCTCTACGGGAGCACGTGGGACGGGCATCGATGCTGGAGGGAACATAAGGAAAACTTCCTGGAGAAAGTGACTCCTGCGCCACTAGTGGGTCTTGAGGGGTGACTAGAAATCAGCCAGGCACACATGGGAAGGCTGTGACATTCCATAATCTGGGCTGCAGGATGCTGTGTGGCCACTCCTGATACCCTCAGGCCCACCAGCTAAGGGCGATGCTCGCCTTACCTTGGTGGCTGGCAAATTTGAAACAACAGGGACTGAAGCGCAGAGTGTCTGGGGTAGGGGTGATATGGCTGTTTGCGGGGCCCAGGAAGGACGCCAGCTAACTTTACTTCCGAAGCCGGTCTCAGAAGGCAGCCTGTGTGCCCGCCCCCAGGTTAGCCTAACTCTTAAGTCTTTCCACTAGCTGTCTACCTCTTTAACACATTCCAAACGAAAATTCTATGGATGCTCTCCTAGGGGCTCTTGGGAAAGTCTAAGTGGTAAAAAAGGATGTTCCCCCGCCCCCAGTGACCTGATAAGAAAATGTGAGAATCCGTGTAAATCCTTCCCCAGGAGCCATCGGTAACTTGTACCGAGAACCAGGCTCCCTCTCAGCAGCACGCTTTCCCAAGCTGAGAGGTGACACCAAACACCCTGCAAATCTCCATGTTACAGATGGCACTGCCTTTTGAAAGCTCAAATGCTTTTCTGTGTTGTTTTTCGCTGGGAAATTATAAACATGAGCACATACCAGCTTCTAAATGCTTAAATGATCTTTGTTTCTTTCCTGTTGACCACTCCCTTTGGGGAGTATTCTCGCTCAAGTCAGGGCCGGTGTCTATGCCCACACGCCATCCTGCACGCTGAGCTAATTCGCTGAATGATGATGAGCACAGCTCCACCAGCCAGGAGAGAAAAGAAGTTCGAGAGCCTTGAGCAAGGAGGTTGCATGTTCTTAAGTCACCTTCTTCCAGGCGGACCGGAAACATACATGCCTGTGCAGATTCAAATCTTCACAGGACAGCAGGAACGGTTTCTCCTGCAGCTCTTTTCATTTCAGCCTCACCATGACCCCCGAGGCAGATGGTCTGATCCCTCGTTTAGACGTGAGGAAAGCAAGAAGTGCAGCCTGCCTGTGCCCAAGGGGCCCCGAGGTCAGCACCCTGCCTCCACAGCCCCCCGGGGGGGATCCGACTCCACCTGAACACACCCACGACACTGGGCGGATCCTGCTTCTTGGTTACGAGACACCCCAGTCATTGAGTGGCTGCAGTGTTGCGCCCCGTGCTTTATAGGTGGCGCCTTATTCTGTGAAGGATCCCGTGTCCTCTGCTCTGCAGATGGAGAGCACGTAGGCCCAGAGATCAAGGGCTTGTTCCCTTGGCTGTAAGTGGGTGAGTTCGGATTCAAAGCCCGGTGGGAGGCCCATCCCTGAACCAGAGTTTGGATCTCAGTTCCATCAATCACTGTGTAACCTTGGAGAAGTCACTCAGTCTGGCTGGGCCTCGGTTTCCTTATATTTAAAAGAGGATAATCATGCAGGCAGAGCTGAGTCAGGATTCAGTAATCTTGCTGCCTGGTAAATTCTCAGTAAACAGTCGTTATTAAGCCTGTCAGACTTCTCTGCTCTGAGGGAAAACTTGTGGTTTTCAAAACTCTGAGTGCTAAATGAAAGCTTTGTTCCACTGAAACCTGGAGGGACATGACACTATGTAAATGCAGAGCGGCTCTGTGTGAAGGGGGATGGGGCCCTGAAACCCCTCTGCCCACCTCCCCTGCACACACGACCTTCTCCCCCTCCCTCTCGCCCAGCCTCTGCACACCCGCCCCGCCCCAGGAAAGTACCCTGATTACGAGCCCCAGACGCTCAGGGGCGCCGTACCCCCACGCCCAGCTCCGCCCAGCAGAGCCGGCCGCCCGTGGACAGGACTGAATGAGGGGCTGGAGGCATCAGATGCCCCGACGTCTCTAGAACGCACGGCATCCTGGAGCTGGACGAGGAACGGGCGCCGGGCTTCCGCCTGCCCAGCCCCCACCGGCGCTCCTCAGTGCTGCGTTTTGTCAGGACCGGCAGCCGCCGCCCCCTCCCAGAGAGCCTGAGCCCCAATCCTGTGACTGTCACGTTGTGCTAACCTCAGGGCCAAGGCCCGCCTCGGTCCCTGGACCCTGCACCCAAAGGAACCACATGACACATCAAGTCACTCTCCTGAGAACATTCACTGGCTTGGTCTTTTGCAGAAAAAACTGTCCTGTATTGAAAACCGCACACAGATTACAAATGGACCCAAAATGGTGAGAAGGTCATTCTCAGCGCTGTCTTGCGGTATTTACAGTCATGAGGCAGAGGAAAACGTCATCAGCTTTGGCTCAGGTGGCTTCAATGATCATCTGGGCTGGGCTGGGCTGCAGTTCCCTTCCGCATTATCTACCAGGGAAGGGTTGGCTGAGTAAATTACCCCAAGGAGACTCCTGGTCAACAAATCTCAAGAGAAAGAAAGCCGTGCACACCTGTCATCTCCAGAGCGCCCACGAGAGAGCTTCAGGGACCTGTCTGTGTCATCCTTGGCTCCCTTCAATTTCAGAGTCATCACTCACAATCACTTTTTTTTTTTTTTAAAAAAGGTCTACCTGGTAAGCCAGGCAGTGGGGACTCAGCTGTGAGGCAATCCCTTAGCCCACTGGAGGCTGGGGCTTGGTACACACGGGGCCCGAGACTGTGGATGGGGGTGGAGGCCACGACTTCCAAGGCTTCTGCCTCCGTGGAGGCTGCATTTGACAATTACAGTTAAAGATGGAACAGCACTGTGGTAGGCTCTGGGGAGCAGAAGTGCAGGGGTTTCAAATGACAGGAGGAAATAACCAGGCCAGGGAGCTGTCTTCATCTGGATGCCTGCAAAGCCTTCCTGGAGACAGTGAGCTTTAAAAGCTGAGAACGAAGGGAGGACAGGGGTGGAGGAGGACTCGTGGAAGGTGGGAGGGGAGGTAGGACTTTGAAGAGGTGTTGACGGGGTCCTTCACCCTCTGAACACGGGAGGAAGGGGCTGCAGGAATCTGCTCTGCACTCCTGAGTGACTCCCCTTGAGACCACACGAAGCCCAGGCAGGCACTGTGTTCCCCTCACCTCAATCTGCAGCCCCTCCGAACCCCACGGCCCTCTAGGATGGCGCACCCATGATGAATCCTGAGCCCGGAAACTTTAGCCCAGGAACGTGATTTTTTCCCCTTCTAATATGCAGATTCCTATTTTAAAACAACTGGAATTCTGGGCAATGGTAAATTATAATTACCCAAGGTTCACATTTTCCACACAGAAATTACAACTCAAAGGATAAGACAACAGATCATACCAGTTAAAACATCCCCAAATTAAACTGAATATATCCGTTGTCACCATATACCTGTGCTAGAAAGATCTACATTTCTGCTGACTTTTGAGTGGAATCTGAAATGGCTTGTTACAAATTTTTTAATTGAACAAAAGGTTCTTTAAATTCTATAGTGCTTTACAAGTTTTGAAAGTTTCACATGTGATTCCGTTTAATCCCACAAAAACTCTTTTTTTCCCCTATCCTTGTCTTGCCCCTCCCCACTTCCCTCTCCCCACTGGTGACCACTGTTTTGTTCTCTGTATCTGTGAGTCGGCTTCTTTTTGTTTTATTCACTAGTTTGCCCTTTTTTAGATTCCACATATAAGTGATGTCATACAGTATTTGTCTTTCTCTGTCTGACTCATTTCACTTAGCATAATGCCTTCCAAGTCCATCTATGTTGCTGCAAATGGCAAATTTCTTTCTTTTCTATGACTGAGTAGTACCCATTGTATATGTATGCACCGCATCTCCTTTATCCATGAAATGGCTTGTTACCATGTTGCAAGTTCCTGACAGCTGTCCTAGAAGGCTTCCCGTCACCTCCTACTCCTCTACCTCAGCCCCAGCATCCTGTATGAGGATGGCACACTGGCCTCAAGGCTCACCCCTGCTGCCATGCTGTTTTCAAATCACAGGTCTGAATCACCAGCCCTCTACTCAAAACATTCCACAGACTCTCCAACAGCCATGGAGGTAAGGACAGATTCCTACCCTGACACTCAGTTCTCACAATCAGACCCCAGCTCACTTTCCCCTTCGAGACACGGTCCCTGGGGTTCACTGTCCCACCCCAACTGTGACCCTGCTTCCCTGACCTGGCCCATGTGGACGGCGCCCTTCAGTGGAGACTCACACAGCCCATCCACATGTCATCTCCTGTCTCACTGTAGAGTCAGTTGTGTACTGATTACACCCCTTCTCTGTGCTGGATACACATTAGGGGGAGCGGCTGGACATCCCCTCCAGGCCCTGCAGGACGTGCTCAGGATGTGTCCATGGAACTCAGTCCAGTGTCGCTTCTGCTCTGTTAACCCCCAGCAGATGGCCAGCCTCTAACCATCACCCCCTCCGCCCCTTTCCCAGGTCCTGTTTCCTTGGTGACCTCACCTCCTCACTTGGAGGACGAGGTGATTCTGCTGAGGTGAATTTGTCCATCTAAGGTCTGGATTCCCCATATTTCCTCTCCTTTGAGACTTTTTTTTTTAATTGAAGTTCCATCAGTTACAATGTGTCAATTTCCGGTGTACAGCACGATGTCCCAATCATGCATACACATACATATATTCATTTTCATATTTTTTTCTTTAAAGGTTATGACAATATATTAAACATAGTTCGCTGTGCTATACAGCAGAAACATTTCAAAAATCTACTTTTATATATAGTGGCTAACATTTATAAATCTCAAACTCTCCTTTGGGACTTTCAACATATCTGTTTTGTCTCAAAACTCTTCCTACTCTGTCATTAAAGTAAAAAAAAAAATTATGTCCTTAATCTACTTTGAGTTTATTTCTGCATGTGGTGTGAGAAAGTAGTCCAGTTTGATTCTCTTACATGTAGCTGTCCAGTCTTCCCAATGTCATTTATTGAAAAGGCTGTCTTTTTCCTCAGTGTATATTATTCCTTCCTTTGTTATTAATTAACCATATCAGCATGGGTTTATTTCTGGGCTCCGCATTATGTTCCACTGATGTATAGGCCTGTTTTTGTGCCAGTACCACACTGTTTGGATGACTGAAGCTTTGCAGAATGGTAAGAAATCAGGAAGCATGATGCCTCCTGCTTTGTTGTTCTTTCTCAAGATTGCTTTGGCTATTCAGGGTCTTTTGTGGTTCCATACAAATTTTAGAATTAATCTCATTCTGTGAAAAATGCTATTGATTTTTTTATTTTTTAGATTACACTAAATCTGTAGACTGTCGTGGGTAGTGTGGTCATTTGAACAACATTAATTCCTCCAATCCATGAACATGGTATTTCTTTCCATTTGTTTCTGTTGTCCTCAATTTCTATCATCAATGTCTTACAGTTTTCAGAGTACATGTCTCTTACCTCTGGTGAGATTTACTCCTAGGTATTTTATTCTTTTTTTAAAAAATTATTTTTACTGAAGTGTAGTTGATTTACAATGTTAATTTCAAGTGTACAGCAAAGTGATTCAGTTATACATATACATACATAAATACATATTTTTAGATTCTTTTTCACTATAGGTTATTACAAGTTATTGAATATAGTTCCCTATGCTATAAAGTAGGTCCTTGTTATTTATTTATTTTATATATAGTAACATGTGTCTGTTAATCCCCAAGCCCTAATTTATCCCATCCACTCTTTCCCCTTTGGTAACCATAGTTTGTTTTCTATGTCTGTGAGTCTGCTTTGGGTTTGTAAACAGAATTTATATCATTTTTTCTTAGATTCCACATATAAGTGCTATCATATGCTAAATTTCTTTCTCTGTCTGATTTGCTTCACTTAATATGATAATCTCTAGGTCCATCCATGTTGCTGCAAATGGCATTATTTCATTCTTAATGGCTGAGTAATATTCCATTGTGTGTGTGTATGTCTATGTGTGTGTATATATATGTATATGTGTGTGTTTGTATGTGTATATGTATGTGTTTGTATGTGTATATGTATGTATATATGTGCGTGTACTTATGAATATGTATATATATGTATGTGTGTGTGTTTGTATGTATATATATATATAAATATATATATATATAAATCACATCTTCTTTATTCAGTCATCTGCTGATGGACATTTAGGTTATTTCCACATCTTGGCTATTGTAAATAGTGCTGCTATGAACATCGAGGGGCATGTGTCTTTTTGAATTATATTTTTCTCCAGATATATGCCCAGGAGTAGGATTGCTGGATCTATTTTTAGTCTTTTAAGGAACCTCCATACTGTCCTCCATAGTGGCTGCACCAATTTACATTTCCACCAACAGTGTAGGAGGGTTCCTTTTTCTCCACATCCTCTCCAACATTTATTATTTGTAGACACTTTCATGATGGCCATTCTGACTGGTGTCAGGTGATACCTCACTGTAGTTTTGATTTGCATTTCTCTAATAATTAGCAATGCTGAACATCTTGTCACGTTCATGTTTTGTCATGTGCCTGTTGGCCATCTAGATGTCTTCTCTGGAGAAGTGTCTATTTCTCCAAAGAAGACAAAGAAGAATTATAACTAATTAATCTACAACAAAGGAGGCAAGAATATAAAATGGAGACAAGACAGTCTCTTCAGTAAGTGCTGGTAAAACTGGATAGCTACATGTAAAAGAATGAAATTAGAACATTCTCTAACACATATATAAAAATAAACTCCAAATGGATTAAAGACCTAAATGTAAGACCAGATACTACAAAACTCCCAGAGGAAAACATAGGCAGAGCACTCTTTGACATAAATTTCAGCAATATTTTTTTCAAACTAGCTCCTAGAGTAATGGAAATAAAAGCAAAAATAAACAAATGGGATCTAATTAAACTGAAAAGCTTTTGCACAGCAAAGGAAACAATAAACAGAATGAAAAGACAATGTACAGAATGGGAGAAAATATTTGCAAATGACACAACTGACAAGGGACCAATTTCCAAAACATACAAACAGCTCATACAGCTTAATATTAAAAGAAAAAACAAAACAAGCAGCCCAATCAAAAAGGGGCAGAAGACATTTAATTCTTTTTGATGCATTTATAAATGGTATTATTTTCCTAATTTCTCTTTCTGATAGTTCATTATTAAAGTTTAGAAATGCAACAGATTTCTGTATACTAATTTTGTATACTGCCAACTTTACTGAATTCATTTATTATTTCTAATAGTTTCTTGATGGCAGTCTAGGATTTTCTATATATAGTATCATGTCATCTACAAACAATGACAATTTTATTTCTTCCTTTCTAATGTGGATTCCCTTTATTTCTTTTTTCTTGTCTAACTGCTGTGGCTAGGACTTCTAATACTATGTTGATGAATGTGGCCATCCTTGTCTTACTCCTGATCTTAGAAGAAATGCATTCAGCTTTTCTCTGTTGAATATGATGGCTGTGTTTTTGTCATATATGACCTTTACTATATGTAGGTATGCTCCCTCTATATCAACTTTTTTGAGAGTTTTTAATCATAAATGAATGTTGAATTTTGTCAAGATTTTTCTACATCTATTGAGATGATATGATTTTTATTCTTCAGTTTGTTAATGTGGTGTACTACGTTGATTGATTTGTAAGTATTGGACCATCCTTGCATCCCTGGGTAAATCCCATTTGATCATTTTAATATATTGTTGAATTCAGTTTGCTAATACTTCTTTGAGGATTTTTGTATCTATGTCCATCACTAATATTGACCTGTACATTTCTTTTTGTGTATGTGGTGTCTGTGGTGCCTTTATCTGGTTTTGGTATCAGAATGGTTCTGGCCTTATAGAATGAGTTTGGAAGCATTACTTCCTCATCATTATTTTGGTATAGTTTGAGAAGGATAGGTACTAAATCCTTTTAAATTTTTGGTAGAATTCACCTATAAAGCTGTTTGGTCCTGGACTTTTGCTTGTTGGGAGTTTTTAAACTACTGATTCAAGTTTATTAGTGGTAATTGGTCTGTTCATGTTTCCTATTTCTTCCTGATTCAGTCTTGTGAGATTGTATATTTTTTCGGAATTTATCCATTTCTTCTAGGTTGTTTATTTTGTTGGCATATAATTTTTGGTAGTAATGTCTTCTAATCCTTTGTATTTCTGTGGTGTTGGTTGTAAGGCCTCCTCTTTCAGTTCAGATTTTATTGACTAGGGTCTCCTCTATTTTTGGCTAAAGCTTGATGAATCTGATGAGTCTGGCTAAAGCTTTATCAACTTGTTTATCTTTTCAAAGTACCATTCTTAGTTTTATTGATCTTTTCTATTTTGTTTAAGTCTCTATTTCATTTACTTGTGTTCTGATCTTTATGATATCTTTCCTTTGACTAACTTTGGATTTTGTTTGTTCTTCTTTTTATAATTCCTTTAGGTGTCATGTTCGACTGTTTATGTGAGATTTTTCTTGTTTCCTGAGGTAAACCTGTATGCCTACAATCTTCCCTCTTAGAACTGCTTTTGCTCTGTCCCACAGATTTTGGTATTTTGTGTTTCCATCTTCATTTGTCTCCAGGTTTTTTGTTTTTTTTAAATTTCCACTGTGATTTCAAGACCCATTGGTTATTTAGTAGCATGTTATTTAGCCCTACATGTTTGTGTTTCTTGCACTTTTTCCTGTACTTGATTTCTTATCTCATATTGTCATGGTCAGAAAAAATGCTTGATATGATTTCAATTTTCTTAAATTTATTGAAACTTGTTTTGTGGTCTAGCATGTGAGCTCTCCTGGAGAATATCCCACGTGCACTTGAAAAGAATGTGTATTCTGCTGTTTTGGGATGAAATGTTCTCTATATACCTTCATTCCATCTGCTTTAATGGGTCATTTAAAGCCAGTTTTCCTTATTGAATTTCTGTCTGGATGGGCTGTCCACTGTTGTAAGTAGGGCATTAAAGTCCCTACTAATATTGTATTACTGACAATTTTTCCCTTTCTGTTTTTAAATAATTGCTTCATGTATTTAGGGACACCTATAATGGGTGCATATATGTTTACAACTGTTATATCTTCTTGTTAGATTGATCCCTTTATTATTATATACTATCCTTCTTTTTCTCTTATTATAGTCTTTGGTTTAAAGTCTGTTTTATCTGATACAAGTATTGCTATCCCTGCTTTTCATTTTCATTTACATGGAATACCTTTTTCCATCCCCTCACATTCAGTCTGTATGTATCTTTAGGATGGAAGTGAATTTCTTGTAGTTAGCATATACATAGGTCTTGTTTTTTACTCATTTAGTCACTATATGTCCTTTGGGGCATTTAGCCCATTTACATTCAGAGTAATTATTTAACATCTTTTTGTTTGTGTATCTCTTAACTACCTATTGTGGATATAGATGATTTTACTGCTTTTGTCTTTTAACTTTCCTACCAGCTTTATGAGTGGTTGGTCTACTACCTTTACTATATGTTTGTTTTATCAATTAACTCACAGTTAATAAATGTTTGAAAAACCAGTAATCCAATGTTTAAATTTTACCTATTAAATATATTGATAATTGACATTAAATATATCAATAAGCACTAATGGATCAATAAGCAAATGAACAGCTTGCCTATATCATATCACTACTAAATTTATCAATACACATGTGACGTCTTAGAACAATCTGGACTTGGACAGAGAGGCATCAAAAAGTACAGGGTGCAGACCCCGTGACGCAGGGGTCAGGTGGCATCCTCAGCACCGAACTCCCAACTGCCCAGCCCAGCCCCTGGCATGCCAACATTGCATGGACTGGTGACAAAATGGAATGGACTGAGCATTTTCCAGTCCCTCCAAAAACATCAATTTCTACTTGAATTCACCAAAAGCCTGCATTGAAGGTTTAGTTAAACCATTTATCTGCTGAAGATAACATAATCTAGGGTTTTAACCAAAGCAGCTGGTCAAGGTCAAAGCTTCTCTCCTCTAGTGCATGTGCCAAACAGGGGAGCCAGCAGGGACAGGCAGGCAGGAGCAAACCCACCAGCCACATGCCTCACCTGCCATGTCAATGGCGAAAGGTCGGTCTGCCCTCCAGCCCGTGTACCAGCCGACGACTTTGCCATTTTCCACCAACGGACGTTCATAGCGTCGCCCGCCAACCAGGCCCACTGGCCAGACGGAGACCTTGCGCGTGGTTCGCATCTACAAAAAGGGGAGAAAGATGCGGTTTAAGATTCCTCAGGGAAAAGAACTTGAAAGGAGGATGGCGTGGGTACCCCACAGAAGAAATGGGGCTGGGGGTGAGGGGAGGAGGGAATGCAAATCTCCCAAAGGTGAATGCATCCAAACAGAGCCCTTCTGATGACCCACGGCTCCCCAGGTCCCTGTATGTCTCTGTGACAGATGCAGCTGGAGGCTCACAGCTGGGAGGGATGGAGGGGGTCAGTATATGAACCTCACTTACCTGCAGTGAAGTTGTAATGGCCAAATATTGTCTATTTTTCTCAAAGCTGAATCTGAAACAATATTTGGCACCTTCAGAAGAGAGGAGGCTGGCTGCCCCTGTGGGAAACCTTAATCCTCAGTGATAGCAACAGTTCCACTCTGAGAAGCTGCTGGAGTGGCCTTTCTCTGATTATTTTCTTGCTATGGACACACAGAAGTCTTGGCTGAGAACATTAATAAGGGGATTCGGGTACAGAACTGACACCTGGCATCCTTCAGGCTGACACAAAGAAAAGCATTGCTAAATTCACCTGCCTTGCAAAGGCAGCTGGGTCAAATTAGAGAGGAGATGCCTCACCCCGTTGGCTGGAACAGCTGGCCCTCTCCTGGCACAAGGGACACATGCCGGTTCCCAGTGGGGCTTTGAGTAAGGACAGCCCTCAACTGGAAGTTACCTGCTGGATCTCTTTAAGGGGAAAGACGTGTTCACAACAAAGCCTGCTGACAGCAAGGAGCATCTGGGAAGGCGGAAGCTACCACCATCAGCAGCAAACCCCCGCCTCCCCTCCCCCCTCCCAGGGTGTGTGCTGGGGCCAGAGGCAGCCCACGTGGCGTCTCTGTGCAGACTAGAAAGATGTGCTCCTTTCTTGGGCAGACACACCCAGGAGGGGCGAGGGGGCTGGCTTGGCCATCAAGGCACAGGCTGGATTTCCGCTCTCCTCACCCTCCCAGCTGGGTGTGCCCTGGGCAGCGCAAAACACACACAGTGGCAGCTGGCGGACCCAGTGTTGCAGTTGTTAACAGTTTGAACACTGATGCTTTACTTTTTATTTGCTGTAGAACTAGGTCATAACCAGTTGACCAATGATGAAAATGACTATCAATCAAGGAATTTTTTTAATGAAAAGGAAGAAACATTTCACACGTGGGAAAGAGTTTCAAATACAACTCAAATGAAAAGTCATATTATTAAAGGATGAAAATGTCTTGAAGCTCCTATTTGTCAAGTATCCCAATTTTGTTTACTTATTAACATCCCACCTCGCTCCAAAAAGATGATTTTGGAGTATGAACCAATCCAAGTAATGAAGGTTTTACTATATTGGTCTCCCACAAATCTGAAATTACTATTTTTATAGTCTAGAACTTTTCCAAGAAATTAACCACCATTGCCTTGCGCTAGCTCATAACAATGTATAGAATAATTTAAAAAAGTGCTACTGAGGTTTCACTGACTGCAGAGAAGCATTAACAGCCCTGAGACCGTTATCTTCAGAAAGGCCCACTTACAAGGCTGGCCCTTGGCTGGCATATGGGAACCTGGCTTGGAAGCAGTTCTTAGGCTAATAAGGTTGTGGTTGTTCTGCCTGCCCGGGGCCACTGAACATGTCTTTCTTTTGGGAATGTGAAATACCAGTGGGCAAAAGGTCCCTGTGTGACCAGCCTCCAGGAAAAATGCAGAACCTGAAATGGGTTTCAGTGGGCATAACCACGGCACAGCCAGGGTTACATTTTTGCTGCTGGAGGGGAGGTGTCCTGTGTGACTCCTCACGGGAGCGGGGGGACATGGGGGAGGCACGTGGATTCCTCCAGACCCTGCCTGATTCTTTCCCCTCCCTGATCTGGTTCCGCATCTTTCCTGCGTCACGGTACTCAATCTCAGCCCCAAGGACAACCATGTTTTGTGTGCCTGGAGTCCTAGTAAATCACCAAACACGTAGGTAGTCTTAGGGACCCCTGAAAGAGTACAATGCACTTTTCCAAGTGTAAAATTTGATCCATTTTGACCTGTGTAAATAGCTGTGAACCCTTCTCCACAATGAAGATAATGAACGTACCCATTACCCCCAAAGTTTCCTTGTGCTCTTTTTCAAATCCACCCCTCCCACAGTCCTCACATCCCCTACCCCCAGGCAACCACTGATCTCCTTTCTGTCACTGTACATTAGCTTGCATTTCATCGAAGTTTAGATGAATGGAATCCCTCAGTACGTACTGGCTTTTTAATCTGGGCTTCTTTCACTCCGCATAACCACCTGGAGATTCAGCCATGTTTCCATGTGCATCAGTAGTTCATTTCGTATATTGCTGACTAGTATTCTAGTGTATGGATGTCCAGGTTTTTTTTTTTTAATCCGTTTACCTGTTGATGGACATTTGGATTGTTTCCAGCTTTTGGCTATTACAGATGAAGCTGCTACAAACATCTGTGCACAAGCCTATGTGGACATCACTATTTTTGGATAAATACCTAAGAGTTGCATGCCCAGATCACATGGGAGGTGTGCATTTAACTTTTTAAGAAATTGACAAATGGTTTTCCAAAGTGGTTGCGCCATTTTCCACGCCCACTGGCTGTATACGAGGGTTCCAGTTACTCCCCATCCTCACCAACACTCAGTGTGGCTCATCTACATTTCAGCCGTTCTACTAGGTACAAGCAATATTTCACAGTGGTTTCACGTGGCATTTTTCTGATGACTGATTATGCTGAGATCCTTTCATGTGTTTGTTTATATGCCATTTGTCTTGCTTCTTTGGTGAAATATTTGTTCAAATCTTTTGCCTACTTTTTGAATTGATTGTTTATTTCTTTATCATCAAGTTTTGAGAGTTATTTATATATTTTGCATACAAGTCCTTTCTCAAATATGTGACTTATTAATCTTTTCACTTAGTCTGTAGCTCATCTTTTCATTCTCATAATAGTGTCTTTTGAGAGACAGAAGCTTTTAATGTTGAAGTCTAATTCATCCATTTGTTCTTTCATGAATCATGCTTTTGGTGCTTATATCTAATATATTTCTGCTTAACCTAAGGGTTTCACCTCTTTTCTAGAAGTAATTATAGATTTAGGTCTTATATTTAGATTATGATCTATTTTGAGTTAATTTATATATATGATATTAAGGGCTGATTGAAATTCTTTTTTCTTTTTTTTCTTGCTTATGGATATCCAATTGTTCCAGCTGTATCTAATGGTCCCAGAACAACTGAACTGCTTTTGTACTTTTGTCAAAAATCAGAGGCTACATATGTGTGAGTTTATTTCCGGACAGTCCCCTCTGATCCATTGGTCTACTTGGTGATCTTGGTGCCACCACCTGTCTGTCTTGATTTACTGTGGCTTTATGATAACAGCTGTAGTTATGCAGCATTAGTCCTCCAGCTCTGTAAAGTTGTTTTTTTCTTACTTAAGTATAGTTAATTCACAATGCTGTGCTAGTTTCTGGTGTACAGCATAGTGATTCAGTCATACATGCAAATATATATTCTTTTCCATTATAGGTTATTACAAGTTATTGAATATGGTTCCCTGTGCTACACGGTAGGACCTGGTTGTTTACCTCTTATATATAGCAGTTTGTATCTGCAAATCCCTGACTCCCAATTTAGCCCTCCCCCTCTTGATAACCATAAGTTTGTTTTCTATGTCTTACCAAAGTTGTTTTGATTGTTCTAAATGCATCTCATTTCCATATGGATTTCAGAGTCAGTTGGTGAATTCTGGCAAATCTTGACTGGGATTGATTGTATCTATATATCAGTTTGGTGAGAACTTAGTACCTTAACAACATCGAGTCTTCTAACCTATGAATATGATCTCTCTCCCTCCATGTATTTAGATCTTTAATTTCTCTCAGCAATGTTTTTGGGATTTAATTTCAAAGCAATATTAACACTAACGCTTTTGTGTCCTAGGTGTTCTCCACAGGTGGACAAAACAGCCAGAAAATTTACCAAAATTTTCACAAAAATTGAGCCCTCTCCTCAATCCCCTCCACCTTCAGACTCCTGTTCCCTCACACACTGCAGAAAATGAAGACATTTCCATTTTTTTTTTGTCTTATATTTCAAACCTGCCAAACATACTAAGAAACCAAATTAAATTTAATACATGTTTTTCTCATGTTGACAGAATGGCCTTATATCTAACAGGGCACTAAAATAGTGCTTTTTCTTCTTTTGGCTATTTCCTTAAAATTTAGCCCATGATTTTTCAGCCCCTAAACTGTTTTTGCTCAGAACACCAAATTTTCAAACCTGAAAAACTGGTGAGCAGAGCCCATCTCAGACTTGTGTGTCCTCTTCAGCATACTTATTTTAAACTAATGGAATGAACCCAGCACCTCACACATGCTAAGCACACGCCCTACCACTGAGCTACACCCTCCCCCTGAAAACACTGTGTGAGCACCGGGCGGTAGGCGCCATGTGGGCCACCTGTAACAAGCCATCAGCTGTGCCTGTGCTGTGAAGGGGCCGCTCACAGTCAAAGAGGAAGACAGACAGAAGGAGAGGAAACAGGAAGAGAGAAATTACCTTAACGAGAACAATACATGGGAACTGGGCGAGCACTCCTACGGGACAAACAAACATGGTCAGACATGTTCTCCGGGTGGCTGTTCACTGAAGTGGGGCCGTGAAAGACAGGTGGGCTTTTGTTCATAGACTACACTGGCCCAGGATTCTAGGTCATAAGATGAATCAAAGAAGCCAAACCTCACATTTCTGTGCCCATTTCATGCTAACATGTAGGTTTTGCTCAGCACATTCCAAATTTCTGAGGGCAGCTCAGAGTTAGCTCTTATCCAGGTTTTATTTTTTTTCAGAAGTTTGGGTGCTATAGGGGAATCAAGGAAGACCTAAATGCAGATGATTCGGCAGGATTATGTTTCCAAGTGTGCCAAATTAAAAAAAAAAAAGTCTGTCATTTAAATACAGTCAGCCCATCGCATCCGCGAGATCCACATCCTTCACATTCGTGGATGGTTGAATCCACAGATGCCGGACCTGCAGATACGGAGGGCCAACTGTGGGACTTGCCCATCTGCAGATTTTGGTATCCGCAGTGGGTCCTGGAACCAACACCCCGCAGATACAGGGGGATGACTGCTCTTTAAAACTTCAGAAAGGTCCAGATGCCCTTGGCATGTATGCACTGCTCTGAAATTCAGTGTGAAATCCTTCATCACAGAGTTAGACATACAGCCCCTCAGCACACGACCGTGATACTACATAGGGTGTGCTAGACATTTCAAAGGAAAATAGCACAGCTATTTACAGAACGTCTTCGCTCCACCTCTGGGATCTATCCTTTGTTCTGTGTCCTTTCCACTCAATCTATGCTCCTTAAGGATTCTACCTCCTTTTCTGAGGAGTGGGGGGATGTTAATAATGATTGTTACTATTAAAAGTAAAACCACATTCATATAACTAAAAGACTCTCAGCACATAAAAGCTTTATGACTTTCTTAACATAAAATAGCAGTTACATAACTGCTAGAACTTCAGAGGCCTGGTGTGAGCTCCAGCCTCAAACCGAGCAATAAAGCACTGGATGTGAAGACAAAGAGGAAGCAGTTCCCAGATTCATAGGAGTTACAAAATGATAAATGGTCTGGCCCCCAAAGGCACTCTCTTCCTATTTATTCAACACCAGGGTCACACTCCGTCACTTATTCCTTCTACCACGACCCCAATGAAATAGACAGGGCTTGCAGAGCAACCAGCCAAAATCAAGGGGAGACCCAACGGCTACAGAAGACCACAGGATACGTTTGGTCTAACTCTACACTCCCCTAGGCTAATGCCTTTTAAACTCCCCAGGACAGGCAGTGCTTGGTTGTTCGCATCTCCTCCAGAAAAGGAGGGTGGCAGGTAACTACTGGGTGTGCCCGTGTCTGGTGACCCTTGCCTACCACCACATCCTACTTCTTTAGCCAACTTTTTTTCCCTGCAGCTTTAAGCTGCATCACTTTGGTCCCTCTTTGGGAAATGGCTAGCGGCCAGCTCCAGGGACTGGAAGACTACAGAAAACCACACTTATGAGATCATCCAAGTAAAGCAGAAAAAGCTAAACAGATGACTTTAGCTTCCTTTAAGAGTCACCACTAGGAGAAATCTTGTTTTATTTTTTCCAAGAGGAAATGAATAAACTCCTTGACCTTATGAAACTGAAAATGCTATAGGCACCCTCAAGGGGTAGAATTATAATAAAGAATTTTACATTCCATATCCTGCTTTTGAAACTCATCTGTTCAGTGGCAGAAAAAATGGCCCCCCCAAACCCCCCACAACACACCCCAAACCAGAAACAAAAAAAATCATCCTAAACGCAGCAGGATCCCATGAACAAAATCCAGAAAAGACAGAGCAGTGCAACGATGACGGAGGGACAGAGAAGTGATGACTTGGAGCTGAGGATCCTTCCCAAAATTCTTGCGCATAAACATCTGACATTTTCCAACCTGGAAGCTATATTTATATGATCCAACCCACCCGAAAGTTTTCTCTGAGGCAAGTCTGAAAATGAACGTCACATCTGCTCTCTTTTGCATCAGCCCTTCAAGATGTCACCATCCGTTTCCTTCAGCTAGTTGTGTCGTGGCTCAGCACTACTCAGTCCATACGGCATCCCTCACATGACTTTACATCACCCTGTTTTTTTTGGGGGGGTCCTATTTTGATTTCCATACACTACCATTTCCATAGCATGAATTTCTGAGGTGCATCAGCTAATTACTTAAAAGAGCTAAGATTTCTAGAAAGCAGAAATGTTCTTAATGTTATATTCTCAACCCTTCTATAGCATTGGGTAGAATATCATGTTGAACATTTCTGCCAAACCTCATCTGTCTTTCCAGTAAATATTGATCCCACACCTAACGCGTGTCTGCTGCCAGCCCCTGAGCAAGGCAGACAAGGTCCTTTCCTACAAAGCCAATGTTCTGGGAAAGAAAAAGCAACGACACAACCCACTGCAAAATTAGTTACTTGAATCTAGGCTGTTAAGGGCTATTAGGGAAGCAGGTGGAGCTGTGAGGTGATATGACATGATCTGGGTCCTGCCGAGGCTTCCTTGAGGTCATCAATGTGAGCTTCGCCTAAGGTGTGAAAGGCATGGACCACTGCGGACAGGGAGACCGCAGACTTTCCAGGAAGAAAGGATCTCAGGTGCTAGAGGTCCTGGACACTGAATGCCTTAAGGAAAATAGATCCATTTCGGACAGTGGCTGCTGGGAGACAGGTTTCTCACCTTGGAGTGAGAACTTACAGATAAGCAAAAGAGAAGGCTAGGATGATCCATGTGGTTCCAGATTAGCGTTGGAGACATCAGTATGAACTCACATTTAGCCTAACATAGAGATGGGTATAGATAGATATGTGTGTAGATGTTGGTCAGCATATACACACATTTCTTTGTTCTGCCAGCTGAGAGGGTGGA
This sequence comes from Camelus dromedarius, assembly GCF_036321535.1. Classification (NCBI taxonomy): domain Eukaryota; kingdom Metazoa; phylum Chordata; class Mammalia; order Artiodactyla; family Camelidae; genus Camelus; species Camelus dromedarius. The sequence continues at coordinate 75,468,710 of NC_087441.1, forward strand.
GAATCAGTGATGCTCCGGGAGCAATGATCCCGCCAAGCACCAGGCCTTGGTTTCTAATACCACGCTTGAATAAAGGGAACCAGAGCTACTCAGAGAAGTAGCTGATTCTAAGAGTAGGGCAGAAAATATACCAGATGATCCTGGGGGTATCGTTAGAGCCAGAAAGTAAGGAAACACTCAAGCACACAAAAACCAACAAACAAAAACAGTGCACACTGATGGGGACATATAAAAAGGCCCACAGGAGTCTACCAAACGGCCAAAGTTGGGACAATCTGAGCAACAAAATTAGATTACAAACTAATGTAAGAAATAAATACTAAACACTAATTCAACTGAAATATATAAACAGATGTTTGAATGAATCAGCAGGCGGGGAACATACAAATGTCCTGTGCAGAAGAGTTCCGAATAATGTCTGTAGGGAACCCTCCTCCCACCCTAGCGAGCAGAGTGAGCTCTCTACTCCTTGGGTGCGGACTGCACAGTCACTTTCTTCTAAAGAGAACACTATGGAAGAAACCTTACAGAGAAGAAACCTGATAAGCGTACTGCAGCCAGATGGTCAAGGTCAACACCCACGCTGATAAGTCACAGTGACAGTGTGCACCCTTGAAATGCCGCGCTGAGAATGGTACTTTACCTCAGTGGCCTTTTCTAACACCATTCCCTAATTAAAGGCACCAGGGCTTCTTGGAGAAGTGGCTGATTCTAGGACAGAGAATGGGAAATATACAAGATTTGTACAAAGCCTAAAGCATCTTTTAGTGCCAAGAGTAGAAAATAAGGAAGTGGTTTAAGACATAAACAGAAGCCCCAAACAAACCCACATTGATGGGGGCTATGTCGAAAGAACACAGCCAACTGTAAGAGTGCCCAGTGGCCAGAGCTGGAAGAATCTGAGCAATAAAATAACGCTGATAGTATGTACCCTTGCCCTGATTTATGAAAATGGCTTTTTTCCTCCCCTAAACCCATAACAGCATTCTAATCATGAGACAAACCACAGAAAAATCCCAAGAGAGTGGCAGGCTCCAATATACTTAACCAGGACTCCACAAAACTGTCAAGGTCATCAAAAACAAGGAAATTCTGAGAAACTGTCACAGTAAAAGAAGAACCTACGGAGAAAACTGGATATGACAACTCAACGTCATGTGGTATCCAAAATACGATCCCAGAACAGAAAAAGGACACCTAAGGACGTCTGAGTAAAGAACAGACTTTAGTTACTATTGCTTTGTTCCTTATAACACATGCAACATACTAATGTATGATGTTAACAATAGGGGAAACTGGGTGTGGGGTGTACAGGAATGTTCTAGCATCTTCTCAGTTCCCTCAAGGATTATCCTCTTAAGGATAAAAATCAGTTGACCCTTGAACAAGGCGGGGGCTAATACATATATAACTTATAGTCAGTCCTTTGTATCCATGGTTCCTCTGCATCCATGGAGTCAACCAACCATGGACTATGTAGTACTGTAGTATTTACCACTGAAAAACATCCACATATAAGTGGACCCATGAAGTTCAAATCTGCATTGTTCAAGGGTCAGCAGAAGCTGTTCTTTAAGAAGAACCCGGGGGAAGGGGCTTAGCTCAGCAGTGGGATATGTGCTTAGCCTGCATGAGATCCTGGGTTCAATCCCCAGTACCTCCATTAAATCAATCAACCAATCAATCTAATCCTCCCCCACAAAAGAAATGAATATTCTTGGCAGGGGGGGAAGAAGAAAGAAGAAGCCAGCTGACAAATGTAGAGGGAATGACACAATAAGAAAAGCACCATTCGCTACCCACAAAGTACAGTAATGACTAATTCAACAATAATCATTGCAGGACGCTAGAACTCTTGGGTCAAAGCTATTGGGAAACAAGGTATTCACAGTCTTAGGGCATCAATCTATGCGCTACTTACTAATTATGAAAGAAAAATGTGCCTTTACAGTGGAGAGATTTGTCAGTCACTACCTTGACCAAGTGGTTGACCATCACCGCCCGTGAGATGACCTGACCATCAGTGCCACCTCACTGGATGCAGGAGGAAGAAGATAACGTCACTTGTGTGGTGTCCTTGCAAAAAAGGTTTGGCCTGAATATATGCATGAGAAAACAGATGACCGTCATGGAGACTAAACATCCAAGTGCGATTTTTTTCTTTTTTTTTTTTTTTTTTCAGTCTATGTGGACTTAACACAGCCAAATCTATGACTAGTTAAATTTCTATTTTCTTAAAGGCACGTTGCAGAAAAGAAGTCCAGCCAGGAGTATTATGCTATTGTGACAACATTGGACAAGGACAAGAGAAAAGGGTTATTACTTTGGAGGTCCCTCCGCCCCACATAAGGCCATCTTCTCCCCTGCCATCAATGTTGAGATATGTTCCTTCTAAAAAATTGAAATAAGCTTCCTCTATTCCACTATTCCTTGTATAGATCTATATACTTCAGTAAAATTTGATGTTTATTGAAATGATGAACATAATTAACTAATTGCCAAAAATCATGGTAATCCATATTTGGATATCAAAGAGGAAAACTTTGCATAAAATCAAATGTGTAAGATATGGAAGCAATCTAAGTGTCCATCAATAGGTGACTGGATAAAGAAGATGTGGCACATGTATGCATATGTATACACACACACACACACACACACACACACACAATATGGAATACTACTTAGCCATAAAAAAGAATAAAAATTTTCCATTTGTAGCAATGTGGATGGACTTAGAGGGCATTATGCGAACTGAAATAAGTCAGACAGAGAAAGACAAATCCTGTATGATATCACTTATATGTGGAATCTAAAAATAAAACTAGTGAATATAACAAAAAAAGAACCAGACTCACAGATATAGAGACCAATCTAGTGGTCGCCAGTGGGAAGGGAAGGGGCAAGGGAGGGGAGGGGAGGGGAGGCACAAGCTATTGGGTGTAGACTGGATGGGCTCAAGGATGTCCTGCACAACACGGGAAGTATAGCCAGTATTGTGTAATAACTGTAAATGGAGTGTAAACTTTAAAGTTGTATTTAAAAATGTAAAAGGCAATAGTAATTCAAAAAAGGAAAAACATATCAACTGTGTAGATAGGTTTGCAGAAAACGTCCACAACTTAGCATGCTAACATATTTCAATATGCTAAGTAGTCCCCACCTTTAAAATCTGCTCCGTTAGCTCCACATTCCCCACAATTTTCCAGAGCCCTGATTTCTGTCATGGCAGAGAGAATGTCACCCAGCTCTGTGGCAGTGTGTCCAGCACAGAGGGGGGTGCCTCTCCTGCCGTACAGTGCACTCGGGATGAGCATCTGGAGCTCCAAGCCACGTCTGATAGCTGGTCTTGCTAGTCTACCAGCCCTTCCATGCAACAGACACAGTCAGATACAAAGAAGCTAGTCTACACTTCAAGGAAAGTTACCAATTAACACCACTGCTTTGGAAGCATTAAAAAAAAATGAATATGGTCTCAGAAAACGTCTTCTAGTGCTGTGTGCATGTGTGTGCCTGTGTAGAATGGGGGACGCTGGGGGGACATCTGGATTTTTTCACCTCGTTTCCATCAGTCACTGCATAAGAGGTGGCAGAGTTTACTACAGGAACGGCCCTGGCTGCTCTCGATCTGTTTTCCTGAATAAATACTGGCCCTAAACCCCTTGCTCTGGTCGGCTTGGTCTCTGAGTGTGTGAGGAAGTTCAAGTTCTTTCATTTCTGTTTCTTAATTTATCCATATGAAAATCAGTGATCCATCTCGTTTTTCTCAGAGAGAAGAGTGGGGGAAAGAGGTCCTTAAAACACTCAGATATTCTTAAAAGATGCTGCTTATGACCAACCAGTTTCAGTGTTAGGTATAACGTTCTGAGACATGAACAACCACACTTCCTCTGTCACACACAGCGTTGTCGTAAAGGAAGTTTTGAAAAAGACATGCAATCCCACTTCTCCCCTAGGCAATGGGGTAGAAACTCTCTTTTCATAGAAATGGAATATAATAAAATATTCCTTGCTTTCTTGCTCTTCAACCCTGTCCCCTGTTTCCTTTAAGATCCCTATACCTCTGGGTTTCTTTCCCAGTATTTAATTAAGATCTAATGTTACTTCAGAAAAGACATAAGGAAATTTACAGAGATACATGGATACAAGAAAATTGAGCAGAGGCGACTGATAACTAGCAGCTTCCATCTACACCAGCAAATATCATGGAAAACAGCATTTCCATAGCAAAAGCAAGTCAGTAATGCTAGGCGCAAACTTACTGAGCACAGAGCAGGAACCACATAAAGAAAACCACAACTTTTACTACGGACTGGAAATGACGTAAGAGGGAGAGAGGGTCTGTGGTGGATACTGTTGACTACCTGCTCAGCATCGACTCTCTCCTCTCCCTTACCGAGCTTCAGTTTAGCTCAGTGGGGATCAGCCGTCTCCACCCCTCCCCCAAACATGACTGAGGAGAGAGTGACCCTCTCCCAAGGGCAGGGGTAAATTCTGATTGTCCGGCAAGGCATGTGAGTGTTGGCAGCTCTGGTCATCAGAGGAAGTGTGTTGGGCTGCTTCCAGGAAAGTTTTCCTCACTCCTAAGGAACCACTGAGGTCCCTTTCCACCTTGGCACATAGCCATGTCTGGATGTGATGGCTGGAACCGCAGCAGCCATTTCACAACCAAGAGGAGAAGAGCTGGACAAAGCTGACAGTCTGAGATGGGACTCTGGGCCCTGGATGACATCACTGAGTCTGTAAGTCAGCCAACTCTGAAGCCTGCTCCCCATCTGGACATCCTGATAGGGGAACGTCGCTCCTTGTTCATCACAGCTCTTCCTCCTCCTAGGCTCACAGGGAGACTCTGTGTCTCAGCATCCCCTGCAGTTAGAATGGAGCCATATGACTAACTTTGGGCTGTGGAACATGGGCAGAAATCAGATAAATCAGTTCCCTCTTTGGTCCTTAAAAACAACCTGTTCAATCTCACCAGGGTGAGTTTACAGGCCACGTGTCATAGATGGTGCAGGGACAAGTTGGAAGCACTGGGACATATGTCTGAGTCACCAACTTGATCCAGGAGAGTTGCCAACCCCCCCAAAAACTCTGCAGGACCATCAATTTACTGTATCAACCTTCTGAGATGTCAGGGTCTACCTGCTGCAGTGGCCAGCATTAATTATTCTCCTAACAAAGTGAGACAATGTATCTGCTTATTGTTTGAGTCAATTTTTTTTTTATTGTTGCAGTTGGAGTTTTCTAACCTAATAGCCAAAAGTTTCCTGTTTGTTACACTTGCCATGTTCTTGGACCAGAAGTCTCAAAAATATATTGGATTCTTCAGTTTCATGCCCAAAGTGATGTTTTCTGACCATAGCCCCATGGAATTTAGCTATTTGGGCTGTTGGTTTGGTTCAGCATTATAAACGCCTTCACTGTTGAACCAGGACAAACTGTGGTATGATATTTTTTGTTTGTTTGTTTTGGGAGGGAAGGTAATTAGGTATTTAGGTATATATGTATGTATGTATGCATTTAAATGGAGGTACTGGGGATTGAACTCAGGACCTCATGCATGCTATGCACACACTCTACCACTGAGCTATACTCCCTCCCTGAAAACATGGTATCATTCTATGAAGATAAACTTAGGACATCCAACAAAGACTAAACCTGAGTGGAGAAGGGGCAGGAGCATCAGGAACATCTTCCTGGGGGAGTCAGTCCTAGGAGATGGAGGTACTGTCATCTCTGTGCAAGATACCCATTTACTGGGACCTAATTCATGAGAAAGTGGGAACTTCCCATTTTGGTAGTCTTTGACCAAGTAGTCTCTTAGCAGGTTTGGAGTTTTAATTTTTTTTAATCAATTAATAAAGCACTAGAGTGCTATGATGATCAATACAGCAAAGTACTTCATGACAAATTCTAATTTCCCAAATAAATAGAGCATTTATGAGAATTCCAATTTTTAAAAAGCCTCACATTTAGAAGAAATGGATTAGAGATGCATACAGCAATAAAAAAATACATCTGGAAAATTTGGTACAGCATGGAAAAATAAAAAAAGCTATATTCCATTAATGCCATTTATACACACTTAAAATACTGCACACAAAACACTATTTCATAAGGACACACAGAAATGAATAATCCACAGCGTGCATGTTTGAATGGATGCCTGAAGATAAGGATAAAAGGAAATAAACAGCAGGGAGGAAACTTGCATAGGTTGATGTTGGCAGCACATTAGGACTGGGAAGTATGATCACCTCTACCTTTGTACATGAAACATAAGGAAAAGAATAACAAATACAGGTTCTCCTGGTGGAAGACATATTCAGAATACATGGCAAATGACTAAGAGAAGAACAGGGAGGAAAGCTTCTAAGATTATAGAAGTAATTAAACACTTACAGAAAATATTAAAAAGGAGGAATATTATAGAATATTCCCTAGAGTAGTAAGTAGACTCTGTAGCCTCGGTGAAAGGTTATTTTATACAGTTATCATGACCAACTTCACTTTGGTCAAAAGTAAAGATATAGATGAATCTTGAAAGGAAACCTAATTTGGAAAGTCCAATTCACAACAAAATACAGAAGGTGTTTACTCATACAGGATTCACAGTAGGGGTTATTTAAATGAGGCTTTGTTTACAGACTGCTCGTCCTTAGCTTGGGAGAAAAGTATCAGAAAAGCAAAATGGATAAAGAAATAAGACTCAGCATCATGCTATTTACAACAGACACACTTTACATATAAGAACAGAGATAGGATGAAAGTAAAAGGATGGGAAAAGGAATCCCATGTAAACAGTAAGCATATGAAAGCTATTGTGGCCATATTGGTGTCAGACAAAGTAGCTTTCAAAACAGGGAGATTACCAGAGATAATAAGGGACATTTCATAATGATAAAAAAGCCAATTCGGAGACGGAAAAGATGGCGGAGTAGAAGGACGCTCGCAGGTCACCCTCTCCCACAAATACACCAAGACCCACATCTACAGACCGACTCAGCCAACCAGAGCACCTGTGGAACTCCAACAGAACATCGCCCTCTTCAAAAGATAAAGACGCCAAAAATCTGGTAGGAGAAAAGGAAAAAAGAAAGAACAAAAGGCAAAGAAAGAACAAAGGAAAAAAGAAAGAACAAAAGGCAAAGAACAAAGAACGCTCCCGGGGAGGGAGCGGCAAAGGAGGACTGGCGCTCGCTCGCTGGGTCTCCCCTCTCCAACTGAGAGGCCAGCGGGCCGGACGGGGAGCCTCCGAGGCTCGGATCTGTACAGAGCAGCCCTTGACTAACAGAACTAAGTTAAACGGGCACAGAGCGTCCCCCCGACACCCAGCCTGAGACGCGGGCCGGCAGCCGCGGGCAGGGCCAGGCTGCACAAGCCGGGCGGAGGACGGAAGTGGCTCCACGGAGGCAGCCCCGGGGGAACGCAAGGGGCTGCGCGCCGTGGCTGTGGGTGCACAGGGCAGAACAACCTGGGCCCTCCATAAAACAGCAAGGTTGATGTGCTCTCTGGGGAAGGGTGCACACCCCCATCTCTGAAAACCCGCGGAAACTTTTCCGGGGAAGAGAGGCAGGGCTCAGGCACAGCCGCCATATCCTCCGTGCTGAGCACCCAGGCGGGGGCGGGGGCGAAACCTGCATCCTCACCGAAGGGCTTGGCAGCCTCAAAGGCCAGACTGTGACTGGCCTGCAGCCCGGGGCAGATAGGATCCTTCCGTCCTGGTCCCTCAGAGAACTTGCTCCACAAAGACAAACAAGGAGCTGGGTTCTGGCTCGGAGCAGGGACAGGGCTGTCCCTCGGTCTCCCCGAGCCCACCCGCCGAGCGCCGACCAGGGCGGAGCGCGCAGCCGCACAGAGCAGCGGAGCTACCGGCGGCGGCGCAGGTAGAGCGAGAGCGGCCCCCCCCCCCCCCCCGCCTTTTGGGCAGGAACACAGTCCCTGGCCGAGGTGCTGGGAGGGGCCACGACCCGCCCTCCTACCCGGCCAGTCTGCAACATCTGACTGCGGCATCCGGAGGGGCAACGACCCGCCCGCCCACAGCAGAGAGCTGCACCTGACCCAGTGTTAGGAGGAGGCGAGATCCGCTTGCTGACAGGTGCTGGGAGCAGCACAGAAGAGGGCGCCAATGGAGGGCCTTTGAAAACAGCAAGCTGAGCTTCCAAAACAGGACGAAGACAGAAAGACCACATTAAAAGCACACAGACTCCAGGAAAACACCGACAAACCCCCCCCCTTTTTTTTTAAATCTGTTTTTACCTATTCTATTTTCTATTACTCTCTTAATCTTTACTTCTTAATTCATTTCCATTTCTCTTCGGTTTTGATGTCCTGCTATTGATGAGACACACGTTTCAAATACATCTATTCATCTCCCCCCCCCCCTTTTTTTGTAAAGGTTTTATTTATTTATTTATTTATTTATTTATTTATTTATTTATTTATTTATTTATTTATTTATTTATTTTTGTAAAGGTTTTAAAAGGACGTCTCAACCCGATTAATACTCTGCTTCAACTCACTCTTCTATTATTCATTATACACGGTTTTCAAACCCTCTTTCTCCCTTCTTTTAAAATTCTTTCTCTCTCTCTCTTATTTTTTTTTTCTTATTTTCCTAAGTTCTATTCCTAAATAGGCATCAGATAGATAAAATCCTTAAGGACCAAAATAAACAACTGATACTCCATAAACCACAGTGCCAAAGAGGTATGAGCAAGATGAAGAAGCAGAAAAACCTTTCCCAATTACAAGAACAAGAGAAATCCCCTGAAAGAAAGATCAACAAAATAGACATCGATAGCCTACTAGATCAAGATTTCAAAAAAGGAGTGATCGAATTGCTGAAGGAATTAAAAGAGATAGTGTTTAGAGATATAAAATATGTCAAAAATGAAATTGAAGCTATAAAGAAGAGCCAAGTAGAATGGGTAAACTCATTGACAGAGATAAGGAATGATCTAATAGCTGTGCAAAGCCGACTAGATAATGCAGAGGAACGAATTAGTGATCTAGAAGACAGGGCAATAGAAAGCACCCATTCAGAAGAACTACAAGAGAAGCAAATAAAAAATAATGAAAATAGCATAAGGGACCTATGGGATAATATAAAGCGTCCCAATCTTCGCATAATAGGGGTCCCAGAAGGAGAAGAAAGATCAAAGGGGATTGAAAAGGTTTTTGAAGAAATCATGACTGAAAACTTCCCAAACTTAAAGAAAGAATCAGATATCCAAGTACAGGAAGCTCAGAGGGTCCCAAACAGGAAGAACCCAAATAGACCCACACCAAGACATATCATAATCAACATGGCCAGAGTCAAGGATAAAGAAATGATTCTAAAAGCAGCAAGAGAAAAGCAAAGAGTAAGTTACAAGGGAACCCCCATAAGGCTCTCAGCTGATTTCTCTACACAAACACTACAGGCCAGAAGGGAGTGGCAAGATATATTCAAAGCCCTGAATGAAAAAAAGATGCAGCCTAGGATCCTTTATCCAGCAAGGCTATCCTTGAGGATACAAGGAGAAATAAAGAGTTTCACAGACAAAAAAAAAGCTGCAGGAGTTTAGCAACACTAAACCCATGCTAAAAGAAATATTGAAAGGGCTATTCTAAATAGAAAAGCAGCAGGATGCTACAGAAATGAGAAACACACAACTGGAAAGGTGACAACTCATGAATTACAAATAAACATGAAATTATAAAAGAAGACATACAAATCACTGAGAGTGGGAGAGGGAGGCAGGGAAATATAGAATATTTTTTTCTTTCTTTTTTATATTTTTTTAACAGTAGGATGGGTTTGAGATCATGTTACTATCAGTTTAATAAAAACAGTTATAGTAATGGGTTGATAGATTTACAAAAAAGGGTAACCACAAGCCAAAAATTTACAAAGGAGTCACAAAAATTAAATAAAATCCATGCTAATACAAAGGGAAATTACCAAACCACAAAAGGAAGAAGAAAGGAACAAAGAGGATATACCAATTCAACTGCAAAGATAAGTTCAAAATGGCAGTAAACACACATCTATCATTAATTACTGTAAATGTTAATGGACTAAATGCTCCAGTCAAAAGACACAGAGTGGCAGACTGGATAATAAAGCAAGAACCTTCAATATGCTGCATACAAGAGACCCACTTTAGGGAGAAGGACACATATAGATTGAGAGTGAAAGGATGGAAAAGGATATTCCATGCAAATGGAAAAGCCAAAAAAGCAGGTGTTGCAGTACTGATTTCAGACAAAATAGACTTTAAAACAAAGGCCATCAAGAAAGATAAAGAAGGACATTTTATGATGATTAAAGGAGTGATACAAGATGAGGATATTACACTCGTTAATATATATGCACCCAATATAGGAGCACCTAAGTACATACAAGAATTACTAACAGAGATAAAGGGGGATATTGATGGGAATACAGTCATAGTTGGAGATTTTAACACTGCATTAACATCACTAGACAGATCTTCCAGACAGAAAATAAACAAGGCAACAGAGAAATTAAATACTACAATAGAAAAACTAGATTTGGTGGATATTTTCAGAGCATTACACCCCCCAAAAATAGGATATACATTCTTTTCAAGTGCACATGGAACATTTTCCAGGATCGATCATGTACTTGGGCACAAAAGAAACCTCAACAATTTTAAGAAGATAGAAATTATCTCAAGCATCTTTACTGACCACAATGCCATGAAACTGGAAATCAACAACAGAGAAACAAAGGAGAAAAAAAGGAAAGCATGGAGATTAAACAATATGTTATAGAAAAAACAATGGATCAATGAGGAAATCAAAGCTGAAATTAAGAAATACCTTGAGACAAATGATAATGAAAGCACAACCACTCGAAACCTATGGGACACAGCAAAGGCAGTGCTAAGAGGGAAGTTTATAGCGATACAGGCCTTCCTCAAAAAAGAAGAACAATCTCAAATAAACAATTTAACCCACCACCTGAATGAATTAGAAAAAGAAGAACAAAAAGCCCCAAAAAGCAGCAGAAGGAAGGAAATAATAAAGATCAGAGAGGAATTAAATACAATAGAGATTAACAAGACCATAGAAAAAATCAACCAAACCAAAAGCTGGTTTTTTGAAAAAGTAAATAAAATCGACAAACCTCTGGCCAAACTCACAAAGAAGAAAAAAGAGAGAGCACAAATTAGCAAAATAAGAAAGGAAAATGGAGAAATTACAACAAACAAAATAGAAATACAGAATATCATATAAGAATATTATGAAAAACTATATGGAACCAAACTGGATAACCTAGAGGAGATGGACAAGGTTCTGGAAACATACTGTCCACCAAAACTGAATCAAGAAGAATCTGAACACTTGAACAATCCGATCACTAGAAAGGAAATAGAAATAGCAATTAAAAACCTCCCTACAAATAAAAGTCCAGGACCGGACGGCTTCACCGGGGAATTCTACCAAACATACAAAGAAGAACTCATACCAGTCCTTCTCAAACTCTTCCAGACGATTGAAAAGGAGGGAATACTCCCAAACTCATTCTATGAAGCCACCATCACCCTGATACCAAAACCAGGCAAAGACACTACAAAAAAAGAGAATTATAGGCCAATATCACTGATGAACATAGACGCCAAAATCCTCACCAAAATTTTAGCAAATAGAATCCAACAACACATAAAAAAGATTATACATCATGACCAAGTGGGGTTCATCCCAGGGACACAAGGCTGGTTCAACATATGCAAATCAATCAATGTAATACATCACATCAACAAGAGAAAGGACAAAAACCACATGATCATCTTAATCGATGCAGAAAAAGCATTTGATAAAATTCAACACCCATTTATGATAAAAACTCTCGCCAAAGTGGGTATAGAGGGAACATATCTCAACATAATAAAAGCTATATATGACAAACCTACAGCCAGCATAGTACTCAATGGTGAAAAACTCAAAAGCTTCCCACTAAAATCTGGGACAAGACAAGGAAGCCCACTATCACCACTCCTATTCAACATAGTCCTGGAAGTCCTAGCCACAGCAGTCAGGCAAGAGAAAGAAATAAAAGGGATCCAAATTGGAAAAGAAGAGGTAAAAGTGTCATTATATGCTGATGACATGTTACTATATATCGAAAACCCTAAAAGGTCCACACAAAAGCTACTAGAGCTGATTGAAGAATTCAGCAAGGTAGCAGATTACAAAATTAACGTTCAAAAATCAGTTGCATTTCTTTACACTAACGATAAATCAACAGAAGAAGAAAGTAAAGAAACAATCCCCTTTCAAATAGCACCCAAAGTAATAAAATATCTGGGAATAAATCTAACCAAGGAGGTGAAAGAATTATACACAGAAAACTATAAACCATTGATGAAGGAAATTAAAGAAGACTTTAAAAAAATGGAAAGATATTCCATGCTCTTGGATTGGAAGAATCAATATTGTTAAAATGGTCACACTGCCCAAGGCAATCTACAGATTTAATGCAATCCCTATCCAATTACCCAGGACATATTTCACACAACTAGAAAAAATCATAATAAAATTCATATGGAACCATCAAAGACCTAGAATTGCCAAAGCATTACTGAAGAGAAAGAAAGAGGCTGGAGGAATAACTCTCCCAGACTTCAGACAATACTATAGAGCTACAGTCATCAAGACAGCATGGTATTGGTACCAAAACAGACATATAGACCAATGGAACAGAATAGAGAGCCCAGAAATGAACCCACAAACTTTTGGCCAACTCATCTTTGACAAAGGAGGCAAGAATATACATTGGAATAAAGACAGTCTCTTCAGCAAACGGTGTTGGGAAAACTGGACAGCAGCATGTAAAACAATGAAGCTAGAACACTCCCTTACACCATATACAAAAATCAACTCAAAATGGATTAAAGACTTAAACATAAGACAAGATACAATAAACCTCCTAGAGGAAAACATAGGCAAAACATTATCTGACATACATCTCAAAAATTTTCTCCTAGAAGAAATAAAAGCAAGAATAAACAAATGGGACCTAATGAAACTTACAAGCTTCTGCACAGCAAAGGAAACCAGAAGTAAAACAAGAAGAAAACCTACGGAATGGGAGAAAATTTTTGCAAGTGAAACCGACAAAGGCTTGATCTCCAGAATATATAAGCAGCTCATATGACTCAATAAGAAAAAAATAAACAACCCAATCCAAAAATGGGCATAAGACCTAAACAAGCAATTCTCCAAGGAAGACATACAAATGATCAAAAAGCACATGAAAAAATGCTCAATATCACTAATTATCAGAGAAATGCAAATCAAAACTACAATGAGGTATCATCTCACACCAGTCAGAATGGCCGTCATTCAAAAATCCACAAATGACAAATGCTGGAGAGGCTGTGGAGAAAGGGGAACCCTCCTACACTGCTGGTGGGAATGCAGTTTGGTGCAGCCACTATGGAAAACAGTGTGGAGATTCCTCAAAAGACTAGGAATAGACTTACCATATGACCCAGGAATCCCACTCCTGGGCTTGTATCCAGAAGGAAATCTACTTCAGGATGACACCTGCACCCCAATGTTCATAGTAGCACTATTTACAATAGCCAAGACATGGAAACAGCCTAAATGTCCATCAACAGGTGACTGGATAAAGAAGCAGTGGTATATTTATACAATGGAATACTACTCAGCCATAAAAACCGACAACATAATGCCATTTGCAGCAACATGGATGCTCCTGGAGAATGTCATTCTAAGTGAAGTAAGCCAGAAAGAGAAAGAAAAATACCATATGAGATCGCTTATATGTGGAATCTAAAAAACAAAAACAAAAACAAACAAACAAACAAAAACAAAGCGTAAATACAGGACAGAAATAGACTCACAGACAGAGAATACAGACTTGTGGTTACCAGGGGCGTGGAGGGTAGGAAGGGATAGACTGGGATTTCAAAATTGTAGAATAGACTACAGTGTATAGCACAGGGAAATATACACAAAATGTTATGGTAACTCACAGAGAAAAAAATGTGACAATGAGTGTGTATATGTCCATGAATAACTGAAAAATTGTGCTGAACACTGGAATTTGACACAATGTAAAATGATTATAAATCAATAAAAAATGTTAAAAACAAAAGCCAATTTATCAGGAAAAAAAAAAGTCTAACGGTGTATGCACCAAACAACAAAGCTTCAAAATACATGAAGCAAAAAATAAATCTAAAAGGAGGAAGAAAAATTCACTGTCACAGTCAGAAATTTTAACAGAGCTCTCTTTGTATTTGATACAGCAAGCACACTAAGTATCAGCAGGGATGCAGAGAATTTAAGCAGCGCTCAGCTAATTGGCCTATATAAAACTCCATGCCCAACATCATTAGAATAAACAGTCTTTTAAGGTACACCCGGAATATGCACCAAAAACAGCCATATACTGGAATATAAAGCAAACCTCAACATATTTCCATAGAGCAAAACTAGATTATGCTTTCAGCCTGCAAAGAATTAAACTAGAAATCAGAACCAAAGATAATTTTAAAACTTAAATATTCAGAAACTAAGCAGCATATTTTGAATTACTTAGTAATATTACAGAAAGATACACAAATAATTCAATAAAAAGAAATGTTTGAAGTGGACAATATGAAAGTATAGCATCAACATTTGTGGGATGCAGGGAGGAGGGTATAGCTCAGTGGTAGAGTGCGTGCTTAGCATGCACAAGGTCCTGGGTTCAATCCCCAGCACCTCCACAAAATTAATAATTAAACAAACCTAATTACCTCCCCTCCCCCCCAAAAGTAAATAAACATTTGTGGGATGCAGCTGAATTAGTGCTTAGAGTGAAGTGTATAGCTTTCAGCATATATTAGGAAAAAAGGTAGAAAAATTAAAGATCTAAGTTTTCATTTCAATATCAAAAAGAAGAGAAAATTGAATAAAATTAAAGAAGGAAATAAAATAGCAAAATGAAGCAAACAAACAAAAATAATGAATCAGAGTCAGGCAATAGAGAACAAGCAAAATGAAAAGTTGGATCTGTGAGCCCTCCTCCCAGCATTCAAATCTGTTTCAACTCTAATTAGCTGTGTGGTCTCAGGCACCTTAGTAAGGCTCTCTGTGCCTGCTTCCACACATGTAAATGGGTATGACAACATTACAGCACCATCTCATAGGGCTGTTTTGAAGATTAAATGAGTTAAACGTGTAAAGCACTTACAAGTCAGGTACATAAATATGTTCTACATCATTGTCACCATCACTGTTACCACGTGTTGCTCAGGGGCAGAGATTCACCAACCTTGGCTTAGACATTGGCACCTGTCACAAAGCAAACCCTCTTCTCACATGGTTAAGAAACAAGACACCTACTGCTTTTCTAGGAAAAGCTGCACCAAGCAAATCCCATAAATCCAGGCCTGGAATGAGGGATGCCTTTCCTTCTGTACTTCAGGATTTACAAGTTTAATATCTGACGCATGTTTGAGGTTAACATTTGATATGAATATGAATAAGAAACAAGTCATTTAAAACCATGCCTGGAAACATCACCAGATACCACTGTTTTGTGGAACACAATTCAGAAAATCCTGAACAATTTTATTTGTGTGTGTTCTTGTGAAATATGCAATACTTTGTGTGTGGTATTTTAAATGCCTATAAATAGCATTGTGGAATAGATTTTCTTCCCCATTTTTCTATGCTGTACCATACTTTCAAGATCTATTTATGTTGCTCTGTTTACCTAATGTTTTCCTCAGCCTTGGGTTTTTTAGTTCTATAAGTAGCATATGATAATATTTCTCAGATATGGGACAGAGACTAAAACTAACTTATTAAAACCTAACAGGTGGCATCAAAAAGAACAAAATAATTAAGAATAAATTTAACCAAGGAAGCAAAATAGGTGTACACTGAAAACTATAAAACACTGCTAAAAGAAATTGAAGACATAAACGAATGGAATGATATCTTACGTTCATGGATTGAAAGACAATATTATCAAGATGCCAGTACTGCCCAAAGCAATCTGCAAATTCAATGCAATCCTTATCAAAACCATAATGATTTTTCCAGAAATAGAAAAATCCATCCTGAAATTCATATGGAGTCTTAAGGGATCCCAAATAGCCCAGTCTCAAAAAAGAACAAAGCTGAAGGATCCACACTTCCTGATTTTAAAACTTACTACAAAGCAACAGTAATCAAAACAGTGTGGTACTGGAATAAAGATAGACGTGCAGACCAGTGGAATAGAATAGAAAGCCTAGAGATTAACTGTCACATATCTGGTCAAATGATTTTTTTAAGAAAGATGCCAAGACCATTCCATGGGGGAAGAGACAGTCTTTTCAACAAATAGTGCTGTGGAAAAATAGATATCCATGTGCAAAAGATACTATGTAATATTGAGTACAAAAAATAACTCGAAATGGATCAACATTAATTGCCTAAAAACAAAAGGGCTAAAATTATGTAACTATTAGAAGGAAGCACAGGAGGAAAGCTTCATGACATTGAACTTGGCAACAATTTCTTGAACATGACACCAAAAGCATAGGCAACACAAGAAAAAAATAAAGAAACTGAATTTCACCAAAATTTAAAACTTTAGGACATCAAAGGACAGTAACAACAGAATAAAAAAGCACCCTTCAGAATGGCAGAACATATTTACAAATCACATATCTGATACAGGATTAACATCTAGAATATACAAAAACTCCCAAAACTCAACAAAAACAAAACCAAAAACCCCAAACAACCCAATTCAAAAATGTGCAAAGGCCATGAATAGACATTTCTCCAAAAAAGGTACACAGATGATGTAAGCACATGAAAAGGTGTTCAGCATCACTAGTCATTAGGGAAATGCAAGTCAAAACTACAATGATATATCACTTCATGCCCAGTCGAATTGCTTTTTTTTTTTTTTTTTAAAGGGAACTAGCAAGTATTGGCTAGGATATGGAGCAATTGAAACCCTCAGGCTCTGTTGGTGGAAATGTAAAATGGCACAGCTGCTGTGGAAGACAGTATGGCGGTTCCTCAAAAATTTAAACATAGAATTATCATGTGATCCAGCATTCGCACTTCTGTATATGCGCACACGAAAGAATGGAAAGCAAACTCAAACAGATTTGTACTTCAAACTTCAAAGCAGCATTCAAAATACCCAAAGGTGGAAATAACCCAATACTGGTTGGTGGCTGAATGGATAAACAAACTGTGGTCTATACATAATGGAATGGTATTCACCTTAAAAAGGAACAGAATTTTGATACATACTACAATGTGGATGAACACTTAAGACATTACGCTAAGTGAAATAAGCCAGATCCAAAAGGACAAATATTGCACAATTCTACCTTATATAAGGTACCTAGAATAGTCCAATTCACAGAAGCAGACAGTGGATTATAGGTTATCATGGGCTGGAGGGAGGGGCAAATGAGGAGTTATTGTTTAAAGGGTATAGGGGTTCAGTTTGGACAGTGAAAAAGTCCTGGAGAGGGACAGAGGAGATGGTTACTCAACAGAGTAAACATACCTAAATGCCACTGAACTGGACACTTAAAAATGGCTAAAATGGTAAATTTCATGTCATATATTTTTTCACAATAAAAAAATAGGAATACTCATTTTAATTTTTTTGGGGGGGGTAATTTGATTGATTGATTTGATGGAGGTACTGGGGATTGAACCCAGGACCTCATGCATGCTAGGCATGCACTCTGCCACTGAGCTGTACCTTCCTCCCTCCCCTAGAATACTCAATTTTTGTTTCTCACCCAATGCCCTTTACAAGTAGGGAAGAGACACAACAAGAAATAGAGAATAGGCATTTATTTTCTAATGTTCCCACTAGATTTATAGGAGCCAACAAAATGAACAGTGGTTTTAATCTACAGGATAATTAACTGACTTACAGAGGAAATTCTGGTTTGCTGAAAAACCCCGAATCACTGCCCAAAGAAACCACAAGCATTGTCAATCTGACTCCATAATGGTTTTGTTTTAAAATTTGAAAAAAATCCATAAACAGAGGGGAAAAGCAAGACCAGAAAAGGTTAAAAAAAAAAATCACAAAACTTGTGTGCACAGCAGAAATCAAAGGCCATAGGCAGACGGTCAGGGCACGAGCCCCAAGCACCAGAGCTTTCCTGCAGAGCAGGCTGTAGCTCCCCTGACGGGAACACTCCCCAAGGATATCTCCAGCACTTTCGCCCATGGGAACAGATGCAGCAGAGGAACTTTCCAGAGTTACAGAAATATCCCCAAACTGTCATTTGACCTTTAGAAATGAAACTGGCATTTTCACTTTGCAATGCTGAGTTTACTTACATGATAACATGTCCACACGTGCACCATCCTTCAATTCCTTCCCATATCTGACTGTTGGGATGGGGGCAGCCATGGCCGCCAGGGGGCTTTGGGACATCTTGTCTCCTGAAGCCTCTCCTTGGCTCCTGCGGCCAGACTTCTGAGAGTGCGGACATCCAAGTGGATGGGCGGCTGTCCTGTTAACCCCCTTTGCCTGTGTATCACCTCACCGGATTCTCACAGCCGCCGTCTACGTCACCATCAGGCCCCACGAGGAAGCTGGGTGTCAGGGCTTTTCCTCATTTGTTAAAAGGACATTGTGGTTCTGACCTCAGAGACATTATGAAAATTCAATTTCTGAATGCCTAGTGTGAGGTCTGGCGCACAGTAAATGCTCAAAAACCGACAGTCAAGATATGGAATACAGCTCCCTGTGCTACACGGTAGTTCCCTGTTGTTTACCTATTTTATATACAGTAGCATTTTCTGTAAATCCTGTACTCCCAATTTATCCCTCCCCACTCCACCCCTCTGGTAACCATAAGCTTGTTTTCTATGTTTGTGAATCTGTTTCTGTTTCAACTATAATTCAATTTAAAAAAATTAAAATGGAAAAGATAAAAACCATCCGTCAGCTTCCCTGAGGTCATGAGGGCTGAGGGTTCAGCCAGGACTAGAGTCCACTCTTTTCAGTTCCTAACTCAGTATTCTTTCTACCAAAAACAGTAGTTTTCAGACTGTGGGTGCCTGGTCCCTGAATGTATAAAAGACTCATGAAATAAATGTGACCACAGACAGCTTGAAGGGGGCACATTCTCAGCCCCTAGGCCGTTCGACAAGTGCTCCCCTAAAGCTGACCTCCTCGATGGAGGGGCGGGTCCTGCCTCTCCTCCACCCTCCTCCCAATTTCCTTCTCCAGCTTCACATCCATCCCAGATCATACTAAATACATTGCCCCACTGTGGCCAAACCTCCAGGACCAAACTAAGCAAATCAGAAATACTGCTATCTTCATTAAGAATGTTAATGTCTCTAATGAATGGGTAACAAGTCCTTTTAAAAGACAGAATGTTTCTAATTATTTGTTTTCAACAAAATTGAAGAACTCATGTCATACTCGATAGATTATTAGAATAGTTTTTGCTATGAGACCAACATAGGAATTTTGGCTTAGAGCTTAAGAGTCCAAAACATTGAAGAACACTACTATAAGGCAATGCATTCCAGCTTATTTAATTCTTTACGTGAACAAGGTGGACCTGGGGGGAACCAAATTTATGCTAAACCCTACCTTTTTCTAGCAGTAAGTCATACTCATCAATGACACAGAGTATATATACCAGCAGCAAAACGCTCTGTCTACATCATCAAGAAATCAACTTCCAAGAAATACAGCTTTTATGCTTAACAGTTAATTATCCAACTTTGTGACACTTATGTTGCTTTGATTTCCTGGTTCCTGCTACTAATTGCAATGTTAACTCAATCCCAAAGAGGGTTTTTTTTTAAATTGAAGCACAGTTGATTTACAATATTATATTAGTTCCAGGTGTACAACAGAATCATTCAATACTTTATAGATTGCATTTCCTTTAAAGTTATTACAAAATAATGGCTACATTTTCCTGCGGTGTATAACATATTCTTCTATTTCATCTACTTTATACAGATAGTTTGTTTCTCTTAACCCCATCCCCCAATCTTGCCCCTCTCCCCAGGGGTAACCACAAGTTTCTTCTCTAGGTCTGTAAGTCTGTTTCTGTTTTGTTAATACAATCATTTGTTTTATTTTTTAGATCTCACAGTCTCAAAGAGTTTTTAAGACAGAAGTTTACAGCCACAAGAATATTTGAAAAATTTGAATTCCATCTATATTTTTGTTACTGCAGACAGACGTGATAAGGGGGTTAGTAAATAACCTTAAACCTCAAAATGTCATGCTAGGAGAAAATTCGGAGGGAGAGCAGAGATAGAAAAGAGAAAAATATAAATTTTCCAAATGCCATTGAGAAGTATGTTTATTAAATGGATGATGGTAAGTATAAAACGTACAGTATTTAAAATATTCACTGGATATAATTAAGTTTCATTTTCAAATGTCAATGTCTGTAATAACACACTGGAAATCACATGATCTGTGACCATTTAAAATGATGTTTTAAATGTAGACGTCAATTTGAAGCTATCCTAGAGGGCAGGTAATTTAACCAAATTCCTGAGGGAGTTATGTGAAAGAAGATGTTGAGGACCCCTGGGTTATAACCACACTTCTGGGCAGAGACTGAAGTGAGGGGCACAGAGCCTGTGAAGGAAGACCTGGAGGAGTGAGGACCTACTGCACCCACACAGTCAAGGAGAACCCAGGGACACATGGACACACACACACACTCCACTCCAACTGCTACATCGGCCCCAGGCTGACAGGAAACGAGCTCCACAATGTTTTTATTTATGAAAATTGAAGCAACTGAAAAAATAAGAAGCTCAAGGAGGACTTCCTAATAAGTGCCAGTCATCTGATGGCCCCCAGTGTCTCCGTCAAGGCCGGAGGGGCCTGGGTACCACAGCAGCCTGTCAGATCACAACCTCCCTGCCTCCACCGACAGGTGCTGCAGGGAGGCAGACCCCTCACCTTCCCACTTCGGCAAAAGTACCTTCGAAATCTAGCTACTGCTTCTATCGTGTGTTTCAAACAGAGGTTAATTTCATTCCTATGGAGTTGCCCTCTCCTTTGTAACATATTATCTCCTTGATACATTCATTCATTCATGTCATACACCCTAGGTCCATGCCAATAGTAACAAAAAAACCACACCCAAGACCTGCAGGAAGTTTCGCATCCTGCTCTGAGACACACATGCTGACCTGCCAGCATCGCACACGCATTAACCAGCCTTGCACCTCATAACCCTTGGAGGAACATCCTTCTGCCTCTTCCAAACCCAAAGTGTCCTTTGGATGCCTTTTCCTTTCTTGCACCTCACTTTCTTCCAGGACTCCTTAGAGATGAGCCCTGTTAACCCTGGTGTCTCTCATCACTGCAGTAAGCCAGAGGTGCAATTAAGACACCCGATTTACCAGTTCCACCTGGGCACAGACTAATTTGGGAAAGTCAAGCTCCTTCACCTCCTCCTCCAGAAACACAGTCCAGATTTCAGGAGCAGAGATTCATAGGCACTGAATCAAGTGGAACAGGGTAGCTTTCTGGTAGATCTGTCACCTGGGGCAGCCACCCGCAGAGAGGGTGGGGGAAAGAATGTCTGTAACCTGCCCGTGGTTCAGTACTGACAGCAATCAGATGAGGCAGGCAACCTTGCTAATCTCAAACAAGCGTAAGGCCGTGAGGCTGGACTTGAACCTGGGGCTGTTTAACTTCCCAGCTCCCATCCGCCTCCAGGCTCTCACACATGTGCCGAAGTCTCACACTCCGTCAGCTCGCAGCCACCTCCCCTCACCCTTGATAGGCGTTCGCAGGGATGCCTTGCTCCAGACATCAGCATTCACCACGGACAGATCTATCTGCCTCTCCCTTTTCCCGTCCCCCTCCCTCCTTTTAGCACTGAAAGC
Organism: Camelus dromedarius; assembly: GCF_036321535.1. Lineage (NCBI taxonomy): Eukaryota > Metazoa > Chordata > Mammalia > Artiodactyla > Camelidae > Camelus > Camelus dromedarius. Next base: position 75,490,598 of record NC_087441.1, read on the forward strand.
TCTTAGAGTTAGTGCAGGGGTCACCTTTTTCTTTAAGTTACTATCTAAAGGTCTCAACGTTACCCTAAACACACAACATGGTCATCACAACCGCTGTGTGACTGACAATCCCTTTGAAAGGGGCAGCCTCCTTTAGTAACAGTTGCCCAGCTTTGAAGCTGCTTGCAATCTGCTCATGCATTCCACAGATACTAGTGAGCATTCCTAACTGCTGGGCACTAGAGAGATCACAGTGAACAAGGGAAAAGTCCTACCCTTACTCAGTTTATATTCTAGCAGGAGAAGCAGTGAACTGAAACAGACATACTGTACTATGTTATCTAAGCTGATGCTAGGTGCTGTGATGCATCCAACAGTCCATATTAACAATCCCTTGGGACAACTAGACAGATAAATACAGACCTATAGTTTTTCTATCAATTTACTACCCACCTTATCCAGGTTCTATTTTAAAAATTAAACAAAAACCCAAAAACCCAATCCAAAATGGGCAGAAGCCCTAAACAGACATTTCTCCAATGAAGACACACAGATGGCCAACAGGCACATGAAAAGATGTACAGTATCACTAATTATCAGAGAAATGCAAAATCAAAACTACAATGAGGTATCACCTCACACGAGTCAGAATGGCCATCCTTACAAAGTCCACAAACAATAAATGCTGAAGAGAATGTGGAGAAAAGGGAAGCCTCCTACACTGTTGGTGGGAATGTAGTTTGGTACAGTCACTGTGGAGAACAGTACAGAGATCCCTTAAAAAACTAAAATTAGACTTACCATATGATCCAGCAATCCTACTCCTGGGCATATATCTGGAGAAAACTCTAATTGGAAAAGATACATGCCCCCCAGTGTTCACAGCAGCACTATTTATAATAGCTGTTGTAGAAGACATGGAAACAACCGAAATGTCCATTGACAGATGAATGGATAAAGAAGTTGTGGTATATATAATGGAATACTACTCTGTCATAAAAAAGAATAAAGTAATGCCATTTGAAGCAACATGGATGGAACTGGAGATCATCATGCTAAGTGAAGTAACCCAGAAAGAGAAATAAAAATACCACAGGACATCACTTATATGTGGAATCTAAAAAAAAAAGGACACAAATAAACTTATTTACAATACAAAGACAGACCCCCTCCCCAGACACAGAAAACAAACTTATGGTTACCAGGGGGAAAGGGCTGGGGAGGAATAAACTGGGAGTTCAAGATTTGCAGATACTAACTACTATATATAAAACAGATAAACAACAAGGTTCTACTGTAGAGCACAGGGAACTATTTTCAACATTTTGTAATAGCCTATAATGAAAAAGACTATGAAAAAGAGTGTGTATATATATATATATATATATATATATATATATATATCTGAATCACTATGCTATATACTAGAAATCAACACAACACTGTAAACCAACTACACTTCAATTAAAAAAAACAAGAAAGAGCTCAAAAAAATTAACAAAAGATTTGCCTAATAGGTGATCTGAAAAGCAGATGTAAGCAAGTAAAAGCATAACCCTCACACTGTGCAAATACACAGACTTACATAAAGACATGTCAGCGTCTAGGAAGAAGAATCTAACTAACGGGCGTGATTTCAATACCACTTCCAAACACAAAGAAGCCGAAGACTTCTTTTCTTTATAGGTCAGGTGTGGGGGAGATGCTAACTTTTCTCCCAGAGATAAGCACATTTGACCCGCGGAAGATGTGAGGTGCCTGCCTAATCTTGCACCTTGTCCCCTAGGCCATCGAGACCTCCTGCAGTGAGGACATCGTTTGGCTCTCTGGGTATCCACATGTCCTCTCTTCTCAGGTTTGCAAACATGGCTTGTTCCACCGGGATAGCTCTTTCCCCTGCCCTCATCACACCCCAGGCTCCGTGATCTTCAGGTGTCAGCTCAAAGCTCACGAAGGCAGAAGGAATCGGGCAGAGTGGTACACTATTACTGCTAAGATCCAATCATCTTAGGTAACGGAAATCCCAGTTAGTGGAGAATGTCCAGCATTGAGCACATTTGGCTTTCACTGGAGAGATCAAGGTACGATGGATAAACACCTGGGTTGCAGGAACCACCTGCCTGAGATTCTGCATGCAACTTACCTCCTGTTTAGAGTTCTCTTTTCACGGATGGGGGAGACAGATGGGAGAAAACAAAAACTACTGAGTTTTTAATTATTTGGGGAAAATAATAATAATAATAATCATCTAGGGAAAATTCTAGTCCCAGAAGAATCAGACAAGAAAATTAACGAAGCTTCGACCAACGAGGGAGGAGCTTGGTGAATCCAGCAGTGAGGGCCAGCAATGGGCAGCATCGCCAGCTCACAGGTTCCTATAAGCAAGAGCTGAGCCCCAGGGAGGAGGTGCCTCAGCTCCCTGTCCACAGAAGCAACAGGCAGGGGTCTGTCACCCACGTGACCTTGAGCTCAAATTGGCTCAGGTCCCCAGCTCCTCTCCTCCATCCCAATGGTAAACCACCGAGCCCATCTGAAACAATCCAGTCCTCATTCCCCATTTCCATTCCCTCCAGAAAATTATTCTCCTATTCAATCTGTCTGCCCTGACAGGGTATGTGCCCGGCAGCTACAGTTGCTGATGGACACGTATCAACCAAGGAAAAGAATTAATGTTTTATCTTCTTGCAGAAATGATCAGTCCTTACTTGTTCACAAGAATACAGTTTCAAAAAATATAAGATGGCAGTTGGCATATGAACTTGGGAGTTTTCACCTGACTTGAAAAAATAATCTAAAAATCAAGTGGTCTACTGGTGAGATAGTGAGGGAAGAGAGAACTTTCATCAGACAGAATTACATCGTGAAGAAAAGGTCAGAAGAGAAAAGCAGAAGTTGACAGAGCCAAGAAGACGGACCTATACGTATAATTGAATCACTGTGCTGCAGACCTGAAACTAACACAACGTTGTAAATCAACTATACTCCAATAAAAATAATAAAAAAAGAAGACAGACCTGAGTTCAAGTATGGCAGAAGTTAGAACAATATCAGAGGACTCTGCTGGTCGAATGCTTTGCTTAAGGCAATGACGTACATCCATCCAACCGTACGTGCCAAGCGAGATGGGCGGTACGACGCCCAGGGCGCAGGCCCCAGAACCACGCACTGGGTCTAAGATCCTATCCCTGAACAGCTGCATGACTTTTCCAGTTACTTCCTGCTGCTTTAGCTCTTCTGTAAAATGGGGATCAGTGATTCTATTGATCAGGGTAACAACGATATTAGATTCATTTAAAAAATCCTTGCACTCTTTATCAAAGACCTGTGTTCATGCTTAAACATCAGCATGAGGATGGGGGTGGCGGGACAGCACCAGAACCTCCCCCAGGTGCCGCTGAGGATCAAGTATGTTAATACATCTAAAACCCTAAACGTGGTTCCTGGCCTGTAGTAAGTGCTCATTTAGCTTGTATCCATGGTAAAGGGTATTTTATTTATTTTTATTTATTTTTTAGCTAACTTTTTTTAATGGGGGTACTGGGGATGGGACCCAGGACCTTGTGCATGCTAAGCACATACCCTTACCACTGAGCTATACCTTCCCCCACTGCCAGGGGTAAAGGGTATTTTAAACACTTATTTAAAGTCGTACACAAAAATTGCCTAGTATTAACAATGGATTATCTCAGTTTATTTCTGTGAATTGGAAATCTATTCCCAACCTACGTAACTACCCTACCTACCAATCTATGGACTGGTAAAGCAATTTGATTTGTGTTTTGAGGGGGGAGAATTTGAGAACCCTGCAAAACTTAAATTCCCTGCTTGGCAAGTCAAATATAAGCAATGTTATCTTAATGTATACAGACCAAGCAAATATTTCACCAGAGTCCAAAAGGTTTGAATGGTGGGGGGGGGGCGGTACAGCTCAAGTGGCAGAGTGTGTGCTTAGCATTCACGAGGTCCTGGGATCAATCCCCAGTACCTCCATTAAAAAGTTAATAAATAAACCTAATCACCCCCACCACCCTAAATAAAGGCATATTTATTTAAAATAAAAAGGTTTGACTAGACATATCTGAACATTACTGAATTCTGTACCAAAACCCCCACTATTTGAGCAGCCCCCGGAATAGGTAATAAATAAGAGTGTTGACTTTGGTCCTTCTACTCTGCTTTTGTAGCGGGCCTTAAAAGCAATGACTATTCCATTACTGTTCACACAAGAGAAAATTTACCAGCCTGTAATTTAGAGGCAAGTAGAATAGACAGGAGAAAATGGATACGCATGACCGTTTCCAAGAAGCAGCAGACAACAGTCTCAGTGCTTAAAAGACACACATTTGTTGCGCCAAATGATAATCTGGACGTGGCTTCATGTCTATTCATGAGAAAGAATAATCAGTGAAAAAATAGATTGGAGGTCGAAGGAGGAAGGCGAAAAGACAACAAGAAGACGCAGATGGGAGAATGCCTTTGAAACCCAAATAGTGATCTCTGGTCCCTTAAAATATCCACATCCAAGTGAAAACTGCTGGGGTCCAAGGGGAGCCCTGTCAAAAATTAGCCATAATTCAAGTTCTCTGAATTCAGGTGGAGTAAAGAGAAAGCACAGATTTCACACTGATAGCCTGAGAAAATGGATTGTCATTTTCACACACACATTTTACAAAATTCTCACATTTGATCAGATGTATGGTGTGATGATTAATATGCTTTTTTGGGGGGTATAGCTTATAGCTCAGTGGTAGGGCACATGTTTAGTATGCATGATGTCCCAGGTTCAATCCCCGGTACCTCTACTAAAAATAGATTAATAATAAACCTAATTACCTTCTTCCCCCTCTGCAAAAAAATGTTTTTAGATGGGGAGGAAGAAAATACAAGGGGCCACATTTCAGGTAAAATTGTCTTGGTATGTTACACCTCAGAGAACCTTCGAGGTTTCTTCACTTTAAAAAGATTGCTTAGCATCCACCAAGTAACTGTATCCAGGGTAGAAGGAAAGGGAGGTCTCTGGTCTCCTTTCAGGAAACACATATAGAAGGGGGAGGGTAGAGCTCAGTGATAAAGCGAGTGCTTAGCATGCACGAGGCCCTGGGTTCAATCTCCAGTACCTCCATTAAATAAATAAATAAACAAACCTAAATAAAACCTCCCCCAACAAACAAAAACAAAAAAGAATTGCTTAAAAAAAGGCTAAATTTAAAAAAAGTGTATATATATATACATGAATGAAACACAGAACTTACTACTCAGGGGGAAAAGTGGCAAACACTGTGAATTTGAATAGCCTTTGGATTGTGTCTCTAATGAGCCCCACAGAAAGGGAGGAAAATATAAATGCATCAGAAAAGGGGCAGGACAGAACTAACCCTCACTCCTCTACCCGCTCAGCACACGAACAGCTGAAAAGCATCCAACAGAAGATCCAAGCAAAGGGCCTCTCTAATTCTCTGCTTGCCAAGAATATCTTCCAAATGCAGGTGAATTAACTGAGTCCCTTTCTGAGCCCCTTAAGTGTTTCAAAGTCGGCTTGTTTTCCAGTCTCACCTCGTTACATTTAAAGTTAAAATTTTTAAAGTTTTTTTCCTCCCTGCTTGGAAAGTGCTGCTTTTTTATAACCTTTCAATTTAACTGATCTCCAAAGATGAAAGCACCTTCCCCTGAAAAGTGTCAGCTTTAAACTGAAGAAAGCCTGGCAGATTTTCTAGCAGAGAACAGAAATCTGATCAATAGGGTTATGGAAAATGGGGTAGAAACAGCTACGTTTGTGTGTGGTTGTCGCTTTTAAGAGAGCAGTGCCAATACTTTGCAAATAAGCTTTTCCGGAGAGCTAGATTGACAGGGCGCATGGGTGGCAGGCAGGCAGGATTACCTGTGAGCTACAGGGCAAAGCCCCATCAATGTCACAGGGAGAGCCTGAGACACTGGGAACTTGAAAAACTCCAACCATCTCCATCTCCGGTGGACAGCTCAGCTTCTGTGCCTACAATTCACACTGAGCTTCATTTGCAAGTGGATTTGGTTATTAGATGTAGGATTCTTCAGTGCAACTATTCCTTTCCTGGCACACAGCTCAGTTGAAAGGGGAGCCTGGGAATTAGCTAGCTGTATGGGAGAAGAAAGCCCCACTCCAGTGACCAGGGAGGAATAATTGAACACAGGGCGCCCTTAATTTAATTTGGAGACCTTTCCTTCATTTGCAGCCAATGCTTAGTGAGCTAATTTGTACCTGGTTCATTGTCTCCCTTTTATCTTATCTACGTTAACATCAACCATGGAAATTAGAAGCACTATGAATAAAAGATGAAGCCTGACTTGGGACAGTCTTTCCTTAAGTCCAGTGAATTACCTAAAATCTCATTTGCATGTGCACAGTATTCAGGGCTCAGAAAGATGCCTGGGTCCTACAGCATTCCTGATCAGCAGCTTCCCTTCCCTGGATGAGCTGTAGTTTCTGGACGTTTAAACTGGTCCTCCCTTTCCTCCAAGAAGCAATGTCTAGTCTGTAATGCACAGGGAATCATTAATCCTAGAAATGGTGTAGGGGACCCCAACCCACCAATGCACAAGACTCAGGATGCATAAACTCCACTAATCTGACTCTTGAGAGAGTTCAATACTGCTTGCAGTACAAAGAAACGAATGTGATGTAAAAAAGAAGATTCAATGTCTCAACATATATGCCCGGTGGATAGACAGACACCTGCTCTGCCCAAAAACACTGTGCTGGGGAAGGGGTGGTGGGTGAGAATAGGCCTGGTCATAAAATTCCTGCCTGGGAGGAACCTCTAGGAGCTAGAGGACTTAAATTCTAAGTGTATCATGTGTATTATGCTTTTTAAAAATCCCTTCTGTTGTGTACTTTCTAGACTTGGCGCCTCTCCTTGAAAAACAGCTGCGCATGCTCTGAAGCTTATTTTGAATATTTCATTACTTCCAACTGTACAACATTTTCGTGCCTTGAAAGTTTTGCATTTTTTTCCCCTATATAGTTCCCTTGGGCCAAAGCTGCATTTTCACCCCACCCTCTCCTCTTGCTTTTATCTTCTTTTTTCCCCCTAGGGACCGATGAAAAAAACCTACTGGATTCTTCTCTTGCTGCTTAATATCCACCACCAACAAGCCTTCCTTTCAGTCTGGGAAGCGTTAAAGGAAGACAGTGTTCTGGACCGTTTCACTGCCTGAATGTGCCAACTCCTCCCCTCCATCCAACTCCTTACACCAACAGGCTAGAAGCTGGGAAGAAACTGAAAATCACTCCCCGTCATAGCCCATCCCTCTAAAAGGTTCATTAATAGTGTTGTGCATTATTTTAGTTACACAAGACCACACATTTTCATGGGTAAGGCAATGTTCAAGTTGTAGAAGGAAAAAAAAAAGAGACTAAGGTTTAAAATGCTGGTATGCTGAAATGTAAATGTCTTTGCTTCAGAATACAAACTACATGTTTGGGGGAAAGAGTGCACAAGCATGATCACAAAAATAACCCAACTGAAAAAAAAAATCAGATGGCACCTCTTATCTTGGTTTTACTGAAGACCATACGATGCAACGACAGGCTTACTGATTTCTTTGGAAGAAACAGGAAAAGAAAGCTCTCCATCTGAAAGCATGTTAAAGAAAAGGTGAGGAGCAATTAAGACTGGTCCTTTTATTCATGAAGCAGGAGAGGATGCATAGAAATGAGGGCAGCAATTGCCCTTAAGGAATGGATTTTTAAAGCCACAGAGGCAGAAACATTGAGCTGGAAGGGCAGAGTAGCTCTGTTCTAAGATTAAGAAAGCAAATCAGAGATGTTAGGACGAAAGCACGGGGCGTTTGTGATTACTAGACATACAGATTGTTCAATTGACTTGGGGGGACAGGGTGGGCAGGGAGGAGGGGAGGGACAATAGAGTCTCAGAGGCTGAATGTCAGGAATTTGGGGGAGAGGAAGGCAACAGTCCCACAGGATGTCCAAAAAGCCAAGACTTTTCTGCTACGTTTGTGGAGGAGGAACAAGAAAACGGACAAAACCATGCAACCCCGTCTCACTGGCAGCAGCGCATGCACCCACCACACTCAGACTGCAAAAATACCCGCCTCAAACACGAGCACCTGCTCTAACCCCGTGCTGGCTGGCTGGCGCACCTGCGGCCTTCCAAGGGCAATTCGGCCGCCTCAGCAGCGGTGGACCGGGCTGCACCGAGGACCGGGCTGCGACGGACCCTGGACACGAGTAGCCAAAGAGAGGCCTAGAGAAGGGTCAGGGAAAGTGCCAGGCAGTCCCAGCTGGAACCTTGGGCTGCGAAAAGCCATAATCACACGGCCGGACAGTCGCAACTCGGTTGCCAGAGGGTTTCCTTGAAAGGGGGGTAATCTTTAGCGTCAGAAAGGGCCTGCTGGAAGCAGAGGTGGAGGGAAGACCCCCTAGAAGTCAGTGTTGTCACTAAGAACCAGTTCCGTCCCAGAAGACGGTACGAGGGAAATGTGCGTCTGGGCTGATTTTCAGTCACTACTTTCACTGCCCTCCCTATACCGTTCTAGCCTCAGAAACACACCTGTGTGCGCTGAAAGGCCTCGTAGAACACCAAGCCCCCGCCCCCCCTTTCGCAGCCGGGCCCCACGGGGCTCCATCCTCAGGCCAGCCCAAGCCCAGTTCCTAGAAATCATCCCCGCTCCCCCTACCTGCGCCACCGACTGGGCCCCATCGCGGGGTTGGGTGGACTCCCTCCTGGAGCTGCAGTGGTCCTCCCACCCGCTCTCCATCCCCGCCGGCTCGCAGAGGGCTGCGGAGCGCTTCACGGAGAATCTGAAAAGGCGCGCGGGGAAGCGAGCGCTCCAAAGAGCCGCGGCGGCGGGACTGGGCGTCCGGGGTCGGGTCGGGGCGGGCCGGGGGACCCCTCCCTTCTGCCCACCCCCCACTTCTGCCCACCCCCCCCCCCCCCAACTAGCCGGGGCACGAGAGCCGATACCTCCTGGAAGAGCTCCAGACTGTAGGTGTTGTCGTCGTCGGCGAAGAAGAGCACGCCTGGCTGCGCGCGCTGGTGCTGGTGCCGGTGCCGCTGGCGCAGCCAGGCCAAGCCGGCGTTGCGCTGCTCGGTGGCGCGCGGCAGCCCGGGCCGCTTGTAGCGCCGCGGCGTGGGCACGTGCAGGTGCGTGCAGGGCAGCCCGGCCCGCGCCAGGAAGCGGCTCACCAGCTCGCTGCGCGCCGCCGCGTCCTCCACCAGGATCCAGTGCAGCTGCGCCACCTGGCGGAACGTGTTGGCCAGGCGGGTCAGCTCGGCTTTCTGCACCGGGCGGCTGTAGGTGGGCGTGATGGCATAGATGGTGGGCAGCTCGGGTGGCGGCGGCGGGCGAGAGGCGTTGCGCTTCTCCCAGCCGCGCCCCAGGCCGGCCCGGCGCAGCGGGAGTCGGGCGCCCCCGCGGCCCAGCGCATAGGGAGAGAAGTAGGGACGCGGGGTGAGCGGGGGCGAGGGCCTGCGCGTGTCCACGTCGAGCATGATGATGACGATCAGGATCCAGGGCAGGAGGATGAAGAAGCGGCTGCACAGCGCGGACTTCATGGTGCGCGCTCCCCCTGCCTCTCGGACGCCCCGGGCCGGGACGAGCCGGGGGACCCCAACGCGCAGGTTGGACGGCGGCGGCGCCCGCGCTCAGAAAGCCGTGGCCGGTGCGCTCTCCATAGGGTTGCGGGGCGCTGCGGGCGCGGGGAAGCCGGGGCCACGGGGCTTAGCGCGGGTGCCGAAGAGCTAGGGCTCTCCGGAGCGCAGGCGGGCGGGCAGGCGTTGCCCCTTCTCCGGGTAGTCGGCGGGAAGCGGGACTCGGTCCAGCCGCGTGCTGCTGGCCCCGGAGCGGTGCCGAGCGCCGGGAAGCTGGTGATCCCTCAGCGCTCTGTCCGGAGAGCGGGAGCTGGGAGACGTCCCGCGTCGATGCGGCCAAAGGGACTCTAGCCGTGCGCCCCCGAGGCGCTCTCGGAGGCACCTTCAGGGGCGAGAGGCAGGCTTGCCTTCGTCACATCCCAGCCGGGGCAGCGAGGACCGGAGGGGCCGCGGGGGATGCCGTGACCCCAGCTCCGTTCGCGCGCCGCCGCGAAAACCCGCACTCCGGTCCCTCGCTCTGCTCTTCCTTCTCGGAACCTCTCCCGGCTCCGGCAGCAAGATCCCAAAGCCAGGAAAGAAAGAAAAAGCGAGGGGGCGGGGGCGCTGCAGACTCCAGCGTCTTCCTGGTCCTCTGGTGGGAAGACAGCGACGCTGCTACTGGCGGGGAGGGGCTGGGAGGGCGAGGCGGGGAGGGGGCCCGGCCCTCCGCGGGGTTTAGCGCTGACGGCCCCGAGGGCCAGCTCTGGAGGCGGCTGCCGCACAGACCAGAAGGAGCGGGAAGAGGGTCCCCGCCAGGCGCCGCGACCCCCGGGCAGGGTGGGTGCTCGCTCGCCGATCCCCGCTTGCTCTCAGCTCTCTGAAATACTGCAAGGTCTTTGGCGATCAGCCTGGAAAACCCATGCACGTGCGGAAAACTCGGGAGACCCTGGTGGTAGGGGTAGGGGGGTGGGGAGGCCAAGGATACCTTCTTTGGCTCCGAGCCGCGGGGTTCGTGTGCCGGGGGTGGACCGAACAGCGCCAACCGAAAGGGCTTTCATGGAAAGGCAGAAATCAATAGAAGCCCCGGGAGACGGAGGGGGGCCGTAAGGGGTGTTCGGCATGTGAGATGGCCCCGGAGAAGGAATCAGTCCGAGCGTTTGCTGCCCGCCTGCAGTTAGGTCATTGCGCGAGAATTCCTAAAACTCCAGCTGAGTGTGGTTAACTTATTTTCCTTCGGTAATTTGAAGTCAAGCTTCCTCACCGTTCGCTGCCATCAGAATCATGCCGTTTGACACTCCCAACTATTCTTTCAAGGAGGCCTGGAAATTAGAATCGCCTTCATTTTCCGGATGAGGAAACTGGGGCTCAAAGTTGGGAATGATTTCTCCGAGGTCAGTGGCAACGGCTAAGTGGAAATGGGACATGGGTCCCCCGAATCTAGCCAGCGGCCTCCTCACTGCGCGACCTGCAGACACCTCTCAGACACAACCCCACTGGGCAGGCCGGCCCAGCTGCATGTAAACATGGTGCGCTCAGAACCCAGCAGAGCGGAGGATGACGTGTGGAGCCGTGACAGCGTCTGGAAGACTTGAGCAAACATGGGCGCTTGGTTTGGATTTCTTTCTATCTAGCGGACCTACTAGCTGCGTCCCTGGCTGTGATGTACTGGGATGAACGAAGAAGGGCCACGCTCCAGGGTCACGTCCCAGGAAGGTGCTTGCAAAGCAGCAGGAAAGCCTCCCCCACCCCCCCCCCCCCACCCCCAGCCTATGATAAATAATTTCTCAGCCCATCTTCCCTCAGCTGTCTGTCTTCCTCGGTCTTGTTCACAAATAAATCCCTCTGATCGCGCGTTCAGAGCGCGGGAGCAGAGGAGCGCTCTGGGGTGGATGCCCTCTGCTCAGCTGTTCTGATGCTTCTGAGTTTCTCTGCCCTGCCCTGGCTGACTCCGCCCATCATCCATTAGGCCTTGGCGCGTCTGTGGATTTCCCTAACTTCCCTTTCAGAGTCTGAAACCTTAGAGTGAAATTTATAGATAGAATCCCACCCGCCACCCTTGCAAGGGCTGGCCTTCTGTGCCAACCGCCCAGTTTCACCTATAACTCATACTTCAAATGGGCAGATCAGTGCCTCCAAGACATAGAAGACAATCCGTCAGACCCTTTCCCATGTTCGCGGATAGCCTAAGGGGCCTCTGAAAACAACACAACCTCGGGAAAACGCGTCCAGGTCAGGCTTCGGGGTGCGCCCTGGGAAGTCACGGTCACCATCTTGGGGGAGGCAGAAGGACCACGAGGGAGGGAATTCAGTAGAGGCTTCTCTTAAATACTGGAAAGCAGCGCACACATCTTCCCACCCCGGCAACGATTACTGAAGTCTCTTTCATCCTGCTCGAATTTTTTAATATAGTCGAACAGAAATGCCTTGTGTGTCAGCTGTAGTAAAGTTTGAGTGGTTACAGAATTGTACTTAAAAGCATCACTAATCCTGGTTAGTAGGGAGCTCTTGGTTATTCAAAAACCATAAAACCCATTTCCCAATTGCTGCTTCTCCAGCAACCGGGGCGTTTCAGATATGAAACTCTTCTATTTATTTAATTTTTGTTTGTTTGTTTTTTGAGACACTTTTTAAAAAAAAGCAATCCAATTTTCGAATTTAATTTGAGGTGTTGACTCGTGCTCAGGATTCACAAGCATTTGGACAACACAACACTTAATTAGCATATCTCCATCAAGGAAGTCAGTGTATCTTTTCTGCTATCCTTAGTCAGCACTTGCACCCAGGTTAACCTCATCCAGTCATCTGCTGGCAGCATCATGGTTCTTGGAGTCAGGTAGACATGGCCTTGACTCCCAGCATTGATTCCCTCTGGGCTGCTTGGGCAACTTTAGAAACTCAATGTGCTTTTCAATCCCTCAGTTTCCTCTTCAGGGAAGTGGAATTAATAATACATACTCCATCAAAATCTTGTAAGGATTAAATAGGATAAGTTAGGTAAAGTATTTTTGCAGAGGAGTTGACATTATGCAGGCAGTCATTAAATGATGTTTAAATACAAGTAATATTTCCTCAAAAGCACGTCTTACCCTAGGGGCTCTGTATGATCTTCCTGATGATGCATTGAAATAGGGCCCCCACCTGTGGAGGAGGTGTTAGTGTGCATGGTAGAGTCTTTCCAACTTGGGCTAGAGAGGGGAAGAAAGAGGAAATCAATTTGCCCCAAATACAAGGTGCACTTATCACACAATCAGGATGGCATGATTCCAAGTGACATTTATTTCAAGTGACTGGATATGTCATCTTGTTTTACCTTCAGTGACTCAAAAATGTGGGCCCCCACCTTTCATGATCAAGTCTGAGCAAAGCCATAAAGATACAAAAATTACTAAGAATGTCCATTTGAAACACAAAACCAGGGTAAAATGCTTTCAACAACAATGCATCCTGCTTTTAAAAGATTTAGAGAATTTATCAGGTGCTAGAATGGAACCAGCTTCTTTAAATGGCAGCTTGAAGGAAATGTCATTTTTATAAAGATCATCACTAGTAGCTGTCGTACGTTTCCATGTTGTTTATGCTATTCTTCCATAAAACAAATTAAGAATGATCTGCAGTTGATAATGAAGGTTGATGCAAGTTACTAGAGTAATTAAAATGATTACCTGACTTCAGAGCTTCTGTACATCCTCTTGGTGTTTATTTTCATTTAATCTCCCTAATTATTTGTGTAACAAAGTGAACATTGCTTCATCTGTACTAATGAAGCTTTGGATTACTGGCATCAGCCGCTATGTTTCAGCATTCAGCTGTTATTCTGAAATAAACAAAGGTTAAAAAAAAACCCTCATCTGGAGAGTCAACAAAAAGCATATTGCATAATCACTAAACATTTACATTTTGCCTCCATGCGTAATTTGCAACTGTAACTTCTGCAGGAGAAAGATTGCAATACAATGAGTGTACTATATAGAACTGATCCCATTAGACACTTGAGCCTGCGGTTCTGCTAATGTGATGAAATCAGCCTTCAAGTGAGCATTTGGGGACAGACATCTTTGATATTCTTCACTAAGAAAGAGATCAAGAAAAAAACTATACACAATTAAGTGTTTGTAAATATCTATATGATAATATTATGGGCATGTAAATCAGATTATAAAAAGAATCAGCTAATTCATGTGGGAGTAATAATGTACTGTGAAGGTATTGATAATCGATGCCTACCTGTATGTGAACATAAACATTTCTGTTAAAATATCAGATACAATTATGTAAAAGAATGATGTCAAAATAAATAATTATAATAGTCCCAAATTCCAGGGATACATGACAGTTTCATTGATGACTGTCAGAAAAATGACATCCAAACCACATACTAAATGGTTCATTTGGTTTATTTTATTTTCCTGCATCTGGATCCTCTTCAAATATCACTTTTGCTTTAGAATTGTTCTAAATTTTAGTGCTTCCTTAATACTTTAGACATTTGCAGCTATTGTGTACAAAATGTGGCAGTAGAAGTAGTTTGTCAGTAAAACCCTACTTTTATCAGTTGGGTCGGGATCAGATTTGTTCAGGGAAAGTGGTTTTCCTAGAAAATTAGAAATTGGCAATTTATTCTAACAATTTTATTGAAAAATAATTTCATTTAATTTGAATAATAGCTGGAGATAAAGCATGCCACTGTTCCTCCTTTCCTCTTTATTAATGAATTAGGAGGCACCAAAAAACCCAATGAAACATGCATGAATGCATATGAGCATCCTTAAAATTTTTTCCTCACTGTCTTAAATATTGGCATTTACATTAAAATGGACATTCATTAGAAATAGGATTTTACCATAAAACTACATAACCTACCTTTCACGGTCATCATGAGAATCAAAAAAATACTGTAGATGAAAGTACTTTAAACACTGTAACGTAGTTTACATGTGTAAAATAGAAGAGGGACATGAGACAAGAGTGGCCATGAGTCGGTAATTGTTGAAGTTGCACTATTACACATAGGGATTCATAATTTTACTGGGCTTATTTTTACATGTTTCAAATGTCCCACAATTGAAGGTTAAATTACATAAGTGATTACATACTACTGTTTGTTTACCACAGTGGTACTGCTGGACCCAGAAGCTGGGTGGGTAGATTATCCCATGTCTCACTGAATCAATCTCTTAGTCCTGAGACGAGGTCAGTCAAACTGTTATGTCCTATTTCAGGAGGCAGTGGTGCAGGTGGAAGCTGGGGTGAGGGGAGCGCATCTAAATTAGAGCTTTATGTAGAACAAGTAACAGTCATCTAATAAGGGGCATTTCTGTGGAAACAAAAGAAAAGCAAAGGTTAATGATCAGAACAAACTGTAAACTCAGTTTTGGAGTCCAGAGGGCAGTGGTTCAAAAACATTTTTAGATGTTGGACTTGAAGCATTGCTAGATGGTGGAGTGAGAACAACAGTGAAAACCTAACGATTTTTTGTTTGTTGGTTGGTTTGACAGTCTCTGAAGACGGCACCTGGTGTTGTGTGTTAGAGTGAACCTTCTCAGTGGTCTACAGCGGGCGTGAAGGTTGTCTGTGCATGATCTGTTGTGGTGATGTCTTCAAAATGCATACCAAGCCATCCAGCTGCAGCTTGCAGAACTTCGGGAAAAGGGCAGTTTCAGTTTTTCACGATGTCAAATCAGGAGGGTGGGAGAAAAATTGAAAACATTAATTATCCACCAAATGGCAGGAGCTGGATTACAAAGAGGGGAAAAAGCTCAGTCCGTGAACATGGCACTGTTCAACAACCCACAATGTTGGGGAAAAACAGAATTTTCCCAAAAATCACCCCCATTTTTATCAAAGATAATCAAAGCAAGACTAATTTGTTTGTAAAACAAGTCTACTCTCTTGAAACTTGGCTTGATTATCTACATAAGTACAAGTATACTGACTTATACAGGCTTTTTAAAAAAATAATTGAAGTGTAGTTGATTTATGATGTGTTAGTTTCTGGTGTACAGCATAGTGATTCAGTTATATACATATATGTATTCTTTTTCATATTCTTTTTCATTATAGGTTATTATAAGATAATTTATTTCCCTGTGCTCTACAGTAAGATCTTATTGTTTATCTATTTTACATATGGTAATACGTATCTACTAATCTCAAACTGCAAATTTATCCCTCCCCATTCTTTCCCCTTTGATAACCATAGTTTGTTTTTTATGTCTGTGGGTCTGTTTTGTAAATAAGTTCATTTGTATCATTTTTTAGATTCCACATATAAGTGATATATGATATTTGTCTTTGTGTGACTGACTTTACTTAGTATGATAATCTTTAGGTCCATCCATGTTGTAGCAGATGACATTTCATTCTTTTTATGGCTGAGTAGTATTCCATTGTGTGTGTGTGTGTGTGTGTGTGTGTGTTTGTGTGTGTGTGTGTGTGTGTGTGTGTGTATGAAAATTTTTTATTCATTCATCTGTTGGTGGACATTTACGTTGTTTCCATGTCTTGGCTATTGTAAATAGTGCTGCTATGAACATTGGGGTGGGGTGCAGGTGTCTTTGTTTTTGTTTTTTTTTTAACTTTTTTTTTATTCAGTTATAGTCATTTTACAATGTGTCAAATTCCAGTGTAGAGCACAATTTTTCAGTTATACGTGAACATACATACATTCATTGTCCCATTCTCTTTTGCTGTGAGCCACCACAAGATCCTGTATATATTTCCCTGTGCTACACAGTACAATCTTGTTTATCTATTCTACATTTTGAAATCCCAGTCCCTTCCCATCCCCTGTCCCCCTGGCAACCACAAGTTTGTATTCTATGCCTATGAGTCTGTTTCTGTTTTGTATGTATGTATGTATGTATGTATGTATGTATGTATGTATGTATGTATGTATGTATTTATTTTAGATTCCACATATGAGCGATCTTATATGGTATTTTTCTTTCTCTTTCTGACTTACTTCACTTAGAATGACAATCTCCAGGGACATCCATGTTGCTGCAATTGGTGTTATGTTGTGGGTTTTTATGGCTGAATAGTATTCCATTGTATAAATACGCCACATCTTCTTTATCCAGTCATCTGTTGATGGATGTCTTTTTGAATTAGAGTTTTCTCTGGCTATATACACCCTGAATGGGATTGCTGGGTCATATGGGAGCTCAATTTTTAGTTTTTAAAGGAATCTCCATTCTGTTTTCCATAGTGGCTGCACCAAATGACATTCCCATCAACAATGTAGGAGATTTTCCTTTTCTCTACACCTTTTCCAGCATTTATCACTTGTGGACTTTCAAATGATGGCCATTCTCACTACTGTGAGGTAATACCTCATTGTAGCTTGCTGTCTTTTTGATGATAGCCATTCTGATAGGTGTGAGGTGGCATCTCACTGTGGTTTTGATTTGCATTTCCCTGGTAATTGGTGATGTTGAGCATCTTTTCCTGGACCTTTTGGCCACTCATATGTCTTCTTTGAAAAATATTTATTCAGGTCCTCTGCCCATTTTTTAACTGAGTTGTTTGTTTTTTGATGTTAAGTCATATGAGTTCTTTGCATATTTTGGCTATTAACCCCTTATTGAACATACAGTGCAAATACCTTCTCCCATTCAGCAGGATGCCCTTTCATATTTTTGATGTTTTTTTTCCACAGTGCAAAGCTTTTCATGTGGTCCCATTTGTTTATTTTGCTACTGTTCCCCATGCCCAAGGAGACATATCCAATATCCAAAAACCTATTACTAAGGCCAATATCAAAGAGCACGCTGTCTATGTGTTCTTCTAGGAATTTTACGGTTTCTGCTCTTACAGTTAGTCTTTAATCCATATTGAATTTACTTTGGTGTCAAAAGGTAGTCAGGTTTTTATGTAGCTGTCCAGCTTCCCCAGCACAATTTTTGGAAAAGGCAGTCTTTACCCCATTGTATGTGCTTATCTCTTTTTCAAGATTAATATAAGTGTGGGGTTATTCCCGGCTCCCTACTCTGTTCCATTGATTTACGTGTCTGTTTTTGTGCCTGTCCCATACTTTTTTGACTCCTGTAGCTTTGCAGCATAGTTTGAAACCAGGGAGTGTGATAGCTCCAGCTCTATACTTCTTCTTCAAGACTAGTTTGGCTATTCAGGGCCTTTTGAGTTTCTGTGCAAATTTTAGAATTACTTCTTCTAGTTTTGTGAAAAATGTCTTTGGTATTTTGATAGGGATTGCACTGAATCTGTAGCTTGCCTTGGGTAGTATGAACATTTTAACAATATTAATTCTTCTAATCCATGAGCATGGTGTAATTTTCCATTTATTTATATTGCCTTCAATTTCTTTTCACCAGTGTCTTATATTTTTCCAAGTACAGGTCTTTTATCTCCTTGGTTAGATTAATTGCTAGATACTTTATTCTCTTTGATGTAAATGAGATTGTATTCTTTCTCTTTCTGATAGTTCATTGTTAGTGTATAGAAACACAATAGATTTTTTTGTATATTAATTTTGTATGCTACAACTTTGCTGAATTCATTTATTCCAACTTTTTTGATGGTGTCTTATAGGATTTTCTATGTATAGTATCAAGTCATCTGCAAACGGTCACAGTTTTACTTCTTCCTTTCCAATTTGGATTTATTCTATTTCTTTTTCTTGTCTGATGGCTGTGGCTAGGACTTCTAACACTATGTTGAATGAAAATCGGGAGAGTGGGCATCCTTTTCTTGTTCTTCTATTCTTCTCCCGAGATTGGTGAGCATCTTTATAATCATTACCTTGAGCTCTTTACCAGGTAGATAGCTTTATCTCCATTTCATTTAGTTTTTTCTGAGGGTTTGTCTTGTTCCTGCATTTGGAACACATTTCTCTGTCTCCTCATTTTGCCTAATTCTCTGTGTTTGTTTCTATGTATTAGGTGGGTCTGTTATATCTCTTAATTTTGGAGAAGTGGCTTTGTATAGGAGATATCCTAGGGGACCCACAGCTCACTCCCCTCTGGCCACTAAAGCTAGATGCTCTGAGTCTCCCATTTGTGGGCTGTGTCTGCCCTTCTTTTGTGCTGCAGCCAACTACTATGGTCACACCAGTAAGCAAGGCTGGTCCTTGGCTGTGTTCAGTCATGTACAGCTGCTGCAGGCTGGTTGGTGATTTGATCAGGATCCTGGCACCAATAGGCCAGAGGGAGAATTCTAAAATGGCTCTTGCCAGCACTGACGTCAGCATGGTAGAATGAGATCCCCCAAATGGCTTCTGCCAGCATCTCATTCCCCAAAGGGAGTCCCAGCTGCCTCCTGCCTCTCCAGGAGGCTCTCCAACATCAGCAAGTGAGTGTGACCCAGACACCTTTCAATACTGCCTCTGTGCTGGGACTTAGAGCATGTGACATTTTGCACATGCCCGTTAAAAGCAGACTCTCTGTTTCCTGTAGCCCTCCTGCTCTCCTGAACCTGAGCCTTACCTGTTTTCAAAGCCTGACTCTCTGGGGCTCCTTTTCCTGGTCAGGAGCCCCAGGATGGGGAGCCCAATGTGGGCTCAGACCCCTCGCTCTCAGGGGGAACTTCTGTGATTTTGATTTTCCCTCCATGTGTGGGCTGCCAACCAGGGATGTGGTGCCTGACAAACCACGTCTCTACTCCTCCTACCTGCCTCGTGGCTCCTTTGCATCTTGTGTTGTGGGAGATCTTTTCTGCTGGTGTTCAGGTCATGCTCAGAGTCAGTTGCTCTGTAGGCAGTTTCTCCTTCCTTCTGGTGTGGGGAGGACATCTTTCACATGGGAACTTTATCTTCTGCTTTTAAGAAGAAGATGGGAGGATCAGAGAGCCCTTCTTTTACCTTGTGTTTCAAGTGCCTTTAGCTCAAAATAATCTTTATACCAAAGTGGTACATTTTGGGGCAGTGTACCCTGCCACTCTTCAGGTTACTATACCAAAGTAGTAGGCACTGGGTGGTTTTAAACAACAAACATTTACTTGTCAGAGTTCTGGAGGCTGGGAAGTCCAAGATCAAGGTGCCAGCAGATTTGGTGTTTGGTGAGAAACTTCTTCTGGGTTGCTGACTGCTGACTTCTCACTGTGTCCTGACAGGGTAGAAAGGATGGGAGGGCTCTCTGGGGTCCCTTTGATAAGGGCACTAATCCCATTCTTTTTGCTTTTAGCTGAGGTGTAATTGACATATACACTAAATTAGTTTCAGGTATACAACATGATTCGGTATTTGTACAGATCGTGAAATGATCAGTTTAGTGAATGTCTATCCCTATACAAAGTTACCAGTTTTTCCCTTGTAACGAGAACTTTCAAGATTTAAACTCATCCCTTTCTTGAGACCCCTACTCTTACGACCTAGTCACCTCCCAAAGACCCCACTTCTTAACACCATCACATTGTGGGGTTAGATTTCATCATATGAATTTTAGGGGGACACAAACATTAATCCATTGTACAGGGTCAAGGGGGATTTGCAGTATCTTCTTAAATAAGAAAGTATCTCTTGTCTGTCTCAAAGATAAATCTTGTTCCTGTGGGTAAAAACACACTATATGAGCATATCCTCTCCAAAATATAAGAATTAAAATAACAGAACACTGTCAATGTTTTAAGTGCAATTTCTCCTAAATATGGTGGCCCATTGGCTGGAATTAGTTTGTTCTATTTTCATAACAAATTAATTTGTGAGTCTGTAGTCAGACAACTCAAGTGCCTACACTTATTAGTTTCTGGTTCTTGGCTGCCAAATTAAATATGATTCGGCTCGGACATGTACTCAGGGTGCTAAGTGAAATGTGAATCCTTTAGACAAAATGAACAGAGTTTGTGCCTGTAGTCCTCTGCCTATAAGGGGTTTGTAGCCTCAGTCTATGAATTTACCCACACAGATTTAGTCAGAGAAGAAGCTCATTAAGAGCTCTTGGTTCTGAAGCAGAAATAGCATAAGGGTTGCAAAGTTGAGTCCATTATTTCTCAAAAAAAGTGCTTGGAATTCTATCCAAGGCAAGAATAGAAGGCAATTAAGCCAGTGCAATCATTATTCCCAAACTATGGTATAATTGCTTAGCATCTCACTTCAACTAGCCAAAAACAAAAGCCCTCAAATTCCAGATGAAGTCCACGTTCTAATGTAATCTCCAAGCTGTGCGGTGTCAAAGTGCTGTCGCGGTCAAGGTGCTGTCACTCTGCAGCACTAGGTTATTTAGAAGGTGGCAGGAGAAATAAAGAGCAGAAACCCAAGGATGGGAGTGCTGACTGGTAGCTCTGGTGGCTACAGTGCTTACAAGTGACCTGAGACCCAAGTCACCCTTGTCAAGAAGGTGACACATGGCACCTGGGAAAAAAAGAGCTATCTCAGAATGAGATGTGAGTCCATAACCTGGATATCCACTCGCCGGTTACCCAACCAAACTTCGTCCTCCCTTGTCAGGTGAATATGGTACCAACACTCGCCTCCTGCTGCTGCTCCTAAAACTAAGATGCTATGTCAGGACTGTCACGAACCAGATTCTGCTCAATGCACTAAACCTGCTTCAACATGGCAATGCTGCAGAGCCAGAACACGGAGTGAGAAAGTTCTCTAAGGTCGTACAGCCAGTATGAGACTAGATTTTAGTCCAGTTCCTTTTTTTTTTTTTATTCCAAAGCCAACATTTTATTCCACTATAGCTGTTCTCCACAAATGTAAGAGTTGAACCGACAATAGGAGACTTGTAAATGTAAGTTATTTGAGCATTTAATGCCCTTGTGATTAAATGAGTTGAGAGATATAAAACCCTTAGAACAAGAACGTGCTAACCGCTCAGTGAGCATTGGCTGATGTTCTTACCGTGATGATCATCAGTCCGGTGCACTTTGGGCCTCTGAATATGCAGTGAATCAGTGACAGTTAGATAGGACTGATTACACACATTTAAAAAAAAAATGAGTAATCAAATAGTCGTTGTTCCACAAAAACACAAATTGATGGGAGAAAGATGTGGATTTGAGGTCAGAAGGTTGGGGTCCCAGTTCTGCCCCCCTCTTTTGTCCCTCACAAGAAAAACTACCTTGGGCTTTTCATAAGGAGTAACTACAAATGTGTGAGATTCTACTAGAAATCAGCACAACACTATAAAAAAGCATGTCAATATAGAGAAGGTAATCTCCTTGCGCGTAAGGATTTACTGACACTCTGTTTTCTCCTTGCTGCCCACAGAAGAAGCAATATTTACGGAACAGTCTGTTAACTCTTGTAATGTGGCATACAAAGCGTGGGTTCAAAACATAGCACTTCTTTCCCCCGCTTAACAAGGGCAGTTGACTATCAGGAGAAAAAAGTCACCAATAATATAAATGAAAATAATTCATTTAGCGTATTTTTTGTTGATATAGCAGAGTTCTTCAAATAGTGCCTGCGATTGGTAAGTGCCAGGTGTTCGCCAGTATTATTATTGCTGTTTTTAGAGAAATTGACCAAGTGGGACGCTATGGACAGAATGTTGTGTCCCCCTCCAAACTCGTCTGTTAAAGCTAATCCCAAACATGATGATATTTGGAGGAGGGGATTTGGGAAGTGATGAGATTTGGCTGAGAGCCCTCAGGATGGGGCTTAGCGCTGTTACCAGGGGATCGAGGGCTAAGAGCTGGCTTCAACACTTAGAGATTCCAGGAGAAGCCAGCTGTTTGCAGCCCTGCAGAGGGCCCTCACCAGTCCGACCGTCCTGCCCTTGGCCTTACACTTCCAGCCTCCGCAACTGCGAGAAATAACCGTCTGTGGTTGGTCAGCCACCATTTTACGGTACTTTGTTAAAGCAGCCAGAGCGGATGGAGACAGGAGCAAATCATCCCAGCCGGCTCTGCCGGCCCCAGAGGGCTGTTGCAAGGCGATGCTTGTACATGTCCGCAGACAGGCTTTATAAATAGTGTTGGGGAACGAAGATGGTATGTGTCTGACACAAGTAACCAGAACAATGCTTTCCTAAAGTTTTGAACAGTTATGAAGAGATGTTTGTAAGTTATGGAAGAGAAGAAGGCCGGGCAGAGAGAAAGTAGGGGGTGGAGGAAAGGACAGACCTGGAGACGGTGGTGCAGTCGAGCAGGGCGTTCGCGGGCCAGCACACGTGGCTCTTGGGCGCCAGAATGCCACCCGTCTGAACTGAGATGGGCTGTGAGTGGAAAACGCACACGGGATTGTAACGTCTCAGTGCAAAAACAAACAAACAAAAACAAAAAGTAAAATACCTCGTTAATTTTTTCTTGGTGAAGGGTGGAAATGATGACATTTTGGATATCCTGGGGTAAACAAAATGTATCATTTAAATGTAACGTACTTGTTCCTTTCTACTTTTTTAATCTGCTAGAAAATTTAAAATACACACATGGCTTGCATCACAGTGCTACGGGATGGCACTGGGCAAGAGAAAAAGGGAAGTAGAAAGGGAGCATGAACAGATGTGGGACGAGAGGATGGAGTCACAGCCCCAGACCTGAACCCATCCCCAGGACATCCACGTGGAGCCGGAGCCAGGCGCCCAGGTTTTATGATAGAGCGTCTTTTTGTAGCCCCAGTGCGGCCGTAAACAGGAATGCCATCAGCCTGCCTGGAGCTGGTTGAAATGAAAGCAGGTCATCAGATCTCGTCCACAGATCAGAGCTTCCTAGTAATTCCTAATATTTGAATCTAAATTCTTATGTTCTTCTCTCGTTATCTACCCCACACCCCCACTCAAGCCATCAAGGGCTCTGTGAACAAAGCTATATCCACTCAAAGTCGTCTTGAATCAGGCCCCTCTATGACTGGTTTCCTGTCTCCACAACTCATCACTGTGATGGCAGCTTCCTGTGCCTACTATGCACCTTTTATCGGTGCTCCATAAATGTCTGTTGAGTAGTGAATATTTGGAAACATTCAAGGATTAACTCAACCACTGTATAAATGCATCCTGTAAGTATTGAAAATGAAACCCTAACATATACCCCAGTGTTCATAGCCGCACTATTTACAATAGCCAAGACGTGGAAACAATCTAAATGTCCATTGACAGAATAACTGGATAAAGAAGCTGTGATATATTTATATAGTGGAATACTACTCAGACATGAAAAAATAAAATAATGCCTCTTGGAGCAATATGAATGGATCTAGAGATTATCATAATAAGTGAAGTAAGTCAGACTTACTTCAGAGAAAGACAAATACATGATATCATTTATATGTGGAATCTAAAAATGGCACAAATGACCTCATTTACAAAACAGACTCACAGACACAGAAAACAAACTTATGGTTACCAAAGGGGAAAGTGGAGTGGGGAGGGATAAATTAGGAGGTTGGGATTATTATACTCATTACTATATATAAAATAGATAAAGAAGGCCCTACTGTATAGCACAGGGGACTATATTCAATACCTTGTAATAACCTATAATGACAAAGGATGTGAAAAGGAATATATATATATATATATGTATATGTGTGTGTGTGTGTATATATATATGTGTGTGTGTGTGTATACATATATATATATATATATATATATATATATATATATATAAAACTGAATCACTATGCTGTATACCAGAAACTAAGACAACATTGTAAATCAACTATACTTCAATTAAAAAAAAGAAAATCACAAGGAACAGAAAAAATGATAAAGTGGATCATGGTAAAAAAAAATTAAACCCTAAAGTCTAAGCACTCAGGAACAACCCCAGTTCACAGGCACACAGAGGACCGACTCCCGCTGCTCTGATTCCTGGGCTGCTGCAGTAGAGATCTGTCTGCTGAAAGGGACAGGACCTTCCTTGACAGAGATCCCCTCTCCCTGTCCCTCAAAAAGGACCAGTCTCTGCAGTTAGGCTTAAGGGTGAAATGTTGTCAGTGTTAAGTCAAGGGACCCCCCCCCCAAAAGAAAGCTTGACTCCCACCTACCTTAGTGATTCCCAAGGGAATTGTACATATAAGAAGCCACAGAATGAAAACACACACGTGTTGAGCCTCGGGCATCCACTGATATTCCAGAGCTGAGCTCTGATACACAGCTAGGTTGGGAGTTTTGAGAAGGGACCCTCACCCCATCCATGTAAATCTGAGGGCTGTTAGCCCAGGCACAGTTGAAGGGTAGGCAGGGAGGAAGAAGACTAAAGAGGTGGTATTCCCAGAAGAATCTAGTCCCTTCCCTACCAGCTATGTGCCCAAGAGAGTGGGAGATGGCCACCTGGATTTCCCTCTGGGGCAGGAAGTGGACCGGGAGAGACGGGGTGAGGCAGGGCTGAATTGTGCCTCTGAGGTGCAGGGGCTCTGGTGGTAGTAATCATTAGTAAGGTGGTCCCAATGATGTTTCGGTTTCAGACCAATCAAAGCAGAGCCCCTCATACAGGGTGGGCTGGACCAAACCTGCCACCCTAGGTGCTGCAGAGTAGATAAGGTTTCTCTTCTGGAACAAGCTAGGAAGCCAAACATGGCTGGAGGGGTTATCAGCCTCCCCTCAGGTGCTCAGAAAAGGATCTGGATCCTGCAATCCCACTCCTGGGCACATAATCCAGAGGGAACCCTAATTTATAAAGATACATGCACCCCAATATTCATAGCAGCACTATTTACAATAGCCAAGATGTGGAAACAATCTAAATGTCCATCAACAGATGAGTGGATAAAGAAGATGTGATATATTTATACAGAATACTACTCAGGCATAAAAAAGAATGAAATAATGCCATTTGCAGCAATATGGATGGACCTGAAGAATGTCATTCTAAGCAAAGTAAGCCAAAAACAGAAAGAAAAATGCTATATGATATCACTTATATATGGAATCTATAAAAAAGACACGAATGAACATATTTACAAAACAGAAACAGACTCACAGGCATAGAAAACAAACTTACGGTTACTAGAGGGGAAAAGGGGTGGGAAGAAATATATTGGGAGTTCGAGATTTGCAGATACTACTATATATAAAATAGATAAATAACACGTTTCTACTGTAGAGCACAGGGAACTATATTCAGTAACTTGTAGTAACTTACAATGAAAAAGAATATGAAAAGGGGTATATGTATGTATATGGATAACGAAAACATGATGCTGTACACCAGAAATTGACACAACATTGTAAACTGATTATACTTCAATTTAGAAAAACAGGATAAAAAAAAAAGGGTCTGGATCAAGCAGGGTATCAAAGGCCAACTCCAACCAAGACTTCATCAGGGTCCCAATTTTTTGTTTCAACTGGGTTTGATTTTCCCCTCACTTCTCTTCTTGTTTTTCCCTCTTCCCCTCCCTACTGATTTTTACTTGTTTTATTACAAATACATTTTTCTATATCTCAGAATTTGCCGCAGTTGAGGGATGCCATTGTTTTAGCCATAGGTTTTTATTTCTAAGAAAAAAGAATCAGGATTTATTCAGTATTCATTATGTATCGATCACTATGCTAAGCACTTCAAACATGTCTTATGTCATTGGCTCCTCACAACAATGCTACCCATTTTACAGGTAAAGAAACTGAGGCCGAGAGAGGTCATTAACCCAGTGAGTAACAGAGCAGTGCTGTGAGGACAAGCTGCCTAAATTCTGCCCGCAATCTGAAGCTCTCGCAGCGGCACCTTGTTTAATTGGCCTGTATCTTTCTAGCTCAAGTTTCCTGCTTCCGTCTCGTCTTTCATTTCCTTTCTAAAATGTTTACTCCTTTTCTCTTCTCCTTCCTTCTCTTTGTCCTTGATTCTTTATTTCTCTGTTCAGTTTACCTCCTCTCTTTATTGGCTTATTTAAAATTTTCCCTTCCTCCTACTCTTACATTTTTGTTCAAAAATGAACAAAAGTAGCCTTTAATGGTATTGACTGAGGGAAAAATAAAGCACAACCTAAAAGTTGAGTTATAGGTTTTATTCAGGGGACATTCTGAGGATTTTTAAGCCCAGGAAGAGCCTCTCAGATGGCTCTAAGAGACTGCTCCAGAGAGGTAGGGGAAGAGCCTGGTTATATAGGAGATTTTGCAATGAAGAACCGGTCATTTGAACATCAAAAGATTACTGTTAATTAAAGAAAGCCAGATATCTCAAGTTAATGAGTTTAGTGCTTTTCTATGTATGTGAAGATGCAAAAGTCTGGGCTCATTGAAATCACTCCTTTGATATGCATCCTAGCTCTCTAGGGCCAGTGTCCTTTTCTTTCCCAGCCTGAGTTCCCTCTGGGTGCACCATCCTGGGTGCCTACAGTAGCTGATGGTTTGACAACTGCAACACCCTTTGTTTACTGATATGGTGGGCAACATTTTTCACTCACAATGGTCAGTGGTATAAACACAGATGTGGTGACGGTGGTCAAGGCACACACCAGCCCCCCTTCCTCACTGCAGGACTGGCCCTCCTGTCCCCTCAGTGCAGCAGTGCTCAAACTTGAGCTTGCATCAGAACCACCTGGCTGGATGGCTTGCTAAACTGCAGGTGGCTGGTCCCCACATCCAGAGTTCCTAATTCAGCAGGTCTAGGGGTAGCCTGGGGTTTTTCCAACTGGTTCCAACGTGAAGCTGCTGCTGCTTGTCCAGGGGCCACAGTCCAGGAAGCACTGCTCTGTGGAGTTCCCACCATGCTCCGAGCAGGTCCTCTAAAATGCCTCCCACGAGTCTCAGGAGACCCACAGGTGCCCATCTCTCTATTGATGGCTTTTGTTTTCAGGCAGCTGTGATGGCTCCTAAAATCATCTCAACTGTGTATTTAATAACCCCTGGTCTCTGGTACATAAAGTTACTGAAGTCTGGACAAATCCTGTCACTGAAGTCATGAGCCAGAATTCAAGGCCACATGGGCAGGGGACAGGTCACACTTCCATGCACAGACTGGTCTGACCTTGATGACCAATTGATTTTGAACCTGGACAGATGGAGGAGGGCTGGCTTGGGTACTACGGTGGGTCCTGACTCTGGGCATTATTTCCACAGTGGCCTGCCTCCACGCTGATCACTTCCTGCAATGGCAGAGTCATCATTAACAGATGCTCTTGATATGTGGTCCCTCAGTTTCTTCTCATCATGAGAAGACGGCTTGAGCAGGTGTTAAATCTGAATGACTAGCTCAGTTCTCTTCTCTGCTCGGGGGTTTGCTTAGCTACTTAGGATCTAGACTGGGCCTCCCCAGACCTTCTCAGAAGACTAGGGGTATGGTGGAAAGGCAAGGCAGTTCTGACCCTTGGGCCTCGGCAATTCTTGGAAATGCATTAGGATTCTGGGAGGCATCTGAGACTGGGTCTTCCCAACCCTTGGCAGCCTACTGAAGCTGACAGCACCCGAAGTCCCTTTAAGATTAGACCATGTCTCCAACTTGGCCATTTTTCTTCCAGTAGATCTGTGGGTCCTTTCACAAGACCCTCCCAATGATGGGTTCTGTCTGACTGCCTTCTGTTTAACCTGGTTGTTTAAACCTCCCACCCAGCCTCAGAAAGTCCCATTAATTCTGACTGAGGAACTGTTCTTCAGCTCATATTTGCCCATTGCTGCCTCCTATTTCCTTCTCTATTTTCATCTTCTCTATGATCCTTGATAATCTTTGCCATTTGCCCAGTGCCAGTGATGTGATTCAAGAAGATTGCAGGATTCCCTGTTGTTGCAACATTAGAAGGATCTCAGTCCGCAGAACTGTCCCCACTTCCCATGTGAACTGCAAATGTCGGTGGCGGGTGGTGCCCAAGACTGCCCTTAGTTCCAATATTTCACAAGAATTCACAAAACTCTCTGAAAGCCATTAGACTCAGGGTCCTGGTTTGTTAGATCTGAAGGGTCTAAAGGATACAGGTTAAAGTTAGCCAGAGAGGAAGCTCACAGGGCAGAGTCTGGAACATTTTAAATTCAGATTCTCCACTTGTCCTCTCCTCATGGAGTCCTTTCCTAGTGTCGACATGGTACAGTAAACCCAGAGTAGTGCCAACAGGGAAACTCACTCAAGTCTTTGTGTCCAGAATCTTACAGTGGCTCAATCATGTATACTTGGTTGGTCACCGTCAAGGCTGCTCCACCTCCAGCCCCTCAGGAAGTTGAGCTGCTACCAGTGACCAAAATCCCTCTGCCGGCCCCCCAGCATCAAGTTGTTGGTGTGGCTCAAAGCCCACAGGTAAACAAAGACATGTTCATCAGGGAGGACATTCCAAGGGTCTACATATTACCTTCCAAGGTCCAAAGGCAAACATATCCTTGGATAAAGTTAAATCCTTTACTAACACAGTTACTGAGACCCATCTGGGTCATGGTATTTTTTTTTTTATTGAGGTATAGTTAGTTTACAATGTTGTGTCAATTTCTGGTGTACAGCACAATGCTTCAGTCATACATGAATATACATGTATTCATTTTCTTATTCCTTTTCATCATGAGCTGCTACAAGATATTGAATATATTTCCCTGTGCTATACAGTATAAACTTATTTATCTATTTTACACATGCCAGTCAGTATCTGCAAATCTTGAACTCCCAGTTTATCCCTTCCAACCCCCCTGCCCCCTGGCAACCACAAGTCTGTATTCTATGTCTATTCTATATATCTGTTTTATATATAAGTTCATTTGTCTTTTTTTAGATTCCACATATGAGCGATCTCATATGGTATTTTTCTTTCTCTTTCTGGCTTACTTCACTTAGAATGACATTCTCCAGGGACATCCATATTGCTGCAAATGGCATTATTTTATCATTTTTTATTGCTGAGTAGTATTCCATTGTATAAATATACCACAACTTCTTTATCCAGTCATCTGTCAATGAACATTTAGGTTGTTTCCATGTCTTGGCTATTGTAAATAGTGTTTCTATGAACATTGGGGTGCAGGTGTCTTTTTGAATTAGGGTTCCCTCTGGATATATGCCCAGGAGTGGGATTGCTGGGTCATATGGTAAGTGTGTTTTTAGTCTTTTGAGGAATCTCCAAACTGTTTTCCACGGTGGCTGCACCAAACTGCATTCCCACTAACAGTGTAGGAGGGTTCCCTTTTCTCCACATCTTCTCCAGCATTTATCATTTGTGGATTTTTGAATGATGGCCATTCTAACTGGTCTCATAGTTTTGATTTGCATTTATCTGATAATTAGTGATATTGAGCACTTTTTTCATGTGCCTATTGGTCATTTATATGACTTCATTGGAGAATTACTTGTTTAGGTCTTCTGCCCACTTTTGGATTGGGTTCTTTGTTTTTCTTATTAAGTCATATGAGTTCTTTATATATTCTGGAGATCAAGCCCTTGTCAGTTTCATCTTTTGCAACTGTTTTCTCCTATTCCTTAGATTGTCATTTAATTTTGTTTATGGTTTCCTTTGCTGTGCAAAAGCTTGTAAGTTTAATTAGGTCCCATTTGTTTATTTTTGCTTTCATTTCTATTGCTTGGGTAGACTGCCCCTGGAGAACATTGCTGAGATGTATGTGAGATAATGTTTTGCCTATGTTTTCTTCTAGGAGTTTTATTGTGTCTTGTCTTTTGTTTAAGTCTTTAAGCCATTTTGAGTTTGTTTTTGTGTATGGTGTGTGAGAGTATTCTAATGTCATTGATTTGCATGCTGCTGTCCAGTTTTCCCAACACCATTTGTTGAAGAGACTGTCTTGTATGTTCTTGTCTCCTTTGTCGAAGATTAACTGACCAAAAGTTTGTGGGTTCATTTCTGGGCTCTCTATTCTGTTCCATTGATCCATATGTCTGTTTTTGTACCAATACCATGCTGTTTTGATTACTGTAGCTCTGTAGTATTGTCTGAAGTCTGGGAGGGTGAATCCTCCAGCCTCATTCTTTTTCTTCAGTAATGTTTTGGCAATTCTGGGTCTTTTGTAATTCCATATAGATTTTAATATGTATTGTTCTAGTTCTGTAAAGTATGTCCTGGGTAAATTGATAGAGATTGCATTAAATCTGTAGATTGCCTTGGGCAGTATGGCCATTTTAACAATATTGATTCCTCCAATCCAGGAGAATGGGGTATCTTTCTATTTTTTAAGTCTTCTTTAATTTCCTTAATCAATGTTTTGTAGTTCTCCATCTGGGTCATGGTTTGCCACCAGGAGTGGCAGTGTTGGGAGTGACAAGACACATAGTTGGCACCTGCCCACCTCATCCCATCCCAATTTCCCAGAGAAGATGTCAAAACCACCCCAACTTAGTCTTTGAACTTAACTGGCAAGAGAGAGATATTGCATTTCAGGTAACTTCTCAAGGGTTATGACCAAATTTTCTATGAATCAACAGTTCTGCTGAGAGAAAGGATGTGCATGAAGGGTGGTCAGATGGATGTGTGGTTCACACAAAGCATGAAGCAAACTGTGTCACCCCTGGGGGTGTTGCATGGGCAGGGGCCTCCTATGGCCTACTTCTGTCTCAGTCACATGAGTGCATACATTATAAAATATATGCATTATAAAATATACATCTCTGCTATCTTATAGGGAGAGACTGTGTTACTAATCTTTAGGATTTGTGCAACTAGATATAGCCAGCTACTCAGAACAAAGAAATACTCTAATGTGCCATATAGAAGTGAAAATGAACTCAACATCGTGTCACTGGAAGTGCTGTTACCACAACCTGCTCGTTTGGGAACATGCATCACAGATTGAGATTCGTACTAATTAGAACACTGGGGAATTGAACCAGTCAGAACGCCACATACCCTGACTCCCCCTTGTTCGTCATGCCAGCTCTCAGAATTCAGTAACCAAAGGATAGCGGCAATTAATTTAGCACTACATAAGTGATATGGGTCAACTAAAAAGGTTATGGCAAATAAAAAAAATAAGATTATATACATCCCAAAATATCTGTATTTGGGAGAGAACATGACAAGGGCAAAATATATTAGTAAGTCTTATTAAAACAATCCCCCCAAAGGGACAAATTTGGAAGACTATGAATTTCTCATGTAAGACTCAAAACCTCATTAGCTCTCAAATCTTTTTTAAAGTAAGGACATAATTAGGGTAAACTTTTCAAAAAACAATAAGAAGTAGGAAATAAAAAGTTCCTTGTTGTTTCACTTTTGTCCTACCTCCCCCAGCTGCTAGCATCTCCACCCCTCCATACTAAGCACTGGTAATAATGCCTTTGAATCACATCTGACCCATTACAACCTATCTTCGCAGCAGGTCAGCCCCATCAGAGAGCTCTAAATGTGAACTGCATTTATGCTCCTTCCTGTATTTGCTTTGCCACTCTGTCCTTTACTCTGACACAATCAGCCTAATAATCAGAGAATTATTACAAAGTGAGACCCAGGAAACCATGACCACGTTTTCCATACAAATATTGTTGAGAACCTCATCCATTACCTCACCATGTTCTCTGGGTGAAGACCCACAAGAGTAATGTGTGTCTAGTCTCTCAGAGCTGGGAATGGTTGCACTTCTCCAGATTTGTTTGCATCTAAAGGACTATTGCTCTTGCTATGGCCACATAAGAAATTACCCTAAAACTCAGTGGTGTAAAATGATCATTTATTAAGCTCATGAATTTTGTAGGCCAGGAATTCCAACAGGGCACAGTGGGGTGTCTTGTCTCTACTTCACAATATCTGGGTCCCAGCTGGAACACTCAAAGGCTGGGGGTTAGAATCTTCTCTAAGGTCATTCCCTCTGATGCTGGCTTTGGCTGAGACCTTAGCTGGTGCTGTTGGCTGGGACACTTGCATGTGGCCTCTCTGTGTGGCCTGGTGGCTGGGTTCCAAGTGTTACAGCATCCCCAGATTGAGGAAGGAGAGAGAGAGAGAGCTGGGGAGGAGCTGTATCACCTTTTATGGCCTAGCCGTGGACATCACATAGCATCACCTCCATTGCTTTCTAGGTGTTAGGGCAGCCAGAGTCATTCCATAGGTTCAAGGGGAGGGAGACAAGGTCTACCTCTTGATCGGGTGTAGCAAGTTTCCAGTGAAGCATGGGGGATGGGAAATGTTGCTGTGTCCACTTTGGGAAAGCATGATTGGCCACAAGACTCTCTGACACGTGGTCCACTCTATGTGAAAGCAGCTCTTTTGCCCCTTTTCTGTTTGCCCATTTCTGTCCCCCTCTAACCTTAAAAGAACCCAATTATAGGAATCAGATCACTAAGCAATTTAACCTAACTTATGCTCTCCTGAATACACACCATGCCTTTTCTAACCTGTTGATTCTTTTTCTAGATAAAAAGAAGGAAGAATGAAGAATTAAGTAGTTAAAGAATGACTAGCTTTCTACTCCCAACAGCCCCCTGAGCAATCCTGCAGGCAGATCATGGGGACAAGATAACTTCTGAAGAGAGAATCAGCCAGTCCACTCACAATGGGGAATAATGCAGAGACCAACCTCCTGCCTTGATGATTCACTGAGATTCTTCCCCCTATTTTTCCCTTTAAAAACTGTCATAGCTGAGCAGAGTCTTCAGAGTCGGTCTTGGGACATGAGTCCACCTTCTCCCCAGACTGCTGGCTTTTCTGATAAAGCAACTTTCCTTTCTACTGACACTTGCTTCTCAATTATTGGCTTTTGAACAGTGAGCAGTCAAACCTGAGTTTGGTAACATATATACTAACTACTTAGAAACCCTAGAGGCAAATCTGTGGCCAGGATTTCATGCCATGCATCATATATACTCACTTTACTCTGGCTTCATACTATTATCAATGAAAAATTAATCACTGAATCTAAGAAAGAAATGGAAAATTTTATTTGAGTCAAATTAAGGATTATAACCTGGGAACAACATCTCAGAAGACTCCAAGGACTGTTCTGCCCTTTAGAAGTCAAGGCACAGTTATATGTTTTTTGAGACAGAGGGCTGTACATTAAATGATGTGTTACTGAGAGTTTACACAATCCAGATCTAAGCATCATCATGGTCCTTTGCAAGAGCAAGAAGGAGTGTTGTCTTCTACAGAGTTGTCTTGTTGATGCTAGGAGAATGTTGCTTGTTATGGTTGAGCAGATATTTATGCCGATGGGGAGGTTTGGTCAATGCATAAGGAAGATACACAATGCAGAGTAGGGGGAGAGAGGAGGCCAAAGGGCAGAGAAAAATTTTACATTTAAGGTTTTCTTGTCTTGCCATAAAGTATGAATTTTCTTTTATACTGCTTTCCTCTCCTTATTTCCTTTTGCTTCATTCTCCTCATCAACTTTTACTTTATCTTGCAACATTTTATGTATCTTTCTAAATCACTGCAAATAATTTTGAGTGAAGACTGAAATATAAATGAACTAAAATGGACCTCCAGAAAAAAATATTTCTAAGTACCAAATTAATTGGAAAATAAGAACATGAATTTCAGGAATCAAATCCCAATAAATACTCTCTGTTATCTAAGTTTTGACCTCAACTTAACGTTGACTCAGAATGGAAACCCAGGAGAGTAATCCATCTTTTCAAAGCAATTGTTTGATCCCTACAAGTGGAATGGTTTTGACTCACCATACTGGAAAAGTATGTTCAATAAGTGAATTAATTTCTTAACTGTTCTGCAGTTTGAAAATATGAATCTCAAATGGAATGTCCATTGAGAGATGACTGGATAAAGAAGTTGTGATATATTTACACAACGGAATACAATTCAGCGATAAAAAAGAATAAAATAATGCCATTTGCAGCAACATGGATGGACCTGGAGACCGTCATTCTAAGCGAAGTAAGCCAGAAAGAGAAAGAAAAATACTTGTATGTGGAATCTAAAAAAAAAAAAAAAAAAAAAAAAAGACACAAATGAACTTATTTACAAAATAGAAACAGATTCACAGACATAGAAAGGAAATGTATGGTTACCAGGGGGCAAAGGGTATAGAAAGGGATAAATTGGGGGTTCAAGATTTGCAGATACCAACTACTATATATAAAATAGATAAACAGTAAGGTCCTAGTGTATAGCACAGGGAACTATATTCAATATCTTACAGTAGCCTATAATGAAGAAGAATATTAAAAGGAATATATGTATATGGATGACTGAAACATTATGCTGTACACCAGAAATTGACACATTGTAAACTGACTGTATATATATATATATATATATATATAAAAATATATATATCAAATGGTTCTGCGAAACTTATTTCATCTACTTCAAATGCTTTGTATTGCACTACTTAAAAATAATACACTTTCTCTGAAAAGGTAGGCTAAGAATTTATTAAGATCCTTGGCCGAACTTTTTACAAGGAAGATACTACTACTTAATTTTTCAATGAAGCAATTATGTCATCTTCCTATCTTTTCCACTAAAGATGAGGTATTATATAATCCTCCCATGGCACAATTAATACTTTATTTGACATGTCTGTATAAGGGATCCTTTATCTAGGAAGAGCAATGAGTTTTATTAAATATGTCATCTACTGTATCAGTTTTGTTATAATCAAGTTTCATTTTGCTTCATTTGCCTGCTGCACTACTTCTGGGCTGCAAAACCAATTTACTCCTCTGTACAGAAATTGATGATTTCATGAAAAGGTAGCCGCTGTAACTATTTAAATGCAAAATTCACCATAACAGAGACTGCCATTGCTCAGCTGGCCACACCTACATCAGGAAGCTAAGATGTGATTCTTCTATAGGAGGGATTCATTTAACAGCTTTGGGGTGGTTTCTTCCCTTAGGCAGTCCTCAGCGTATCTAGAAATTCATAGCAACCGAATGCTGCAAATTCTGCCAGTTTAATGTTCTTGAGAACCCTGAAAATTTATGTGTGAAACACTTGAGTCTTTGGTGGCCTTAGCATACAAATTAAAACTAATTACTTAAGGTTTTACTGATCTTTGGGGGGTAAGTTATAAGACAATTGAATATGTCTTTTACAAACTAAGTTGGTTAAAACAGCGATCACCTGACTGCATGATAACCACCAAGACACATCAGATCACTGTGTTCTGCACACACCTGTCACCTTCCTGCCTTGTCGAGTTTGCTCACTGCCTTGAAATGCCCTTCCTCTGTCTCCACCTTGTACCCTCCCGTTGGAGTCGTAACCAATACTCGATCCCTGGATCCCGTGTGGACAGTTGTGGGGTCTTTTCTGCTTCCTCTGTGGCAGGGTTTCCCCTTCTGGCTGCACTTGGGCGCAGTGGGCATTGGCCTGTGCTGCCTCTGCACTTTATTTGTATTTGTCACTTTCCCACAGCCTGCTCCCAGGTCCCTCCTCATCAATGAGTTCCCGGTGGGGAGTGCCGTGTCTTGAGCATTTTGGCCAGGGGTCTGCACATAGAAGGTGGTCAAAAATGTTGATTGGATACAAAGTGAAGCTTGTGTGCCCATGAAGTTGATGTAAACGTATGGAACCCCAAACCATGACGAGATGGTAGCTATGAGGCCACTCCGTGTGGCTGGATGTGTGCGTGTGAGAGTGCTAGGTAGCACCAAGAACCTCTTAGCACTCGTATTGCTTGCTCCTCCTGAAGGCTCTCATTTGGCCAACTGGAGAGAGAGGCTGCTCTCTGAACAGTGCTCTCCTGCCTTCCAAGACTTCTGTCCTCTCCTCTCCGCCGTCGCTGACTTGACTGACTCCAAGCTTTGCCCCCCAGTCCCTGCCTTGCATCACGTAGGTTCAGAATGAGATTTCAGACTGTCTGCCAGGATCCAACCTGTCACTTTTTTCGGAAGCCCCTTCTGGCAGCCACACCAGGATCCCACCCTGGTCTCCAGAGTCTGACTCTGCTTATCAGGGAGGGAATCTAAATGTCTGTGATAGCCTACATAACATTAATGGCATCCATCAATTTTGAAATTAATAATATGACTATCTCAGTACGTATGATATTCTAAGTAAAACTAAGTGAAGCTGATTTCCGTCCACGGGCCTTATTATGATATTTGTTTACTTTGCACGAGTTAAGTTTCTGCTGGATGGGTTTTCACTCTTAGGCCCCTTCTTAGATTTTATGAAAAACAGACAAAATAGAATCTTCTCAATGAGAGGGTTTTGCAGCGACAGAGGAAGGTAAATGGTGCTTGGTGGGCAAAGCCAGGTGTTGGTGTCACTTCCCTTTGTGTCTGATTTGCTAAGACTAGTGTCTTTGTGGATGAAACGGGCTGGCTTCTGGGGACACGAGTTCCCTTCTGTAAGACCCCACCCTCCATCCCTACATGGGCCTTCTGGCACTTTATGGTCTACGAAGATCATTGGAAAGTTGTTGGTCTGTTTAATTGGCCTGTTGGAATCTCAGAGGCTGTTTGTTAGCCCGTGTTAGTAGATGCTAACTACCTTGAGCACAAGTCTGTTTGATTTTCTGTGAAATGAAGAATTACAGAGCAAATGCTTGGCAGCCAGAGGCCTAAAGACAAAATTATAGTCTGTATTCTCAGATGTGAAGGGCTTTATGGCCTAAAGTTTTGTGCCTACCTGACTCCTGGTCCCTGCTTAAATTTCCTACTTTTATTATATCTCTGCCTGTGTTTTTTTAAACCTATTTTGAATTTATTATATTTGGTTGTATTACTTGACTCATAAGAAATCAAGTCTTTTCTGGTACCCAGTAGGGTGTATATAAACAAATTTCAGAAAGCACAAATATAATATAGTGGACATTTGAGAACTATATGATAGATTTGACATTTGAGAACCATGTGAAAATATTTTTGGGGAGGGAATAAACCTATAATAAGGCTGTGATTGATCCTAATTTGGCAAAGAGGCAATTCTGGCCAAGTGCATCCCAGGGTTAAGTCAGAGCGAATCAGAAGACTGCTGCAGCCCAACAGTTGTTAAGAAGCTTCTCGAAGTTATCTCACTGCCGTTTGACCCAGTTCATGGAAAGTACTGAGCATCGTGGACTGTTTCTTAGGTGACGAAGGCTCTCACAATGGCCGGGGATGCCTCTGTGAGCATCCAGTGGGTGGGGCCATAAACATGTTTTAAGAGATGAGGCTGGCTTTGTACTGACCCCAGGACAGACTCTAAGTTGATTGAAACAAAATTAAATTTCTTCTCTCAGTTTGGTTGTCAGTCATTCATTTCTTTTTCCCAGTCATGACTGATTGCAAACCAAATCCCCCTCACTGACCCCTCACAGAGAAACACAGTGTTTAATTAAAGCCTTCTTGTTGAGGTCACTTACCTGATTAATTAATTACTTTGATGGAGATCGTATTGTTTGCAGTTTGGGGCTGTGGAGGTACAGCCAGGGAGGAGATCACCATTTCCTAAAGTGGAGTGAAAAACTTGGAACGACTCTCCCCAAAGCAAAATTTGGAAAATTCAGTAAAATGCTGCTTGGGAATTTTTAAATTCAGCAAATCGTGTATTTTTAGTTAAAAAGATATGTTACAATTGTGCAAAAGAGAATAAAAAAGAGGAATCTGTTTTGCCCATGTACAGGGTAATTAGATCTCAGTGATACTTAATCTCTAATAAAGAAGGACGTTGCAACTGAATTACAGGAAGGAGGTAAAAATGTCACACTCCCTCTCTCTGGGGGTTGAGCCCCCGACATTCCTGAGGATTTGCCACATCACCACACGGTCCTCTGATTAGCGAGGACCTTCTGTGGGAGGCATTGGAAGCTGTCTCACCATACGCTTTGCGTGATGCAAAACTTGGTTGAACAAGCCTGATTGGTTTCTCTGGCGATCTTCAATCCTTCCTGGGTTTCAGAAGGCCGGGAATGAGTTGTTAATGAGGGAGAGAGAAAGGGGTGAGACGGACGAGGATGATGCGTTTGTTGTGTGGGTGTGAGATCTCACGGGTGTGGGCACGTGTGGGAGGGTGTGGTGTGGGGGGCTTTGGCTGGGAAGTCGACACACTGAGAAATAGTGACCTTCGTGACAGAGGATGTAACTGAGCAGGACCTGTGGGGCCTTCCCGGGACAGACCCCTCCCCCACAACCACTGCCTCAGCTCCTCTCTGAAGTACCTGGATAACAGTATCTTATGCTTATTTCCTGAGTTTTTCAGATGCTAAAAACCACCACCAAATGGAAGAAATTAACTACTTGATCATCATGAGCACGTAGCCCCTAGACCTTCTGCCACCTAAGTATTGATCACCATCCACCAATCAGAGAATTGTGCACAGCTGACCACAGACCCTGGGGCGCCCCTTCATCAACTGGCCTTTAAAAATGTGCAGCCGAAACCTTTGGGGAGTTGGGGTTTTTTGGGGGCATGAGCCACCCCGTCCTCCTTGCTCGGCCCTACAATAAATCTTTCTCTGCTCCAAACCCTGATGTTCTGGTTTGTTTGGCCTCACAGTGTGTTGGGCACACAAACTCGCATTCAGTCACAAGAAGAGCAGAATCTTCAATTATACAGATAGAGTCACTTAGGGGACTTTACTTACATCCTTTATCAGCACTTGTTTTGTAATTTTTTAATGAGATGATCAGTCAGGTGAGGCCCCAAGAAGAGACACAGAGAGGCTCAGGAAAACTAAGTTTATTATATGCACGGATCCTAGAGGCAGGAGGCACACGCAGGCAGGGCCACATGGAAGGACACCAGGGCGGTCAGGAGGCCAACGACGGGAGAAGGGATCACTTAGACCAGGGACCTTAATTGGAGTTTCCTTGGGAAAGGTGAGGCAGGGCAGGAAAAGAGTCTAGGGCTGGCTAGTTTGAATAATGTGAGTGGGCTTTGGGCTGTAAGGGTGTCTCTAAGTTGCCTGGTACCTGGCCCTGGGAGGATGTTTGGGCCAGAGAGAGGAGGTGGGCTCTGGACTAGTTAGTTTGCATGTCGAAGGCCAGTTCGCAGCTGGACCCTTCCTGGTCTCTGAGTCCCTCCCCAGCTAGATGGGTTCTTTAAGATGTCAAAACATCCCAGTAGACAGAAAGTCAGGAATGATACGAGACAGCTCTGCAGGTCATTGCTGAGACCCAAAGGCAACACACCGAGACCAAAGTCTCTAACGACAGCACGTCCCTGCTGGGCAGACCTCCTTCAGGACTGAGTGCGCCTGCCTCTGCTGTGTGTGCGCTTACGTTTTATCACCTCGGGTGTAATCTGTGTTTCCCTGAAACTGTATTTACCCAAACGTAACGTACCTAATGATAATAAATACACGGGATTTAGGTATTTTCCAAGATAAATAGTGCATGTGTTGTAGGAGTATAATTTTTTTCTGCCTGTATGGAAAAGATAGGTTTACTACACCTGAGGTTAAGTCTCTGAAAAGAGTGTTTACTACTATGTCTTTTTTTTTTTTTTGAAGGGGGAGGTAATTAGGTTTATTTATTTTTACTTATTTATTTTTTTACTGGAGGTACTGGGGATCGAACCCAGGACCTCGTGCATGCTAGGCACGTGCTCCACCACTGAGATGTTGACTACTTGTTTATTCCTCCTTGTTTATTACTGTTTTAATGTTTAAGGAAGAAGCAAATATGTGTGAAAATAGGCCTTAACATTCTGTAAATTCTAGAGCCAATTACCCGTGACCACATCTGTGTTTGCAGCAAATCATATCAAACCACGCCGAAACATTTTTTTCACAGCTTCCCTCCAAGAGGTGTTACAGTGTTCACATCGTGCGCAGACAGTAAATCGAGTAGGAAAGCACTTAAAAAAAAAAAAAAAAGCGCTGATTGATGCCTGGCACAATTTAATATTTTGTTTTAAGCATTTGCCTTGATTTAGAAAATTGATGTCATCTTTGGAGAATGTTTCTTTTCACTCCTTTCCAGGTGTGTCATTTGAAAGGCCTTGGCGGGGGTTAATAACAGACTTGAGCCGAGCTGGTGAATAATGTGTATTTAATCAGAATGAACTCTTTGTTCCCCAAATCCTCTACCTTTGTTAGAAGTTCTCTGTTCTGACTGATAAACACTGTATGTCCTACTTCCCTTTATAAAAGCTACTAACCTACCACCTCTGTTTGATTTTTCCCTTTTATGTAATGAAACATTGATAATGGCAAAGGCAAAAAAAGGTTCTCCCTCTTTTTTTCTCACCCATTGGGAAAACCTAATGGGATAAATGCATCGTGGCAACTCAGAAGTTAGAGAAATTGTGAAGTTATCAGGGTTTGCTCAGATATAGGCTCTAGTATTTGACAGCTTGCATTTTTAAATGACAAAACTCACTTAGATCGCTAAGAATTACTTGAGGTTTTCCTGTTAGCTAATTCAGAGGAAAGGATATAAATAACACTGCATAAACCATTTAAGATAAATGGAAACCAAGAAAGTATTGCAGTGAAAAGAAATGAAATAGAGCTAGATACCCACCAGAGTCCCCATAAATATGACATCTCTGAAATAGAAAGGATGATTATAGAGGAATTTCATTCATTTCAGAAATATATAGTATTGTTGCTGGCGATTAGGTCCTTGTCTCATTGCAGGAAGAATTCAGGTATGAGACATGGAGGTTAAGAAAGTACAGTGGGGATTTATCAAGGGGAGATGGGCAGGCTCAGGTGAGCAGCTGCCCTGAGTTTCTTTGGCAAGTTGGTTACATAGGGTGTAAAAATGGATGGGTGGAATATTCATTGGGGAGAGAAAGTTTTGGGGTCACATTCCCTGATTTTCATCTCAGCTCCACCTTCTTGAGGGGAGGAGGGATTTTTGCCCTTATTTTGTCTGGATCAGAAGTGTCATGGTGACCATGCATGATGGGTACTTCTGATCTGCAAGGCTGATTTTATTGAAATTAGGGCATAATGAGCAAAAGGTTACGTTCAGACACAGGAGATTCCTGACTTCTCCTACCTCTCTGTGATGGCCTCCAGGACACCTGTCACCCCAAAATGTGTGGTTTCATATCAGTCCTGAGGTTCCCGCTCTTCTTTGTCTGCCCAGGGACCCCCGTTGTTCACATGATGTGCGGTTTCCTGCATTTGGCCTGTCCCCCTTTCTCGCTCATATCTAGCTATCTGCCTGTTCTAACAGTATCAGAACTTAAACTTCCAAAATGAGCTTTATCACCTTCAGAATTGTGGCGGCAGGATCAAAAGAATACTTACTGGCTTTTGAGTCCAAACCAGTAGGTCATTATTTTGGCTTCACAACTTACCACCAGCCAAAGTGCCTACCTCAGCCTTAGTTATTATTATTACTAGTGGTGATGATAATGCCTACTTCTTGGGGACCGAGGACTAAGTGGACGTGCCCTAAGGCACCCTCTGGGATGCCGCAAACACCAGCTCTCTGCTCCTCTCCCGGGTAAGGATGCAATGGCTCAAAACACAACAGCAAGAGCAGAAGGGAAAGAGGGAGAGGGAGACTGAGAATTGAGAAATTAGTAACTGTCTCCTGAGCCCCTCTCACATTTATTTCAATTAACCCTGTTTGGACATGTAGCACCTACTGAACACATTCCCCATGAATAACCTCAGATTTTACTTTTAAAGGTGGGTTTGGATTTTGGGTACTTCCATGAGCCCCCAGAGCCAATTCTTGTGACTGGGAGGAATGCTCAAGCTTGGGTCAATGTGTGTTAGTGACATCTCTCTCTCTCTCTCTCACACCCCCTCCACCCGCCACGGGCACATATGGACACACTCTTTTATGTGCACCGTGTGACCATGAAGAGATAAGATTTGTGTGTCTTGCAAAATTTTTCCCAAGACTCTTGCAAAAAACATCTGAGCTGGGGCAGCACCGTCCACCTCACCGGGGTGACTGGCCCAGCAGGGCAGTGTTTAGCAGCACAATTTAGGGCAACGGATTGGCAGTGGCTTCCGGCAAGTGATTCCTCCCTGGACTAAACAGAGATCGCTATACTCTCCCCTCTTGCCTCCCAAAGCTTAAATGGGCATCACAAGAGGTCACCAAGGAATTAACAGAAAGTGCTCCGACATTTGTACACGACTTTAGAAGTCTAAATGCGCCACCGTAAACATAAAAAGTGAGACCTAGAAAAGCCTCATGAACACCAGAGATAAGTGCTACACTGAAGACGGGACACAGCCTTCATGTTCCCACTTTTCCAGCTGGAAGTGGCCATCGGCCAGCAAGGGTCAGTGACTCTGAGTCTCCCTGGTTTGTACACAGATGTTCTACAAAGCTGCCATCATTAAATTCACTTATAAAAAACAGAAGTCCTTAATTAAAAAATAAGGCCACGATAAAAGAATATTGCCGTGGTCCTCTTACCCTCAGTGTCTCCATGCAATCTTTTTTTTTTTTTTGCAGTTCTCAATTAATGTCCTCCCCTCCCCCAGTGTTACTGAAATGTAACTGCTGTACAAAAACTGCACATATTAATGTGTACAGTTTGGTGAGTTTAGACATAGGTAACCCTCATGTTACCATCACCACAGTCAAGGTCATAAACACACCCATCACCTCTAAAAGTTCTCTTGTCTCCTTCCTTTTTTTGCAGTAAGGACACCCAACATGAGATTGGCCCTCTGAACACATTTTCAAGTGCACAGTATCTACTGTTCTCCAAGCAAGTCTTGCTGTGCATTTGGGTCCACTTCCTCAGCCCGTCTTTGAGATGCTTCCTTGTGCTCTCACTTCTGCTCTGGTGGAATGCTGGCTTTGTGGTCACTGTCTCTTACACAGACGTCATGGATCTGGACTGGCTGGATTTCCTGCTGAGGTACATCTTTCAATGCGCCCCACACTTTAGTTTGGCTGCCCTCTCCCACGAGTTCTTCTGTTCATATCACATTTCTTTTCTGTGACGTGGAAATCAGCAAACACAGTCGCGGTAGACAGTGGTAAGGCATCACAATAATGAAGAGGCTGACGTACCAGGAAAATTGATGAATGCAGTCGCGTGCGTTTGTGATTAAATCAAAGGCAGACTCAAGGCTGTCTAGTGATCCAACCTGATTAACTGTTTTCCAAATCCGGACATAGTACAAGATAATTGACAATGACAGGGACTGGGGGGGAAAGCAGACCCAGAGTTCCGTGTATCACTGGCAGATGGTTAACAAAACAAATTGCCCAGTGTCTTCCAGAGTTTCCATACTTCTGGAAATAATTGTCTCTAGGGCAAAGCTTTTTTTCTTTTCCATCCAACTCAGCCCCTTTGTTCTACAGAAACTGAGGATCAGAAACGTTTAGGTCACACCTCTAATTAGTTGCAGAGCTTGGCCAAACTTATCTTTACAAATAAAATAGTTTTCAGGGTCCAGAGGGTGGAAAAACATTAAGTCATAATTAAGATCCAATCAGCTAGTCTTTACCACTCATAAAGATGAAAGGCTAGTTTTCTTGTTATTCTGTGCAGTCACACCTTCTAAAGTCACCATGCCAAGCTCACCGATTATCCTGGAATTGTATTAAGTCCCTAATTTTCAATGATAATGATGTTGAAGTTAAAAAAACAATCATAATGGCTAATAAAAGGTAGTATTTATTAGGTGCCAATGCATATAACAGGCATTCTTTTGTACTTATTAAAATTTCTAGTCCTCACAAATGTATTCAGTAGCAATGACCACCTCCACTTTATATATGAAAAAACCGGCCCAGGGTTGCTGAATGCTCTACCCATGGGTGGTGAGGATTGGAGCTTAGGCTTGTCAGTATCCTAAATCCCACGCTACTTCTACTCTGCTACCATCCCACTCTTGTCTTGTTTTTTCTTAATTGAAGCACAGTCAGTTACAACATGTCACTCTCTGGTGTACAGCACAATGTTCCAGTCATGCATATACATATTTTTTTCATATTTTTTCATTAAAGGTTATTAGAAGATATTGAATATAGTTCCTTGTGCTGTACAGAAGAAACTTGATTTTTAATCTATTTTTATATATAGTGGATAACATTTGTAAATCTCAAACTCCCAAATTTATCTCATCTCACCCCCCTTCCCCCATAACTGTAAGATTGTTCTCTATGTCTGTTAGTCAGTATCTGTTTTGTAGATGAGTTCATTAGTGTCCTCTTTTTTCTTTTTTAGATTCCACATATAAGTGATATCATATAGTATCATATAGTCTGGCTTACTTCACTTAAATGATGATCTCCAGGTCCACCCATGTTGCAGCAAATGGCATTATTTTGTTCTTTTTTATGGCTGAGTAGCATTCCATTGTATAAATATACTGCAACTTCTTTATCCAGTCATCTGTCGATGGACATTTAGGTTGCTTC
The DNA here is from genome assembly GCF_036321535.1 of Camelus dromedarius. NCBI lineage: Eukaryota > Metazoa > Chordata > Mammalia > Artiodactyla > Camelidae > Camelus > Camelus dromedarius. The sequence continues at coordinate 75,535,078 of NC_087441.1, forward strand.
CACATCTTGGTTGTTGTAAATAGCATGCCACTTTATTCTTGCTGAACGTCCACAGAGCTGTGAGTTGTACAATATTTTTGCAACATTTTTGGAATTTACTTCCAATATTATTCCAATACAGGCAGGTAATTAACTTAGCAATAGTAAGCCTGTGAATTCCATTATTAAGACAGAAGCAGGAAAAAGAATATGGGACTTAGACTTAAATGATCTGGCCCTGCATTTTATCAGCCTAAAACTTTAGCCAAATTGCTAATTCCACTGAACCTCAGTTTTCCTGATTTTTCAAGGCAATGTGTTATCAAAAGGTTTTGTGATGAATAAATGCAGTAACATTAACCAAGGAGTTCTTACAAATTTAAAAACAGTCTGCCCAAAATTAGTTATTAGTATTAAGCCAAAGACTGTTTAGTGAGTCTGTTTGTCAGAGCAAATCGTCAGTGAAATTGATCACATCGTTTGGGAGGAGGCTAGGAGATGTTTCCAGCTAAGAGGAAATGATTAAATACTCATTATATCCTCTTGTTCCCACTCCCAAGACATGGATGCACTGTTGTTCGTTCTCACATCCACAGTAGTTTTATCAGTGCCACCTGTAAAGTCCCCAATAACCTGAGAGAAATGGCATCAGGGAGTGAAGTTATGCTGGCAGCTACCTAAATCAACAGGGAGGTCTGGAGGGAGGGGAGGCTGGGACGCACGATGGCTGGAGGGGCAAGGGACATGTGGAATCAAGGCTTGACCAATAGGGCCACGCTGCTCATTGACAGGATGCTGGAGGACCCACCAGCAATAACAGAAACAAGAGATGTGCTTCCCGGAGGAATTCAGAGGGGACGCAGCAGTTACCTGGAAGAGCTGACCAAAGGTAAGGGTTTCCAGGTGCACAGAATGGACGACACTTTGGTCTAATAATGGTTTTTTTTTGGGGGGGGGAGGTAAGTAATTAGTTTTATTTATTTATTTTAGAACCTTTTTTAAATGGAGGTACTGGGGATTGAACCTAGGACCTCATGCATGTTAAGCACACGCTCTACCACTGAGCTATACCCTCCCCATCTAGATTTTTTTGAAACATAAATATATTCATACCCTTATCTGTTTTAACCACTTTCCAGGACGCTATTTTGGATGATGAAGAATAGAAGCATTAGGGGGTCTGATCAAAGTCTTCGTGGAGTCGTCAGTTTGCGTGAATCCAAAGACGGCTGAGACATAAAGCCAAAAGTAGGAAAAGGGTGATCTTAGCCACATTCGGGAAGCAAGCATGGTAGCGCGCATCTTTCGACTAATGTCTTTGGCCCCTAGTGGGATGCGAGAGGCTGATGGGCCCACTGCTTCCTCATCTTCCCCAGCAGGAGCAAACCAGGGGAGTGGGGAACAACAGCCCCACCCCATTCCTGCTGTTTACTGCACAGGTGCCAGCGAGAGGCTGATCGAGGCAGAGGGCTGATCCTGGGCTCAGAGCTCTTTGGGGGGCGCCCCTGGCTGGTCTTCAGGCACTGATGCATGCCCTCAGGTGCATTAATCTCCTCTTCTTCTTCTCCTGCAAGTGAAAGCACGTCCCAGCAAATCTGCATACTTGGCTGTGGCCTGGGGGTCCTGGACAGGCTTTCCTGACTGTGCTGGATCCCCTAGAAAGAGATGGGGAGGGGAGGGGTTTCTCTACTCACCCCAAGAGGGAGTAAGGGGATCAATAGCCCTGTCGCTGTTTCCATCTGTCAGGCTGACATGCCAACCCACTAATGCTGAATTATTGATACTCCTTCCCAAAGCGAGTTAACCAAACAATTCAAAATCGTTGGAAACGGGGTGGTCAATTGCAAACGAGGTCCAGTCCATTTTGTCATGTGGACAGGAGGCTGATGGCTGCCTCCAAGCCACATCTGCTTGATTTATGTTATCACAGAGACGTTCTCAGGGCCATAAAGGGAAAGCAAGCAACAGAAATGAACCTTTTTACAGGGGAGCATTCAGACTCCTCTCCAAATAAGCTGCACTGACCAGCTATCCTTCCCCTCCTCTCCCAGCGCAGTGTGAGCAACAACAACCATAGTCAAAAGAAATGCCGAGATTTCCTTGAATAGCTAGGGTTCTAACATGAATTTGACCATCAGTCCTAAGGAAAAGGTGATTCTTGGAAATACAAAGGCTCACCTCTCAGTAAATTCCTACTAATTTTCTACTGGGTGTTAGGATCCGGGAGCAACTCATGAGTCTGAGATAGGACAACCGGTTGATTTTCCCCATCTCAGGAGATCACAGAGCGTTCTCTTAGAAATTCATCATCATGAGTGATATTCTTTAGGGAGCACGTTGTTATGCACTAAGAAAACAGCTGCTTTATTTTATACACAGAGGTGCCAGGGGATACTTGTCCTGAAGACCTGTGTGCCGGGGCTGGCGGGTGTAATACACAAATGGGCATGTTGTGTATTTCCATTCATTCGGACTGACCTTTTGTTCAGGTGCCTGCCGAGACACACGCACAGACCAGAATGTTGAACGGATTAGTTTTCCTAAATGTAAGCGTGCCCCATCCTTTCACCGGTGTTCTCACTCCTCTTCAAGCCCAGCGAACTGTTACAAACACGGGTCTGCAGCGCCATCTGGTGGGCAGGAAGTGGGGGGTAGGGCACAGATAAAGGCCATAGATTCCCAAGCCGTATTTTGGGGAGGGCCCAAGCTTCCTGCTCCTTGCGGAGAATCTCAGTGGTAGTCTGAGTAGGATGGCGGGCACCGCTGCTGCGCTTTGGCGACACGAAACGGTGGGGTGGGTGGGTTGCCGCCAAACGGGCGTGATCCGTGGAGAAATCGGCTATTAATCAACAAAGAACTATTGATTTCCCAGCCAGCCAGGAAGCGGTGTATCGGCTGTTACTATGAACAACCAGGGTGCTGGGCGGCTGCCCGTGAGCAACGATTCCCCCGGGGGCCTCAGCAAGCAGATCCTGAGAGATGGGAGATGGTGAAGTCTCCCGAGTGATGGCCGGAGGCGCCTGAGGAATTCTAAACAAAACACAAAACGAATTTGCATCTTGTCATCCAAAAGGAGGCTGGTCATTAATTCTCTTTATAGAGAAAGAAGGTGAAAACTGCACAGTAAAGGCGTGTGTCTTCTTTGACTTCAATACAAATGGAATTATTAGGACCAAGGGAAAAACCAGTCATCAACAAATATTTATCAAGGTCTGGGTGCTCCTCTAGGGAACAGACACGACAATCCCTGCCCTGGATTACTTATTAGCATTTAATACTAAGGGTCGTGCGATACAGACACCGCGGTGCCGCCCTGGTGGGAGCCGGTGTTTCTCTCATTTCGTATAAACACACTTAAGAGTGACATTAAAATACCAGTGTGGTGTAAGATGTGTGCCTTAAATGAGAAACAATAACCAAACACGTTCTGTTTAGCTGTTACAGTTTTCTCCTATGTCACTCTTTAATGAGATCATTCTTACTGAAAAGTGGCAGGAAGAAAAGTGACAGTGGTCTTTTTAAAAAGTGTTATGGTTTGGACTAGAAAAATCCAGGAATAGGAGAACTTATTTCTTGTTTGATTTGCAGGAGTGGTTGATAGACTTCTGTGTCCCAGACGCTGAGAAAATCAGAGTGAATTTCCCTGCATGAGAGGCACTCCTTGCCAAGCAGTGGGGAGAGAGAACTCTGGGCAATTATAACGTAGTGTGAGGAGAGCCAGTGGTATGAACACGATGCCTTAGAGCAGATCCCAAACTTGAACATGTATCTGAATCACCTTGTTAAACTACAGATCAGTGCACCCCGTGGCCAGACGTTCTGCTTCAGCAGGTCTGCAGTGCGTTCTGAGAATTTGCATTTTCTACCAAGTTTCCATGCTGATTTGGTTTGTCTGGGGACTGCCCGTTTGAAGGCAGAGGAGCAGGGAAAAAGACTTCACTGGTTGTGACATCTGTGTAGGGACATGCAATGAACATTAGGAGTCTGGCTGATGGAGAGGGTTCTGAGCATCCTAGATGGAGATGGAAAGGTGGGAGTGAATGAGAAAGATTTGGGGGCAGAATCCACTGCAACCCAGGGCAGCAGGGAAAGGACTGAGTGTAAAGGATGAAGGAGCAGGAACAGGGAATGCGCATGTAATACGAGCTGGCTGCCTGAGTGGAGAGTCTTAGCATAAGTAGAGATACTGTACAATAAGGGGAATTTTGGAAGGAAAATGGCTAATCCAATTGTGGAAAGATTAAATTTGAAGCATTGCAAAAAGAAAAAGAAAGAAAAGAGAAATGAATGAATGTAACACAGTCCTCACGTTAAACAGAATGAAATTCATGGATTGGTGATGAGAGTGAAGGAAATTCATGGATTGGTGATGAGATTGAAGGAAACTCATGGATTGGTGATGAGACTGAAGTGTATCCTCCTCCTTTAAATATTGAGCCTTAAGAAGTTGGACTCCAGTTTCCCCTTTTGCTTTTATTGTAACAGAGCCAATTGAGATCCAGAGTTCATGTCTTCAGGGCTACTGGAAAAAAAATTACTCAAGCCACTGCTCACATACCCACTATTTATGATATGCCTAGAATATGACTGGGGAGATAAGATGAGGACTCTTGAAATGATAACAAAATCAGACTTTTTTCTCTTTTTTTCTTTAATGTTTTATTGAAGTGTAATTGATTTATGTTAGTTTCAGGTGTACCAAAGTAATTCAGTTATACATACACATACATATATATTTTTTCTTTTCAGATTCTTTTCCATTATATGTTATTACAAGAAACTGAAATGAGACTTTAAGTACATTTCAAATGAGCGATTTAGATAAAGGTGAGATTTCTACTTAGAATATTTGCAGAAACTTTGAAATCTCTTCTCCTCCTCCTTTATTCCCTGCCCCTTTTCTCTGACACCAACCAACCAGCTTTCTTTCCCCCTTTGCTTATGCCCTCTGGCTAGTACATCTGGGCATAACTGGAAAATAGCACTGGAATGTAACTCAGCTGTGTTCAGAAGTCCAGGACGTTCTGAACATGTGGAAGCTGGCTGTCAGCTTAAGGAAAGCAGAGCTTCTCAGGTCCAAAGTTCACAGGAATCACCTGAGGACCTTGTTAAAAGGCAGATTCTGATTCTCTTGGGGGCCTGGGAGTCTGCATTTCTAGCAAGTCCTCAAGAGATGCTTCCATGCTGCTGGGCTGTGGACCACACTGACAGCAAGCTGCTAAGGCACCGTCAGACTGGCTGAAACAATGGCTTTAGAGTTACATGCACTGGAGACGGAATATTGGGCTGTCATTTAGGGGCTGGTTGACCTTGGCTAAGTTATTCCACCTCCATCGAAGTTTCTCCTTCTGTTACGATAACATCTTACTTACGGGGTTGCTATTAGCAACGTGCTTTCTGGCATCCTTGGTGTTTCTGAGGATGGTTTTTATGCACAGGGAAGATTTTTCAGGGGCCATTTTGGTATTAAACATTGATATTCAATTTAACTAAAGTTACAACTTCAAAAATTTGATCACTTGGACTCAGGAGGCTCATGTTGGTCTGAATCTCAGCTGTACCACATACTAACTCCAGCCTTGGACGAGTGACTTATCCTTGCGTATGTCAACTCGTGATCTTCACAACAACCCTGAGGCAATGCCGTGGTTACCACCTGCGAGGTCTCAACTTTCCACCTCACTAAACTGGGAATACCAATAGGGGGTTGTCAGGAATAGGTGAGTTCATGTGTGAAAAGCACTTAGAAAAGGCTTGGCACGTGAGAAAGTGTGTACTATCACTGCTCGTGAAGCCTCAGGGTTCAACTCATAGATAAGTCTTTGTTTTCTGTTTATAAGTTTAGCAAATTTTAGCAGTCCTTTTGTAAAGTGGCATTTGCCACTAAAGGTGGTTCTGACCATTGATTAGGACGTGTGAGAGATTTCCCCAAACTGCCAAGCAATGCTCCTACACCAGCACGCGTCCTGACACCATCTACCTGGAGGGAGCATCCAACCCCTCAGGTTAAAGGCTCAGTTTCACAAGACCCCCCTCCCCTCCCCACTGTGCTTCTGACCAGTGACTAATAGATCAGAGGTTCCAACGACCCCCTCCTTGGTTTCCATTAATTTGCTACAAGGGCTCTCAGAACTAAGAGAAACAGTTCACTTACTAGATCACCTGTTTATTATAAAAGAATACAACTCAGGAACAGCCAGATGGAAGAGAGGCCTGGAACAAGACACAGGGAGGGGCATGGAACTTCCATGCTCTCTGCAGGTGAGTCACTCTCCCAGAATCCTTCACGTGCTCACCAACCCAGAAGCTCTCCAAACCCCATCCTTTTGGGTTTTTATGGAGGATTTGTTACACATGCAGGATTCATGAAATCACTGGCCATTGCTAATCCAACTCAATGATCCCTTTCCTAGGAGGTCAGGGTGGGACTGAAAGTTTCAACCTTCTACTCTTGTGGATGGTTCCTCTGGTGAGCAGCACCCCATCCTTAGGAGACCTAGGGACATTCCAGAAGTTATGCCACTAAGATGAAAAATGACAGCTTTGTAGCACTCTTCACTTAGGAAATTCCAAGGACTTTAGGAGGTCTTGCCAGAAATAGAGACTAAGATCAAATATATATTTCTTATTATAACCACAATATCACAACAACGTACTTTATCTTATATGCTCCAAATTGTGTTTATAAATCCAGCGTTCCTTATTTTCTTTAAGGAATTCATCTGTCTATAAAACAAACCCTATCAAGTACCTAAATAATTCCCATAAATCTAAAACATTAGACTTACAAACATAGAAAGTCTAAGCAGTGGCATAGCAATGGGACTGATAAATGTGGCCTGCTCTGCATACAGACAATAAAGAGGTGCATCGCGTTATGTGAGGAGAATTTAAAAACAATAATAAAACCAATAAAACGTTTATTAGTCTGCTTTTTATTACCACTATGTACAGACATGCCAACAATAACCTTGATAAAACACTCCTCCCTGCTGGGCTGGGCCACTCCTACTGTCTGTGCCCTGATCTTAATTCCTCTCTAATGTTCCAAAACTACTTAAAATCTTAGCCAAATTCTCTTACTTTTCAATTAAAAACAACAAATCTAGTTGCTTCTAGGCTTATCTATTGATTACTCTGTCATTAAATAGTATAAATAATTAAAATACCAAATATGCATTTTCCCCCTAAACATAGCTCAAAATATTAATACTATATGTTTGACTTATATCATCATTTATACATTTCATTATAAAATTTCCCAGGGTTTTATAATGTGAACTCAGTAATGAAACATTTGTCATAGAAGCAGAACAGCATAGTGAGTTAAGATGACAAAATCTTGGTCCAGACTGTCTGGCTTTGAAGCCTGGCCCTGCCACTTGCCAGCTGTGTGACCCTGGATTAGTTATATAACCTCTCTGTTTCCTCATTTATCAAATGGAGATACTAATAGCAAGTAGCTTTCTCATCAGGGGACGAAATAAATTATTATATTAAACTGCTTAGTGTATGTTAAAAGTTGATTGATCATAGAAGTGCAGGTTTATTTCTGAATTCTCTTTTCATGTTATTGACTTACTTGTCTGTTTTTAGAACAATACCATCCCATCTGGATTATTGTAGCTTTGCATCAAGTCTTGAAATCAGGTATTACAAATTCTCCAGTGTTCTTTTTCAAAGTTGTTTTGACTAGTCTTCACTAACGAGGCTGTGTTTTCTTTGTGGGAAGGTTTTTAATTTTAAGTTCAATTTCTCTAACAGATATTGGGCCCTTCATGTTTGTTAGAAAAACTTCTTATTCTGTCAATTTTGCTAATTTGAGTCTTTCAAGGATTTTTTTTTTCCATTTAACACAACGTCACATTTATTTGCATAAATATTTTTATAATGGTTATCAGCCTTTTCAAAAGTATATAGGTTCTGTAGTGTTGACCTGAAACAAATAGGCTGCCAGGTATTTCTCTAGCAAAGAAGGGTTTATTTGAGATCAGCAGAGAAGGGCAACTCAGGGTCTGCAATCATGGCGAGCCAGGTGCAAGTCCCCGCACAGTAACGGGAGGACAACCCTTTTACAGAGAGGAAAGGAGGGTGGAAAAGTTGCGGTGACAAAAGAGTCCATGGCTTCTCATTGGCTGAGTCCTTGCCAGGAAAGAGGAGTCTTTCTCCTTCCTGTTGGGCTCGTCTATTTTCACAGGGCGCGAGAGCTCCCCCTGCTGGTCTTCCCACTATATTTAATTGAGGTTTCTTAATTTTTTTTTTTTTTTTTTTTAAATAGTAGTTAGGCCCCTTGTTTATTCTGGGTATTGGTAATTTATGGGGTATTTTTTCTTTTCTTCTTCTTTTTTTTTTCTTAATTGGCCTTGTTAGGGCTTTACACGTATTGTTAACCTTTAAAAAAACAAATTTTTACTTTGTTGATTTTCTCTATTATTTATCTGTTTCATTGAAGTAGTAATACTTGTTTTATCTTTATTATTTCCTTCCTTCTCTTTACTTTGGGTTTAATATTAAGCTTTTCTTTTTCTAAGTGTTTAAGTTGGAAGTTTAGATCTTTGACGTCTAGGCGTTTTGTGTTTCAAATATAAGCAAATTAAGCTATAAATTTCCCTCTAAGCACTGTTTTAACTGCAGCCCACACATTTTTATATGTTGTGTTTTAATTTTTACTCAAAGTATTTTTAGTTCAAAATATTTTCTAATACATCTTATGATTTCTTTGATCTATGAGTCATTTAACAGTGTGTTACTTAATTTCCAATTATTTTTCTTCCTATAGGCCCTTGCCTCCCCCCTCAAGCTGTCTTCCTGGCCCCTCTGCCTCTGCAGTTCCTTTTGCATTTATATAAGAGGAGATGGGATGTAGGGTGGGTGAAATGGGTGGAGGGGGTCAAAAGTACAGATTTCCAGCTGCAAAACAAATAAGCCATGGGCATATAATAAACAGCATGGTGACTATGGTTAACATATTGTAGTGCATATCTGAAATGGCTAAGAGGGTGGATCTTGAGAGGTCTCATCACAAGAAAAAGAATTTTGTAGCCAAGTATGGTGACAGATTTTAACTGGACTTAGTGTGTGTGTGTGGTTATCATTTTGCAACATATACAAATACCAAATAAAAAAGAACTTTACTGAAATCTTAAGAAAAGATGAGGCCAAGGCTGATGCTTTGAGGATGACGATTAGACTGATTTTTCAATTCAGATGAAGTATGATTGATTAGAAGTTGCTATGTGCTCAATGTTGTGATCTTCTTCCTTATCAAAAGCTTCCAGGACTAGCATCACAGTTAGAGGTAGAGAGGATGCTCCTGGTTCCTTGATTGTAAATGTTTCCAAGTTTCTAGGGCTGAAGGCACCTGCATCATGCTCTGGGAAAGGATTTCTGTGGTCCATATTGTTGACACACTGTTTATCTCTAGCATTATTTTTACTGTAGGGTGAGGTATATTCTGATATTTTGAGGGACTAAATTTTTACTTTCTTTCTCTTAAGGTATAGAACTTCTGATACAGGTTTAAGACAATGTGGAGTCCACAGGGACCAGTGGGACTGGTCCCACTGGAAGAGTGAATTTCTGCTGGTGGGGACAGGTTGTGGGTCCAGAGGCCATAGGACAGGCTGCTCAATCTCCCTGTCATCTGCTCCTTCTGATAAAGTCCAGGAGACATTTCTCTAAGGGTGGAGAACACATGTTGGTGAACATCTGGGGGACTTGCCTAGAGGATTCTGCTATAAATATCCCTTAGGAACTCATCAGGATAAAAGCAGAGGGTGGCAGAAGAGGAGCACGTGGGCTGTGTCATCATCTTGTCCTCTACCATGCCAAACATGAGCAGTTTACTACCAATGCAATGACAGCTCATAGTAAGTGCGAACAGTTATGATGCACAGGCACTGTGCTAAGTCTTTCATATCTTCTTTCTTTATTTTAATTTCATTTTTTGTTGAAGTGTAGTTGATTTACAATGTTAGTTTCAGATATAAAACAAAGAAATTCAGTTTTATATATATACATATATATTTCTTTTCATATTCTTTTCCATTAAATGTTATTATAAGATATTGAATAGAGCTCCCTGTGCTATCCAGCAGGTTCTTGCTGTTTATCTATTTCATACATAGCAATGTGTATCTGTTAATCCCAAACTCCTAATTTGTCCCTCCTCCTGCCCTTTCCCCTTTGGTAACCATAGTTTGTTTTCTATGTCCATGAGTCTGTTTTTGGGTTGTAAATAAATTTGTATCATTTTTTTAGATTCCACATATAAGTAATATCAAATGATATTTGTTTTTCTCTGTCTGACTTACTTTACTAAATATGATAATATCTAGGTCCATCCATGTTGCTACAAATGGCATTATTTTATTCTTTTTTATGGCTGAGTAGTATTCCATTATATATTTTATATATATATATATATACACACACCCCATAACTTCTTATCCAGTCATCTGCTGATGGACATTTAGGTTGTTTCCATGTCTCAGCTATTGTAAATAGTGCTGCTATTTCATATCTTCTTTAAATCACACGCATACTAAATACTGTTGCTACCAGCCCCTCTACACTTGAGGAGTTAAGTCACTCCTCAGGTCACTTACAAAGGTATTTTCTACAGATATGCTTGCACCCAATACAGCTTACCAGAAACAAAGAGACCCTCCTCCCTATCCTGGGCATCTGGTCACTTTCTATAATAGAGCCAACATTGATTCTGGGGCAGTTGGGAGTCACATGTATTTTGAAAAGCTCCCAGTAGAATAGACATTACAATGATGGAGGCATTTTCATGCAGCTGTGTGGTCTCAGTTACACGACGAAACACAAGATGCAGAGAAAGATGTTCCCCACAAGCTGCAGATTGACAAGGATCAAGCGCTCCTCCAGTCCCACTGCCGGCTCAGCCCAGAGCTGATAGGCTTGAATTTATTCCCCAAATAATAACTCCAGACTTAAGAATTCATTCTTAATGCTTTAGGGGAAATTTCCACATCCTACATTAATAATCATAAGAATTCAGTAGCATTGTCATGAAGAACCCTTAGAAGATTATTCTGTTTCCTCACGTAGAAACAGCTTGATAATGAACTGATAAACAAGACCTTGAGAAATGAAAATTTACAACACAGTACTTGTCATTCTGATGTGTTTTCAATATGAGGATTCTAATAATGTACCTCCTAAACATTTATTATGATATTAAACAGACAAGAGGCATGTCGGTGAGAGTGAGCCAGCTCCGCTTCTCCCAATTTTCTGCTTTAATAGCAAATTCCTGGATGGAGGGCTGGCTTCATGGTCCTGCCACCTGTGCAGCTGCTCCTGGCCCTGCTCAAGGGAGGACCCTCTATTCACTTTAAAGCTCTGCTGTCATCAAGGGATTTTCTTAATAATTTTATCTCTGAACTTACCTTTTGGCAGTTAAGTCCGATGGGACATGGGGACGTGCGTGGAGCGGAGCTCTGCCCAGTGTATATGTTCACATTTCCGGAGCCCACCTGTACACAGTGCCGGTGACCCCCTGGAGCGTGGAATTCCAGGGACCCAGAGTCCCTGGGACTGTGGGAGTCTCAAAAGGACACCAGGTGGGCGTGGTGTGTATAGGACTGAGCATGTCGGGGTGCTGCCAGGCCCAAGAGGCTGAGTTTTCCGTTTGAACAGGAACTTAAAAATGTTTTTTTTTTTAATTGAAGTATATTTGATTTACAATCTTGTGTTAGTTTCTGGTGTACAGCAAGGTGATTCAGTTATACATACACACATACATATATATGTTCTTTTCAGATTCTTTTCCATTATAGGTTATTATGAGATATTGAATGTAGTTCCCTGTGCTGTACAGTAGGACCTTGTTGCTTATCTATTTTATGTACAGTAGTGTGTATCTGCAAGTTCCAAATTCCTCATTTATCCCTCCCCCAACTCTTTCTCCTATGGTGGCCATAGTTTGTTGAACCAGAACTTGCTTCAAGCCCAGAAGGAAGGCACGGGCATTCTAAGTACATGAAGGACCAACAAACAGCCCCTTTGCCTCAGGTCACTTCCAGTGTCAGCTCATCACTCACAGTCATACTAACCATTACAGTGATGTTAAGGGAAAGGGAAATGCTGGGCAACCCACGTTCCCCTCCTCTCAGTGCATCTTTACTCATCAACAAGCTGAAGGTTGAGAGCCTTGATAGGATATATGCACATGAAAAAGCGAAACGGGGCAAATGGTATAGCTCAGTGGGTAGAGCACGTGCTTAGCCTGCACAAGGTCCTGGGTTCAATCCCCGGTACCTCCACTAAAAATAAATAAATAGACAAATCTAATTACCTCTCCCCCCAAAATAATAATTAAAAAATCCAAAATTAAACAGCTGGTGAGAACAAAATACGTAGTAGTAGTAATGCACTACAAATGTAATCGAGAATTTTCATTTTTCTTTACTTAGAACGACATTCCATGGCGTAGCTAAAACAGCATGACAAATCAAGACAGAGAGTGCAGAAGGAAAAAGCTTTGTGTTTTAGTACCTTTCATGACACACATTCCCTGCTTTTTGAACCAAGGAGCCTCATTTTCCTTTTGCACTGGGCTCTGCGAACTGAAGCTGGCCCTGTCGGGAGGAGCCATCTCCGCAGCTGACTAGCAACAGCCAGCTTCCCGCTCCTTCCCTTTCCTTTCCAGCTGGCCATTCCTAGCTTTCTCCACCAGCTCATCTTGACAACCTCTAGATGGAGACTTGCCCTGCAGTCCTGAAAGCACATGAAAGCTTCCCAATGAAGGCAAAATGTTGGCTCAGTATCAAGAACTCGAATGATGCTGGGGCCCAGGGTCAGATCACCTGGCTTCTGACTCCTCCCTGCGGTGGAGTTCGAGTTCCCCTTCCTTGTCGCCTCCCACAGTTGTAAACTGGCTGCGGGCTCTGACGCGGGCTATCTGAGTCTTCTCCTTTGTTGTCTTACCTCCTGGGTCTGACCTTGAGAAGCAGTCACGTTCCTCCTCTGGACTGGTCCCTTGATTCCAGACCCCCAGGTCCACCTTAACCAATGACTGCTGTATTTTTAATAATTATTTTTTGAATAGGTCATACATGCACTTTGCACAAAATTCAAAAGATGCAAAAGAGTACACGGTGAAAAGTGGAACTCCCTCTCAACCTTGCCTCTGACTCACTTGTATAAATCCCAGAAGTCAGTTTCTCTAATCGGCTTTTCATACGTACATTGAGACATTTTATGCCTGTGTGTGTGTACACATGTAGCCACGTATACCCATGTGTGTAAATATGAGCACACACACGTATATATGCTTTTCATATTTTTAAAACCATAAATGGAGCATATGCACCATTTGTTCACCTAAGAATAAATCTTAGAGATTCTTCCACATCAGTACATATTGGGCTCAATTATTCCTTTTAAGGGCCGCACAGTAGTTTTACTGTCCTCTTTGAAAGACATTTCGATTATTCCTACTATTTTGATATTTCAGACGATGCTAAAATGAACTTCTTTCTTGCACATGATTTCACACATTTGTGAATGTTTTTAGATTTTTTTCACATAAGGAAGCATTTATTTGAGGTTTAACATGAAACCATACAAATAAAATTTATATATAAACATAAATTCATATCGAGTCATAACAAAGATAGCAAAAGACAAAGCAAAAACAAAGAAAACTAATTGGCGGCTATGAACAGTTGGGCACAGTTTTGTCTGGTAGCCTGAAAAGTCTTTTACAAAATTATCACCTTAGACCAGTCTTCAACGCTGTCCTGCAAGATGAGTTACTTTAGCAGTCTCCTCCTGTTTTCTCCAATGTCTTCCTTTGATATGGCTGGTAACTTTTTGGGTGATTGCCTCCCCCTCAAGACGCCTTGCCATAAGTGCTCTGCTGGCCACTGGAGTCTGCATATCCCTGCATGTCTTTGCCACTCCAACAGGGGAACAGATAATTCTTCTTGGGTCTTTTCCTATGCATGGATGTGCAGGGTCATGGAGCACAGACCTATCTGAATCCACTAAGTAGTGTCCATCTGTTTGGTGGGCTTCTTCCTCCTTGCCAACGCTTAGAACTGTTAGTGTGGTTTTAATTTGCATTTACCTAATTGCTAATAATGTTGAACTTTTTTATGTTTCCATGTGCCCATGGGCCATTCTTCATCAGTGAAAAGCCAGCTGTGTCTTTTGTCCAATTTCTATTGGGTTGTCTTTTTATTTTTTTCAGTCTTCTGATACCAACTCTTTGTGAATTACATGTGTTGTAAAAATCATTCCTAACTTTGTGGCTTATCTTTCTACTCTCCTTATGATAACTTTCCACGAACTGAAGTTCTTAATCTTACATTTGTTTAATGTATCAATCCTGAACTTTATGACTTGTATCTTTTATACTGATTAATGAAATCCTTTTCTGCCTTAATATAAAAAAGGTAGACTCTTACACTATTGTCTAAATGTTTTATGGTTCTGTCTTTCATATTGAAGCCTTTAATCTACTTAAAATAAATTTTTACATAATGAGAGGTAGGAATCCCATTTCGTGTTGACTTTATGGATAACCGATTGGCCATGACTTTTGATTGTGCAACATATTGAATCGTTCCTCCTTTTCCCACTGTTCTTCAGTTTTCTTTCTATTGTGAAACAAGTTATCGTACATGTGCGGGTTTGCTCTGGGCTCCCTATTCCTTCTTGCTGGTCAACTTGTCTGTACCTAACTCAGTACCACACTATCTTAATTACTATAGTTTCATAAGTTTCCGTATTTCAGGGGAAGTCAGTCCCTCCACTTTATCCGTCTTGCACTGCTTTGCTCGTTCACATAAATTTGAGTTTATCAAGGCTTCAAAAAATCCTCCTTGGGTCTTGGCTGGAATTGCGATCAATCTATAAGTCAACGGGGGGAAGATCTGGTATCATTATTAAAGTATTGTCTTCTTACCCAGTAACACGTATGTCTGTTACTGTACTGCTTTTTTTCTTTACTGATTTAAACTAAAATTCATAATATTTTTCATGATGGGTTTTCACATATTTAGATTTCTCCTTGGATAATTTATATTTTGTTGCTATTAGAAATAGTGTTTTAAAAACCCATTTCTGACTAATTGTGGCTGGTGAATAAAAAAGCAGTGGACTTCTTAATATTGGTTTAGTACCCAGCAAGAGTGCAAATTCTTCTGTGTGGATTATTTTGGTCCTGATTTCTCTTGGCAGAAACATTGGCAGATGCAGTCTCCTCCCGATGGGGTATCTGTCTCCGCCCTGTCTCACGGACCCGCTGCGTCCTACAGTCGCAGACTCCCTGTGTGGTTCTTTACCCATTCCCTTTGTGCCAAATCAGGTCTCGGTAAGTGCCTGTCGCGCTCCCATACACACCTTCCCGTTGACTCTGCCCCTCAGATGGGGCCACTTACTTGTGCTTTCTCCTTGGGTTTGGGCTCGCAGCCACAGGCATTCTCTCTGAGCGTCTTCCAGTGCCCATCCTGACTGTCACTGCATCCAACTGCTCCTCTTTCAATACTAGAGTTTGGGGTTAGATACACCTCAGGTTCACTGAAGACAGAATTTGCATTTCTGTCTCTCAGACTCCTTATGGCTTTGAGTTGATATTTTAGAGAAAAGCTGCCACTTTGACTTGGCCACTTAAAACTTTTCTGTGGGCTTCTAACTTTGTTGTTGGAACAGTCTCATCTGGGGTCTGTGTCTCCGGCTCCATCCCACCTCTCAGGCTTGCCTCCACTGTTGTGGTTCAGGAAAGATGGCACGCCCAGCCCCTTGCTACCTGGGTGGCCAACACTGCCTGCTGGATGGGGCTGTGAAGGATGCCTCTCGGTATTAATCAGTGATGATGGATAAAACCTTGCCCTTTTTTTTCATGACTTTTTTTTTGTTTTTGTTTTCTTTTGGGGTGGGGAGGTAATTAGGTTTGTTTATTCTTTATTCATTTATTTATTTATTCATTTTAACGGAGGTACTGGGGATTGAACTCAGGCCTTGTGCATGCTAATCGCACACTCTACCACTAAGCTCTACCCTCCCCTCTAAGCCTTACCCTTTTAAAGGAAAGAGAATGTGTCAGTTCTTTCAGTCACTCTTGAGAAAACTAATTAGATACCAAACTGTTCCTATGGGACCTGAAAGCTGTGTATTTTTATATCTAGCAATAGAAGAGCTTGTGGCTTTATCCTTGAGAAACGTCCCATCGGTTTTCGATTTCAAGCTCACGTCATCTGGAGGCTCACCCTCCAGTGCTTTCCTGCAGGCAAAGCAGGACATTCTCACGGCAGAACTCGTAACGGGTTCTCCAGTCATTTTCTTGTGTCAGTGGTTTCCTAAATGGGGACTAAGACAATCAAGACCTTATTTTATTACTCTTTTATGTAATCAGTCTACATTTTAAAAGGAAAAAAAAAATAGAAGAAGGGTTGCACCGTTGTAGCTGTCAGCTCCGTGCTGTGGGAAGGAGGCTGGCCAGGCTGATAGGAGACTAGCCCCCGTTTCCCCGTGCCTTGGTTGTCTGTGTGTCTTAGAGGAGATGGGAGAGGGAGGCAGCCAGGAGGCTTTTTGCAGAATGATGAGCTGTGATGCGGCGCTCTGAGCACCGGCTCTGAGGTCAGACTGCCGGGATTCCAGCCCTGACACTGCCGCCAAGGAAAGTGTGATTTGGAGCAAGTTCTTAATTTCTCTGTGCCTTGCTTTCTTCTTCTGTCAAAGGCGCTAAAGATGCAGTAACAGCCCCTCTGCAGGTTTTTTGAGGAGTAAAGCAGATAATGTACACAAAGGGTCTGGCAAGTAGGACTTAATAAATATATCTTACTAATGTTATGATAGGGCAGAATCCTATCTTTTTTTAATTGAAGTATAATTAGACTTACAATGTTGTGTTAGTTTCTGGTGCACAGCATAGTGATTCAGTTATATATATATATATTTTTTTTTTTTTCAGATTCTTTCCCATTATAAGTTATTACAAGATATTGAATATAGTTGCTTGTGCTATACAGTAAGTCCTTGCTGTTTATCCATATTATACAGTAATGTCTGTTAATCTCAAATTCCTAATTTATCCCCCTCCCTTTCCCCTTCAATAACCATAAATTTGTTTTCTATGTCAGTGAGTCTATTTCGGTTTTGTAAGTAAGTTCATCTGTATCATTTTTTTAGATCCTACATGTAAGTGATATCATACGATATTTGTCTTTCTCATCTTATTTCACTTAGTATGATCATGTCTAGGTCCATCCATGTTGCTGCAAATGGCACTATTTCATTATTTTTGATGGCAGAGTAGTATTCCATTGTATATA
The DNA here is from genome assembly GCF_036321535.1 of Camelus dromedarius. Classification (NCBI taxonomy): domain Eukaryota; kingdom Metazoa; phylum Chordata; class Mammalia; order Artiodactyla; family Camelidae; genus Camelus; species Camelus dromedarius. The sequence continues at coordinate 75,552,366 of NC_087441.1, forward strand.
TGTACCACATCTTCTTTAGACAGTCATCTGTTGATGGACATTTAGGTTGTTTCCATGTCTCGGCTATTGTAAATAGTGCTGCTATGAACATAGGGGTGCATGTGTCTTTTCAAATTAGAGTCCCCTCTGGGTATGTGCCCAGGAGTGGGATTGCTGAATCATATGCTAAGTCTACTTTTAGTTTTTTAAGGACTCTGCATGCTGTCCTTCATAGTGGCTGCACCAAACTACATTCTCACCAACAGTGTAGGAGGAAGGAATCCTTTCTTTATAATGAAATACTAATAAGAAGGGTCTAGTTCTTGATGCTGAGACCCTAGGAGAGAAAGTGTGTGGGTGGGAGGACCTGCAGGTGGCACCTCACAGCTGCGACTATAGATCATCTCTTGTGGCTGGCCCTCTGCGCCCTGGTGCTGCAGTCAGAGGTCCTCTCTGCCAGCCAGTGTCGAGGGCTCAGGCAGTCACCACGCCAACAGTGAGAAATGCAGCTCCACCCACGTTGGCTGTGTCCCTTGTGGTTGATGTAGCACTTGGATGTCCATTTTCCTCTTTGCCCCTTTTAACAACCCTATGAGCAGAGCTTTGTCATCCCCCTTTAGGAATGAGATCTAAGCTAAAGGACTCACCCAAGGTCATGCTACTGGTGAGAAGTGAAAGCTCTTCTCAGACCCAAGTCTTCTTTTTTTTCCTGTGCTCACTTTTCTAAATTGACTGTTGTGACATTTGGAGACTGACCACAACAGCCTCTGACACACACTCTCCACCATGCTGCTCAGCCCTCGGGTCTAGAAGAATGACCAAGGGAGCTTTTAAAATGTGGACTCTTAGAGCATCTGAGGTGCAGAAAGGATTCTGCCATCTTCGTGTCCCTGGATGTCTGTCAGCATCTTCCTGTCCCTCCGTCTGTCCTGCACTGCATTTGGCCGCCCTTCCTTTGAGATGATAGCTTGGACTTATGGACACTCCTTAGTTCATGAGACACAGTGGCAGGTGGCTGTGCTCACAGCCAGCCCAGGACACTACACTCGTGAGGGGCTGGGGATGAGTAAGCCCGACGCAGTCACTGTCCTGGCAGAGTCCACTGCAAGTGCGAAAAAGGTCAAGTAGATCGTCCCTGCCGCAGCGAGATGAGGCTGGTACATCCATCTCTAGAATATTATAGAATGTTCCATCTCAAACCTGCCCCTTCAGTGTTTTTGCTTGTACGTAGCTGTGTACATGTCCCTGTGTTTGTCATTAGCACAATCTGGAGGAGACATCGAATTCTGGGCTCATGAAGGCTCCACATTTTTAATTTTACATGAAATTTACATGAAATTCCTGTAGACCTAACACAGACCTCTACTTATTTACATGTGACAGTTCCCTCTTTATATCATCCTCCTTGTCCATCATTCTCCTTTTCCTACCATGCATAGTATGAAATATCTCCCCACAGTCATCTTGGACAATAAACACCATGACCCTACATTTAATCAGTGACATTACTTATCAGGTGCTCTTGCTTATCTGTATTACTGGATTCTCAGATCAGTCTGGTGAGGCAGAGAGAAGACTCATTCCTTTGTTTAGAGAAAGGAGGCAGACGTTGAGGCTTAACTACGATGACCCAGCTGGTCCCTGGTAGAGCTGGAAGCAGACCCGTTCCTCTGACTCTGGGTGCAGGGCTGTTCAGATCAGCAAGTGTGGAGCAAAACTGTGGAGACTGGAACCTGCCTGACCTGGACTGGACTCCCTCACCGTCAGCTTGGGAGTCCAGACACCTCTTTTTAGCGGTACCAATCATGACCCGCACAGCCCAGGCCTCAGAGCTGTGTTCTGAGTATTGATGGTGACAAGCTAAGTAAATCACAGGGTGGAGAGCAGCGAGTACCCCAGGCCCATTAAACACGGGGAGAACGAGCACTTCTAAGAGCTGTTTAGGGGCTTTACAAGGAAACATACGCATGTACAAAAGGAGACCAACCCCGCAGCCTTTGAAAGCCACCAGGAAAACTCACCTCAAGCAAGGACTACGGCTTCTATCAGACAGAGATTAAATGTCCGAGTCTGTTTCTATCATTTCCTTTCTTGGCAGTTTTGACCTTCCTTTCATAAAATAATAGTCAGTAACTGCATGCATTTTTCAGAAGGTCAGCTAATTCCTTCTTTGCTCTGTTGATCATTTTTATTGGATCACTTTTTTATTTGGGCGCATAAGATACTGGAGATAGTCAAAGCAAGGCTGTGTGCATGGTAGGCAACACACAGTTATTACTGGGCAGATTCACCAGGGAATTTAAAGATATAGTCCCAGAGCGAATGGTGTCCAGAGCTGGCAGGAAGCCCTGTTTGAGTATTTATGTGACCACCCAAGCAGCTGGAGATGCAGCGTTTGTGACTCACTGGCTTTAGACGTGGCTTCCCAGTGAATAAAGCAGCTTTATGAAAATCAATAGAGTGACTACCATTACCGAGTGCATTACTTCAAAGATATTAAGAACCATAAATCAAACATGTCAGCTGGAAAATAATGATAATGTTATGTACAAACAAGAATGCATGATACAGGCTGAGGAATTGGCCAGAAGCTTATTCTAAGGAAAACAAACAGTTGCTCTTGGGTTCTGGTTGTGTGTGTGTGTGTGTGTGTGTCTGTGTGTACATCACTTTTAAGGCAGTTTGTCACAGTCTTACAAAGCAAAATATACAATTTTGTAATCACTGACAGACAGTTGGAAGGGACAAGAAATTCAGTCGTGCTGAAAGATTTGGCTGGAATCGCCTCCCCTCTGCCAGCAGAGGTGGGCCTGGCTGGGAGGGCCCGCCTCAGCGCCGGGTGCACCCGCGCAGCCCGACAGAGCTGAGGCTGTTCCAGAACGGCTACGGCGCAAACTGCCTGATGTGCTAATTAACTTGAATCTTGGAGAGACAGCCGAAAACCGAGTCTGACTGCCCCTGTGATGCTCACAGCCCTGCTACGACTCCAAGGGATTCCCACACGCTCGGGCCTCTGAGTCCCTCTCTCGCTGGGCAGCCCGTCCTGTTCTGAGGAAAGCAGACCCTTTCCTCGCAGACTGGTAGGAATTTCTGAAACCTGGTTCAGCTCCGTTGGAACCACCCGGCGTCATCTCAAGTATCTGAAGGTCACCTTCAGGTACACAGCCCCTGGCTTCTCCAGCTGTTCCTCGGCTGTCACGGTTTCCCGTCCTTCTCTGTTTTGACTGGGCCTCCCCAGACGTGCTCCGGGATCCGCTCCCGTCTTGAAGGGCGATGCCGGCACGAGGAACGTCGTGGTCACCTCACTAGCGCAGGGTACAGCGGCACCGGCCCCTTCCCCGTTCCTGATGTTACATTCCGTGTGGGTAATGACACACAACTCAGGGTTAACAACTCGGGGTTGTTAATGATAACAACTCAGAGTTCTAAACCCTACAGGCGACCTATATTTGATGAAATGGCACTGATTTATTCGTTCAATATCGATCGAGCACTCGCTGTGTGTCCGGTGCTGGGCGGCTGCCGAGGCTGTATCCTTCCGCCTACAAAGTCTGGTATAAGAGGTCAGAGGACCCTAAATGTGGTTAATTAGAAACCGGCATGACAAGGGCTGTGGCAGAGAACAATTCAGGGCTTTGATCACACGGAGGAGGGACACAGACACCAGCCAGGAGTCGTTGTGGTGACCGCAGTGGTGGAGAACCAGGAGGCTAGGGCGAGGCTTCTGGGAAGATGCAGAGCTGGGCCTGATTCCTGATGGATGATGGGGACCGGGCTGGGGGTGGGGGTGGGGCGTGGCAGTCCAGGCAGCAAGTTTAGCAGATGCCAAGCCTCAGGGGCAAGAGAGGAACATGAACACCTGGGACTCCGAGTACTTAGGTGTTGGGGTGGGGCGTGCTGAGTGCTGAAAGGAGCGGCTGGAAAAGGATCTAATGTGGTCATGCCAAGGGGGTTAGATTTGATTCTGAGCATAAGGGGAACTATCCTAAGTAGGTGTGGAAGCCTCCAGCGGAGCAGAAATGGGAAACTGCAGGACCCTTGTGCAGCCATTGCAAGACCCAGAACATAGACACTGGGCCTGAGTGACGTGGTTCCCGGGGAGCTTTTACACAGCTTTACGTGGTAACATAGGCCGTTTTGGGTGTGGACCTCAATTGGCATATGAAAGGTCCTGAGCCCATAGTTCTTTGGTCCTGTATCCCCGTGATCTAGCCCTCCCCTTCAATGTGAGCTGTTAAGACGACGGTACTTCTGGTATTCCCCCACCAGCTAAAAGAAAGGCGATGGGGACCACGTCCACCCGCAACCAGTGGACGTTATCTGTATCTTTTGCACGACTGGTTGAAATAAATCAAAGTAAACATAACATCAAACTGAATCCAAGTCCTCATTCTTGCCCATTTACCACCCTGAACTTGACCCCCCAGGGTGGCCTAATCCGGAGGGGAGGTGACCAATCTGATTTCCCGGATTGGAGACTGGGAACTTGCAGTGGCAGCTGTCCACAAGAGGGTGTGATTTCTCCAGCAGCAATCAGCAGCCCCGGTGTGGGTGGGAAGAAGGCTGGTGCTTTTCTGGACAGCAGAGGATGACCAGGGAGGCCACGGGGTTGAGGATATTAGGGAGTGTAGTTGGCCGAAAAAAAAAATAGTTCCCTAAAGATACATTCACTTCCCAATCCCTGAAATCTGTGAATATTACCTTACATGGCAAAAGGTGTGGTTAAGGGTCTTGAAATGGGTTACTTATCCTGGATTACCCAGGTGGGCCTTAAGTGTCTTCACACGCATCCTTAGCAGAGGGGCCGAGGAGACTGATACATGCAGAAGAGGAGGCAGGTGAAGACCGAGGCAAAGATTGGAGGGACGTGGCTACAAGTCAAAGAAGGCCTGGAGCCGCCAGAAACTAGGAGAGGGGCATTGAATTACTCTCTCCCAGAGCCTTTGGAGGGAGCATGATCCTGCTGGTGTCTTGATTTCAGACTTTTGCATCCAGAACTGTGAGGGAATAAATGCCTGTTGTTCTCCGCCTCCAACTTTGTGGTAAATTGTTACAGCAGCCATGGGAAACTGAGATGGTGAGAGAGTGGTTAATGTAGGGGACAAGGAGCCTGGCTTAGGTGGGGAAGACGGCACAGGTGAGGAGAGATGCTTTAAAGGGAGGAAACAGAGGTCTTTCTGGGTCCCTGGGGGACCAGGGAGCAAGAGTGAGACATCTGGATGGAGAGATGGTTGCGCTCAGGAGAGTTTCAGTTTCAGAGATTGAGTCGTGCAGCATAATGGTGACACTCTGTGTGGTCCCAGTAACCAAAGATGCTCTGAAGTGGAGTTGAGGAGTTGAAGGAGGGGAGAGACTAGGGTTCTGGGTGGGCTGTGCACATGGTCATTGCAATAACTCAGGGTTATGGCAGGAATTACTGAGAATCAGGTGCTACTGAGAAGTGAAGGGAGGTAGCAGGTAGGGATTGGGAGGATGGAGTGGGTTCCAGGTGGCAGAGCAAAAAGGCAAGACCTCAATGGAATCTGCATGGAGCTTTACTCAAGATGGATGAACCATGGTCTGGGAGAGACCCTGGAGCAAAGAAAATGCCCACCCTATCTTCTGACCGCCCCCAGTACATGGGAGGATGGAAAGTGAGCACCTGGGACTCGGGGGCTCTCCTGGGGCAGGGGGACAGGCTATAAAGACGTAAAGAACACATTCATGGAGTGATGGTGGATGGAGGGCTATTTATTCGTAAGTGATGTGATGTGATGTTGTATGTCAATGAATGCGACATATAATAGCACTTGAAAACTTATACCAAGTCAGGATCCGCCGAATGCCGCAGGAATAAAGATGCAACATTTCTGAGATTTGCACATGTGTCTGGCAGGTGGGGTGGGGTGGGGGTGGGTAACCAGTGCTTCAGTCCAGCTTAGTGTTCGCCAGCGCCTAGGTCTCCCAGAGACTGGCGAATTCGCTTCCTTGGTAATTCTAGTAATGGTCTAATTTTAGTTCGCAAATATCAAATTTTAGTAACCTTCAATAACTACTTTAGCAAGTTACTGTAAGGAACTTTTTAGAGACTTCATTATAAAAAGGGGGGGAGCTACAGAATCACCTGTCATTTTATTTGTCTCTAAGAGTCAACGCGGGGACCTGCAGTTTGGGAACACTTTGAAGACTCTCAGGAGGTCTTTCGTAATTTACAGCAGTCCTCCAGACTGATATTCTTGAATTAATTTGCAGTCTTTTGCTTCGTCACTTAACAAGTTACAAGCCCTAAAATGGTGTTGGTGCCGCTTCCCTATTCTTCCATCTGGTCCACCATAGGTCATGAGCGACTTCGCTGGAGGTTCCTTGAGCGCCACCAGCTTGAGCGAATGTATTAACGACACCCACTGTTTATTAAGCACTTATTACAGTTGTGGACATGTGCGTGTGTGTGAACAGATTCTGTGAGGAGGGCACATTGGCTCCTTAGTCACCAGCACTTTTGATCCGAGCAGTGTTTGTTACACAGTAGCAATTCTTGCTTAGAACTGAATTTTATAATTTAAGATGTCCAAAACATGTTCCTTCTGGTTTTGAAATGCAAAGGTTTATTGGCTCTCCCCTTGAATGTCATCTGATTGATATTAAAATATAGAATTTATTTCTACATTAACATCATTAGATTAGATCACTTCTTAAAATGTAGAGAAGATTGGAAGGGTGGGCCTTATCTAGCCTTTGGGTTTTAAGAATACCACAGGCCTTTTGACTTTTGAAGTTTGTATGTGGGGTCCAGCTGTGAGTGCTAAATTTCAGGAAGTACCTGGTGCGCATATCTGCCTGTGTTTCTTTTCAATTCATAGTTGGAAGACTCTTGATAGATTAGAGGGTCTGGTTGAAAATTCAATTAGTGATGAGATGAATGGAAAGTCAAAAGAAAATATCGTTTAAAGGAATATAAGGGCTACAACTTGAACTTTACAATACATAGATTAATCAGTGGTTTTTTTTTTTTTTTTGATTTGGTTTTTTGGTTCCCCTCCCTCTTATGATGTGTAACTGTCCTAATTCTAAGAGACCATGCTTTGAATTAGACTTAAATTTAAGGGTCACCACTTAATTTTGCATTTTTATTCAACATTATATGTGAGGTTAATAAAGTCATGTAATGCTTTCTAAAAATATATTTATATATTTATTAAGCACTTTACCTGGATAATGGTCGTTGACTCCTCCAAGCATCCCCGTGCAGGGGGCACTCTCAGTGGGGATGAGGAAGGCGCACTAGGTCAGCTAGCACATGGAAGAGGGGGATTCAATCCCAGGCAGAAAACTTCCAAAACCTCATCTTTGCTCACATTGCTGGGTAGCTTCAGGCTTCCTGGTGCCAGTCTTCCTAACACTGACAGAATAAAGGGCACCGTGTTCTTCTCTTAGTGCCCAGAGTCATCCCTGGGAAGCCCAGGTGCCTGGCATCCTCTGACCCTGCAGCGTGGCTGGCCCCCAGCCCTGTATGCCCTGAACCCAGGGTCCCGGGATGGACACCTCCATCCAGGAGGACTCTGCCTGTGTCTCCCCGACTGAGACCCTCTGGGTCTGGGCCTGAGAACCATCTCAGGGTCTCTTCTCCAGGGGAGCTTCTCTTTTGCCCTTTCCCCAGGGTTGAGGCTTCTCTCCTCTCACCTTCCACTTATTCTACTTCTACAGAGGTTCCCCCTCCCTGTCCCTGTCTTTCTCAGTCTGTTTTTTCCTTTGTCTCTCTGCCCACTATCCCGCCTCTCTCTGAAGACTCTGGTTACACAGATGCAAGATTTGCACTGTATCTTCTTTCTTTCTTTCTCAGTCTAGTAACCTGGTCTGCACAGGAAATACGGTCACCTGGTCAATACATGTCCTTATTGTGATGCTAAACTTGTTCCTAGTGACCCCAGCATCCTTTCCTAAGCCTTCCCAAACTATTCTTCTGACAATTAATCTTAGAATCCAGCTTCAGTTTATAGAATGAATGTCCACAGTTTATAGAATTTCTAGTTAGGACAAAAACAGAATAATGTTTGCCCATCTTTAAGCATTCAGCCTAGGCAGTGGGTCAGGGACCCCATCTGCAGATTCTTCTCATGTTCTGGGACCTAATTCATCAAGACCCAAGGCTTAAACCCATCTGGAGCACATAGAAGCTATCTTGACAGTCTCTCCGCCTTCCTCAAGCCCCCAACCCCTAACACTGTTCTGTTTTGTTGAGTGAAGATCATTCGCATTGACAGAGAAGACTAGACTAGAAAGAGTATTGGGGGCTGGTATCTGGTGTCCAGCAGGACCACACACACTGTGCACCCCAAACAGACAACCTGCATTTACCCCCTGGAGGATGTCTAAATGAACCTGTTTAGTTTACAGCTGAGGTAGCTAATAAGCACCAGAACGAAAATCCAGGTTTCCTGCCTCCCTGTCTATACACTTTGCATTTTTGAGTTAAGTTTTGCTAACATGTTCTCAAACTGAATATATCTAGATCACTAGATACATTTGGGACTTTAGGTCTTCAAAGCATTTTCCATTTTTTCTTATTTAAAGAGATTTATTTAGGGACACCTTACCAATTTATTTCATACTATGTAGAAAAACAAATGCAATATTTGAAGCTTGTGGAGAATAGTAAAAATGATACATTGGCATTGATTTTCGGATAACTGGGGTCTTAGATATATCAGAGGACAATGGCCCCCTTCTTTAAACTTATGAAGTACGTTGCTAGGATAGCCCTCTAAAATTCATTCTTTGAAATTCAGCTTGAAATAAAAGCCATAACTAAGTATAGATAAAATAATTTGCTATTTTATTATAAAATCATGTATGGTCATTGACAAAACACTTCTATCCACAAAGGGGAGTGACTGATAAAGACTTTCTCAGTGTGTATGTCCTGGGATTGATATAAAACACGGACAGATGACAAGTGAGGGGGGCCTGATGGAGTTCCCATCATAGACAGTTTATTGCCTTTCACACGAGGAACATTCAGGAACATCATCTGAGGCTGATCCTTGTAGAGGGTCTAGAGGTAGAGAGAGCAAGATCAAATCCTGCTGGATGAGGTACACAGTGAGGCCAGGGCCACAGAGCCAGGAGAGAAGGGCCCTCCCCACCATGCATGGGCACCAATCTATCCTTTTCTTTGCAGTCTGTGGGTGAAAAGTTCCACTCAGCTGAATGTCAATCTTTAATATTTATCAACTCTTCAAATAAAGGAAAAGAACAATAGATTAGGTTAAGAAGTAAGCTTGTCTATTTACAATAGCCAAGACATGCAAGCAACCTAAATGTCCACTGATAGATGACTGGATAAAGAAGTAGTGATATATATACACAATGGAATACTACTCAGCCATAAAAAAGAGTGAAATAGTACCATTTGCAGCAACCTGGATGAACCTAGAGATTATCATACCAAGTGAAGTAAGTCAAAGACAATTATCATATAATATCCTTACCATAAGAAAGTGACTAAGAAAATGGCACAAATGAACTTATTTACAAAACAGAAATAAACTCACAGACATAGGAAACAAACTTATGGTTACTAAAAGGGAAAGGGGAGGGATAAATTAGGAGTTTGGGATTAGCAGATACACAAAACAATATATAAAATAAATCAACATTAAGGTCTCACTGTATAGCACAAGGAACCATACTCAATATCCCACAATAAACCATAGTGGAAAAGAATATGAAAAAGAATATGTGTATATATGTATATAACTGAATCAGTATACAGTACACTAGAAACTAACACAATATTGTAAATCAACAATACTTTAATTTAAAAAAATTTTTTAAAAAGAGTCAGCTGGGATTGCCATGGCAGATGGAATTTCTGGGAGGGACGTGCTCCATGGCTGAGATGGAGGAGGCACATTCAGGGACCTGTGAGCAGCTCTAGAACTGAGAGCCTTCCTTGGTTGACATCCAACAGACAACTGGGACCCCAGGCTTACAGCCACTAGGAAGCGAATTCTGCCAGTAGTCAGAGGGAGCTTGGAAGAAACTACTTCAGGCTCTAGATGAGGACATCTCTAGCTGATATCTTTTTGTTTATTTTCTTTTGTTTTTTAAAAGGTCCTAAGTGACACTTTTTTTTTTGAGATGATGCTTCTTTTTTCTTTTATTGAAGTATAGTCAGTTTACAATGTTGTGTCAATTTCTGGTGTTCAGTCATACATATGCATGTATATGTTCCTTTTCATTATAGATTATTCCAATATATTGAATATGGTTCCCTGTGCTATACAGTAGAAACTTGTGGTTTATTTATTTTATATGTAGTAATTAGTATTTGCAAATCTCAAACTCCCAGTTTATCCCTTCCTACCCCCTTTTCCCTCTGGTAACCATAATTTTGTTTTCTCTGTGAGTCTGTTTTATAAATAGGTTCATTTGTGTCTTTTTTAATTTAGATTCCACATATAAGTGATATGGCATTTTTCTTTCTCTTTCTGGCTAACTTCACTTAGAGTGATGATCTCCAGGTTCATCCATACTGCAGTAAATGGCATTATTTTATTATTTTTTATGGCTGAGTAGTATTCCTATATATATATGCACTACAACTTCTTTATCCAGTCATCTGTTGATGGACAATTTAGGTTGCTTCCATTTCTTGGCTATTGTAAATAGTGCTGCTATGAACATTGGGGTGCATGTGTCTTTTCAAATTAGAGTTTTCTCTGGATATATGCCCAGGAGTGGGATTGCTGGATTCTATGGTAAGAATATGTCTGGTTTTTTAAGGAACCTCCATACTATCCTCCATAGTTCTAGCTGACATCTTGATTTCAGCCTTATGAGCCCCTGAACAGAGGACACAACTAAGTTGTGCCAGGCTGCTGACCCCTGGAGATGGTGAGATAATAAACCTGCATTGTTGTAAGCTGCCCCATTTGTGGTAATTTGTTACCCAGCAATGGCAAACAAATACAACTGTGTCCCAGGATTTTCTCTAAAATTAAACAGGTTTTCCTAAAGTCCTTTTGACTGTGCTCTGAGCCCCTTGGATGGATGAGGACGCCTTCAGGCATAGCTCAGTGACCATGGAAAGCCAACTTGGGATTTTAAATTGGTGTGAAAAACCTAGACAAAGCTTTAGCAATCACTGTTGGATGAGCATAGTGATTATGTGCACAGAAACTGGAATCTGGACTCCTCCAGCTTGGTATTTATGGAACATTGGATAAGTCCCTAAAGCACTTGTCTGAATTGGGATGCAAATATTTACCTTGTATACCTGGTGTGCAGTTTTAGTGAAATGCAGCAGTTAGCAGAGTGCTGGCTTGTAGTAAATATTTCATAATTGGTCACTATTATTATTCTAATTAAAAAGGAAAAGCTGTGGGGATGTTAAAGGACCATGATAACCAGGAGAAAAAAAGCAAAGTGTGTCTGGGGGAAAATGCATCTAGATGCTGGCTTTTGCTGTGGGTCACCAGCTATCACAGGTAGTCAGCAGCCAGATTTTATTCATGGGGAAACCTTCAGAGAGCCTGGGGACAGAGCAAGTGGCATTTTTTTTTTTTTTTTTTTTTTTTTTTTTTGCAGTGAAATAGATTGCATCTGCGGGTGATGTGTCAGTCACCCAAGGTCTATTCAGATTCTGTTCCTGTTCTGGATTTAATGCTCTGTCTATCTCACAGAACCTGAGGCCACTCAAAAGTGAAGCTGAAACTACAGATGATCAAGACGTGGAGCACACAGAAGAAAAGGGGAGGAGGTCATCAGACGGGTCTTTCAAACCTGGAGGAGAGGAAACGATTCTGTTTTCAAGGCTCGGGGCGTCCCCACTAATGGTAAAGGCATGTCTCTACTCCTACCAGACTTCAGAAACGCAAAAGGAGAGGGGAGAGACAGATACTTGTAACCTACAGATTTTTTTCCCCCAAAGCTGAATGGGCCCAATGCACTCCGCCTTTCCAAACATTAGACCAGGAAGCAGCTTGGGGAAGTTAAACCCATGAATATTTTATGTCCATATATTCCTGATGGAATTTGGTTATAAAATGGAAGATGTTTGAATGTTTATAAATTTAGTGTTAGAATCAAATTTATATGAATGTGTACAAATAGAATGTATACAATGATTCTTTTTTGAATTTCTGAAAAACTCGCTAAGGGGTTGTCAACCTCTTCTCTAGCCTTCAAAGACATGGATTTTGTTTCAAGAGTGTCTACACTAGGGCTAGTATCTATATGGATATTAAATGTTAATTTAACATCAACAAACATAGGAACAAACATTACCTTATCATTTTTATCTTACACAACATATTTATTACTTAGTATCTCTATTTTAATTTTTTTTAATTGAAATATGGTCAGTATACAATGTTGTGTCAATTTCCGGTTTATAGCATAATGTTTCAGTCATACATATACAGATATATATTCCTTTTCATATTCTTTTTCATTATAGGTTACTACAAGATATTGGATAGAGTTTCCTGTGCTGTACAGAAGAACCTTGTTGTATATCTATTTTATATATAGTACTTAGAGTATCTTTTTTGACTATAAAAACCATTAAGAATTGAACAATCTTCAAGGACAAGTTCTTACCCTATTCTTTTTATATGTTCCCCGTGGCTTTGTCTAGGGCCATACAGTATTTCCTAGTAATTCTCTGTGGAAGAAATGAAGTATTTTGGACTCTGTTCCCCAAGGAATAGGCTGGGCTGAGATGCAAAGCCACCTTCATGGCAAAGTCACGCCCCCACCCCCCGGGCTGTGGTTTTCTGTGTGCAAAGCGAGATGGTAACTCTGTCCCCTTTCAGCTCTGAATATGGGATTTGATGAAGCAAGCAAAATTCCCTGAAATAGGACAACAATGCTTTTTATGAATATGCAAGAGAATAAACACCACACAACGAGTTGGGCTTTGGGTGTGTGTGTGTGTGTGTGTGTGTGTGTGTGTGTGTGTGTGTATGGCTTTCAGGCTGACTCTTGTATTTCTGACAACGTCTGCTTCGGAGATGCCAAACAGCTATGAAGAGGGCTCCGTTTAAGAAAGCCTCTTCTCCTTGAAAAAGTGACCTAAGATCTACTGGCAATGATTTTAGAGGACAGTTGCTTATAGGTAACATATATTTGCAGGAGTTGTGTGTGTTGTGTGTGTGTATACAGTTTCCTGCCATCAAATTCCTATTTGTGTGGTTATAATTATGATCAAGGGAATCATCATCCTCAAACTCCTGCAGCATCAATTCACTCACAGAGCCTGCCTTCTTTCTCTGTGTTTTATGCCTGAAAAGGAGGGATGTGGGAGAGTGGAAAGGACTTGTATTTCCAGCTGCTTTGTCCTCAGGTATAAAGCATAACAGATTTCAAGAGCGAAGGAGGAATATGAAGGCTAAGGGTGAAAGGAACTGCTGTTTGAAAACTAATGTCAAGTGATAAAAATAAGTTCCTAAAAGACAGGGCATCCTTTGAAACAGAGCAAGCTTTGATTCCGACAGTGCTGGCTCTTGCTGGAACCAGCACAGAAAAATGAAAGCCTTGGCTATTTCAACCCTTAGACACCTACCCCAGAAAAGCCTGCTGGAAACAATTACCAGGCACGTTCCAGGCTTCTGCCTTCGGTTCTGCTGGAGGTGCCATCTGCTCAGACCCACCCAGCGCCAACCTGGTGGCCTTGTGACCTGCACAGCCGGCTTGCCCGCGCCCTGTGCCCAGAGCTAGTCTCATGATGAGGTGGCTTAGATAGCTAACGGGTCAGCCCGACTGCAGAGCATCTGGAAAATGAGGTCACACCAGCCTCCAGCCCTCCAGTCTCTCTTGGGTCATGAGCCGCTGGGAAATGCATGGAATTGGTCCCCCTTTAAGAAGACAGAGACAGAGAATGTATTTACCACCATGGCTTGTACCTGACCATGGAAAAAAAAAAGCTTTCAAAATGAAAAAATTATAAACCCTGATGCTGTGAAGCAGAGCTGCAATTCTCCTGTTATTTGGAATCAGGTCAATGGAAAGACAGCCCAAGTTACTTCTTAGACAAACGGCTTGAATGTGAGGGGGGGTCAGACTCTTGGATGTCCGAGTCTTAGATCTTGTCCCACTTGAGAACTTGATTGTTTTGGAGCTTTTTGTTTGCTGAGGAAGATGAGGATGGCCCCTTTGAGAAGTTCTGCAGCAGGGGAGCAGGGTGAGGAGCGTTTGGAGATGGGAACAGGAGACCTGGGTGGGCTTGCGGGTCTACCCATCACTTGGCGCTACTTTCCCAACCCCATGCATCTCAGCATCCTTACCTGTAAAGCAAAGGTGACAGTCCCCTTCCTATCCACCTCATAGAGCTTTGAAAATTGAAGAGGTGATGCACATAAAAGTCTTTGAACACGCTTCCCTACAACACTGCGAAGGAACAAGACAAGCCCTGGATACTATGAGTACTGCAAAGTCATTTGTGTATGATTACATTTTTGTATTGCTCAGGGAAGGATTCTTAAAAGATAATATCCAGACTCTGAACTCAGCACTCAGAGACTGTGTTGACCTTAATAAAATCTCAGATCAAACCAAACCATTTCCCTGCCTTATTCCAAACTTATGGGTGGCTGAGGCTCACTCTCTCTCGAGCCCCCCAGTGGGGCGTTCGCTGTATTCAGTGCTGCTCAGGGGACATTAAAGCACCTTGTTCACATGCTCAGGTTTTGGACAGTGACTTTGGAGGTTTAGCCAGCAAATGTCCTTTTCAACTCTAGCTTTTAATAGAAAAGTTAATAGAAAAACACTCTCAGCTTTTTAGGATTTCTTAGAATTGTAATAATTGTTCCTTATCTACAGTTTCTGCTCTCACAAAGCACATTTTCATTTTCAGAATTACCCAGCAGATTTCCAAGGTCTAATTTGGAATGTTACACAAAAGGCATTTTGGAAAGGATAGTACAAAGTATTTTATCTTAACTCATTTTGGAGCCAGGGAACCTTTACAAAATGCTTAGATCCCTGTGAACTAAATGAAAGTTTCCTGTGTGCCTGATTTAAGGACAAAGTGTGGAAATTCTGACTTGGAACTGTGGGTAAAATAAAAATCCTAGCCATGTTTTGAGAACATTAAGACCTGGGTGATAGAAAACAAAACTACAGCTGTTTCAGAGGACATTTACTATCTAAGAAGATAATTCTTTTGAAACTAGAATTTTAATTTTTTCTCACTGATCACTGAAAAGAAGTCTTATTTTATAAAAGTAGAAAACAAGCAGATATGATACCTAAGACCCAAGCTTGAAAATACAGGCGGGGGGACGAAACAGTTGCTTCTGTTTTATTACACGTTCTTGGGTTGGGTGTAAACAATGTTCGTTTTATTGACACTTTAGGAATTTAATTGCTGGCTATAGTCACTCTCCCAAGAATAAGCAATTGGCTCCCCTGTATTATTAAAATAGCTAATCTACATCACAGCTTTGTTGTCCTGTCTTTCCAATACGCTCGGTAACATTTCTCCCCAAAGGGTCATTTGCATAACATGGTATGCAAGTGCAGAAATTGGCATAGAGAGGTATAATTGAGGAAAAATACTACTTTGCCCCCTCCTTTGGAAAGGCCCATTTGAGTGTAGCTTGCATGATTCTCTAGAATGATCCCCCAATGACCCCCATGCCATCTGGAAAGTAGGAACCCCTGTTTTCCAATATGTGTGCTGATGGATGCAGTTTCTTGGAAATGACCACAGCCTCAGCTAATTAAAGGGAGTCCTTTGGTGGCCCCTTTGCTCACCTAGAAAGCAGAGCTGGGTTGTAACTTCTGGGACCCAACTGGCCCCTTACAACTCTCGCAGGCACACCTCACCTAGCCCGTATGTCAGTATCCCGCGCGGGTTTAAAATGAGAACTCAGAGGCACGAGAGAATTCAGACCTCTTAGGGCTGGTGCAAGTGATTAAGGCACCTACACGTTTAAGGAGGAAAGAGAAAGCTGGAGGGAAGCTTACAGATCACAAAGTCCAATTCCTCATTTTAGACAAAGTGACTGAGGCCACTAAGACGTTAGCTGGCCTGCTTAAGGCCACAGAGAGGACATCTAGTGTCGGTGGCCTTTTCTTCTTTTCGTGTAATATTTAACATTACCTATCTGGAGACTTTACTGCGGGTTTCTGTAAAGGAGGGAAAATATTCTATATAAAACCCATCCAACCAACCGGCCAACCTCCCTGGAGCCCCTTGTTTCTGTGTGTGTGTCAAAACAACCTAGATGCCTCCCTGGTCTCCTCTTTGCCCGCAGAGACGAGGCGGCTGTTCTCAGAGGCAGGGGCCTATGTCTAAGAATTCGTGCGTGCACCATCAGTACACTGCAGGGCACTGAACTTCCCTCTGAGACCACTCATTGTTCCTTGAGATTCAGTGAACAGTATGTAGGGATAGACAGCCAGCAAAATAACTCCTCGAATGACTTTGGAGTTTGGCAAACTTCTAATTCATTGTGCGTCTGTATTATCATTCGTCACAATAACATTTTGGATTTCTACAGCTCTGCTGGTTCTTAAGATATAACTTATTCCCTGCAAGTAGGAACATAGACTTGGTAACAGATTAGCACTTAAAGTAACCATAATAATCATTGAATAAAATCAGCAAAAAGAATGCATCTGCTCGTTTTGAGTGGCAAAGGAATTGTTGGTGTTCAAATTACATGGCGCCATGACCATAATGTCACTATTTTTCATTTTTTGGCACATCTTGGATTGTGCCCTGAAACAAAATGAAACAGACTCAAATTTATTTCTTCTGGATGTATTCTTTATTCAGCTCCCCCACCCCCGAGACTCCTCGTACCTCAAATGATCACAAAATAACTGATGGACTTTCCTTAGGGAGTAGCTCTTTAAAGATGTGTTTGTGCCCACAGAGGTACCATACTGACAACAGCGACCCGCCCCTTTGTACACCATCTCTCTCACACAAGGTGTGTAACATCCTGTACTTGCTTCTCAAGTGTGTCTGGCTTCTCTACCCTGGCACCAGATTATTTATTTTGAAGCTTCTATTTTTGTAACTCTGACAATAAGGCTGATAATAAATTTGAATAATAAAATAGTGAGGGGCACAGACTGAAGAATAATTGCTTAATTACTAGTCTTAAAATCATCTCCCTCCCATGACTAAATTACTGAACAAACAAATTGCATATGTACCTTGGTTTTCAAAAATCAGCTTTAATGAGTTGTTCTCTGGAAAAGCTACACTACTCTGACCAGCTCCCAAAGAGATTGTCTTGTTGAGTTAAACCTACACACACGTGTAGTGTGTCAAGTCAGAAAGCCTAGAAATAGAGATTTTTTTATAAGGCACTATATATACAAGGGCCAAAAACCATCTCAGCAGAACCATTTTAGTAAAAACCGCTACCATAAATACTTTGTAAATACCATTCTTAGGCATTTTCATTATTGAAGTATCCTGACTGGTACAAAATCATAAATAATTCATATACTCTGAGAAGGAAGCCCTAGGGAGACGGAGGAATGCTTTGGTGTGTATGTGTATGCACATGCATGTGTGTGCATGTGTATGTCTGTGCATATGTGTTTGTGTGTGTGCATGTGTTATGTGTTTATGTGTATGTGTGGTTTTCCTGTGTGTGCATGTGTCTATGTGTGTGCATGTCTATCTGTGTGTATGTGTGCATGTGTGTACGTATGTATGTATATGTGCATGGGTGTATGTGAACACATGTGTGTATGTATTTATATGTGCATTCATGTGTGTATGTGTGTGCACGTGTGTACAGGCGTGCATGCATGTTTGTGCGTTTATGTGTATGCATGTGCACACATGTGCATATATGTATGTGCGTATGCCTGTGCACATGTGTGCATGTGTATGTATAGGTGTGCATCCATGTTTGTGTGTGCGTTTATGTGTATGTATGTGCACATATGTGCATATGTGTATGTGTGTAAGCCTGTGTCTTTATGTGTTTCTGTGTGTTCAGGTGTGTATGTGTGCATTGTGTTACGTGAGTGTACTTGTGTGTATGTATGTGTGTATGTGTGTGTGTGTAAAACTTTTCTTCTATCACAGGAGCCTATATGGAGAAGATAATGTAATCCACTACATTCTTGTTGCAGGGTGATTAATTTTGAAGAAATCAATAAATGCCAAATAGTCTGTTTTGAACAGCTGTGTGAACAGATGGAAGAAGATGAGAGAACATTGGGCTGGTGTTTGAGGAGAAAGAAAGGGAAGAGAGTCCCACCTGGGAAGGAATTTATACCTTGGTAATTCTGGCAGGACTTCTGTGGTTCTGTCATCACCATCCTCGGTTTTGCCCAAATAAACAACACTTTAACCTTTCTTTTCTCTCTTCTTGAGTTGCTATACTCTATGATAAATCCCCCCCCCAATACTGCAGGTGTAAAGGCCATCCCAATATAATTTAAAGCCGTGTAAGACATAGGTACTTAAGATGTAGCACGGAGGTTTTGAATGCTGATTGCCTCAGTCTCTTCCCAGTCTCTTTGTCTAAAGAGGAAATGTTTCATGCTGGATAGATGGCAGTGCTGGGGTGCACTGAGGACAATGCACAATGTGTCAGTGTACATTTCCAGTTTCTGGTGGAACTATGATGGAGTTGAAATTCTCAGGATGCTTAAAATCCTCTGACTCAGATTTTTCCTCAAGATGGAAACAAAAGTGGCTCCTGGGTGGGGAAGAAGTGCAGGTGAGCAGTAAACCACACTGAGATTTGAGAACTCTGATGGAAGATAAATTCACTCTTGAGGTTTGGATTTATATAAACTGTTTGAAAATGTTGACCATGAGCTATTAGAACATATAATAGCAAGTCAATTTTCCCCAGCTTTGGTTCTTAATCTTCCCAATGACATTATATTGTGATCGGTGGGACTTGGAAGGACTGAACTTCTATGTCTGGCTTATTGTATATTTGTTACATCTAAATAATTGGTGAAATGTACTTCCACTCCTCAGTTGAAACACACTCAATATTTCATATATTCTACATTTGAAATGAAAGGGCCCATTGGAGTTCTAAGAAAACAAATCCTGGATCATTTCCAAAAAGTGAGGATCACAACATTATGCGATCATTACAGTCATTTGTAAATATAAGTATGATAAATGCAACAGATGCTTGAATGAACTTGGGTATGTTACATTTTATTAATGAGGGAAATGGTTCACTGCAGCACTTGGAATAATGTAAGCTCTGCTTGGTCGTGACCTGTTAATTGATCAGAAAATCTAAGCAGAGAAAATCTAAATAGTATCTTCCCACACAATAATTTAAAAACCACTTACTTGCTTTTGATGCTGTCTCTGATTACTGACCTCAATCTGTAACAGGATGTGGAATCACTTATTGACTTTCCATTAGCATCATGTAAAGTGCCAGAGTTCGTTCACCCTTAGACATTACTTTCTGAAGTGTATCTTGGAAGCTGCAGCTGCTGGATTGCATTTCCAAATGATATTCAGGCTCGTTTGCAGCTTCTGGTTGTGACTTTGTTACGGAGCCCATACTCGTTCTATTTGCCCCACGACAGGCCAATAAATCAGGAGATGAGTTGTTGGGGCAAGGAATAATGACTGTGTTCAGAAAGCCAGCAGATCAAGAAGATGGGGGATATCATAATGTCCTAAAGAATCATCTTGCCTAAGTCAGAATTCAGGCTCCTTTTATACTGAAAATGACAAGGGGTGAGGTTGTTGGTGCAAACTTCTTGGTGTTGGAATCCTTTGTTCTTGCAGCTGTCCATATAGGTCAGGCCATGGTGTTCCTGTAAACCTCCACCAAGACAAAGGTTATTTTCTATTCTGCAACTTTTTATCTTATATGAATAGGAAAGTGATATTATACCCTTAAAGTTCAGAGCCTTAAGAGTAGACTACTCTGTATATTTCAGGCTCTAGGCAACATTCTTTCACAAAAGGTGCAGAACCAGCATGACTCAGCACAGGAAACAGAGCACAGGCTTAGAGCTAAAGGAACAGATGTAATATGGAGTCAGATTTTTTTTTTCCCTATTACATCTTCATGTATTGGTGTGAATGCATCATTATTCATTGTGTTATTATAGCAATTTTAATAAAATAGTTTGGCTAGACCTTTGTTAAAATTCATGTAATAATATAACTCATAGAGCATTATAACTGTAAACATTGTAGATTGCATTTAAGAATAATTAAAATCAGTGGAAAGTAAGAGGTAGGATTTTGTGTACTTCAGAAGACCCCAAAAAAGACGGCCTTCTATTTTTCTTTTCATGGTCAATCAGAAAGCCATATCGATTCCCAGTCTGCAATGTGGACAGCTCCAGAATGCTGGTGGTGCTGAGAGCAAAGACCAGAGTGATCACCTCATGGATGAGAGCAGGCAGGCTAGGTATCTCCCCTGAGCAACTAGATCCTCCTTTCAGTCCCTCTAGGTACAAAGTAGGAAGTTGTTTTAGGTTCCCATCCAGTCTCTATGTGCTGAGGCATGTGGAGGAAAAGACAGTGGATGAGTCATCATTTTGCATCAAATTTACACGTGTCCTTCCTCTCTCCAGGTCAAGCATGAGCAGTGGGGACCTCTCCAGAATGCAGGAAGTGATATTGCTTTAGGAAGGTTAAATGGTTTTACTTTAAGTAGGATATTCTGATCACATGTTGTATCTTTTATGAAGTGAACACATGCTGCTGTCACTGTGAACACAAGGAGGGTGTATAGACACTTTGATTAGAACCATGTGTCCCTTCAGGATTGAGTTCTCTTGCTCTGGTCATGCCTACTTTCATCCTTTGTGCACAGGAAGAGCTCCCCACACCCCCGATGCCCAGGCTCACTTCCAAATGCTCCCAGTGTACTGCCAGTTTAACCCTTGCAGTGATCTTATGAGATGCAAGCCATTGTGATCCCTGTGATACAAATGGGGAAACTGAGGCACAGAGGAGCAATGGAACTTGCCTGAAGTCACACAGGCAGTGAGAATTCAAGCCAGGTTTTGGACCCAGGCAGTTCTGGCTCCAGAGCTCCATTTCTTAATTCCTCACCATACTGTGCTGTCACTCATGTACCCCTGATAAGCCCATAAGATTTTTTTTAAGGCTTTCATTAGGAGAAAGAACTGATGTCAAATCCACTCTGACACTAAAATTGTAGGGTTATTAAAAGATGTTCAGAATGTTACAGGATCGTTAGAGGAATGCCACACCCCATGTTTCCAGCCACATTGTCTACAAATGACACCCTTACAGTCATGTGATGCCCTCTCAGACATTTGGAGCTCTCTGATTTAAGCCTACAGGCTTTAATCCTAAAACTGTTCTCATCAGAAAGAAATAGGGAGTGGCTTCATGGGGCTGCATGTTCCAGACTGGGAGATAGGCTGCTCACTCCAACTCCTTCTTCTGAATTTGTTTCTCTAATGAAATGACCAGTCTTGACCCAAGGAGAGTGACATCAGTTGTCATCTCTCTGGCAGGCACTCACAGTTGGATGGAGGGTTAGCTTTGAATATAATTTGTGAAATACGCTGAAAGAATGCTCCCAGTGAAACTTTAATGTTTTAAAATTCAGGGTAGCTTCTGTGGGTTAAAAAGTCAAAACATAAACAACCTAAATGTCCATTGACAGATGACTGGATAAAGATGTGGTGTATATACAATGGAATACTACTCAGCCATAAAAAGAATGATATAATGCCATTTGCAGCAACATGGATGTATCTGGAGATTGTCATACTAAGTGAAGTAAGCTAGAAAGAGAGAGAAAAATACCATACAATATCACTTATATGTGGGATCTAAAAAATGGCACAAATGAACTTATTTACAAAACAGAAACAGACTCATAGACATAGAAAACAAATTTATGGTTACCAGAGGGGAAAGGAGGGAGGGATAAATTAGGAGTTTGGGATTTTCAGATACAAATTACTATATACAAAACAGATAAACAACAAGGACCTACTGTATAGTGCAGGGAATTATATTCAATAGCTTGTAATAACCTATAATGGAAAAGAATCTGAGAAAAAAATACACATGTATAAAACTGAATCAATATGCTGTACACCAGAAATCAACACATTGTAAATCAACTACACTTCAATAAAAAAGTCAAAAATTATGAAAAAACATGCATTTTCTCTCCTCCTGTCCTTGCCCTGACTTGCTCAGTTCTCGCCCTCTCCTGCCGCATCACTGCTATTACATGCAATATATATTCTTTCAGAACTCTCACATGCACATCCAAGCAAATATTAATATTGGTTATTATTATATGTCCATTTTTTTACTTAAAAGGTAGCAGAGAAGACAGAATACTAAATTTCACTCATTTCACCAAATAAATATATAGTAGTTCTTTCCATATTAATACATAGAGAACCTTCCTTCTTAAAATTATAACGTCTGTCTGTCTACTGCTATGGCTTCCCAGTGTTCTATTGTGTGGTTATACTATAATTTCTTTACTTTGTTGATCCCCTATGGATGGGCATCTGGGTTGTTTCTAACCTTTTGTATTACAAAGAATAATGAATGAATAATGCATGTATGTAATTTCAGTGGCATCCAAGTATATCTGTAGGGTAAGTTCCCGAAAGTGGAGTTGCTGGGTCAAAGGTATATGTATTTTTATTTGGACGGATATTGTCACATCACTCTCCAAAGGGATTTTATCAATTCACAGTCCAATTGTGATGGGGTAGAGTGACTGTGTCCTCACAGCCTCACCAAAAATCATATATTATCAAGCTTTTATATCTTTTGCCAGTATCTTTTATGTTTTTGCCAGTATCTTAAATGCAAATTGATATACCAGTTCAGGTTGCTCCTCTTTTCACATTAAGAGCGATTTGCATTCGCTTTTTTGTGACCTGCCTGTTGAGATTCTCTGCCCTTTTTCTAATGGATTGAATTTTTTCTTCTCAATTTATGGGCGCTCTTTATATTTGAGCAAGATTAGCTTTGTATGTTGTATTAGTGGAAAATACTTCTTAGTTTATTCCTTGGGCATGCGGATATGCTCCCTCCTTTTTGGTGTGTAGTAAAATGTATCAATCTTTTCATTCATGGCACTATGGACTTCTTTTAATGCAAAGTTAAAATATAAAAAAACACCTGTGCAGAAGAAGCATAAAAAATCATGGATTTTAACATGCTGTGATATGTATTATATTTTTCTCCAAAGAAATTGATTTCTGCACAGTGTGTGACTTGAAACTGCCAAGAAGGTTAATGCCCCAGGCCCTAGCTATGAAGTAGGATTTAAGCCCATGGAGTTATAAAACCAGGGATATTTATCACGGGTTTTTGGAAGGTGCCTCCCTCTCCCTGGTAGTCATTCTGCATTCTGGCTAAGCTCTCAGCCAAATGTTCATTTGGGGGAACAAAAGATGTAGGAGGAAAAAAAATAGGCAGCTTAGAGAGGAATCTGCCAACAGAAATTGAATCCTAATTTCTTTAACAAAAACATTTGTGAGAGGTTTTGAGTAGACTAGATGTATTGTTGAAAAGCCAAGATTCCTCTCCAGATAATAATAAGGATGGTGATAAAAAGTGCTTTGCATCCATTTGAAATTTCATCTTCACAACCACTTTATGAATGAGGTACCAGAAGAATTTTCATTCTGCAGACAATGTGAAGCTTGGAAACACTGAGTACATTCCCTGAGGTTATACAGGGAGTCATGAGGGACAAAGCTGAGAGTCCAACTCAAACCCCATCTAATTTCCAAAACCCTGGCCCTTCAGTACAACCCTAGATGCTTCTTCAGTCAGAAAGAGCTAGCCTTATTTTGCAAGGTCAAGTTCCTTTAACTAGGGAATTTAACTTTGAAGGGAAAGTTGCAGATTATTTCTGTATCTACTGGTGGCGTCAAAATCCCCTGAGGATTTTTACTCATGGGTTTCCAAAAAGCAATAAAAATGGGAGGAAGGGTATAGCTCCTTGGTTCAATCCCCAGTACCTCCATTAAAATACACACACACACACACACACACACACACACACACACACACACACACACACACAAACAAACCTAATGACCCGCCCCCCAACAATGACAATCTCCAGGTCCATCCATGTTGTTGTTGCAAATGGTATTATTTTATTCTTTTTTATGGCTGAGTAGTATTCCATTGTATAAATATACCACAACTTCTTTATCCAGTCATCTCTAAATGGACACTTAGGTTGCTTCCATGTCTTGGCTGTTGTAAATAGTGCTGCTCTGAACACTGGGGTGCATGTATCTTTTCAAATTAGAGTTTTCTCTGGACATATGCCCAGGAGTGGGGTTGTTGGAGCATAGGGTAACTCTATTCTTAGTCTTTATAGGAAACACCACACCATTTTCTGTAGTGGCAGACAGCCGCTTTTTATTTATCTTTATGTCCCTGGTGTCTGGCACTGGGTTTGGCATGTATAGTCAGTGGTGTGTGCTGGATAAATGAGCAAATGAATGAATTCTCCTCTCATTCTCCTCCCACTTACCCAACTATTTGGATTTTAATTTAATTTTTTGACTAGTTAATACATGTATATGGTTCAAAACCCAAAAGACACAGGAGATTTTGCAGTGAACCCTCGCCCACTGTGTTCCATCTCCCCAGCTCCTCTCCCCATCGGCAATCATGTTATTGACTTCCAGCATATTCTTTCTCAAATTTCAAGCGTATTTAAGTAAAAATCAATATATGTCCCTTTAACACAACCTGATTCTTAAAAACAATATATTCATTATAAAGATGTAAAGGCTTATTAAAAATTCGACCCATGTAGAAAAGTAGAAAGAGAAAAAACTAAAATAATTCATTAGACACATTTGAAGGTTTCCTTCCATCAGATGGAATTATTAGGTCCCCTTTGACTACTCTGTTTCCCTGGCTCTCGGTCTAATTCAGATGTTCACAGGGAATGGCTAAACCGCACCCTCTGGTGATGTTTCAGTGGACTTGCTTTTCACCTTGGCCACTGCGGTAGAGGACACTCCTTGTGGTGACTCAGGAGGCCCATGGGAGGTGGTGACCTCCAGGGTCTGGAGGTTCTTGCTTTCTGACACAAACCATGGCAGGACAGGGACACGCAAGACATTGTTACGTATTTTGCATCAGGCATCTTGACCGGGGCTCTTTGAAGAATCTGTTCACTTTGGCAGAGACAAGTCTGGGAGGATGGAGATTTGAAGTTGTGTGCTGTTAGCCTGTCTGCTCTAAGGAAAGAAAACACAGAGTCTGTGTGGGACAGCGCTCACCATGGGGATGGATCTGGTGTGGGATGGAGAGAAGGGTCTGTGGCCAACTTTGCACAATGGTGGAAACAGACGATACTGACCAGACGGCATCCTGAGTTTGTTTTTGCGAGCTAAGGAGTCACTGCTGCTGAATGCAAGTTTATGTGCCCAACGCACTGTGAGGCCAAAGAAACCGAAATGTTGGAGTTTGGAGCAGAGAAATGTTTATTGCAGGGCTGAGCAAGGAGGACAGCGTGGCTCATGCACAAGAATACCCTGAACTCCCCGAAGGGTTTCAGCTGCACATGTTTAAAGGCCAGGTGAGGGAGGGGCGTCCCAGGCTGTGTGATCAGCTGTGCACAATTCTCATTGGTTGATGGTGATCTATCCTTAGGCACCAGAAGGTCTGGGGGCTACTTGCTCATGATGATCAAATAGTTAATTTCTTCCATTTGGTGGTGGTTTTTAGCATCTGAAAAGCTTAGGAAATATACGTGAGGTGCTATTACCTGGGTAGTTCAGAGAGGAGCTGCAGCAGAAGACATGGGGGAGGGATCTGTCCCAGAAGGCCCCACAGGGTCCTGCTCAATTACATCATCTCAAGCTCCAGGCTTTCCTAGTGCTCTGATTGGAGGGACTGGTAAGTGACACCCCACCGCGTATGTAAATAAGTTGGAACAGTGGATGCAGGTACTCCGTGTGTGTATGTGTGTGTGTGTGTGTGTGTGTATTTATACCACGCCCCCACACACAGACTTTCCATCCACTTAACATTTTCCGTGACAAGTGGAGTTCAACCAGTACTCAGCCATCCTGTTTTGTGTTTGACTGTTTTTAAGATTGGGATGAAAACCTATTCACTTGTGGTTCAGAACAGTGTCTGGATCTAAAGGAATTTAAATACCGTGGTAGTTCCCACAAGCCCCATGTGGGCAGACCAGGTAAACAGCAGCCCTTACAAATCTGTTTCTGCAGGTGGTGGAGTCCCCTCTGGGAACGCCACAAAGCACACAGGCCTCCTCCAAGTTCTGTCTGGTAAGTCTTCTCACCAGCTTCAATGGATGGAGACTAATACGTTCAGTGAGAAAAGGTAAGACACTCGCCCTACCACAGGTCAGGGATGCCCACGCAGTACTCTCCCAACAGGAGTGGTACCAGGTGATTCCCTGCACTCTCCGGACCACTGCCCCAGCTCGCCTCACGGCGCCATGCTGGCTGATGTATTCTGTCTGCCGCAGTAACCCGTCAGCAGGGTGATGAGAGCTGGGGCCCCAGAGCCCGACAAAGTGTCTGGCACATTGTCAATCCTAAATAGTAAACACTAAATATTTGTTGAATGAATATTAAATACATTTGCATTAAAGAAAGAAACAGGGCAGTGAAGATGAAGTACCAGCCTTGCTCCAGGGACCTCACATAAATCATAGCCCTTCCAGGCCGCCCTCACCGCCCTTCGTTGCCTGTCCTCTTGTGCTTTGAAATGACATCCTTCTGGGGCTTCTGGTTGACTGTCTTGAATTGCTTCAACCTGTTCTAATTACCTCCAGCAGATTAATATTTCTAAGGAACAGATTTCCTCACACTACTCCCTTGCATAAAGGGGTACTCTTCACCTTGGTACTCTAGACCTTCTGCTGTATATCAGTATCTCTCCAACTACCTTCTGTCTGCTCACTCCATGACAAACTCACATCCTGTAGTACAATTAGGCTGGTCTATCTCCCTGTCTCCCAAGTAAATCTCACGCTTTCCCACGTGTCTACCAACTGCAGTCTGCACGTGCTCAGTGAAACCCCACAGTGTTGGCCACATGAAACCAATCAACCCATTCAGGATGCTTTCACCGTAAAACCCTCTCTCACCACGTGTGACCTTCCTCCTCTGCCTTGTGTCACAGCTTCTCATGGTCCTACCTCATTCTCTCTACCCTTGACCTGAATGTGAGGGCTAAGCTTTGCTCACCTCTGCATCCCCTATGACAGTGATTTCCAACCTCCCTGGAAATCAGAATAACACAGGGCCCTTGCTACCTGGAAATTCTAACTCAGGTTTGAAAATTGGACTTCAGTAATTTTTAAAAAACTAAGTTTTCAAGATGATTCTTAACACCAGGTAAGTTCAGGAAACTTCTCTGGAGCCCTGAGCAGGACACCTTGCGCATACAGGTGCTTAATAAGTATCCACTGAGTAAATTCAATCCCCAGGTCAGAATCCACAGCTGAATGGAGGAGCAGGCAGCACCAGATGTACAAGAAAACATTGCCAGGTTTATGCTTGACTTTGAACACCGAATAATATTGCAGGAGCAGTTTAATGAGACCCTCAAGGAAGATGATAAAATCTGATGAGGTGACAATAATTCAATTTTGGGAAAACATATCCTTTTTACTGTGTAGCATATGGACACAGTCATAGAAAACTGAGTAGGTACCAAGCACTTATTTAAAATAACACAAACAGGAATATATATATATACACACACATATACATATACATATATATACACACATATACATATATTTATACACACATATGCATATATTTATATATAAAAATTAAGCAAAAATAGCAAATTTATTTGTTTTTATAGTTGAAAAACCTAGGAATAATTCTCTGCTGGATCCAGGGGTTCAAATCTCTCATTAAAACTATATCTCTGCAAAAAAATTATTCAAAAATATTCAAATAAAGTTGTTTATTTCCCTGTAAGATTAACAACAGCAATGGAAATAATTAAACAAGCAGTTCATTTCCTAAAGGAAACTTCTGAGCTCTTATTCATTAGCCCATGAATAGCCCACCACTCCACTTCCTTAAAATGTGTAGCTTAAAAGGCAGAAGCAGTTTACCACCTGGAGTATTACCTTGTGATCTGTGGGAAAGAATTGAAGACAAGTTTAGAAAGAAGACTCACTGAAGACATTGCCACTTAGTTTTGCCCTATAGGATTTCACTCACCCTTCTTTTCTTTTTCTTTTTTAAATTTTTAAACTTTTAATTAAAAAATTGAAGTACAGGAATTTACAATGTTGCATTAGTTTCAGATGTACAGCATAGTGATTCAGTTATACACACACACACATATATATATTTTTATATTGCTTTTCATTATAAGTTTTACAAGGTATTGAATATAGTTCACTGTGGTATACATCAGGACCTTGTTATTTATCTATTTTATACATAGTAGTATCTGCAAATCCTAAACTCCCAGTTTATCCTACCCCCTTCCCCCTTTGCAACCATAAGTTTGTTTTCTATGTGAGCCTGTCTTTCTCTTGTAAATAAGTTCCTTTGTGTCATTTTTTTAGATTAGACATATGTGATATCATATGATATTTGTCTTTCTCTTTCTTACTTACTTCACTTAGTATGATAATCTAGATGTGGTATATACATATATATATGTTGGAATACTGCCCAGCTATAAAAAAAGAATAAAATAATGCTATGTATCAACATCCTTCCTGTTTAAATCTACATGACATTTTCCCCTTTTGGGTGTCTTTTCTTTACAGCAGGAGTCTGTCCACTGCCTGCTGTTCTCATGAACTTTGACTTCTTCTTGTTCTTAACAACTGCCCAACTTTCTTCCTGTAACTGAATTCCAATTATTGTAGGAGGGACTCTGACAGGTCCATCTAATTCCCATTTTTTTTCCTTCATTCCTTTCTTCCTTCCTTCCTTCCTTCTTTTCTTTCCTTCATTTCTTTCTTTCTTTCTTTCTTTCTTTCTTTCTTTCTTTCTTTCTTTCTTTCTTTCTTTCTTTCTTTCTTTCTTTCTTTCTTTCTTTCTTTCTTTCTTTCTTTCTTTCTTTCTTTCTTTCTTTCTTTCTTTCTTTCTTTCTTTCTTTCTCTCCTTCCTTCTTTCCTTCCCTCCTTCCTTCCTTTTTGGTTGATTTAGGTAGAATGTTCATAACACTCTCCTTTCTAGGTAGCTGGGACACTTAGAGACTAATTGTCCTTTATCTGGTGTCTTTGTGGTCTAAATATCTTGGCCAAAACACCAGGTCATGTGGTTTAGAACATAGTCCTACTTGTGCATGGAGTGATCAGGACCATTGTCCTCAGCAAGAGCCAGTGGGTGGAAACAATGAGAAGGTCAGGGAGGTGGGGAGCATTCTGAAGCTTGGCTGCTGTGGGATGTTTACACACTCTATTTCATTCCTTTAGTCATAAATGATCATTCAAAGGGCATTTTCTTGCCAAATAATTTTCCTACTATTAAGATATCCATATATATGTATAATTTTTTACCTGAAGACACATGCTAGTCTTTAAAGTACTTAAAATTATTACCTAAAAATAATGTTAAGTAAATAATACTATTACCAGGCCTGCTGGTATATAGAGACAGCAGGGCATGTTACTGAGTCCAGAATCATTCTGCTCACTGCACGACAGGCCAATAAATCAAGAGATCAGGTGTTGGGACAAGGGATAGCAACTTTATCTGGAAAGCCAGCAGACAAAGAAGATGGGGGACTAACATCCTGGAGAATCATCTTCCTCAAGTCAGAATTCAGGCTCCTTTTATACTAAACAGGGCAGAGGATGTGATTAGTTGTTGCAAACTTCTTGGTGTTGGAATTCTTTGTTCTTGCAGCTGTCCATGTGGATCAGGTCATACGGTTCCTGAAAACCTCCAGTAAGACAAATGTTATTCTCTCTTCTGCAACTGTTTATCTCTACATGAATGGAAAAGTGTTATACCCTTGAAGATCAGAGACTTGAGAATGAACTATCCTATTTCAGGCTCTAGGCAACGTTCTTTTACAAAATGTACAGAACCAGCAGGACTAAGCACAGGACACAGAGCCCAGGGTTAGAGCCAAAGGAACAGATCTAATATAGAGTCAGATTTGCTCTTTCCTATTACATTCGGGGCTTTATTGTTTGTTGCCTTTCTCTTCCTTATTCCTCCCTGACCTTTCCTGATGATTGGCAGGGCCCTTTCATACGATTGTTTGCAAGTCCAAGGCAGAAAAATTAGTGGAGTGTTAATTAATGCCTCTGAATTTCGTGCACCGAAGACGGAGGAGACAGGGATGGTTATGAGACGCTGAGCGGAGGAGGATGGGGCTCACACGAGTTGACATCAGCAGTGTGCCAGGCTGGGGAGGACTCACAGCTGCCACCAGCCTCCATCTCCTGGAAACCTGGTTGCACTTGGCTCCAACCCAGTTCTGCAGACTTTATGAGGCCCGTGCAGAGCCTCCCAGGGTTTTGGCTTCATTCTAGGTGTTCTCTCCATGCCTCCTCCTCACTCCTGCAGGGTCCACAGATGCTGCCTCAGTCTTGGCCATGTTTGATTGGGTGCAAAGCCCAGTCCTTTCATCAGTTTTTTTTTTTTAATTCTCTGATTTCAAACATTGCATACATTTTAGTAACTTCTGAGAATTTAGGGATTATGAGGATGCGTCAAATCTAGGGGTGCTCAGCCCTTCACCATCATCCTGGCTCTCTCCTTCCCTCCCCTCATTGGTGTAACTAGAAAATTTCTCCTCTGGTCTCACATGTTCTTTTGGCATTCAAGCCCCCTTAAGGGATGTATCACTATGTCTCCTTGTGAGCCAGGGATGGTTTCACTTAGGAGGTGGGCTTTGAGGTCAGCATCAACCTTCAAGGATTAATCATCTTGAATTGATACTAAGAGATGTTATAAGCAAATGTTTAATAGGGATGAGGAAACAACACAGGGATGACACAGTGTAAAAGGATACAGAAGTTAGAGTAAAACAAGCTCATGGGAAAAGGCAGAAACTCAAACTATTTAATGAGATCATTGGTAATGAGAGTGGTATTAAGGATACTGGGAGGAAGGGATCTGTTTCTCATTTCATCTCGCAGTTAATTCAGTTAATTCCACAGACTAAGTAACTCCCTTCTCATCTTTTCAATCTTCCCTAAACCTCTCCCCTCATCTCATTTCAAAAACTGAGTCTTTTTGCCTAGATAACAATCTAAATTTGAGATATCAAATAGTTTCCTATATGGGAATAATAGATAAACCCTTACATTTTTACGATGAAAGTGAATAAACATGAACTTTGAAGTGGTGTACACTTTAGGTATTAAGAAGATTTGTAAGTTGAACAGAACCAGTAACAGATGGTCCAGCATCAGTGAAAGGTATTAAATGCATCTTTAATTGGTATTAAGTACCTCTCTTTTCTGCAGGGAGCAGCGGAGAAAGGAGATTCACAAACACTGAGATGACTTGGTTGAGCACAGCCGTGGTGCATTTCTGTTTGTCAAGTTAGCATATGTTTTTCTCATCATTAAATGTCTACTAGGCATAGAATACAAACTGGTGGTTGCCAAGGGGGCAGGGGGTGGGAAGGGATAGATAGGATTTTAAAATTGTAGAACAGATAAACAAGATTATACTGTATAGCACAGGGAAATATACACAAGATCTTATTGGAGCTCACAGAGGAAAAAAATGGGACAATGAATATATACATGTTCATGTATAACTGAAAAATTGTGCTTCTACACTGGAATTTGACACAACATTGTAAAGTGATTATAAATCAATAAAAAATGTTAAAAAAAAAAAAGTCTACTAAATTGTGTTGCAACCTCAAGGAAGATTATAAGCCAAAACCTGAGAGCGGGTAGAAAATATATCTGAGTAGGGGAACCAGCTTGGCTTTCTGGTCCTGGCTTTGTCACAGATGGTGTGACCTTTGGTAAAACAGTAAACTAGTCTCTGGGTGCTCCAGGTTTTCCATCAGTAAACTGGTAAAAAACCCTGCCTCCTTATGTCAGGGAGCAAATGAGAACTTGAGATGCTCAAATACTATGAGCTTTTCAATTTACAAAACTTTCCCTTCTAATATGGTCATTACAAATAATCAAAATTCTGAGAAGCTGTGATATAAGAGGCAAATTCAGTCAAACAGAGTTCAATTTGTGTTGCTCCAAGTTAATATACAAAGAGGTACATTTGGGGGTTTAGTCATAAAATGTCCAAATGAGTCTATGGCCATGTATTTGAGATGAGACAGAAAAGTTTTAGAAATAAAAGGAAACTGATTTTCAGATTGTTGGTGAATGTGGCAGTTTTTATCTTTATTTTATTTTTCAATTATCTCCTTACTTAACTTTTCCTTTTCAATATATAGCTTTCCTGGGCTGCCAGCCCTCAAAGCCTCCTTTTTATCCTTTTAAAGAAACTGAGAGCAGTTGACACTGGGAGCTATTGATTTAACAGTTATCCAGGAACTAAGATTTCCTTTTGCTTTGGTAAAATCAAAATCTCTGATTAAATATACTGAGTCACTGTTACAATCATACTAAAAGGCCTAGTAGTTTTTTTTAACCCTCTGATTATACAAATAAAACCAAAAATTAAAAAAAAAGACTCTCAGATAATGTTTTTGGGGAAGAAATTCTCAGCAGAGACATTTCCATTTGGGTATAATTGACATTAATCTGTAGAAAAGTAAATGGCAAAATGATCAATTTATTTTCATTGACTGTATTTGAGGTCTTCTAAGATGATTACTGAACAAGAATTGTGGAATTTGCTTCTGTTAAAAGAGAATGGACATGATCTGCCTTTTATTATTTAAAACTGGGCTTGATAGCATGTCTGGAAATAAATAGTATGTTACCGGCAAGATCCTGGCTGCAAAATAGCAAAATTTCAAGTGTGCAAATATTAAACCACAGATTAGAAAATGATCTGGAAGTTTCTAAGGATACTATTTTCTCACAAAAAATGTTGTAAAGGAATAAATTAGCATCTTATTTAAATGGAAACCGAAGAGTTTTAGTAACACCTGCCAAGACAGGATTACAAAGAGAAGCGTTTTCACTTAAAGGCTTGTTATTTGGTTCCGTGGAAACCAGTCTTGGGTTGCTACTCATCACCATTCAAATGGAGACATTCTTTCAACTAAATCAAGTGAAACAGAAGATACACAGGACAGTCTATAAGAGACACTCAAAAGCATTTAAACAATAACAGTTTATTAGGTCCTCCTGGAAAAGAATGAAATGTTCTCACCAAAATAGAAACATTTGGGCTCTTACCCAAGTTTGGTCCTTCATTATCTAACTCTTTATAATGAGGGTAATGAATGCTCCTCAGAGCCCTTGGGTTCCTACATAAGTACACACAAAGAATAAACTGTCAGATTGCAGAGCAGCAGATAAATTGGGGTGTAGAAAAACCTGAACATCATCATTAAGCCAAAAATGCTATATATTTAAGTGAATATACCATGTACTTATTAAGTGAATATTATGTTTAGCTTGTAGTTCTTAAAGAGCTGAGACAAAGGGGGCTTAATATAGCAAGAGTTAGACAAGGAATTTTGGACATTTAGGGGCAATTATTTTTTCTGATGACTTTATATATATAAATATAAGCAAGATGCCTCATGAGTAAAATACACCACTCCTATAGAAGATTAAAAAAATTGTATACTGTGCTATAAATTTAAGAAACACTGGGAAATTGCTTTGCTGTTTCCTCAACTCACTTATAAGAAACACATGGTCCCTTTTTAGGTGGGAATCCACCTGATATAAAAGCTATTTATTATTTGTGTTTCTATTGTAGTTGCTTGGGTAGTGGCAGGTTCACTGCTTTAGTGTTCATGGGTGGAACATCTCCAAATCATCACTTGGATAATGACAGAATAGGAAGGCCCTAAGATCATCTAGGGCAACACTTTTCCCCCTCTTCCTCCTCATACACACTTAAAACAAAATCAGATGAGCATAGGAGGTTCAAAGGGATTAAAGGGATGAAGTGATTTTATCTCTAAGTCTAAACTCATACTGTCTGCTGCATAACAGGCCAATAAATTGGGAGACAAGTTGTTGGGGCAAGGAGTAATGACTTTATTCAGAAAGCAAGCAGACTGAGAAGATGGGGGACTAATGTCCTGGAGAACCATCTTCCCCGAGTCAGAATTCAGGCTCCTTTTATTCCAAAAAGGGGAAGGGGTGTGGTTGGTTGTTGCAAACTTCTTGGTCTTGGAATCCTTTATACTTGCTGGTGTCCACGTAGGTCAGGTCATGGTGTCCCTGTAAACCCCCAACAAGACGAATGTTATTTTCTATTCTGCAACTTTTAATCTTTTTTATGAATGGAAAAGTGTTATACTTTCAAAGGTCAGAGCCTGGAGAATGGGCCATCCTGTACATTTCAGGCTATAGGCAATATTCTGTTACAAAAGGTACAGAACCAGCATGACTCAGCACAGGAAAACAGAGCACAGGGTAGAGCTAAAGGAACAGATCCAATAATAGAGTCATATTTGTTCTCTGTTACAATTTTCTTGAGATTACAGAGGGTGTTAGAAGCAGAACTGAAGGTAGAAGCAAGGTCTTCTCATTCTGGGGACCTTGTCTTTACCCTCTGCCTCTTTCAGTCATGAGCCAAACACTTCTCAGCTGGGTTTCTGCATGAATTGCACATGTTCATTTATAGCATTTCCCAGCATGTGCAAAGCCATTTCCAAAGAAGCTGCATTTCCCTGTCTCATGGAGTGTGTTCAGATGTGAGGAGTCACGTGGGATTGTCACAGTCCTCCAGAGCTCTCCCCGATTTCTCTGCTCCTAGCCAATGTTTCTCAAAATCTCTGGTCATTATTATTACTGAAATCATCAGTGTTCTTGCCACACTGGGGAGTTCTCTGACATTTGATCCCCTCTGTATCCTCTTTAAGGAGACAGGATGGGTCTCAAGCACTTGGCTATGCAGCAATTGCCAACTTGCTGGAAAAGTCTCTAAGTGCTTACCTTCAACCTCTGTCCTTAATGAGTTGGGGAAAGGCAACAAAAACCCTATAATGAAAAAGAATATGAAAAAGAGTATATAAGTGTATAACTGAATCACTATGCTATACACCAGAGACTAACACAACATTATAAATCAACTATACTTAAAAAAAAAAAAAGGAAAAAGTAAAAGCTTGCAAACCAGCCCTGGTGCATGGACCACACTCAGAGTACATGGGTCTGAGAGATGAACTTGTGAGTAAGACATCATGAAATAATGCAGCAGGAGCTCCAGAATTCTCTACTCCCCAAAGTTCCTCCCCACCCCACCCCCACCCCGTGCTGATCAGATGACATTAATTTCTCCTTGAAAAAGCAGGAGCTATCAGGCAGGGACCCACTCCCTCCTCACACTCCCAACCCCACATTATCTCGAGAAACTAAATAAACTTCCAGTTAAACATCCTCTCTCAGCTTCGAAGAAGGAGATGACCTTCCTTCCATCCAGTTTTATAGGAGGTTAGGAACACTGTCTCTGGAGCCAGGCTGCTTAGATCTGGTCCTAATTTTTCTCGTACAAGCTGGGTAATCTTCAGCTGTGTGACCTTGTACCTTTGTTTCCTCATCTGTAAAGAACTTAAAATAGTATCTAGGGTGTTGTAAGTACTCAGACAATGTTAGCTGTCATCATTATCAAAGACTAACCTTGCCATCTGAGCCCTGGATCTGAGCCTCCCTGTTCCTCGGAGACCCGATGCTGTCACTAGTAGCCCATTTCCCTGGTAACTTCCATCTGCTATGACTGTGATCTTACATTCCTTATGTTTACTTTGAATGCCATCTCCCTGTCCTTTTATAGTTACTCTTTTAGAAAAAAGAATTATGTTTACTCTTTCTGTTTTCTTATCTCCCTTTCATTCTTTTTTCTCCCTTTCATTGAAAATATTCAATGTGTCAAAGGAAGTATAGTAAGAAAACTTGTTGGCACCTAACACAGATTTGGAGGGCAAGGAAGACTTTCTGGAGGAGGTGACATTTAAATTAAGAATGAGTGGAAGTTAGCCAGGCTGACGAAAAGAGTGTTTTAGATAGATGGATGGAACAGAATGGAGTCTTCAAAGAACAAAAGGCAGTTCTGTACGGGTGAGATACAGAGAAGATTCTGAATGAAGAATCCAAGAATGGTAAGAGACGGGGTTGGAAAGGCAATCAGGGGGTTGTGTGGTTAAAAACTGGGCTTTAACCTGAGGACACTGAGGATACAGATACTACAGGGAATGACAGCAGAGACATCTGTTTTAGAAATAAGACCACTCTGGTTCAAGAAAGAGTGTCATGGGAGGAGGGTATAGCTCAGTGGTAAAGTGCCTGCTTAGCATGCACAAGTTCCTGGGTTCAGTCCCTAGTATGTCCATTTGAAATAAATAAACAAATAAACCTAATTACTGCCCCTCCCTCAAATAAAAAGAAACTGCCACTTAAAAAAATTAAAAACAATTTAGGGCTGGTGAAATGATAAGATTTCCCTTTTAGAAAAATTCTTGGATTAGAGGAAGCAAAGAAGGGTAGAAAAGTGTCGGGAGCTAGGAAGTCATTGCTAGTTTTAAGGGAGCGTGTTATGAGAATATCGTAAAGTTGTGGTTCTAGACAATCCCTGTTTTAGAAGGGGAGATAAAAGGTCTGGAATCAAGGCACCAGGGAAGGCCTGGGGTCAAGGTGAGATGGTCCATACACAGTAGTACTATCACATCCTACACCACAGCACCTACCAGTGCTACACCACCAGCCAACGGAACTGGACGCTGGCATCAGGAGCCTGAGTTTAGCTCCCAGCTCTGATGTTCAGTGCGGTACAGGAGAAGTTGGAGAGTACCCTGGAGGTTGACCCTAACTCCAGGACGTGGGGGTGCTTAACTCCAGGGGGAAGCCAGATGCCTACAGGGTGGGGCCTCTGGGATGGAGGCAAGGGTAACATTGGGGAATTCTCAGCAGCTTCACTGAAATTGGAGAGGGATGCTTCCTTGGTATCTTCAGCTCCACTTGGAAGGTTCCTGGGGACATTCATCTTCCTATGAAGTCAAAGAGATGTGAGTAACCCACACGTGGGGAGTGCTAATCTGTGAGAAGACTAGATAGGCAGTTTCTTGCCACTAAAGATGAGCTACAAGTACCTTTTGGAAATCAAGTAATGAAGGAGTAAGCAGGAAAAGTAATGTCTGTGGATGGAGCAGGGAGAATGAGGCTGATTCAGGAACTGGAGGCAGTGGAAATTAACTATAAAAATGTGGCAGGCAGTTTTGAAAAATCCAGGTGAAAAAAACAAAACAAAAGCAAACCACTGAACCAGAAGGAAAAGGACTACTGGAAGGAATACGGGGAATTAAAGCTGCGGCTGGATGCTGGGCTGCAGAGTGAAGAGAACCAGCTGCGTAACGCACAAGTCTAGCCAGATGTGCTCAAGAAAACCAACATCTTCAGGAAGGTCTTGACATCTGACCTGATGGCCCCTGGGCAGCAGCAGTAGCTTCTGCGGGCTCTCCTCCCCAGTGACCTGGTGGCTGGAGTGAGAGGATCACTGCTGGGAGGTAGATTATATTGTTGTTCACATCCTGTCCAATAAATAGGGCTGAAATTTCAATGGTATTGAAATGTTCCCCATGGAAATCACTTTTATTTGGAGTCTTTGACCTAGAACTGCCTTGAGCCATTCTAGAGACTCAGGATGCTTTCCTGGACATTTGGCTGTGAGATGGAGGCTTTCCTGAGAGTCCACAGCAGTGCAATGTGGAGGATGAGGAAGGTGAGTTTGGTCACTCTCCACCCTCTGTATAGATGAGGACAGAGGCATGGTTAATAAGAAGAAAGAATAGATGAGTCCTATTCCAACAGAGTCCTTTGGGGCCACTTGTTGCTTTTCAGTGTTTCTCACATCCCTGATCTTTCACTGGGAACGCCTTCACTGTGCCTGAAGGATGTTTTTTAGTATTTTATCTAGGGCAGGTCTGCTGAACTTACTGTCTGAACATATTTTAACTTTACATTCATTTGTGAAAGCTATTATTATGCTATATAGGATTATAGGTTAGCAGTTGTGTTCTCTTAGTACTTAAATGCAATATTTCAGTTACTTCTAGCTTCTTTTGCCAGTTCTTATGTTAAGAACTAAACTGTCAGTCTGATTGTGGTTTTATTTTTGAAGCTAATTGCTCTTTTCTCTCTGGCCGCTTTTAGGAATTTTCCGTCTTCGGCAGTTTTATTATGGTGTGTTGAAAAATTGTTTTTGTTTGTTTCTTTGATTGTTTGTTTATCCTGTTTGGGATTTGTAGTACTTCTTGAGTTTTTGCCTGGATATTTTCAATCAGTTTTAGAACACTCTCTTAGTCATCACCTCCTCACATACTGTTTTTATGCTTTACTACCCTCTGGCTTCTCTCCTGACGGGACTCCATTTACACCTCTGTTAGGCCTTCTCACTGTATCCTTTATGCTCTTCCCTCTCTTCTGTGTTTTTTTATCTTTTTTGAGTTTCCATAGTTCATGGTGAGGTATTTCTTCTTACTTATTTACCAGTTCACTAGTTCCTTCTACAGTTGTGTTTAATCTTTTGCTAAATTCATTGATTGAATGCTTTGTTTTCGCTTTTGTATTTTTCAGGCTAAAATTCTCATTTTGTTCTTTTTTGTGTAGTTTTAAGAACTCCATGGACATTCTCAGTTTTATCTTTTAACCCTTAACATAAACCCTTCATTATTTTAAAGTCTACGTCTAGTAACAAAAATATTTGGCTGGAGCCCCTGTGGGTGTAAATATATATATATTTTTGCAGGCTTTTAATCATATTTTAATCACTTATACCCTTGTAGACCTTGTTATTAAAAAAAAAACTTATTGAAGTATGCTATTCAAACAGAAAAGTACACATATAAGTATATAGCAGGATAAACTTACTAAAACTAAGCATACCTATGTAACTTTCACTTAAATTGAAAAACATATCATTACCAACATCACAGAAGCCCTATTGGAAACTTTCTAGGAACTCCTGTTTTTCTCTTCCTTCTCTCCTCCTCTACCCATGCAAGGTGAACCATTATCCTGTTACATCATGGCACAGGTGAGTTTTTGCCTGATTTTTGGACTTTATATGAATTGTATGTATTTTTGTGTGTATGTTTATTTCTTCACTTAACGTTATGTGTGTGACCTTCATCCGCACTGTTTCATGTGGTAGCTGTGGCTTCCTCATTCCCACTGCGTTTTAGTATTCTATTGTGTTTATGTCACAATTTATTCAGCATTCTATTGTTCATGGTTTTCAGTTTGAGGTTTTAACCAGCAGTGTGGCTAAGACTATACTTGGTGAACATATTTCAGTGGAACATATGTACTGCCTAGTTATTTTTGATTGAATGCTAGGCATTGTATTCACAAAGCTGTAGAAGCTTTGGACACTTAGGATGATGTTATCTTTCCCTAGAGAAAATTTACATTTGCTGCTGCCTAGAATACCTTTAAGAGATTCTAGCTTTAAATACACATACCACTTTATGCTTTAAAGATATTTTAAAATATGTGAGCTCAAAAATGTGTTTAACTATGAGATTCACAAAACAGTAACACAAATGTGATGATACTTGACATAGGCAAAGTCCTGGTCCTTGTGACTTACAGTGAATAGAATGAGGAGAGAAAATGAATAAACAAATACATTAGGAAATGACTAACAGGATGGATTGGAACATTTTGTTCAG
The DNA here is from genome assembly GCF_036321535.1 of Camelus dromedarius. Classification (NCBI taxonomy): domain Eukaryota; kingdom Metazoa; phylum Chordata; class Mammalia; order Artiodactyla; family Camelidae; genus Camelus; species Camelus dromedarius. The sequence continues at coordinate 75,592,036 of NC_087441.1, forward strand.
GAAAGGGATCGAAAAGCAAGATAGCACATTTAATTTTATCTGCCAAAGGCCTTTTCAGGATTGAATAGTGAGTTGAAATGATGAACCATGCTTTTACCATCCATTATTTTTGCTCAATTAGCAGATTTGTTTGGCTTTAGGCCAGTTTTCAAAATACATCTGATAGAGGTTAGGACCTTAGTTAAAGGTAGTATTTAAGATTAGCAGGTTAGGTTTAGATGAAGTTTTGCTTTCAGAGATTAATATCCTTTAATCCACACAATCAGTTTAAGTAGAAACCATCGAATTGTTATGCCATCACAGGACAGCACTTCATCTCACCCCACCCCAAAGTGATTGTGTGCCCTCCAGGGAAGATTAAGAACTTCTCGTTTATCAGACTTAAAAGGGAGGGGTTGTTTTCAGTTGTGCATGACAGATAACCAGCCTAATAGAGTGTTAAACATATGTGGGCTTGTTTTTATTATTATTATTATTATTATTAATTTTTATTTTTATTATTATTAATTATATTTATATTTTTATTTATTTATTTATTTATTTATTTATTTATTTATTTATTTATTTATTTATTTATTTATTTATTTTCTTCATGCAGCAAGTCCAGGGTAGGTGGTAGTTTCAAGGCTCAGGTTATATCTGAGCCCACTTCTTTGCAATTGTCTTCATTTTCTGCCTCATGGTCCCTAGATGGTGGCTGTGGTGCCTGTCAACACATCCATAATCCAGGCAAGAAAAAACGGGGGAAGAAGGCAGGGGTGGTGTCTGCCTCACGAAATCAGAGACTTGCTCAGACTTCTTAAAAGTCTTCTGCTTGTACCTCTTTGACCTAAACTATGTCCCAGGGTAAGCTTTTTCAGTGGCTAGGCAGTCAGGAAAGGTGAATTTGATCTTTTTGTTTTTTTTAGCACCTATCATCAAGGAAGAAAAGGAAATAAGGTTGAAATTGGTTTGAGTGAGCCAGCATATGTTACTTTCCACAGCAGGGTTCTTCTAGAACTTTAATTCCCTCTCCAGTGCCAAGATCTACAGCAGATACCAAACTGCTGCAAAGTCTTGGCATGAACGATTACACCTGGAGATGGTTATCTGGGGAGAGATTTACATAGATCTTTCAGCTGACTATGGTATTTGAAATTGATGGTAAACATCTGCATCAGGTAGTAAATAAAATTTCAGGATTGACTAACTTCCATAATTGGTCCAAGATTTTGGTGATTAGAGTCACACACACAGCCATCCATTTAATTGATCTCTGTACTTGAGAGGGTGAGATGCTTGGCTTCACTGGGCTCTGTAATAAAGTATCCTGACACACAGGCACAGTGGCTTCTGAGTGAGTCATGTTCAGTGGCTGAACCTCAGCTGTGTATTTTCATGCCACTTTGTAACTGAGCAGGACCCTATGGGGGCCTTCCTGGGAGAGACCCCCTCCCCATGTTTTCTGCTGTAGCTCCTCTCTGAAGTACCCAGGTAACAGTATCTGATGCATGTTTCTTGAGTTGTCTTACAGATGCTAAAACCCCTATCAAATTGAAAACATTAACTACTTGATGACTGTGAGTATGAAGATCCCAGACCAACCGGAGCCTGAGGATTGATTATGTTAACCCCTGTGACACCTCCCTGTTACCTCACCATCAGTCAGAGAGTTGTGGACGAGCTTATCACATATCCTGCAACCCCTCTCCCTCATCTGGTCTGAAACCCATGGGGGAGTTTGGGGTTTTCTGAGCACTAGCTGCCCTGGATGTCTTGCTTAGTGTCCAACAGTAAATGCTGCACTTTCCTTGACCACAGCCCAGTGTTAGTGGATTGGCTTTACTGCATGCAGGACCCAAGTTTGGTTGGGTAACAACTTAAGGGTAGTGCCCCTGGGATTTATTCTTGGATGGAGAAGAAAATGCAGACTCCCAGACTTTGAAGTATCTGGAAGTGCCTTTAAAAGGGAAAAGAAAAGCAATTAAGAGACTAGAACTATAACAATGGTAAATCCCACACAATGTCCTTACAGAACAATGAAAAGGATTTGGCAGGAAGCTGATAAATTCAATCAATTAAAATGGTTGACTGAAAAAAAAAATACACAACCTAGAAGTTGAGAGTTATGTTTTATTCAGCAGACTTTCTGAGGACTTAATCCCGGGATAACAGCCTCTCAGATCACTCTGAGGGACTGCTCTGAAGAAGGAGGGGAGGAGCCAGGATATGTGAGTTTTGCAACAAAGACCAGGTAGATGGAACATCAGAAGATTACTGTTAATGAAAGAAAATGAGACATCTCAAGTTAAGGAATTCAGCGCTATTCTATGTGTGGGAAGGTGCAACAGTCTGTGCTCATTGAAATCATTCCTTTGATATGCACCTTAGCTTTCTAGGGCCAGGATCTTGTTCTTCCACATCCTGAGTCCCCTCAGGGGACATGTCGGGGTGGCTGCAATGTGAGGGCTTGATGGCTGCAGCATCCTTTATTTGCTGATACGTCAGGCAATGTTTTTCACAAAATAATTAAACTTGATTAGTGAGTGCAGTATACGGTGTAGAATGAGGACATGAGACGTCCCTCCACCACTTACCATGTCCTCTTCACAAGTTTCCTTAACTGTAAAGCTGGGATAATAATAGGTCCTGTAAATGGACAGTTGCTATTTGGCATCAGGGCAGCCAAATATCCTATAAGTTCTGAGACATTTCCCAAGTAGATAGGAGACACATTTTATCTGTAGAACCTTAGAACCCCAGGCAGCACATAGATTTTGCTGAAAATAATCACTAATGGCTTCCCATGAGCGCTGCCAGTCCTTGGAGGGAGAGGCCTGAAGAGACAATTAGATGTTCATTGAGAAAAAGGTTGAGGCAGAGCCTGGAGTCCAGTTGAGCCAATGGCCAGGGTCCAGGGGCGGCTGTCTGGGGAGGTGGTGGTGGGTACGGTTCAGGCTGTGCCTTTTCCTGCCTTGTTCCTGGCTTCATCATGGTTCTCTGGGCTTCCTGTAGATTCCTCCCGTACATCCACTTGCTGTCTGAGTTAACTGGAGAGTGTCTGATGTCTGTCACGGGGAGCTCTGTCAGCACTGGGGGAGGGGTGGGGCATAACCTGGTGGTGGCCCTCCACCAGGAAGGCCACTTCCTCCTCATCCGGGGATGCTGGAGGGCTGCCAGATCCCTACTTCATTTTGTGCCTTGCACCTTCACATACACTTGGGTGTTTAAAAATCCCTCCCTTTGGTTTATTTATTTATTTTTTAATGGAGGTACTGAGGGTTGAACCCAGGACCTCGTGCATGCTAAGCATGCACTCTACCACTTAGCTGTACCCTCCCTCCAAAATCCCTCCCTTTGAGATGTTCATTTTGAGAAGCATTTAGAAACACTGCTTGGGACTCCAATCACTCCATTAAAAAGACTCCTTTGAGCTGTGCCTCAGTTGGCTGGGGTAACTAGTGGTGACAAATAGATTCTTTATAGCACCCTTAACTACCAGAAAGTTCATTCTTGCTGTGTGTCAACCCCTTAATTTCTTCCGGCAATAAACTAGCACCATTCTTAAAAGCAGCAAATAGGAAATTATGTCTCCCTCTAGAATAGCCACAGCTAGTGAGACTATGTCCTGTTTATTTTTCATAAATTTGAATAAGAACTAATCTTTGTACTTTTTTTTTTTTTGGTATTCAATTTTTTTTGGATGGGGGCTATGTGTTGATTACTTCAATCTCAGATTTATGGGAGCAGGGAAAGTAGGTCCTAAAACACACCAGGCACAGTGCTGGCTACTTTTATGTATATGCTTCTCAGTCTTCTCTGCCACCCTGAAAATTACACAGCATTGTTTTCACTTCATAGACAGTGATCTGAGATTCAGACGATCCAAAGCACAAAATTAGCTCAAGGCCACCCAGCTGAGAAATGGTGGCAAAGGGGTGACACACAGTTTGGTCTTGTTCTAAGACCCATGTCTTTTCATTCGTCTGATCATGGGATGCTCAGTGAGAACTTAACCCGACTAGGGGTCAGGCTAAATAATGACTACGTCTTCCCTCAAAAAGCTCACTGACTAGAATAGGACACAGACATGCAATACAATGTGAGTCATCCCTGCTGGAAGCATGTAGAGGCACAGGGGAGGGGCCCAGAGGAAATGGTGGTCCCGGAGGGCTTCGTGAGCGAGTGAAGGCGCAGCTGAGGCTCGAACAGGGATTAGGGGGGCGCCAGGTAGAGAAGGGGAGGGATCTACCTGTCATCTCTCTACCTGTATGTCTATCTATCTATTCAGACCTAGATCTATTACCTATACATCTATTTACATCTATTATCTTTATATCTATCTATCTATTTGCCTATCTATCTATCTATTTATCTAACGTCTATCATCCATTTGTTACAGACTGAAGATGTCCCCTCAAGCCCAATTCATAAGTTGAAGCCCTAACCCCCAGTGTAGCTGTATTTGGAGACAGGCTGCTGTAAGGAGGTAATTAGGTCAAATGGGGTCATAAAGGTGGGGCCCTGATCCGATGAGATAATTGGATTTGTAGCTCGAAAAGGCCTCACAGACCCAACATGTAATTAAAAGGTCTCATTTTAAAGATGAAGAGATTGAGGCCCAGAGATGTTAAACTATTGAAGTTGCCCAGTGATTACTGACTCAGACACAACTGGAACCCATGTTTCCCCAGCTCTTAACTCGATGCTTTCCAGATCACAGGTAGTAACCTCTGAAGACGGCTCACACATCCCAAGCGAGGCCACGTCTGGCCACACCTGGCCCCACCACTGCAGAAGACAGCTTTCTCCCTCTGTGAAGCAGATAGAAAGAGAGCAGAGCCACTCCTTCAAAAGCTCAGTGGAAAGTGATATTCCTTATGCTGAGGATGCTGATGCTGGAGACGTACTTTACAATATATATTTTTTATGATTTCCTGCTTGTTTCTGAATTTAAAATCAGCTTCTTTAAGTAAGGGATCCTTGTTATTTTTACTCAAACTAATTCCATAAGTTTTCTTTGCAAGAGCATTTCTTTTAGCGTGGGTGGTTATTTTTTCTTCCAAAGATTTCACCAACATCTCTTATTTCACTTGGCCTCATATCTTCTAATGGCAGGATCTGCTCTTAGAAAATTTTAATAATTCATTTGCATTACATGTCAAAGTGCCACTGTCAGTTCTTTCCAAGAGTCTGTTTACTTCCTATCTCTTCATTCATGTGTTATTTCCTGATTATCAAGAGAAAAAGAAAATAAATTACATTTGCCACGAAATCTGCTGAACTGACAATAGGCAACTCAAGATCTTAAGTCAAAGCCTCTTAACGATGCAAAGGATTAGTTTTGGAAAGAAAAAGCAATTGAAGGAAAAGGAAACCCCTATTCTAAGGATGCAATGGCTCTTTTCCTTTCCCCAACTTGGGTGCTCTTGTCTCCCCTGACTGACTGCAGTTTGCCCCGGAAGTCACATCCTTCTGGGAAGCAGTAGCTAAGATGTCATGTGAAGAGGTACTAATTTTATAGGGGGCAGTTCGACAAATAGACATCGAGAAGCTGAAAGCAAGTAAAGAAGAAGATGGTAGTTGAACAGGGAGGGAATCCGTCAAGACAAGGGAGAGAAGATTTGAGTTGCAAAGTGAGATGTATTAAGGGATGAAGAATTTCCCTGGACTGCAAAGGACCTTAGGTTATCGCTGAATGGACCTGTCAGAGCAGAGGGGAGCACCTGGGGAGGCTGAAACAACTGACCAGGAAAGCCAACAAGAGTGACCTAGCCTCTCTTGGCTCTTCACCTGGGGTTGTCCCCTTGTCCACTGGGTCCACACCACCTGTACATCTTCACGACATCTCCTAAACCCTGAAGTGACTGTTTAACGTCTGTCTTTCTCTGCCTGTATTCACATCCTGGCCCTGCCCCTAATCACCATGTGATTTTGGCCAATTGACTTAGCTTAGCCATAGCTAGTAAAACTATATATGGTCTATTTTTCATAAATTTGAATAAGAACAAATCTTTGTATTTTTGGGAGGGTATTCAATACCTGTGTGTTGACTACTTCAATCTCAAATTTATGGCAGCAGGGAAAGTAGGTCCTAAAACACACCAGGCACAGTGCCGGCCAATTTTATGTATCCTCTACTCAATCCTCTCAGCAACCCTGAAAATTCCACAGCCTTGTCTTCACTTCATAGACAATGAGGTGAGAGTCAGATGATCCAAAACACAAAGTTAGCTGAAGGTCACCCAGCTGAGAAATAGCAGCAAAGAGATGACACATGGGTTGACTCATTGTAAGACCCGTGTCTTTTCATCCATGGTCACGTCAGGTTATTTCTGTTGGAAATTCCATCTTCCACTCGAGGACCTTTTAGATGGGGGGCACTCTTCATTGTAATGTCTTCAAACACTTCCCCTGGTGGGGTCTCTGCCTATCAGATGAGGGTGGTGTCTCATGCCCACCTTGACCACAGAGGGTCATTCGATGATCTGTACCACACCAGAGTTTCTCTCCCTGTCATGAGGATAGCTCTGTATAAATTATAATTCTTAACTAAATTTTTAAAAATATCTAGGTGACACAGTAATAAGTCAAACTGCATAGGAAGAATTATGATAAAAATTTCTTGCCCCACCTTTCCTACTCCACACCTCAATTTTTAGTCTTTTTAACTATTTTGTTTTAGTGGTTATATCCATACTAGTATGTTAGCATATATCTCTCTTGATTTTCCATTTCTGATTTTAGACAGCATTTGCTGATTCCCCACCTTAAACATAAGGCTTCACTTCCTTAAACTCACCTCCTATCACTATCACCTCCCACCGTGTTTGGTGGTCTTGTTTAAGTGCACTTGTCCAGACTCAGTTTTTCTGATAGTTCACCTTGGTCTTTCTCTTTTGTTAGTACTGATGCCAGATGATTCTCATGACTTAAGTGTCATACGTGCCTCAGCAACAGTAGGTGAGTTTCCCGATGAGTAGGGCATTGCTGGGGGCCAGCGTGTGCTCTCCAAACATGACAGGGGAAGGTGTGCTCCCTGGCAGTCTTGTGCAGGCAGGATACAGGTTGTCCAAATGCTAGAGTGAGGATGGCTTTGCTCTAAGCCCCAGTGTGCACACCTGAAGCCTTAAACTTTTCCAGATGGTTAATTCAATTTCTTTAGAATAATGACCTCCATCTGCCTAGGGGTACAATGCTCCCACAATGCTCTTAGTCCCAGAGTGGGGATGAGGAGTAAAGGGTGAGGCTCTGGTTGGGAATCTGGATGCCCCTGGTTATCCTAATAGAGACTTTCAAGGAACCTGCCCTTCCCACTCCCTCTCTGCCCCCATGGCAGCCCCTCCCTCACTCCTGTCACACAGCAATGAAGAACCAACATATGTTCAAAAGCTTATTTGTGGCCCAGAAACTAATGTAACCAAGCATGAGTGATGGAGTGAGTAACTGAGATGGAAAACAACTCCAGGCTAGTTTGGAGCATAGTTACTAGAGAGGACCCTAATAGTAACCTGTGAAATATGAGATGAGGCCCACGAATAAGTAAGTTTGAATGTGTAAGAAGGAGAGAAATTTCAAATCATTATAAGAGGAAGCTTAAAGACCTGAATATAAATTATCATAGGGAGGCTTAAGTTAAAGATGTTAGAATGGGATCAACAGACTATTATACAGCCAATACCAACAGCCATCACCTTTCACTCTGGGCTATAGGAAAATACAGAGACCACTTTGTCAGACCCTTTATTGCACAGAGAGAAAGTTGAGACAGAGGTTAGTGACGCCAGCCTTCAAGCCATATCTTAATCCCATGAAGCCCATTAGCCTGTGAATGTCGACAGGCTGGAATCACTTTACAACATCTCTGCACCAGCCCTTCTCCTTACACATTTGATTCATTTCCAAGGACGAAGGTGTAAATGTGCTTTCAGGATGTTGACTGTTCAATAACATATGTACGGCTATAAACACACTTCAGTACATTCAAGAAACAGATTTTCCTTAATTTTTTCCCCTACAGTAAGCATAGCCTCTAAACAAATTCTGGTCAATTAAAACCTCTTGTGATCAATGGTCTTGTCATTTTCATCATTTCTAATTTTTGGAAAACCTATCCTAAAATGCACTTCTCACCATGTCATCATGTCTCAGAATTACCCTTCTACTATTTTTGTCCGTATCGTGAATTTTGCTAAAACCATTTCCTTTTGTCAGCCAGAGCTCTAATATCATCATTTCTCTTATAAAATATTATGTCATCCATCATCATTAATGTCACCCATCTCCTCTTTATTGTGTTTATGTCTTTGTGTACAAATCTTTGATGTTTTGAATCCTCCCTGCCACCATTTCCTTATTTTAACTGTGTCTCTGTAATCCCAAGAATATAGCACATTTTTTTGGTTTTTCTTTTAGAGAGATATCTCTCAGGAACTGATCTTAATATATTTTTCCAGGTGTGGTTGGTATAACAGACATTTTGTTTTGGAGTTTCCTTTTTTCCTCTTAGCTTGACTTTTCTTTTCTTCTCCTCTTTTGCATTTGCCTGTAGACATATTCATGGTGTCTTGGTTCTGTTTTTCTACCTTTCTTATTTTTAGGTCATAAATATAAGTAAAGTCAGTACAGTCATTTCCTAGATAAATCACAGGATTTCAAGGTTGGAAGAATGATGAAGGGCATCCAGCCCTAATAACCCATTGGAAATTTGAATCTCCTTGACCATATCTATCAGCTGTGTTTGAATAATCACCATCTCCCAAGTTTGTTTCCTACATGGGAAGCTCAAGTTTTAGAAAATTCTTCTTCACGTTCGGTCAAATCTATATTACACCAGATCACCTCCTTGCTTCCCCCCTCCCCCCGCCAAGTATCCTCGATATTTATACATCTGACCAACAGTGATGCTAGTTGGGTGTTTCCTTTTCCTTCTGGCTCTTGTAAAGGGCTCTTTTACCATCTCAAGAAGTTCACCTACTCCTCCTCTTTCTATTAATGAACATGGTTTTTAATTGGCATCATTAAACATTATAACATGTTACTTGTCTAACTAATTATAAAGGTTATGAAACCTAAATCATATAAGAACATAGCCACTTAGGTCATATTTCTGGAAAGAAGTGATCATGTGGTGAGGCTGAACTAAGGTTTGTGATGGACAGAACAGCCTCAAATAAAGTCCCTGATTTCCCCCCAGACATGCTGTTAGTGTTTTATTGATGCCGTGTAACAAGTAAGCACAAACTCAGCATCTTAAACAACAACACACTTTTGTTGTCTTACATTTCTGTAGGTTGGAAATCTGTCACAGGTCCCACTGGGCTAAAGTCAAGATGTCAGCAGAGCTGTGCGTCTCTTGGAAGCTCTGGGTAGGGTCTGTATCCTTGCCTTTCCCTGTGTCTTGAGGCTGCCTCTGTTCCTTGGCTGGTGGCCCCTTCCTCTGGCTTTGAAGCAGCAACAGCAGGTTGAGTCTTCATATCATATCACTCTGACCTACCTTCTGCCTCCCTGTTATACCTTTAAGGACCTGTGTGATTAGACTGACCTCACCTGGATAATCCATGAGACCCTCCTCATCTCAAACTGAATCACATTGGCAAAGTCCCTTTTGCCATGTCATTTGACACATTCACAGATTCTAGAGATTAAGACAAAGATAACTTTGGGGGCCATTATTCTGCCTGCTGCAGACATTGTACCTGAAATTTTGGTGATTGCCACCAGTAGACCAAGGGGTGACTTTTTAATTCACTGTACCAATAGCTATTGAGTACTTACTGTTTCAAAGACATCATGTTAAATATTATGAGAGATGCAATGAGAAATTAAAGTTATGTTGTGCAAATCATCTCTGTGGGACATGGATCTTGTATATCTTCTCCAGTTTTCTCAATAATCCTCTTCCTTCTCTCCTGCACTGGATGCAGAGCCCTTCTCCCCCACACACACCTACTTTTGGACTTGGATGAAACATCTCACTGCAGGGAGCAGGGCTGGCAGTCATTCATAGGATCTGAGCATCCACTGAGGGGCTGATTGATGCAACTCTGTTTGGGGGGGGTTAGCCTCCGATGGGGGAAACCTTGCTCAAAGGGAAAAGGGAGATGTGAGGGGGTGGACTAAACATCCTTGCTTCTTTGTCTGGTATGTGCACACCTGTTGGGGCACTTCCTGCTTACAACATCCTGGAGAGGATCTGTGCACTGAGTGTGCACACCTGTTGAGGGTCCCCTGTGTTTCTCCAGAGCCCTGTGAAGCCATAGCAAGTAGGTAACATTTTCAATTGTGTTCTTCTCCCCTTTCTTCTCCTTTACCCTTTCTACTCACTGCCCTGGGCTGACATGTCTCAAATAAATTGTTAGCAACTTAATCCTCACCTCAGGCTCTGCCTTCCAGAAGACCAAGGCTATGACAGCAGCTTATGCAGCATTCTCAAAATACTAGAAATTAGAGGGACAAACACTTCTAAACTCATGGGGTTTTGTTTTTAATTAAATAAAGTCCTTAAAATAATGGTAAGAATTAATCTTAGACATAAACTATAGGAGTTAAAGAGAGAAACACATTCGGGGAAAGTCTTAAAAGAAATACCATAAACCTGCCTTCTTTTTCAGATTTTGCTGTTGCTCTGGTGCTGAACTCCAACTGCTATCAGTCATACTTAACCTTGACTTTTCATGGAGGATGAAATCCTTTTTATAATCTCTCCTGTTTTTTATTTTTAAAGGATAAAAAATGCACTCACATTCTGCAGGCAGTTTGCTTCTGTGGAAACCCATATTTTTCCAAACAATGAAAAGAATCTTGAATTTGAAGTGAGGATTTGAGTCCCAGCTTTTTGACTTACTGGCTGGATCACATGGGGGAAGTGTTTTCTGGAAGGGAAGGGAACTAAGCTCAGGGAGAATTAACCAGTGTAAAATAACACCAAAATTTGGACTTTTTGCCTCAGATCAAACAAACAGCTCTTGTAAGGTTTTCCTTACAAAGCCTGTCCGGTGTCTGCAGACACCCTCTGCACAGGCCTCCTTTTGCTGACAGGGTCCTAGTGTCTGTCTTGTCTCCCAACCAGGTAGTAGGGGCCAGGGGCTGTTTCTTTATTGGCCTTTTTGATTTTTCCAGCAGGTGCTGGTCACGGTCGATTTCTTACTGGAGATGACTGACAACGACCACTCCCATAGAAAATACTGAATCGAACCTAGAAATCTGGAAAGTCCTTTCTCTGTATGGGCAGTGGCCAGAGGATGAAATCCACAGTGAAGTCAACAATAGAAAGATATTCTTTGCACCCTGACTTTGACGTTCTTGTTTTGTGCCAAAAGTCCCTGGACATGACCAAAATAGGGGATCATAGGACATAACTCCATGTACCCAGGAATATTCAGGTGTGTATTCAAATGTACCTGGCATGAGAGAGCAGAGGTGCTACGTGGTGCCTGATGGATGGTGGGCGTACTTTGTATTGTCTAGTTACACAAACTCTTCCAGAGGGTGCCCCCTCCTTAGCTTTACAAAAGTTGCCCCGATGGCCTGGAGAACAGAACAGAATATGCATTTGCCATTTTTAAAAATTTTCTCAAAAATAGCAATTCAAATTATATTAATCCCTGGTGATATTTACCTTGGTTAAAGCAGGCATCTTAAAGCAGACAATTTTCTCCTCGTCAAAGTGGGATTGATGGATAGTTTTAAAAATAGTCAGATCAGCCTCTCCTGCATGTCAAGCTGGAGAAATAGAAGCCAAGTATATGCTTGACAGATTCCAAAGATAGTCTTCGGTGTGATTAGCTCATACTCATGGTGTTGCAGGTCTCTTTAATATTAATGAATCACTAATGTCAGTGTGAGAAACTGCACATTGAGTGTGGAAGCCTTTTCATAAAATAACCCAGGCAGCTGTGAGATTTACATCTGGGCTTTCGCAGTCATTAGAGAACTCTTCATGAATAAGCATAGCCTACAATACATCCATTTCATAGAACACAGCATGTGTATGTTACAAGAAGAAAGATGGATGATGGTTCCAAATCAAGAACTGTTACTGTGCCTGGACTTGCTCCTTGGTCAATAGGTTGAAATTTTGTCTGTCTATACTGCAGGGCATCCAACCACTTCTATAGGTCAGGTGCCCAGATCCTTCAGTCTCTGTGCTGCACTCAGGGATGTGCTTCCAAACCATGTGGCAGAGGAAGGTACTCAGATTATGATGTGTATTTACTGCCCAGGAAGCCAGAGAAATGAGTCTTATTTGGTTGCGGTGTTCTCTTGGTTTCTCTCTCCCTCCCACCCCCATGACAGGGCTGCCTGCAGACCTGCATCAGAAGATGCTTCAAGACATGCTCTTCCTCCAGGAAGTGTCAGCTCATTCCCCAGGAATCCCTAAGGAGGCTGGGTGGGTGATATGGCCTGCAGCACAGGTCGGACACCTTCTGAGTAGCCCTCCTGTCTTACATCATGCTGGATCATAACGTCACACTTACGCATCCCTCTTCTCCGCTAGACCAGAAATGCTCAGTTGTCGAACACTGACGTGAGCTCTTCCTGCAAGAATTCTTAGTTTCTAGACTTTTTGATTGTCTTTGTTATGATAACACATAAAACAGAAAAGTACTTAAGCTCCTCTCCAGTATTTAGAAGTGGTGGGCAGGTGCATTGAGAATGTTCAGGAAAAGAGAGATATTATACAACTAAGAATACATACACAGCAGCATGGTCAGGGTTCCCACAGTAAATGAAATCCTAAAAATCAGTCAAGGACTTACTTTGGCTCATGTGAGGCCAGGTCTGGACATAGGATATTTCTCAATATTTTACTTACTTTTTTCATTATTATAAATACACCGTCAGTTTTAAGAAAATTATAATATACAGGAAAGTATACAAAATCACCATAATCTCACCATAAGATAATTTATTTTCTGTTCTTTTAGACTTGTTCAAGGTTACATAGGAGCATTTGTGTATAGACACATATATATTTTTACAAAAACATTGTCTTAACATAATGCTTTTGGACCTGCTTTTTTCCTCTTAACCTACTGTGGTCATCTATCCTTTGAATAAATAAGTCTATTTGTACATTATAATTTGTAATTATTAAATAGTATTCCATCATATGATTGTGTAATCAAATTTTTATTATTATGTGTGAATTTCTGAATTGATACATATATTTGCATATCTGTCTGATTATCTGAAAATACTTATAAAGAATATATAAATAATAATTGAAATAACTTTAAAAATTAAAATATGAATAACATTCCTATCTTAAAATACATATATTAGTTGTGGTCTTTTATTCATAAGGCTACATGTTTTAAGTTTGGATACATATTGCCAAAAGTTTGCCCAGAAAAGCTATGGGAGTGTATACTCACCCCCCAAATGGAAGGTATAAATATACCCATTTCCTCACATCATTGGTCTTAACTGGGTATTGTTATTCTTTTGCATCATTTCCAAGTTGATAACTGCAAAGTGTACCTCTTGGTTTAACTGGCATTTCTTAGCCTACTAGTGAGGTTCTTTTCTCAAGTCTTTTGGACATATGTAGGTTAAATTTTTGTTTAACCAAAACTTTGGCTAATTTTTGGACGGTGGGGTTTAAGAAACAGAACTCTGCCAGTTCCAAGGAGACTCCGTGTACCCTTCCTCACTGCAGGGCCCCCTCTCTCCCTCAGGTAAGTGCTGACATGACTTTTGTTATAATTAGTATCTTGCTTTTTTATAGTTGTACCACTTCTGTGGACACCCCTGAATAAGAGAGGCTCCTTTACTTGTATTTGACCCATATATGAATATAGTACAACTGCCTGTTTTCTTCCAAGACTAGCTTGTTTTGCTCATATTATGTGTGTTGGTTTGTTGGTTGGAACTGCCTGCAAAGGAGAAGGGGTAGATCGACAGATGCCTGGATAAAGAAGATGTGGTATGTGCATACACAATGGAATATTACTCACCCATAAAAAGAATAAAATAGTGCCATTTGCAGCAGCGTGGATGGACCTAGAGATTATCAAACTAAGTGAAGTAAGTCAGACAGAGAAAGGCAAATATCATATGATGTCGCTTATATGTGGAATCTAAAAAAAAGATACAAATTTTATTTACAAATCAGAAATAGACTCACAGAGATAGAAAACAAACTGTGGTTACCAGGAGGGGAAAGAAGGGATAGATTAGGAGTTTGGGATTAGCAGATATACACTACTGTGTGTGAAACAGATAAACAGCAAAGACCTACTGCAGAGCACAGGGAACTATATTCAATTCCTTGTAATCAGCTGTAATGGAAAAGAATCTGAAAAAAAAAATGTCTATGTATAGCTGAATCACTTTGCTGTATACCTGAAACTAACATTGTAAATTGACTGTATTACAATAAAAAATAAGAATTTAAAAAATAAAAAAATAAAAAAGGAGAAGAGGTAACTCCTTCAGTGGGTGCGAAGATCCCCCAGTGACTTAGCAAAAACTGTCTTGGGTCTGCTCTGCAATCTCTGATTCTTCCTGCTCCCTCTTCTTCATACAGTCTGACCTGCACTGTGATCTTAAGGCTCTCCATACTTGTCTTAATTTCCTAGGGTTTCTGTATCAAATTGCCACAAAGTTGCTGGTATAAAGCAAAAGAAATTTATCATCTCACAATTCTGGAGGCTGGAAATTGGCAATCAAGGAGTCAGCAGAGCCATGCTCCCTCCAAAGGCTTCGGGGGAGAAACTTCCCTTGCCTCTTCTAGCCAAATATGATCCTTTTGGATGAGCAAATTGTTAAAAAAAAAAAAATTCTAGTCTTATGCACAGTTGGCTACTTCAAGAGACTATTACAAATAGAATAACATTGCTTGGTAAGTTTGATTAAAGTTGAGGCTACTTAAGATTTAGAAATTGCGTATTTTTTATTCTTAGAAAGAACCACCCACCATCTGTTAAAGGGAAAGTGATGCCAAAAGAGAGAGGAAGAGGCTGAGAAATATTTCCTGGGTGTTACTAGACCTGAGTTCTCATTCTAGCTAGACGTTGTCAACACAGGCCCAGGATGGGACAAGGCAGAACTAGGGTACCAAGCCATGACCGGCGTGTGGAGCCAGAGAGGAGGTGGCCTGAGTCTGAAACAAAGAGCTCTCAGGAGTCACTGCTAAGCGGAGGCGAGAAAGATTAGCCTATATTCTAAACCTCTCTCTTCCCACCAGCAGCAATAGGAGCCTTTCTCAGTTGGAGTGAGGAAGCTTCTGGTTTGAGGAATGCACCATCAGGGACCCTGCTAAGGGCCTTCTGAAAAGGCACAGTTGGAACAAAGAGCCTTCTGACTGCTGAGATCTGAATTTCAAAGGCAGGAACTTCTGAAAGAAAAATAGTCTTAGTGCAACATAGTTTGCTTCCAAACACTCAGGAGGGCAACAGAGAACCACATGAGGCCAAACAATTTTGATCAACCTGCCCAAGTAACCAAAAGAAGGAGTAAAGTTAGTTGAAACTGCGCAGAAAGTTCCAAGAAACTCTGAGAAAGGAGGTGTATCTGAGAACTTGATGCTATGACCGAATCAATGGTCTTCGTGGGGAAATATCCCCTAGGGAGAGAGACATGCCTGATTCCTTGTGAAGCCAGGCAGGCAATCGGAATGTATTTAACTCAAAAACGTGGAGGATTCTAAGTGGGTCCCCAGGGCCCAATAAGGGGCATGCATAGCAATTAGCCACTGCAGATTTTGTCATCAATCGGTCTGCAATAGACTTCAGACAACTCAGCGGAAAGAACTTTCACTCATGCCTTGGAGAAAACCCACTGCAACACTACTGTGTGGCTGGGGTGTGCAGAGTGCAGGCTATATGTATAGATGTCACATTTCCAGAAGCCACCAGAAAGTTAACTGTTTTCATAGAAAGGATAATACAATTTTGTCAGCTGCATCCGAGGAACTGAGTGAAATGAGTTGGTGGGTGGGTGTTAGGATACATTTTAGATGCACAGACAGAGCGCTGATTTTTCATGTCTGTTTTCTTTGCATTTAATGTGTCACTATTGGTGACCCAGTCAAAGAGCAAATGTTGGATTCCTGCATTTCAGGCTGCAGACGTATAATTCTACCAGTGGGAAGTAAGGTTCTCGCAGTCCTATTACGGAAAGCCAAATTGCTTCATCCCCAGAAGCCAGAGGATTCCACTAGCTGGCGGTGGGGAGCCCACACAAAGCTGTAATTTGCAATCTGAATCTAATTTCCAACCTCGTCTTGAAAAAATAAAAAATTAATATATTGAAGAAACTCCCTGTATTACTAGCCAGCTTCCTCCCCAGTTCTTTAGAATTCATGGGTAATTGATTTCTGGAGGAAACTTAGTTGGAGTTTAATCATTGCTTCCCACATCCTTTTACTTTTGCATATACTCATCGTGGAAAATACGGCTGGAAAATACGGCTGTGGACCTTTTGTGCATATTAGGAAAAAATTCATCACATTATCAAAGGCAGGAGTGCCTTTCCCATTTTGCCAGCTTCAGAAAACAATTCTGCCTTTTAATAAAAGTGAAAAATTCGTGTGTATTTAGCCTTAAAATAGCAGGAAGGAGAGCACTGGACCAGCGTGAGACTCAGTGTGGGGACCGTCCCTCCCGGGGATGAAGACCACGAAAGGTCACGTAGACCTAGGCGTTGGCTCTGCTCACCTGCACCTACCCCTTCCTACCGCGGAATTAATGAGCTGGCGGCGGTCCCCAACTTGCCATTAGTAGCTCACAGTGGAGCGAAGGAAAGGGACAAGGGAAATTCACAACGGAGGCGGGAGGGTATAGCTCAGTGGCAGAGCGCATGCTTAGCACGCACGAGGTCCTGGGTTCAATCCCCTGTACCCCCGTAAAAAATTAAAATAAACACATAAATAAACTTAATTGCCTACCCCCACCCCCCAAAACAAACAAAAAGGAAATTCACAACCGAGACGTCCTCCTGCGCCTTGAAAGGCGCTCTGTGGGCCAGACGATGGTCTGGAAGGATGTTACCAGACAGAGAAACACACCTCCCTCCAGCGATGGAGCTGGGAAGTGAAGGTATGGGGGTAGTTCCTCAAAAGGAAAGTGGCGACCAGTACCCAAACCCCTTCTTTCCCACTCCTCCACTTCCTCTTCCGGAGCTCTTCACAAACGATGTGAATAAGCCAAGTGCTGTTTCCCTCCCGTCCCTGCTTCGTCGCAGCCTCTGCTGAAAGTAAAAGCGAAAAAGCTGAGAAATGATCCCACGTTGGACAGAAGGCAAAGAATCGAGACTGAGTGATGTGCCAGCTGTTGTTCGGTTCTGGGTCCCTCAAGCCTGAAGGACACACACGGTGGTGCAGGTGTGCTGGGGTCAGAGGCTGAGACCATTTGTTTGGGGGCATTTCTTTAAGAAAACGAAGATCCGTTTATAAAATTAATAATAGGGCTGAATGTGTATAGTTGTTCAGAAGGAGAAATCACAAGGAATTACACATTTTTTTAAAAAAAATTGAAGTATAGTCAGTATATAACGTGTTAATTTCTGGTGTACAGAATAATGTTTCAGTCATACATGTACATATATATTCCTTTTGATATTCTTTTTCATTATAAGTTACTACAAGATACTGAATACAGTTCCCTGCACTATACAGAAGAAACATTGCTTATCTATTTTATGAATAGTAGTTGGTATCTTTAAGTCTCAAACTCCCAATTTATCCTTTCCCACCCTCTTTCCCCACTGGTAACCATGAGTTCGTTTTCTATGTCTGTAAGTCTGTTTCTGTTTTGCAAATAAGTCCATTTGTGTCTTTTTTTTTTTTTTTTTTTTAGATTCCACAGATGAGTGATATCAAATGATATTTGTCTTTCTCTTTCTGGCTTACTTCACTTAGTATGATAATCTCTACCTCCATCCACATTGCTGCAAATGACATTCTTTTTTTCTTTTTTATGGCAGAGTAGTATTCCATTGTATTTATATATATATATAAAGTATTATATATATAGTATTCCATTGTATATATATATATATATATACATTCCGACTGGCCTTTAAAGCCTCAGCATGCCCAGATTTTCCTAGTTGCTCTTTTCAAAGCCTTGGGGTCACCTCTGACTCATCCAGCCTCCACCTCTGAGCTCTCCTTCCCCCTGCCCTTTTCTCTGTGGCTCCCACAATGTCATCTTCATTTAGGCCGTCATCATGGCTCCACTGACAAACATAATCTCCTAATTATTCTCCCTGCTTCAATCCCCATCTTTTTAATGTATTTATTTTAATATAAAATAATATTAAATTATCTTGATCTTCTAAATATCTCAAGTCCAATTAGAAGATTACCTTCCTCTGCTCAAACACCTCTCATAGCTCTCCACTGCTGTCCTTCATAAAGTACAAAATTCCTTGATACAGCATTTGAGGCTTTAATAATTTGACTTCAACACATTTTTCGACCCTTCCTCACTCATCCTTTAATTTAGCCGAGAGGGAGTAACAGGACAGTGTACAGCATAGAATCTCCGTGTGGAGAGTTGAGACCCGAACACATTTTGTATTTTCTCCAAAGCACCAACAAATGTTTTGATAGGAGATTTAATGAGACAAGACAGGTAGCTGGGTTAATGGCTGAGGGCCTGTCATGAGCACAGATGCTCTTAAACGGGATGACCTGGATACACAGGCTGTCGCTACCCTTCCCGGGGATGTATAAAGCAACCCTTCAGCGGATGCAGGCAGATTTTGCAAATGTCCCTCTGCACCATTCTTGGAAAGCTAAAATCTTATAAAAATTATTAGTAGACTGACAATTTCTGCTTTTCTGTATGAAAGGCAGGGAAATGCTGCAGAACACCTCCCCTGACATGCTCTCCCTCGATCTCCTATTATCTCTTTCTTTCCACTGATATTTTATGCCATCTTTGGTAGAAAGCTAATTTTAAGGCAGTTTTCTTCATGTTACTTCTTCTCAGAAGGAGATCTGATCATTCAAGGACATAAAAGGAAGTGAGGAAAATGCATTAGGCAAAACACAAAAATCACTTTACTTAAATTATTTTTCCTAACCTACTGAAAGAAGAGATATGATAAGACAATATACATTCTTATTCTTAAATACACAAGTCCCATTTTGCTTTACCTGATCTATTTATCTCAATTCCACTCTGTCATGAACTTATTTGTAACACACATGTTGAACTTACATCTGTCCCTGATCCATCACACACACATACATGTACAAATATATTCACATCATATTTGAAGTAATAAGATGAATAAAGCCAGCAGTAAAATTCACTTAAATTCTATTGATACATATTTTTTATTGAAAATGAATCCTTAGTTTGATTATGTTGGCTTTGAACAAAATTAAAAGCAAAAAAACACAATGGATACATGTTAGAAATGAGGTACATAGAGTTTTAATTTTAGGAGAGGATATTTTGGTGTAGTGTGTATTAAATTGAATGGAAGGGAATTTATCCCTTTGAAAAGCCATATATATGTTTAAAAAATTAAAATATGTTGTAATCAATTCAATTAAAATAAAGATCATTTAAAAGTTTGCAGATTTAATCATCAAAATATCTTAAAATACTTTCAAAATTAAAAAGTAGTGCATAATTATCTAGCCTTTTAAGCAAAGAAAATTAGCTTACCAACATTAATTATGTTTCCTACTGACATTAGAAGTAAATTAAGAATATTAAATTGGTTTTACGAATGGCTACACTGAGACAGAGAAACACCAGGTGAATTTCCCAGGGTTATAGCCAAGTCCATGGAAATTGGAACCTGTGGATTTTAATTTATATTTGCATGGTTCTGATGGTTATTAAAGTGTGTCTTCTGCTAAGCATACCAGTTAATGACATTGGTTATGTAAAAAAATTTACAGGCTCTCTCACTCTTTTGAAAATCATGTTTCTTCTGACTTTTATAAAATATTAAGAAGAGCACAAGTTATTAAACATCTCCTGCAAAGTAATAAAAATATTTTAAAAATTATTTGGGTACAAATAAAATAAAAATAGCTTTTGTGATGAGAATAGAGGATACTGATTGGTATGAAGATGGGTGAAATTTAAGACAAACATCCAGGGAAACCAAGACCCATGTCCTCTTGATTCCCCCAATCCCTGAACATCATTAGTTCTGCTTTTCATCCTGGCTTTGAGATTTTTTATGATTTCTTATCACATGAGGATCCCTTTCTGTCTTTCTACCTGAGCTATGCTATGTGACATTGTTAATATTTTTCAAATATGCTATTTTTTTGGGAGCAGTTTTAAGTTTATGACAAAATTGAGAGGGAGGAACAGAGATTTCTCATATACCCCCAGCCTCCAGACATTCACGGCCTCCTCATTATCACCATCACTCATCAGAATGATACTTTTTTTTCCTTCTTTTTTTTTTTTTTTTTTTTTTTACCACGGTTGAACCTACACTGAGATGTTGCAATCATCCAAAGTTCACAGTTCACCTTACGGTTCACTCTTGGTGCTGTACATTCTATGGGTTTGGACAAATGTATAGTGACATCTATCCATCTGTATAATGTAATATAGAGTAGTTTCACTACCCTAAAAACCCTCTGCGCTCTTCCTGCTTATCTCTCCCCCCACCCCGAACCCTCCACACCTAACAACCACTGACCTTTTTACCGGCGGCATAGTTTTCCTTTTCTGGAATGTCACCTACTTGAACTCATACAGTATGTAGAGTTTTCATATCGGCTTCTTTCACTTACTAATATGCATTTACATTTCCTCCCTGCCTTTTCATGGCTTGATAGCTCATTTCTTTTTAGCACTGAATAATATCCCACTGTCTGGTTGTACCACGGTTTATTTATCCGTTCACCTGCTGAAGGACATCTTTTGTTTGCTTCCAACTTTTGGCAATTATGAATAAAGCTGCTATAAACATCTTTGTGCAGGTTTTTGTGTAGACGTAAGTTTAGTTTAGTACGAAATTGCCAAACTGTCTTCCAAAGTGACTGGACCACTTTGCATTCCCAACAGCAACGAATGAGAGTTCCTGTTGCTCCACACCCTCTCTAGCACTTGCTGTTGTCTGTGTTCCGGGTTTCAGCCATTCTAATAGGTGTGTAGTGGTATCTCATCGTTTGAATTTGCATTTCCCTGATAACACATGATGTGGAGCACCTTTTTATATGTTTATTTGTAATGTGTGTATCTCCCTTAGTCAGAAGTCTCTGTTAGGGTCTTTGACCCAAGTTTGAATTGGGTTATTTATTTTCTTATTGTTGAGTTTTAAGAGATCTCTGCATATTTTGGTTAACAATCCCTTATCAGATGTGTCTTTTGCAAATATTTTCTCCCATTCCTTGGCTCGTGTTTTTAGAGAGTATCTTTTGCAGATAGAAGGTTTTAATTTTAATGAAGTCCAGCTTATCAATTATTTCTTTCACGGATCATGTCTTTGGTGTTGTATCCAAAAAGGTGTCACCATACCCAAGGTCATCTAGGTTTTCTCCTGTTTTCTCTTCTAGGAGTTTTATAGTTTTGCATTTTACATTTAGGTCTATGATCCATCTTGAGTTAATTTTTGTGAAGGGTGTGAAGTCTGTGTCTAGATTTATTTTTCTTGCATGGGGATGTCCAGCTGTTCTGGCACCATTTGGGTGAGGAGGTTATCTTTGCTCCATTATATTGTCTTTGTTCCTTTGTCAACGGTCAGTTGGCTCTATTTGTGGGGATCTATTTCTGGGCTTTCCATTCCATTCCATTGTGCTTTTTGTCTAGTCTGTCACGGATACCACACTGCCTTGACTACTGTAGCTTTGTAGGAAGTCTTGAAGTCAGGTAGCATCGTTCCTCCAACCGTGTTCTTCTCCTTAAATATTGTGCTGGTTATGTGAGGTCTCTTGCCTTCCCACATTAACTTGAGAATTGGTTTGTTGGGATCTGTAACACAATTTGCTTGAATTTTAATTGGGATTACATTGACTCTTAGATCAAGCTAGGAAGAACTGACACTTTAACAGTACTGAGCCTCCCAGCCACAAACATAGAACATCTTTCCATTTATTTAGTTCTTTGATTTCGACCCATCATGTTGCCAGGAGTTTCCTAATTTCTTCTATATATCTTGCTTTCTGAATTTGGACAAGAGAAATACCTTCCAGTCCTTTTCCTTGATATTTAGAAATGGAGGTAGATAATTGAATATAAGCCAGAAGTGGGGTCTATACCCTCAGAGCTTATTAGCAGGAAGGTGAAAGAATGTGGAAGTTGCCAAAGAGTCTGAAACAAAAAAAGGAGAGTGACCGGACGAGGGCAGTAGGAAACCAGGAAGGTGTGGACATTCCGTCAAGGCTAAGCCATCCAGAACATCCAGGCAACAACAGTGCTTCTCTGAATGAACATGCAGCCATGCATGGACTCGCTGTATTACTTAGTAATCAACAAAAGGCATATGATAAGGGAGGGAAGTTGAGTGCATCTTCTCCATCTTAGATTTCAAAAATAGTCAAATTTTCAAATCCACACAGGTCAGCTCACAAATGCAGAAAATTTCAGGGTGAAATTAGCCTTGTATTTTCATAAAGTTAAGTTTATCTCTAAACTCCTAAAAAGTGTTGAGTGGGATTGAGAAGCTTCTGGTTATTTTAACATTTACTTTGGCAGTACATCTACGACAAAAAGGTGCCATCTCTTAGATGGTTGACATTAGTATCACTGTTTCTTTTTCTTTTTTTTTTAATCCTTTTTTTTTAAGGGGTGGTGGGAGTAATTGGGTTTATTTATTTATTCATGCATTTTAATGGCGGTACTAGGGATTGAACCCAGGGCCTCACGCATGCTAAGCGCACACTCTAACACTGAGCTATACCTTCCCCCAGGACTGCTGTTTCTGTAGTATGTAAATCTACACTATATATGAATCACATCTCTTTTTGATGTGCTTTGTCAGTCAAGCTTATTTATCATAATAAATAGCTTATATACAAAACAAGAGGTGCTTTTACAACATCCACTTTCCTCATTCTGTTTAACTCTATTTTATAGTGTCGTAGGCATTTAAAAAAAATAGAAAATTGGCATCGTTTTGGAAAAGTATCTGGAAAGAGATCTATACCATGATCCTTTGCATAGGGTTCAAGAGAACATCTTGATTTTTAAAATCTTTTTCTTTCCCTGGACAGGGGAGGGGTAGTGGTGCAGCACAATATAACATCACATTGAGCAAATTCAATCCAGTAGGATATCAGACCTTCAAGAAACAAAGGAAACAAAACAAGCCCCTAGGAGTTTACCTGCATTCATCTGCACTGTCTTCCTGGAAACTCAGAAGACAAGCTGCCTTGGTTTGCAGTCCCACTTTAGATCAAGCCCCTCGGGTACCCATTTTGATAACACCCTGGATTTTTGTTTCTTGGCACCCAGCACAGTTGTAATGATGTCTTTGTAAGATGAACATCTAACTGCACCTCTAGACTAAAAGATCCCTGAGGGCAGCGACTGAGATCTGTTTGCCTTCAGTTGTATCTCCAGCATCTGGCCCACTACCAGGCTCTTAGTAAGTACACAGTAAATAGTTTTTTGAATGGATCTATGCATACATTATACAGTTATGGACTGGCTTTACTATACCATGCAATAATTATTGTAATGGGGAAACTTCTGATAATCTTTAGAATTGGCACAGATGTAAGTTTCAGGATAAAAAATTATTGACTATCACACAAACTCCACAGCTGGTTTGAGGTCCCTTCTGGGAGCCAATTTGGCAAGGGCAAGGATTGTCAAATGTTTATTTCCTTTTACGTATTAATTTGATTATTTTCTTTCCTCTGTCTTCCAAGATCTTTTATTTCATTTTCTGTAAATATAATTATGTAATAAGTTCACACAAATATCACTTGTAAGTTGTTAAATTTCTGGTGAACAAATATAGCAATAGACACTCAGGAGAAAAGTCTACTGTATATTGTTTTTTCTTTTTGATTTGTATATGAAATTTTTTGTTCTCCTAACATCTAAAACATTATGGGTGCTATTTACAAGTCCACCTCTGCAAAACAATTTTCTTTAAGATACACTTACCATTTCTTCTTGTCAACAAAATTATGACATTTAGGTGACAGAAGTCTGTCTGACGGAGCTTAATTGAGTACCTACCTGGGAGTATTTAGGTTTGAACCTTGAATTTATTGTGGCATTGTGGTCTCCTTATCACTATCACTAACAACTTAAGACAATTTTATTTTTTTTAACATTTTTTATTGATTTATAATCATTTTACAATGTTGTGTCAAATTCCAGTGTTCAGCACAATTTTTCAGTTATTCATGGACATATACACACTCATTGTCACATTTTTTTCTCTGTGAGTTATCATAACATTTTGTGTATATTTCCCTGTGCTATACAGTGTAGTCTATTCTACAGTTTTGAAATCCCAGTCTATCCCTTCCCACCCTCCACCCCCCTGGTAACCACAAGTCTGTATTCTCTGTCTGTGAGTCTATTTCTGTCCTGTATTTACGCTTTGTTTTTGTTTGTTTGTTTGTTTTTGTTTTTCTTTTTTAGATTCCACATATAAGCGATCTCATATGGTATTTTTCTTTCTCTTTCTGGCTTACTTCACTTAGAATGACATTCTCCAGGAGCATCCATGTTGCTGCAAATGGCATTATGTTGTCGGTTTTTATGGCTGAGTAGTATTCCATTGTATAAATATACCACTGCTTCTTTATCCAGTCACCTGTTGATGGACATTTAGGCTGTTTCCATGTCTTGGCTATTGTAAATAGTGCTGCTATGAACATTGGGGTGCAGGTGTCATCCTGAAGTAGATTTCCTTCTGGATACAAGCCCAGGAGTGGGATTCCTGGGTCATATGGTAAGTCTATTCCTAGTCTTTTGAGGAATCTCCACACTGTTTTCCATAGTGGCTGCACCAAACTGCATTCCCACCAGCAGTGCAGGAGGGTTCCCCTTTCTCCACAGCCTCTCCAGCATTTGTCATTTGTGGATTTTTGAATGATGGCCATTCTGACTGGTGTGAGGTGATACCTCATTGTAGTTTTGATTTGCATTTCTCTGATAATTAGTGATATTGAGCATTTTTTCATGTGCTTTTTGATCATTTGTATGTCTTCCTTGGAGAATTGCTTGTTTAGGTCTTCTGCCCATTTTTGGATTGGGTTGTTTATTTTTTTCTTATTGAGTCGTATGAGCTGCTTATATATTCTGGAGATCAAGCCTTTGGAGCTGCTTATATATTCTGGAGATCAAGCCTTTGTCGGTTTCACTTGCAAAAATTTTCTCCCATTCCGTAGGTTTTCTTCTTGTTTTACTTCTGGTTTCCTTTGCTGTGCAGAAGCTTGTAAGTTTCATTAGGTCCCATTTGTTTATTCTTGCTTTTATTTCTTCTAGGAGAAAATTTTTGAGATGTATGTCAGATAATGTTTTGCCTATGTTTTCCTCTAGGAGGTTTATTGTATCTTGTCTTATGTTTAAGTCTTTAATCCATTTTGAGTTGATTTTTGTATATGGTGTAAGGGAGTGTTCTAGCTTCATTGTTTTACATGCTGCTGTCCAGTTTTCCCAACACCGTTTGCTGAAGAGACTGTCTTTATTCCAATGTATATTCTTGCCTCCTTTGTCAAAGATGAGTTGACCAAAAGTTTGTGGGTTCATTTCTGGGCTCTCTATTCTGTTCCATTGGTCTATATGTCTGTTTTGGTACCAATACCATGCTGTCTTGATGACTGTAGCTCTATAGTATTGTCTGAAGTCTGGGAGAGTTATTCCTCCAGCCTCTTTCTTTCTCTTCAGTAATGCTTTGGCAATTCTAGGTCTTTGATGGTTCCATATGAATTTCATTATGATATTTTCTAGTTGTGTGAAATATGTCCTGGGTAATTGGATAGGGATTGCATTAAATCTGTAGATTCCCTTGGGCAGTGTGACCATTTTAACAATATTGATTCTTCCAATCCAAGAGCATGGAATATCTTTCCATTTTTTAAAGTCTTCTTTAATTTCCTTCATCAATGGTTTATAGTTTTCTGTGTATAATTCTTTCACCTCCTTGGTTAGATTTATTCCCAGATATTTTATTACTTTGGGTGCTATTTTAAAGGGGATTGTTTCTTTACTTTCTTCTTCTGTTGATTTATCATTAGTGTAAAGAAATGCAACTGATTTTTGAACGTTAATTTTGTAACCTGCTACCTTGCTGAATTCTTCAATCAGCTCTAGTAGCTTTTGTGTGGACCTTTTAGGGTTTTCGATATATAGTAACATGTCATCAGCATATAATGACACTTTTACCTCTTCTTTTCCAATTTGGATCCCTTTTATTTCTTTCTCTTGCCTGACTGCTGTGGCTAGGACTTCCAGGACTATGTTGAATAGGAGTGGTGATAGTGGGCATCCTTGTCTTGTCCCAGATTTTAGTGGGAAGCTTTTGAGTTTTTCACCGTTGAGTACTATGCTGGCTGTAGGTTTGTCATATATAGCTTTTATTATGTTGAGATATGTTCCCGCTATACCCACTTTGGCGAGAGTTTTTATCATAAATGAGTGTTGAATTTTATCAAATGCTTTTTCTGCATCGATTGAGATGATCATGTGGTTTTTGTCCTTTCTCTTGTTGATGTGATGTATTACACTGATTGATTTGCGTATGTTGAACCAGCCTTGTGTCCCTGGGATGAACCCCACTTGGTCATGATGTATAATCTTTTTTATGCGTTGTTGGATTCTATTTGCTAAAATTTTGGTGAGGATTTTGGCGTCTATGTTCATCAGTGATATTGGCCTATAATTCTCTTTTTTTGTAGTGTCTTTGCCTGGTTTTGGTATCAGGGTGATGGTGGCTTCATAGAATGAGTTTGGGAGTATTCCCTCCTTTTCAATCGTCTGGAAGAGTTTGAGAAGGACTGGTATGAGTTCTTCTTTGTATGTTTGGTAGAATTCCCCGGTGAAGCCATCCGGTCCTGGACTTTTATTTGTAGGGAGGTTTTTAATTGCTATTTCTATTTCCTTTCTAGTGATCGGATTGTTCAAGTGTTCAGATTCTTCTTGATTCAGTTTTGGTGGACAGTATGTTTCCAGAAACTTGTCCATCTCCTCTAGGTTATCCAGTTTGGTTCCATATAGTTTTTCATAATATTCTCGTATGATATTCTGTATTTCTATTTTGTTTGTTGTAATTTCTCCATTTTCCTTTCTTATTTTGCTAATTTGTGCTCTCTCTTTTTTCTTCTTTGTGAGTTTGGCCAGAGGTTTGTCGATTTTATTTACTTTTTCAAAAAACCAGCTTTTGGTTTGGTTGATTTTTTCTATGGTCTTGTTAATCTCTATTGTATTTAATTCCTCTCTGATCTTTATTATTTCCTTCCTTCTGCTGCTTTTTGGGGATTTTTGTTCTTCTTTTTCTAATTCATTCAGGTGGTGGGTTAAATTGTTTATTTGAGATTGTTCTTCTTTTTTGAGGAAGGCCTGTATCGCTATAAACTTCCCTCTTAGCACTGCCTTTGCTGTGTCCCATAGGTTTCGAGTGGTTGTGCTTTCATTATCATTTGTCTCAAGGTATTTTTTAATTTCAGCTTTGATTTCCTCATTGATCCATTGTTTTTTCAATAACATATTGTTTAATCTCCATGCTTTCCTTTTTTTCTCCTTTGTTTCTCTGTTGTTGATTTCCAGTTTCATGGCATTGTGGTCAGTAAAGATGCTTGAGATAATTTCTATCTTCTTAAAATTGTTGAGGTTTCTTTTGTGCCCAAGTACATGATCGATCCTGGAAAATGTTCCATGTGCACTTGAAAAGAATGTATATCCTGTTTTTGGGGGGTGTAATGCTCTGAAAATATCCACCAAATCTAGTTTTTCTATTGTAGTATTTAATTTCTCTGTTGCCTTGTTTATTTTCTGTCTGGAAGATCTGTCTAGTGATGTTAATGCAGTGTTAAAATCTCCAACTATGACTGTATTCCCATCAATATCCCCCTTTATCTCTGTTAGTAATTCTTGTATGTACTTAGGTGCTCCTATATCGGGTGCATATATATTAATGAGTGTAATATCCTCATCTTGTATCACTCCTTTAATCATTATAAAATGTCCTTCTTTATCTTTCTTTATGGCCTTTGTTTTAAAGTCTATTTTGTCTGAAATCAGTACTGCAACACCTGCTTTTTTGGCTTTTCCATTTGCATGGAATATCTTTTTCCATCCTTTCACTCTCAATCTATATGTGTCCTTCTCCCTAAAGTGGGTCTCTTGTATGCAGCATATTGAAGGTTCTTGCTTTATTATCCAGTCTGCCACTCTGTGTCTTTTGACTGGAGCATTTAGTCCATTAACATTTACAGTAATTAATGATAGATGTGTGTTTACTGCCATTTTGAACTTATCTTTGCAGTTGAATTGGTATATCCTCTTTGTTCCTTTCTTCTTCCTTTTGTGGTTTGGTAATTTCCCTTTGTATTATCATGGATTTTATTTAATTTTTGTGACTCCTTTGTAAATTTTTGGCTTGTGGTTACCCTTTTTTGTAAATCTATCAACCCATTACTATAACTGTTTTTATTAAACTGATAGTAACATGATCTCAAACCCATCCTACCGTTAAAAAAATTTAGAAAAGAAAGAAAAAAATATTCTATATTTCCCTGCCTCCCTCTCCCACTCTCAGTGATTTGTATGTCTTCTTTTATAATTTCATGTTTACTTTATTTGTAATTCATGAGTTATCACCTTTCCAGTTGTGTGTTTCTCATTTCTGTAGCATCCTGCTGCTTTTCTATTTAGAATAGCCCTTTCAATATTTCTTTTAGCATGGGTTTAGTGTTGCTAAACTCCTGCAGCTTTTTTTGTCTGTGAATCTCTTTATTTCTCCTTGTATCCTCAAGGATAGCCTTGCTGGATAAAGGATCCTAGGCTGCATCTTTTTTTCATTCAGGGCTTTGAATATATCTTGCCACTCCCTTCTGGCCTGTAGTGTTTGTGTAGAGAAATCAGCTGAGAGCCTTATGGGGGTTCCCTTGTAACTTACTCTTTGCTTTTCTCTTGCTGCTTTTAGAATCATTTCTTTATCCTTGACTCTGGCCATGTTGATTATGATATGTCTTGGTGTGGGTCTATTTGGGTTCTTCCTGTTTGGGACCCTCTGAGCTTCCTGTACTTGGATATCTGATTCCTTCTTTAAGTTTGGGAAGTTTTCAGTCATGATTTCTTCAAAAACCTTTTCAATCCCCTTTGATCTTTCTTCTCCTTCTGGGACCCCTATTATGCGAAGATTGGGACGCTTTATATTATCCCATAGGTCCCTTATGCTATTTTCATTATTTTTTATTTGCTTCTCTTGTAGTTCTTCTGAATGGGTGCTTTCTATTGCCCTGTCTTCTAGATCACTAATTCGTTCCTCTGCATTATCTAGTCGGCTTTGCACAGCTATTAGATCATTCCTCATCTCTGTCAATGAGTTTACCCATTCTACTTGGCTCTTCTTTATAGCTTCAATTTCATTTTTGACATATTTTATATCTCTAAACACTATCTCTTTTAATTCCTTCAGCAATTCGATCACTCCTTTTTTGAAATCTTGATCTAGTAGGCTATCGATGTCTATTTTGTTGATCTTTCTTTCAGGGGATTTCTCTTGTTCTTTTAATTGGGAAAGGTTTTTCTGCTTCTTCATCTTGCTCATACCTCCTTGGCACTGTGGTTTATGGAGTATCAGTTGTTTATTTTGGTCCTTAAGGATTTTATCTATCTGATGCCTATTTAGGAATAGAACTTAGGAAAAAAAGAAAAAAAAATAAGAGAGAGAGAGAAAGAATTTTAAAAGAAGGGAGAAAGAGGGTTTGAAAACCGTGTATAATGAATAATAGAAGAGTGAGTTGAAGCAGAGTATTAATCGGGTTGAGACGTCCTTTTAAAACCTTTACAAAAAAAGGGGGGGGGGAGATGACTAGATGTATTTGAAACCTGTGTCTAATCAATAGCAGGGCATCAAAACCCAAGAGAAATAGAAATGAATTAAGAAGTAAAGATTAAGAGAGTAATAGAAAATAGAACAGGTAAAAACAGATTTAAAAAAAAAAAGGGGGGGGGGTGGTTTGTCGGTGTTCTCCTGGAGTCTGTGTGCTTTTAATGTGAAGTCTGTCTTCGTCCTGTTTTGGAAGCTCAGCTTGCTGTTTTCAGAGGCCCTCCGTTGGCGCCCTCTTCTGTGCTGCTCCCAGCACCTGTCGGCAAGCAAATCGCGCCTCCTCCCAACACTGGGTCAGATGCAGCTCTCCTCTGCTGTGGGCGGGCGGGTCGCTGCCCCTCCGGATGCCGCAGTCAGATGTTGCAGACTGGCCGGGTAGGAGGGCGGGTCGTGCCCCCTCCCAGCACCTCGGTCAGGGACTGTGTTCCTGCCCGAAAGGCGGAGGGGCCGCTCTCGCTCTACCTGCGCCGCCGCCGGTAGCTCCGCTGCTCTGTGCGGCTGCGCGCTCCGCCCTGGTCGGCGCTCCGCAGGTGGGCTCGGGGAAGACCGAGGGACAGCCCTGTCCCTGCTCCGAGCCAGAACCCAGCTCCTTGTTTGTCCCTGTGGAGCAAGTTCTCTGAGGGACCAGGATGGAAGGATCCTATCTGCCCCGGGCTGCAGGCCAGTCTCAGTCTGGCCTTTGAGGCTGCTAAGCCCTTCGGTACGGATGCAGGTTTCGCCCCCGCCCCCGCCTGGGTGCTCAGCGCGGAGGATATGGCGGCTGTGCCTGAGCCCCGCCTCTCTTCCCCGGAAAAGTTTCCGCGGGATTTCAGAGATGGGGGTGTGCACCCTTCCCCCGAGAGCACATCAACCTTGCTGTTTTATGGAGGCCCCAGGTTGTTCTGCCCTGTGCACCCACAGCCACGGCGCGCAGCCCCTTGCGTTCCCCCGGGCTGCCTCCCTGCAGCCACTTCCGTCCTCCGCCCGGCTTGTGCAGCCTGGCCCTGCCCGCCGCTGTCGGCCCGCGTCCCAGGCTGGGTGTCCAGGGGATGCTCTGTGCCCGTTTAACTTAGTTCTGTTAGTCAAGGGCTGCTCTGTACAGATCCGAGCCTCGGAGGCTCCCCGTCCGGCCCGCTGGCCTCTCAGTTGGAGAGGGGAGACCCAGCGAGCGAGCGCCAGTCCTCCTTTGCCGCTCCCTCCCCGCGGGACCCGTCCCGCGCTGCTTTGCCTTTTGTTCTTTCTTTTTTCCTTTTCTCCTACCAGATTTTTGGCGTCTTTATCTTTTGAAGAGGGCGATGTTCTGTTGGAGTTCCACAGGTGCTCTGGTTGGCTGAGTGGGTCTGTAGATGTGGGTCTTGGTGTATTTGTGGGAGAGGGTGACCTGCGAGCGCCCTTCTACTCCGCCATCTTCTCCGTCTTCCAAGACAATTTTATTTTTAAATGTTTTCAAGTGAGTTTCAAAATCTGGTTACATTTAAAGAGAAATATGGGAGCTTGAAGGAAAGAAATGCACACTGGCTGGTCATGACGTGCTAAGCAGATGAAAAACCACATTCGCTGCATCTGATCAAAAATGTAACACGGGAGGTACTTTGGCCCAAGGATTTAACCAAGATGATCACATAAACATGAGAAAGGAGAAATAAAAAAGACCAGAAACAACAAATAGATGTTTTGAAAACTGATGCCTCAACCTGTCATAAAGCTTGATTCTTTCCTGAGACAAGTAAACAACATAGTCCTCTGGTTCTCAGAAATATGTCACATCATGAGGAAAGATGCAAGGATGTTTAATTTGCTCAAATTTTAAAAAAATATTTGTTACAAGGGGGAGCACAGTGTATATCTCTTGAATGAAATGATTTTTTTTGTTTTTAGGGAAGAAAGTTACTCCTGGTTGCTATTTGTCCTGTGTTTCTAGCAACATCTATTGAATCGCTTTCGTGGGGCTGAGGTGCAGCACTTTGGTTCTGCAGGCCTGGGTGGCAGGGGCCTTTCAGCAGGCTGGCCTGGGCCATCAGCAGGAGGCTGAGCAGGTGCCTTTCTGGGGCTTAGCACCTTGAGAATTTGCATGGCCTGCTTTGAAGAGATCCGAAGTTTACATAAGCCCAAAGTTTACCCTCATTTCATCTTTAAAGTTGGACAGGTGAGAGGGTGGTCTCTGGGGTCTGGATAAACTGGTTACAGAAAGGAGGGGTTACTATTTGGGTTCCCGTGGGGCTGATAAGCCCCTCTCAAATCTTTGGGTGCAAAATTGCCTTGGTCTCAGAGATACATTTCACTCCCTCGAGGTCAGGAAAGAACAGAGGGGTTTGGAGTGTGATAATTAAGGGTTAAAGGATATTCGTTAGGTCAAGGAAATTTTTTAAAAAGGAAATTGTATGACTTCTTTTTATAGAAGGAAGGATGACTAGAGACTTACACGCATCTCACAAGGATGGGCTGATGATAATTGCATATATTTTGGAGGTGATTTGAAAAGTGTGCAATGTCCAATTGCCAGATTTTTTTTTTGTCATTGTGATTAATGGTGAATATTTTAACACTTTAAAGAATTAAAAAAAATAGGCTTTCAGAGGAAAACATACCTCAATGATAATGTTTTATAAAAGAGAGATGGCAATATAATACCCAGATTTGCTTTGTGACCAGAAAAGTAGTGAAAATAATATTATCCCCCCAAATAATAGATTTTGTACAAAAGAAAAATTATTGGGGAGATACCAGTAGCACAAAACTCGCAAATTGCATGCACAAGACCCCTCTGTCTCATGTCAACAGCTGGACTTTCATTTATTTGCAGATCTGGGACTAGAGAGGTGTTTATTATGCAATTAATTAAGGCTGACAGGGTTTCTAAAAATTCAGCTGTGATGTCTTCGATTTCATTAATTAAGGCAAACATTTACTGAACGCTCATCATGTGCTGGTGATTCGTTAGCTTCTGAGGACTCAAAGACGTCCATGACATTTTCTTTGCTCGAGAGCAGTTATCCGTTGACTAAGAAACTCATGCAGAGAACACGTGGTACCTGGTAAGGACTTACACAGTATAAAACTAAACCTTTGGTTTTTCTATAATAAACTTTTAATTTTTTCCTCTATGGACAAAACATTCCTGGAATGATGGTAGGGCTAGAAGAAGTCTTGGGTGATAGGGACCTAGGAAAGCCGTGTTCCGGGAGACACAGCAGTAGAAAGTAGGCTTGTACAACTTCAAGGTGTCTTGGCCGGCACAGCAGTCTTCAGATACTTTGAAAATTCTCAGGGAAGGCGATTAGTCTTTTGCTGTTGCTCAGAAATCAGAACTGTGAAGTTAAGAGTAAACAGCTCTATATGATGGTGTTTTTCCCGAGTAACTTTGAGTTTCCAGCATTGGTAACTGGCTTTTTGTCCCAGGAGTTCATGCAGAAGCTGGGTCCCCATATTTCAGGGTAGAAATGTACATAGATTTCCAAGTCAGGAAGAAGTTGCGTATGATAAGCGCCCAGACCCAACAGTTTGCCATTGCAGATCTCTGGATGAAGATGACTATTTGCGAGTCATCTATGGGAGGAGCTAATTAATATCAAATATATATGGTGGTATCTACGGTTAATTTGGTTTTCAGAGACACTTTATTTTCCAGGATATCTTAAAAATTAGCTAAATCAAAGCAATGAAATAATGATATTGTTTATTGAAGGAAGGCTTTACAACACTTTCATCACAGATCAATGATTACAATTCATATCTGGTTTCTAATCTAAGAGTAGAAAGAGGGTTTCTTAGAAAATGGGGATCACTAAGTAGTAATACATTCTCTTATAAATGAAAATCAAATCATCAGAGTGGTGAGATCATAAACATCTCAGGATATCCTGGGGAGGTTTGATGAAAGGAATTCTTAGAGCTTAACTGACATTATGTAAGGAAATATAATATGAAACTTTTTTTTTTTTTAACAAAATAGAGGTTTCAAAGTATTTTAAAAGAGTCACAAATTAACAAAATATTTTTCAGCTACAAAGTAAATGTTTGAATCTAGGTAAGTCAGAATACATCTGTTTTGCACAAAATTAAATTTTTGTGTTTGTGATTTTAAGAAGCCTATAATACAGGTGTGAGCTCAGCAATCTTGTATCCTTCATAAGTGTAACTAACAGAACTGAAGGATGAGGACAGTTCTCAATGAGATGGTTTCCCCTCAGATACGTTATCATCAGATTCCCACTCCTGTGTGTCATTTCTGTGACCTCCCATTGCGCAGCCCCCTGTAGCTTCTCAGAAAGAGGAAGTTAACATGAAATGAACACATTTGCTCTCACTACACTTTGTGACTTTCATTTAGTCTCTTGGGAAAGGATACTTTTTTTCCCCCCTAGATTTCCTGGTAGGATTTTCTCCTGATCTATTCTCAGCCCCTTTCAGTTCCCTTAATCATTTGGTGTGGAGGTGCCTTGTTGACAAAGGCAAAGGCAGGTGGTTTACGCCACGTGCTCTTTCTCCCCTGCAACCAAACAGTAAAACAAAATGAACAGTTGCCAGTAAGAGTCTACATGGAAACCAAACAACCTGCTGTTTCTGTGGTTTGTTGGACTCGAACAACCAATTTGAAGGCCGACTAGTCTTTTGTTCTTGCCAACCTGAGGATCACTCCGGGGTTTCAAAACTGGAGGAAATCATAGAAATCATACAGACCAGTGGTTTCCAAAATTGCTCTGTTTCAGAGTCACTGGAGGAGCTTTCGAAAAATTCGTAGGACTGAGCTCACATCAGATCGGGCAGAGTCGAGTTCTCAGGCGTGGGTCTGGTAATCTCTTCTGGTGATTCTGGTTTGGTGACAAATGATCTGGTCTTTCATCTTTACTTTGTAGAGGTTTGGAGAGACTGGGATTGTGTATCATGAATAATTTTAAATTTTATTGAATTAAATCAAATGACTTGTCCAAGGGTAGGCTGGGGACAGAATTAGGACCAGAACTTATATGTCCTTGATTCCAATCTCATTTTCATACCACCACCCACTGCTATGGCCAGCATCACTAGAAAGCACAAAATTTGTACCTATTTGTGAATAAAAAGAGCCTAGAGGTACACACACACACACACACACACACACACACACACACACACACACACACACCAAATCTTTTTTGGGTGTTCTGACTGCCTTTGACATGCTTTTCTCCAATTCTATCCCTCCACATTTTAATCATCTCCTTGACAAGACTCCCCTGAAATCCATCTTCTCATTGGCTCTTTAACTCAGTCTCCTCTGAAGGTTTCCAAAGGCCATTCGTCTGTTTCTACTCCTTTTCTGCCAAGACTGTTATGTTGGTGCTGAGTTGTCTCACCACCTTCAGTTCTGGTCTTGTCTTCTAATCTAGAGATGTTACCTCTCCTGTATTTATCTTGCAAGTCATTTGTTTTTTCCCTTATTACTTCCATACCTTTTTGTGTTTGCTTTGAGCTTTGAGATATTTCTTTCACTTGATTCTGCAATTCCCTCACATGGTTCTCCATAGGAACTGTCTCCTTCAATTCATCTATTGAATGTTTTAGTTCTTAAATGTACACATTTCTGTTTTCTCTAAGGAACTGCTTCATGTAGAGGCTGAGAGGTCCAAGATCAGCAGTTGACAGGCTGGAGATCCAGAAACACTGCTGGTGTGGTCCCAGTCTGACTTTCAAGGTCTGATGACCATAGTCATGTGTAAATTATAGTCTGAGTCTGAAGGCAAGAAAAGGCTGATGTCCCAGCTCACAGGTCATAGGGCAGAGAGAAAGAAATCTCTCTTACTCAGCCTTTTATTCTACTCAGGCTTTAAAGCATTGGATAAGGCCACCCACATCAGGGAGGGTGTCATTATTCAAATGTTAATTCCATCACATCAGGGAGGGCATCCACTGACTCAAATGTTAATTTCATCAGAAACACCCTCATAGAACATCCAGAAATAACGTTTAACCAAATATCTGGGCACCGTGTGGTCCAGTCAAATCACACATAACATTAGTAAGTTCACCCCCTTGTGTACTTGGCAGCCACACGCAGATCCTGAGCCACCACTCAGTCTCCAAATAAAGACAACAGCAAGGTCATAACTGCCTCACATGGCACAGCTGTACTGGGTACACCTGGAAACACACTTAGCCTTTCTGCAGAAGAGGCTACTCCCTAACCTCCTGCCAGCCACTTTACTAAGGATGAAATGGAGTAAATACAGCTGTCTTTTCAACAGAGAATTAGATCCATTCACCGCAGCACAGTGCCAGGAATACATATGCTGTTAGTATTCACTGTAAACCCAGTGACCGGCAGTCATGTGGTTTACTAGGTCAGTATGCCTTCACTTCACACACGGGGTTGTCATCCTTTAGCTGTTCTTCCACAAGCGTGTCTTTCATGTCTCCCAATTAATTACCAACCTTCACAATCGCCTGGCCCCACTATGATTCCTTCTTACGTTCTGGAGCCCCTACCAGCTGACAGCGACAGCAGTGAAGACAGTGTGTGTGTCACTGTAGGATGACCTCTGTGCTGGATAGGGGGCCAGTCAGTGTGAACAGTGATAGTCCCAGCAGAAACAGTGGGGCTGTGGGCTCTGGGCCCCCAGCATCAGGGAGAGTCTGGTAATATCTAGCTCCTGCTCAATGACAGTGCCAGTTCAGAAAGCATGAGCCATCCTAGGCTCTGGGTACCACCTCATCCATCCCATTCTCACTCTTTATCCTTCCAGCAAGTTTACAACCAATTCACTGTCACACTTCTGTTTGAACATTTTGGTTACTAATCCGTCTGTGTGAAATAACCAGAAAACTTTCTTTTACCCTGGCTGGAAACTGACATATTTAGGTAGTGAGACTTCTAGATAAGCCTTGCGTGTAACGAGGTTGACCATGTTAAGTTAGTTAAAAACAGAAGGATCTTCATAAGCTTATCAAACAGAGCTGTGGGTCTTTCTGGCCATGTTTGTCAGCAATTCCTCCAGGAGTGGCTGCTTCTTCCTGTGACCCTGGCTACTCTGAGTGCGCCTTGTGGAGGCAGATATACAGTTTCCAGGGGCTGGTTTCTTCCTGTGGCAGCTCTGCTCTCTGTCCCCTCTCCCCATTTGGTAACCACCCTGCCCTGTCTCCCATGGAGGTCGTCCAGGGTGAGATCTCCAGCTCACTGACAGCTGGTACCTCAACAAAGTAGTGACAGAGTGGAAAACGTTGTATCTGTCATTTATACTCATGATATGACTGACACAGCGACGACTTTCAGTGTGTGGCTATCTCCACCAGGTATTTTTTCTTTAAGCATCTAATCTCTACTTTGGAATTAAAACAGTTTCCCATTAAAGGCATGCTAGGCATCAGTGAGCTGTTTTTCATCGGTGGATGCTCTGGGACCACAGCCCTGGTGGAGCCGGCTCTGAGGTTCACCCCAAGCCATCACCGCAGTGTAAGTGTTTTTGTGAGGGGGCCCCTGGTGCCCCAGGAAGACTGGAAGGTACTGATGGT
Source organism: Camelus dromedarius (assembly GCF_036321535.1). Classification (NCBI taxonomy): domain Eukaryota; kingdom Metazoa; phylum Chordata; class Mammalia; order Artiodactyla; family Camelidae; genus Camelus; species Camelus dromedarius. The sequence continues at coordinate 75,629,431 of NC_087441.1, forward strand.
GCCCTTTCCTTATTCCTTCATTCATTCACTTGTGGGAACAAATACTTACTGATCATCACTTGCAGTGGGTACCATGCCAGGACTTTGGAGGCAACCGTGATTCAAATGAGCAAACGACACAGTGTGATGGTCAAAAACGCAGCTGCTCTGGCACTCTGAAGCTCTTGGGGCACGAAGGAGTGACCCTGACCCTCGGTTTCCTCATCTACAGTTGGGGAAGTGTGGTCCATGCTGCAGTGAGGTGTGCCGTTCTCAGGACCCACATCCCCCCAGACTTCCAAGGCAGAGTATTTTATGTTCCTTTCCTCTGTGAATGAAAAATACTGCAAACCATATCACTAAACAAAGAATACTGAAGCCATCAAGTCATTAGCGACTGCCACCACCCTCCAGTGAAGACAAGCCTACAGCCCCGTGCCTGCAGCCACTCACAGTGGTGCACCCTGAGGGGGCTCAGAATAAGAAAGGACAGGATCCTGACCCTAGATAGCTAGGTGCTTGTCAATGGAATGAATTCAATGAGCCCAAATGTTTGCTTCCTCCCATGCATAGAAAAGCGCTAAATTCTTTAACTTGAGATGCCTGGTTTTCTTTAGTTAACAAGTAATCTTTCAATGTTCCAACTACCTGGCCTTTGTTGTAAAGCTCCTATATATCCTAGCTCTTCCCCTACCTCTTTGGGGCAGCCCCTCAGAGCCATCTGAGAGGCTGTCATCCCAGCTCCAGTCCTCCCACCAAATAAAACATAACTCCCAACTTTTAGGCTGCGCATTTATTTCAGTAGACAGCTCCCACCTCACTTGGGCAGAGAATGTCCTGGCAAGCCCTGAGTTGGACAGTTTCTCCCTTTCTCTCTTGCTCGGATTCACAGCATCTACATGGTTATTTGTACTTTTCAGATACAGAGATTTCCGAGCTTCCATATGCACTTTTTGCATATTTAAGATGATGTGCAGTTCCACGTAAGGATATTTTTCTACCACAAAGACCCTTGTTCTCCTATCTTAGATTTCATTCCTCAGCCTCCTGCATCATTTCTACCTGTGACAATGAGGCTTCTCACCAAGCTGCACTGAACACAGTCTCTTTACTAGTAAAGACATTTCTGCATAAAAATCAGTTTGCCAAGATAATAAGGCACTGCTTAATAATCAGAGAACACTCATAAAGAAGTTGTCTTTGACATGTCCCAATTTAAAACAAAGGCTAAAACAGCCACTGTACTTGGTATAAACTGAACTAGTTGCCTGGTCACCCAGTTTTGCACATTCTCGGATCTAATGCGGGATTGCCAAGTAGGATCTGGGGAAATGTCTGTGGCAGTGACATGATGACTGTTGTATATTTAGAGCTTCCCCAGATAGCCTTTAACATAATAAAAGAATGAAATAAAGTCAAACTACTGCCAGGAAGATGTATATAACACTATTCATTTTCTAAATTAAAGCAAGTATCCCTTCTTTAGTATAGGTCGTAGTTACGGGTTTTATGGGGGTATGTGACATCACTTTAACTTGTTGAAATAGACTCAGTTTCCCTGTATTTGAATCTCTGGTTCAGGTAGTTTATGTCAGAAGTGAGCCTGGATGTGAAGCGGGAGAGGAGGGAGAGCCCAGGTGAGGATGCATCCAAGTCAGCACTGGGGGAGGCTGAGGCTTGGACCACTGGGGCCTCTGGGCTGTGCATAGGATGCTGGTCAGAATTTCCCACCTGGGGAGGTGTGGGGATGGGCACTTGTTCATCCATTGCTCCCGTTGGCTGAGGACTGCCCATGTGGTGTTGTGTCCCCTCCAAGTCCCTGGAGAGCTTGTGGGGGGCTGAGCTGGTGCCCAGGCTGGACTCAGGGAGCTTGTTGAAGAGGGGATGTTAAATGGGAGGGGCAGAGCCCTGAGGAACTTCCCAGGGCTTTGACTGTATTCCTAAGGGGTTGACGAGGCTGTGGGGCCAGATTCCAGAGTGTCCAAATGCGTTACCAGCATTCAGTTGGCAAAAAATATTTAGACCGAGTAGGACTAAAATTATTCATAAGGAAAATGATTCTGTTTGAAGACTGTATGCTTTCCTTAACTGCTGAACTCTGTATTTCCATAGGTGGTATAAAGACAACTTCTCAGAGTTGGAGAGACTATTGAGTTACTTAATTAAATATAATAAATCTGCTGTTTTAACACTAGATAGGGTGATTAATTCTGTATTCTCGAATCTAGCCTCATTTGGAACACACCCCTGGGGCACTCTGTTCTCACATTTATAAATTATGAACTCAATGAACCTAATATTTTGCTGATAATGGGTATATAATACATTAAGGCCTGCTTACTTCAACAGATACTCTTCTTAATAGTAATTAGAATGGGGAAAATGTCCTTTGTCATGGTCCGCCTTATTTTCAACCCTTCTTATAATTTAGTCTAGTAATTATGGGGTCATTAAAGCAATATGAATGCAAAACCCTCACAAATTTGAATAAAAAATTATAAAAATGTAAAGAGTAGTGAAAACTGGAATGGAAAGATATGGTGAGTGAGAAAAATGAGTACTTTCCAACATTGATGTAAAAAACAAGCAGACTCAGAGGAAAGGATCTAGAAAGAACTCCTTGCATCCACACATCAGGAAGGATGTTCTGTGTTACTTTGGCTTTTACGCCATTCAAAGCCCTCAATGGCTCCCTGTTGTTTTCAAGAACAAGCACAGGGCATGTCATGCAAGGACCTCTGCCAGCCGACCCTAATTTACCTTTTCAAACCTGATCCCAGGACGCTCCCATCCAACCCACCCAATCTGAGCACTTCACAAATCTTTTTGTTTGTTTGTTTGTTGCCCTTTTAAAAACTGAAGTATTGTTGATTTACAATGTTGTGTTAATTTCTGGTGTACAGCAAAGTGATTCAGTTATACATATACATACATATATATTTTCCTTTCAGATTCTTTTCCATAATAGGTTATTACAAGATATTGAATATAGTTCCCTGTGCTATACAGCATGTCTTTGTTGTTTACCTATATTATATATAGTAGTGTGTATATATTAATCCCATACTCCTATTTCATCACCCTCATTCCCTCTTTGGTAATGAGAGTTTGCTTTCTATGTCTGTGAGTCTATTTCTGGTTTGTAAATAAGTTCATTTACATCATTTTTTAAAGGATTTCATATGTAAGTGATATTATATATTTGTCTTTCTCTGTCTGGCTTATTTCACTTAGTGTGATTGACGTGGGAAGCCCCATGAAAAGACTGCCAGGACCCCCAGCCAGGGATACTACTTTACATACAATGCCGCCTGGTTCCCTGGCCTGGTGGCATTATCTCGCTTTTGTGCTTCTGTAAGACGGCTTGCTTCTAGGAAAGTGAAACTTACCCCTAAGATCCTGTTTGTTCCCTAAGCTCACTCCTGATTGGCCCATATCTAACACCTCATTTGCATAAAGCCCATTCTTGATTGGTTCACTTTGTTATACCTTATTTACATATGATGTTGCAAAGTCTTGACTGGTAGTCTATAAAAGCCTGTGTAAACCTACAGACGGGGTCCAGAGCTTGGAGTGTTAACTCCTGTGGGCCCACTGGCGTAATAATCCTGAGTTCTCCAACCCTTCATGTGCTGCTTGGTCTCTTGCTAGGATCCAAGTTGCTGTCACACTGAGCTGTAACACTGAGCTGTAACACACTTTGCTGTAACATGATGATCTCCAGGTCCATCCATGTTGCTGCAAATGGCATTATTTTATTCTTTATTATGGCTGAGTAGTATTCCATTGTATATATAAAAGTGGAATATAAATGCATAAATTTTCTTTATCCATTCATCTGTCAGTGGGCATTTAGGTTCTTCCATGTCTTGGCTATTATAAATAGTACTGCTATAAACATTGGGGTGCATGTGTTTTTTAAATTAGAGTTTCCTTTGGATATATGCCCAGGAGTGAGATTGCTGGATCATATGGTAATTCTATTTTTAGTTTTTTATGGAACCTCCATACTATTTTCCACAGTGGCTGCACCAATTTACATTCCCACCAGCAGTGTAGGAGGGTTCCTTTTCTCCACAGCCTCTCCAGCATTCATCATTTGTGGACAATTGAATGATGGCCATTCTGACAGGTGTGAGGTGACACCTTACTGTAGTTTAGCACTTCACAAATTTGAACTCACTGAATCTGTGTACATGTCTAATAGGTAACGAGGGGCACACAGGAGTGTGCCCTGCCCCCAGAACATCAGCTAGGAGGTGGGAGAGCCAGGATTGGAACCCAGCCTGACCCCTGAGTCTGGGTTCTTCACCCTCACGGCCCTGAGCACCCTCCAAACTCGCCTGGGTGTGACTCCACTGCAACTTTGCTTTTCCTCACCTGGATGGTGTTCCTTCCTCCTTTCTACCTTTCAAAGCCCACTGGTACTCCAGGGCTGAAACTGAGTTCTCCTCTCCTCCAGAAAGCCTCCATGCCTGTCCTGGTCCCAGTCATCCCTTCTCTGGGTTTGTAAGGACTTGCAGTGGGCAGGGTTCATGGGGCATCTGTCACCCACTGCCCTCAAAGCACCACCTGAGTTTCCATCTGTGTGCATTTCTCCCTAATGTGGACCTGCTGTCAGGGAAGAGAGGTCAGAACCTTATTTTCCTCTTAAATACAGGCAGCCCTTACTTTATGGTGGAGCTGAAGATCAGGAGACTAGGACCCAGAGGACAGGGACTTTGGCGTGGCCACTTTTTTGGGTTTCCTGTAGCACCCTGCCCACTCTGCTCCATGCACAGTTAGTGTTCAGTATTCATGGAGGTGAAGGAGAGTCTAGGGCTGTGATGATTTAGGCTGCCATGGCTCCATTTCTGTTATTTAGTGAAATGAAAGTTGAATATACATTCCAGATTCAAAATAAGTGCAGATTGGAAATTCAAATAGCAGAAATGACAGGTAATTTAAAAAGTGCCAAGAGCTGCAGTGTAGCACTGGAAATGCTGTCCTGGTCGCCTTTTCCATGGAGAAATTGCACCCTCGCAGAAGAGTGTCTAGCAGTCAATATTAGAGTATTAATTATAAATATGCAGGCTTACATATAAATGGATAACATATATTCTGACACACAGATTCCCAGTGGTTTTTCAGAGGGGGAAATGGAGAGACTTGAGATAAATAAAGACAGCATCTCTTGCCCATTTGCTGCCTGATACTCTTGGTCCAAAAGCCAAAGACGCATATGTGTGTCTGACGCCTGGCATATTGGTGGGTCCAGTTGGCTCCTCTTTGCTCTTGGCATGAGCACTTCCAGGGGGAGGGAAGGCAGGTGACCTTGGGAGGGTGACAGTGGGTTTGGGAGAATGCCTCCTTCACAAAGGATTCCTGCTTGAATTGCAGCCTCTTCCTGGCTAAATGTATTTACTGTGCCTCATCTGTTGAGAATCACAATGTCATAAATAACCAGAGACCCTACCCTGCATGGAGGAGACCACAGCATGTGCTCCAGATCTTGCCTGTGACATGCATGCCCTTCCTCCTTCACAAGAGAGACCCTTGGGCAGGGTCTTCTCAGACCACCTCAGTCAGATCCAACCCATCCATAGCACCATGTGTACTGGACACAGTCAACTACCATCTTGCTAAGAAATGACTCTCTCTGGTCATTCCCAGACCTCACGAATGTATGGTAAAAACTCCTTTCCTCAACCGATGCTAGCTCAGGTCCCTTTTCTTCTACGTCTGTAGTAGTTCCTCTCGAATGATATCACCTCTTAGATACAAGAACTTCCCGCTCCTTTGTGGGAGAGGCTCTCCCCAGAGAGGACAGCCTTGCAGATGTGTGGACGGGGCACACATTATTCCTAACTATGCATTTCAAGTATCATCAATGGAGCAAAAGAACTTGTTTATTAACTGTCTCGTAGAAAATAAAGTTATCTCAAAAGTGTTTTGTTTGTTTGGTCAGGATGATTTCTTTGTTTGTTTATTTTGTTTTGCTGAAGATTGCTGACCATAGGAAAGAGTGCTTCTCAGTCATTCAGACAAAAAGCATTCAACAAAAATATGTTTTGCACTTGTTATGAAGTATGTGTGTGGAGGAGTGAGGTTGGCAATTAATTTCATCATTTCCCCTTCCTTAAAAATGCTGCTTCTTTAGATACATTTTAACTTGATACTGAGAACATTTCCTGGTAGCAATTGCTATTAAAAAAAAAAAAAAGGCAACTCACTGTATAATCCAGGGCTTCTCGAACTTTCCTACTGATGTGACTACACAGGATCTTGTTAAAATGCAGGTGTGGGGTCAGCGGGTCCAGCGCGGACCCTGTGATTCTCTTTCCAACAAGCTCTCCAGCCCTGGCTCTCCACCTTGAGGAGGAAGAACCACACACAGCCAGCAGAACTCTTGACTTCGAAAATAGTTTCATCAAGCACTTGCGCTTTCTTTCCAGCCCAAAGGGTGGGCTTTGCATGCGTGGTAACAGTCCTCCTCTCTAGGTTGGCAGGAGGATTCAGTCATGTAAAGCCTTGCTCCGCAGAGCGGGGTCTGCAAATCAACACAGCCGCGGACGCCCGCGGGCCTCACCCGGGTGGGCAGACTCCTCCACACTCAGGTGAGATGCCCCGGGGGTTGTGCGCACGTTAACCACCCCGCGGCACGGGTGCAGTCCAGATGGAGTAACCGGTGCAGAGGACACTAGCCCTTATCCTTTGAGTCCTCAACCCACGAGCTGCTTCACTTTTTACATTTACAGGTGAGAAGGCTGTAAAACGGTGAGTGACAGGACCAGGATTGGTCCCGAAGCCAGTGCCCAGAAGGGAAGAGAATTTCCCTAGCAGTGAGGCCCTGGTGCCTCCCCCACACCTGCCAGCCCGCGGTCATCCCTCAGGTGCTCGGGCGCCGTGCTCCAAACAGGGGTCCCGTGCGGAACCCCACTCCCTCCGCTGCTTTCCGAGCGGCGCCCGAGCTGGCCCCGCGCTCCGCTCTCAGGGGCGCAGCGCGACACCGCCCGGGGCCGCCTCCCCGGAGGGCTCCCTCTGCTCAGGGTTTTCTGAATGTAATCTCTTTGATCAAAAGAAGAAAGTTGAGACTTTACAGGGTTGGTTAGAAGGTATTTTTAGGACATAGGGGATGTGTGTGTGGAGGTTGTGTGTGTGTGGAGTATGTATGTGTATATGTGTGTGTGTGGAGTATTGCGTATCTGCAGTGTGTTTGTGGACGGTGTGTGTGGACTGTGTGTGTATGTGTGTGTGTGTATGTGTGGGTGGATTTTGTATGTGTATGTGTGTGTGTGTATGTGGAGTGTGTGTGTGTGTGCAGTGGCAGCCTTGGAGACAGATGGCCCCTGGCCCCCTCAAACCCCAGCTCTGGGCAGACACGTGCCGTGTTCCTATGTGAGCCTCATCTTAGTGTCCAGATGTTTGGAGAGAATATGTTTCTTCAGGAAAAATCAAAACAAACGAAAAGTGGGAGGTGGGGACCATGGCTCTGCAGTCTGACCAGTGACATCCAGGTTGTGAAAGGGACACTGGGGGCCAGAGCTGTGGGGGAGCAGTTATGTTGTGAAGGTCATTTACCCCACCCTAATTATGGCATTTCCTAATTTAAGTTGGATCTTTGTTTCTGATTTTGCTTTACGTTTTTAGAAACAGGCTGATAGATGTAGGTGCACTGTGCTCCTCTCCGCCGTGTCTCTTGATCTTGGTGGCTCTGTATCTAAACTTGTGGTTCTTCTCATTTGGCTCGTGTTTCTCATCTCATGGGCACTGACTGATTTAGTTCCTTTTTTTTTTTTTTTTTTTTTCATTTTTGCTGATAGGAATTGACCGAACTTGCTGATCCTCATTTGGTCTGTTTTGACTTGACAGCTTCATTTAAAACTGGGTTTTTTACTTGAAGTTTTTGTTCATCGTATGGTTTTGTCTCTTGGATCAAGACCACTCCCCAGATAATGAATTCAGAGCAGCCCGGAAGAAGACAGGTGAGGTCTCCAGGTGTATTCTTTTTGTTGTGTTTGTGATTTACGATTTGTTGTGTCTGTTTAGAGTTTCCAAGCATGTCTTGGTGTTGGCAATACGTTGTTGTGGAGGACAACAATATTTTATAGGTTATATTTGGACAAGTATGAAGTATGAAAAACAGTTTGCTACTGCCATCCTAGATTGACTTGGAGAAACATTTATTTAGGACTAAAATGCAATCATATAAAATGCTTGCCCTTGGTTAAGTATGAGAGACTTAGGAAAAACAGTGGTTCACATCAAGCTATTCTGGTTCCAGTGATTTTTTGTGAACCAGGAATGATGAGGTCACTATAATAAAGAAACGGAGAGAACCACTTCTTGTTTGGAGTGTATTCAAATCCTGAATTACGGGACTCAGAGGTTGATCTTTTTCCTTCTTCCCCAGTCCCATCAGCACCTGTTCTCCTGTGTACATGAACATATACATATACTCCTTTGCCTCTAATGTGCCTCATTTCATAGGCAGTTTGAGGTTTGAAATCTGTGGACATTACTTTAATGATGTAGCACATTGGACCTATCCTACAGTGAAACGTGAAAAGTATGAATGGTCACATGGCACCAATCTTGTACAGCAGACGCACATACAGTGTGTGCCTGTGTTTATTTGTGGCGCTGAACCTCCGTCCATAAACTCAGGTGGACAAGAATGTAACAATATACTCTCTAACTTAATTTTTGGATTTTGCACTCTGGTCTGTTGGGGGTGGGCAGAGAAGTCTTGGCATGAGCTCATCCTGGAGGTCCCCCTGCCTCTCTCCCTGGTGTTACTCCATAATCCAAGGTCCTCTCCAGTTCTGGGGTGCTGAGGAGGCAGAGGGGCAGGGATCATTGGTCCCTGCACCCCTACTGAAGTTCCAGTGTCCTGATGCCCCTACTCAATTCAGATCTGACTTTTGGCTGCTTGGTGCCATTTTTAGGAAATCTTTTCCTGAGCTGTCCATGGTCCTGTCTTCCTAGGTCCACAGCCGAGACCTCTGTGGTCTGGCCATTCCTCTTTGTTCCTGGGTCTCCCACTCTCTGTTTTCTTTGTTGCTCTTTCCAACTTTGGTCTTAACCCCATCTTTCTTTGGGTTTGTGCTCCCTCAATCTTCTCTTCTTGGGCTTTTGGGAACTAAAACTTGGATTTCAGCTGGAGAGCCTGTTCGCACACTCCTGGACATGGACGTGAACAGAAGGAGGGAGTTGATGGGAAAGAGGCAGACACAGAGGGCTACCTCAGACAGAGAGAAAACACCTCAAAGCATCAGCTCTGTACAATCCTGGGATCTGGTTGTGTACATTTGATTTTGTAAGGACCATTCCAGAACACCATGTGGGTGGCCTTTTAAGCTGCAGAGTCTGCCAGCAAAGAGAAACCAGCAAGTGTTCATATCCTGCACACTCTTTGTCACTTAACAAATTGCCTGTTTGGTAGAAGAGATGCACATTGTAAGCTGTGCAGTGAAATTACCTTTCTATTATAAGTTTCTAAGGATAATTAATTCTAAAAGGTGGCTGGCAAATATACTATGAAAAGAATTGTTGGATTGTTAAATAGTTCTGTGAGGCCAAGTTTTCTTGTTTTTTTTTTTTTCCTATTAAGGCACTTAAAGTCTTACCTTTTAAATATACTCCTTGTTTAATGAGAATTATATCTGCAGCATGACAAATATTTCTCAAAAACAAAGAATTTTCATGGAGGGAAATCAAATCAGAAGTAAATGGATGGGTGTGAAATCCTGTCATTGCTACAATAATAGGATAATTTATGTAATACTTCAAGCATCCAAATCTTTTAATGGCATTTCTGAAACATAAAAGACCGAAAAAAATCAGTTGTGCCTGTTCCCTCCTTCACCAAGTGTTTGTTTGAAAAACTCCTTGCTCAGTTAATGTTCTCTTGAAAAACAATAGCAGCTCTGTCTGGAATGGAGAAAATTGAATTCTTAGTGGTATTCTTCTCAGAAATTTCTATGGTAGTTTTGGGGACAATGTTTTCCCAGTTGATCCTTTTTTTCTCCCAGTATTCTGATAATAGCTTATCCTGCTCCAAATTTTTAGCATGACTTCAAATTTGATGCTAAAACTTCCATCCGATTTTATTTTTCACTTTAGGTCCATGGTAGCCCTGGGAAGCAGAGCTTCTCAAACCATCCATGGGGAAGGACCAAGTTTCTAATTGGGAACCTTCTGCTCCTGTTCTCATTTCCTCACAGGATGGGACAGAAGAGCCGCTGATCAGCTGGCACTGGTGCACAGCCACACTTGGGGTGTTCCGGCTTTGGGGTCCTGTCCTAGAGCCCACTATCTCTGTCTCTCCTGCACGCCATCCTGGATACCCTCCCAAAGGACTGCTTCCCGAAATGAAATCCCTGCTCATCATCTCGGAGCTCAAGAGCCTACAGCTGCTGACCACACAGCCTGTGTCCCAGCCACACTGCCCAGTCGCCTCTGGGTTCTTCCCGCCTCCTGGAACCGAAATCATGAAATCAACTAAGTCAGTCACAACCAGAATTTTTTTTATAAAGAAAGGGATGACTACAATACAGGATGTCATAGTGCATCACACATAATAAGAGTATGTAATATGTAATCTTTTGTTGCATTTACAAAACTAATGAGCTATAGAACCACCTTGTTGTGTGTGTGTATATGTATGTGTGTGTTATGTGTGTGTTATATATATATGTAAAATAAATACTTACATAACACACATTTATATTATGCATGTGTGTGTGTATATATATATATATATATATATACACACACACGGTTGATGGCTAAAAATATATATATATATAAATTGGGTGATGGCTAAAAATGCCAGAAACTTTATCCTCACATCTTAGCTCTTTCCATTAACCTCCTCCCGCCATATAATTACCCTGTGTTTTCCCTGTGTCTAACAAGGACTTGCAAAACTCCAACTAGAATAGACGTTCAATGAACAATTCTTGGTTAATATTGGTATAAAGGTAGGTTTGAAAAGAGATCTCTTCTTACCTGACAGGAATTTGTCAAAATGTTGTTCGTCACTTTGTGGAACTTCATTTTCTTTACCACTTGAGACAGACCTCACATACAAACCCTTCCAGATTATAGCAAAAAAGAGAACTCTACCCAACTAATTTTGATAAAATTAGCTTAGCTTTGATAACAAAACATTCCAAGAGCAGTACAAGAAGTTAGAAGTTAGAGGACTTTTCCAAGGTCATACATTTATAAACAACCGGAAGCAAGACCCAACTCTAAATTTTCCACTAACACACTGTCCCTGAAATCTTACCTTGACTCTCTGTGGGGTATTTTCAAAGTAGGGTATGGTGGATCCTTTTTTTTTTTTTATTATTATTATTTTGTTATGAACAATCTGTATGGGCCAGGATTTTAATAGAGAGGTTATTTACGCTGCAGCAAAACAGACTAGAGAAGGAGACTGACAGTCTGCAGACCCTGGAAGGGCTGGCGTTGAGGAAAGGGGGAAGATGTTTCTATTCTACAACACAAACCAGAATAAGGATGAAAGTCTGGCAGTCAGAAGGAGGGAAACTGGTCCATCCCAAGGAAAACATTTCTAAGTAAGCTGTCTGGGGATGAAAGAACTGCCTAGCACGGCCTTGAACTCTCCAAATGAAGAAGTATTCACAGAGCCATCAGAACCATCTATTCCAGCTGCAGGGAGACAAAATTCTTCAATTAGACCAAACATTCTTTAAGGTCTATTCCAAATGAAAGTTCCTAGGAGTCTACCGCTGAATGACTTTCTTCTTGGTTGGCCATTTATCTCTGCAAATTTTGCCCACATGCCAGATTTCTTTGCAATCTGTTTAGAATTAAAAAACTATTTCTAATTGAGACCTTAACTACCCTGACTTTATTTCAAATAGACATAATTTATCAAAAACTGAGCTTAAGAAATATGCATTTTTTTCTCACAGTATTTTGAATCGGCTCATAAATCAATTAATTCACATTGTGGAATGGAATAGAATGGGATGAAATGTGTAATTCATTGTTATCAGTGTGAAAAGGAGACTAGCCTGATCATAACCTCAATAAGAAGGTAAGAGCGGATATTACTCAATTAGAAATTCTAATAGAGACAGAAGTGATTTGCTCAAGGTCATGGAGCTCATAAGTAATCACACAGCTAATATATGGTCACACAGCTGATGAGTCTTGGGCTTGTTAATGTTCTTTGGTGACTTCTTGAATAAATATTAAACTTTCCACAAGAGAGTATGCATGAAGAGAAACTTCTTACTTCTAACGAGAGCATTGTCAAGGGGTCCAACTATGAGTGAGTTATTATTTACACAATAAAAACTCATTTGCCCCTACTTTGCTTACTAACATGTTGTTACAAAATAGAAGATGCTCTAGTTTTTAAAATAAAGAAACCTAACTTTCCTTTACATCCCTTTAACCTTCCCTATTTATAGTAAAATTGTCTTACACATTTTCTGTACATACATTTAGAATCCCACGAGTCAGTGTCAGACATAATTTAAAAACTTCAGAAAAAGAAAGCTTGTGGTTTGTCCTTTTTTCTTTGTTTTTGTTTATTGTATTATTTCTTCCTTCCTGATGTTTCAAGATTCCTTCTTTTATCATTTCCTTTCTGTTTAGAGAATTTCCTTTAGTTATTCTTATAGGGTAGGTCTGCTGGTGACAAATGATCTCAGTTTTCCTTCATTTTCTTTAGTCAAAAATGTCTTAATTTCTTCTTCATTACTGAAGAATATTTTTGCTGGGTTCCAGATTCTGGGTTGCAGTTCCTCTCTTTCAGGGCTTGAAAAATGCTGTATTACTTTCTCTTGGGCCCCATGATTTCTGCTGAAAAATCTGCTGTCATTCTAATTGTTTCTCCCCTACAGGTAGGGTGTGGTTTTTCTCTGGCTGCTTTCAAAATGCTTTCTCTTTCTTTAGTTTTTAGAGGGTTAATCATGATGTGCCTTGGCATGGGTTTCTCTTGGTTTATATTCATTTTGTAGGTTTATGCCTCAATTTTTTCTAATTTGTTATTTTTTTCATGTTTTCTATTATTTTACTTTCATTTTCAGTTGAAGATCTTCCTGGTTCTTGGTATAGTAATTTTCAACTGAAATCTGGAAATTTTAGTATTAGAAGACTCTTGATCTTATTTAAACCTTCTGTTTCAACAAGGGAATGAGGGATGTTTCCTTGTTAATGACAGGTGGAAGCAGGAGGGTTCTCCACTCAGCTCTCTTTGACACCAACCAAGTGAGACTTCTTATTACTGCTCGGACTGAGTGGGAGGTCTGGATCTCCATATGGTCTCCACTGACACCACAGTGGTGGTGGCCTCGTTACCACTGGATGATGGTGAAAATCTTGACTCTCTAGTAGGACTCTTCTGACATCATCACAGTGGGAGTCAGAGTGGCATCTTGTTACTGCTGGGTGTGAATTGAAGTCTAGGACCCCCACATGGTTTCCACTGATATCACAGGGGGAATTGTAACTGGTCAGCTGAGACGAACGTCTTGCCTCCTTACTTAGCCTTCTCTGACACCACACCAGTGGAGGTTTTGGTGTCTGATCTTAGCGGTGGAAAGGTAGAAGTCTAGACTCTCCACCTGGCCTTTGTGGGCATGGGTGGGACGGGAGCCACAGTTTTTTTTTTTTTTTTCCTGTTGTGTTTGGCAAGGATAGAGTAGTTATTATCTAAAGTTTTCTGTTTTCTGTCCTTTAGTGGCATCTTGCTAGAGAGACCATGTTTTTGTTGGAGTTCCCCCATCCCCTCACCCCCACCTAAGTTCTTTAGCTCCAAATCTGGGATATAAGTTTTTGTTTAGCAAAAACCAAAACCAAAAAAACCCCAAAAAACAAAAAACCCCAAAAGACAAACCTGGGGGGCTCACCATCATATTGTGAATCCCTGGGTCCTGAGGTTCCTAGACAATTTGCTTTCTTCTCTCCACTTTTCACAGTCTTGTTGTGTTTGTTCTATATAACAGTCAGGGTTTTAGTTGTAATCAGTGGCAAGGATAGGGAGAAGTATGTCTACTCCATCTTCTGGGGTTGGAAGTCCATTCTTTCATGTTTTCTAAAAAGTGCTACTTACATAATTGTTTTTATGTATTATCTTATAAATAAGTATTTTACATTCTTTGAGGGTTAAATTTTTTTTTTCCCTGGTGACTTTTACTCATAGTCACCTGTTTCCTTATGTTGGGTGCTCATGATTTGAGCTGAAGCTAGGACTTACACTGAAGATGCTTATTTCCTTAGAGGATTTTCTTTTGCTTCTGCTGGATGCTAAGATAATGCTACCTGGGATCACTTCAGCATCTTCATCCAGTTCACAATTGAGTTTAACTTAGCCTCAGGTCCAGCTCATTCTCATTGCCTCTGTCTCAAGGCTTAGGCTCCTTATTGAGATACTGATAGTCATCTGTCCTTAGAACATCCCTGCCTCCCTCTCCTCCATGTGTCAAAGTGTGTGTGAACATATGCTTATGGACCAGTGCTTAGATTTTAGGTCATGGGTTCTTTATAGAGGTTGGGAACTCACTTGAATAATTTCCTTATTTTCTATGAGTCTAGAAATTCAATAAAATTAGGAGATCCAATTCTTTTGTAGAAAAAAGCTGTGCTACCAGAAGCTGAAACTATTTCTTTTTTCCTTCCTTTTTTCAAAAGTTAAAAAATAACCTTTACTCAAATTAATTCTCAAAAGTCCACTGAGAACATCTCGCCATATTAGAGCTGCTTTCCCCAAACTATATGCCATGGACATTTAATATCATTTGACATAAAATGGAATTGGTTTTTCTCAGAAAAATTTCACGGTGAAAAAACAGGAAACTCGTGTGCACTGTATTTATTGCTTTTAGGAATACACAGTGCATATTATCACGTTAAACTTTCTGAGAATTTGTGCAGTAAATAAAGCTTTTAATTGTGACAAATCTTACATTTCCCAAACTTATTTGAATGTGGAACTTTTTATGTATGTATGTGTGTGTGTATATGTGAATGCGTGTATGTATGTATGTATCTATTTACATCTCATGGAACACTAGAGTTCTATGAAAGTTTGATTAATGTTGAATCAGAGTCTCTGCTAAAAAGCGGTGCATTTGGAGTAGAGGACAATGGGTTTGAGTCCCGGTTTTGTCAAGCTGTAGGACATGGAATGACTGCATAGCCTGTCTGGACTCCATTTCTTCCTTTAGAAAGAGGTTGAAGGAAATGACCCGTAGCATGTTTTTCAGCTCTATTATTCTTTTCTCTCAATCAACACAGTCACCAATGCCTCCTCTCGTAACATAAGGATGAGTTCCTTGGACTAGTGTACAAAGTGTGTCCACTCCTCTTCAGGCGTACAGTGCCGCTCACCTCCCAGCACCCCTTCCCATGCCTCCCACTGCAGAGGACCTGCCTTTCTTGGGATTTCCAGAGCCATCATCCCTCAGCAGCCAGGTTGAATATTTCTCTTCAGGGCTAGTTTTGGGTTTTCCAATCACTATCACGACCAGCCGGGCCAATAATGTACCTGAATGAGAAGAATCACCAGTGACTGTGCCCCACGCCCCGTGCCCTTGATCACGAGACAGACTGACTGACCTTGACCGACAGGAACTCCTTTGATCTCTATTCCATTTTCCTAGATTTACTGGCTCAAAATGAAAGAGCACTGAATCTGGAGCCAAAAACTGGGTATGAGGACCGGGAATGATCTTGGCTTCCTGTGTTGACCAATCTGAGACTCAGTTTCCCTTCTCTAAGATGGTGATGATGCTAATTATTCCAACCATGTAATAGCCTCCTGTGTGGAGGCAGGTGATAATAAATAGGCAACTGTGCTTTGTACTGTGAAAGCTTTACAAGTGGAAGGTGCTATGAGTTTTGTGACTGATGTTCTTGTAGTTCACAGAACAGTAGGTTGAAATAACTAGAGATGCACAAGCTGGGGCTATCTATGAAAAAAAAATTTCAGTAGACTCACAGACATAGAAAACAAACTATGGTAAACAAAGGGGAAGTGGGGGAGGGATAAATTAGGAGTTTGGGATTAACAGATACACATCACTATATACATAAAATAGATAAACAACAAGGTCCTACTGTATAGCATGGGGAACTATATTCCATATCTTCTAATAACCTGTAGTGGAGAATCTGAAAAAGAATATATATACACACATGTGTACGTGTAACTGAATCACTTTGCTGTACACCTGAAACTGGTACATTTTAAATCAACTATAATTCAATAAAAACAAATTTAAAAATAATTTCAAGAGATAATAAAGTTTAAATATTTGATCCCAGACCTTGTCCCTGCCTTCCCTCTCCTGGTGTCTCTATATAAAAGCAGGAAAAACAAAAGAACCTACTTAAAAAAAAAAACAAAACTACAGTCATGGGGCTTTCCAGGTAAATAAAGATGAAAGGAAACATGGGGCCAATTTTAGCTAAGACATACTTATACGCCAAAGTTCATTTTCCGTCAAAAATCCACTTTGTCTTATTCAGTTCAGAGAAATGAAAACTGAAGCCCTTGAAGTGAAAATTTGCATGTCCTCCTTAGTCTCATAAGTCATTCAGTTCTAATTCCTCTGTGAATCCACATAATCCTTCACCAATGAATTAATGAATAATATTCTTCTAGGTGGGTTTCTTTGAGAATGGATTTTTGTGTGTATAGCTTATTAAATCCTTGTTAATATCTATGATTTTACCATATTAATGAAAGCACCAAACTCATGCCCTCAAAATGTGGAGGAAAACTTACAAGATTATCATTTCAATATTCAATAATCTTTCTTGCAAAAGTGCCATGCTACACTATTCTTCCTTATGAAAATAATGAGGGATACAATTCTACTCCATCAAGCTATTAGGAACTTGGCTTGATAGGCAAAGAAATCTTCAAAATCCTCATTATTGTCACTGCTCTCTTCCATTGGCTCCATTTTAAGAAATAGGAATAAAGCAAAATAAAGAGAACCTATCCCAAAAGAACTGAGTCACAGCCTGGACCATTTCACATTGATGCGATTTGCAATGACAGCCAAAAATCTCTAACCAGTGGCGTCACAGGACGAAGCCTGAGTAGACCCTGCATGTGTGATGCAGCCCAGCATCTCTGCAGGACACAGTATAAAGCATCAGGTGAAGATGGGAGGGGCCTCTCCCCATGCCACAGCCTGTTTCCTCCTGTGCTCCCAGGTATTTCGGCTTAATATTTCAGCTCCAGGTTCTTTGAGGATGGGACTCGAGTACCAAATGTTTGACCTGGAAGAGTCAGGTTAGAAAATAGCTAAGGAGCATCTTCCCTCTGCCTCAGAGATCCTATTTTCTCTCTTTTTGCCTGCCTCATTCTCACTTAACCTTCTGTGTCCTGCCTTAGATGTCACCTACAATGGAAAGCATTTCTAGGCCCTGTGGCCCAAGTCAGTCCCCTTTTCTGTGCTTCTCAGATACCCTGCCACCACACAGAGCACTTATACAAGGCTATTCAACTTTCCTTTTTACTTGTCCCCTTGACCCCCACACAAACACAGCCAGCACTGCCCATTAGAACTTTCTGCAATGATGGAAATGTTCTAATCTGTGCTGTCCAATATGGTAGCCACTAGTTACATGTGGCTATGAAGCACTCAAAATACAGCAAGTGTGACCGAGGAACTGAATTTTAAATTTTATTTTGTCTTAATTATTTATACTTATTTAAATTATTTAAATTTAGATCACAAAGTATTCTATAAATAGCTCTATAAATTCTATAAATAAATAATAAATAAATTACTTTATTTAAATTGTTTATTAAAATTATCTAGACTTAAATTTTAATAGCCACATGGTGCTACCATATTGGATGGCATAACAATAAACTGTAAGCTTCCTGACAGCAGGGACTGTGTCTTACTTAACCTTTATATTTCTAGTAACAGAGGACAGAACCCAACATTTTCTATGGATTCAAGAAATACTTGTTGACCACTGTATGAGAATCAGCATTCTATCCTTATTTTACTAGCACGTTTTGTTTGATAGCTTAGACTCAGAGCTCCATCACTTAACATTCATGTCAAGAGTGACTTAATCTCTCTGTGTCTCAGTTTTTTCAACTTTAAAATGAGCTATCAGAAGTACATACTCCATAGAGTTATGCTAAGCATTAAATGAGTTAATACATTTATTAATTCACTGATGTAATAAAGACATATGTAAGTGCTGAGTGCAATGGTTGGCAGACAAGAAGTTCTACCATAGACTGGCTATCATTATATTAATTTTGCAGTGCTGTCTTATGGAGAGAAAGGATGAGAGAGAATGAGAAAGATAAAAACGAGAGAAAAAACACTACTTTTGTAGAAAGTATTGTATTCTGCACAAGATGATTTAAACTCAACACATCAGGGAACTTTATGCGTACATTATCCTATTTCAGACTCAGCCGTCAAAAGGGCTGCTGCTCTGATGTGTCCCATACGGGACGGACTACAGTGCATGCATGGTTGAGACAGTGCAATAAACAAAGGCTATAAAATGGAGTAATTCAGAACACAGGTGGAGTGACTTTTTTTTTTTTTCTTAGTGACAGGTACCTTACTATCATTTATAATAGAAATTAAATCTAATCAACTGTAGCAAACTGTGTCTTCTAAAGAATGTCAGTAAGGATGTGACAGGAAGGACCCCACCCAAGAGCAGTCTTCCATGGCTGTCAGTCTAAGCACTGTTGGCAACCAGGCTGCGTCCCTCCTCTGCAGGGACAAAATACATCACATTTTTCTTTCCTGGTTTGACATCTTTTTCAATACACAGTTGATGGGTGAATTTAAAATAATGCCTTAACCCTGAAAACGGTTTCCTTCTTTATATTTGGATTGTTATTTTGATTTATTGATATGTCCATTTCCATTCACAGAAGGAAAACCACATAGTGATTCTTGGCTTTGGACAGCTTAAGCCATGCCCTCCCTTCTTGGGAGGAATCTGAGGGCATTACTATCCAATTTTTTTTAGGATAAGAAAACTAAATCTCAGAGACATGCTATTTGCCCAAAGCCATATGGTTCATAGTAAATAATAGAATTGGAACTTGAGTCTGGCTTTGGCAATTTCTAGTTCAATGAGTTTTCAATGAGTTTTTGAGTTTAGAAGAGGCTGGAAGAAGAGAAGGAAGGGACGGAAAGAGGATCCCCATAACCTGGCTTTATGTATTTCAGTGGCATTTAGCCTTTTATTAATTGCAGTGAAAATCTGATGTAAGTGACTGGTCCTCTCCTCAGAAGAATGCACATACAATTTTTTTTTTTTTTTTTTTGCTGACAACTTTGAGCGAGTAGTCCCTGAAATTCACCGATGGACCCTTGTTTAAATATGGTTAGTGTGCTAAGAGCCTAGCTTCATTTTAAGGAACTATAAGCAATGCTTCCAGAT
Organism: Camelus dromedarius; assembly: GCF_036321535.1. Lineage (NCBI taxonomy): Eukaryota > Metazoa > Chordata > Mammalia > Artiodactyla > Camelidae > Camelus > Camelus dromedarius. Next base: position 75,648,820 of record NC_087441.1, read on the forward strand.
CTCTGCATGTCAGGATGTTCTGAAACATCTGCTGGAAAAGGGCACACTCTCACGGGAGAGGGACGGCTTCTGGACAGGTTTTATTATTCTCTGTTACTGAAAATGCTAATTGTAGATTATGCACTTTCTCCTCCTTTCCTGTTTGATGTGGTCATGACGACAAGCTATGACATTAGACTGTAGTACCTTTTTTTCTTTAATAAGAAAACATTATTATATGTCCCTTCTTACCAATAACCTTTGAAGTTAGGTAATGTTACCAATTATTACCAAAGTGTATATATTTCAAATGCATTTGCTTCCTAGGAAGGAAAATATTCTAATTCCAAGGAGGGAAAAATGGAAGATATATGTGGTGCTTTCGTGGTTGTAAAATTGTACTAGAAAAAAAGCAAGAAAAAACAATAGTTGAGATGCTTTTAATAATGCCAGCATTTTAAGAATTTAAATAAATTGCTAAAAGGAATAAAGAAATTGTGGTAAGTCACCAGAGAACTCTTGAAACGTGGATATTAATGTCAAACATGAAATCCACAACCGCACGTTGCTGGTGGCGACAGTATAAAAATTTAAAGAGACATTATGAAGGTTTTATTTCTGGTTAAGTCTTCATTTTTACTTTTCAATGGGAAGATGTGAAACCACTTCTCAGAACAGTCATTTTAAATTGTATCAATGAAGAATGAAACAGAAGTAGGGAGATCATGGTAAAGAACTATGTGCCTTCAATAACTTTGTAGAAAATACAGCAAGCCCTTATTTATTTATTTTATATCCTCCAAAGAATACAGGAAGTAGCTCCAGGACAACTTGGATAAAATTTCTCTTTCTCTATCATTGGAGGTGCTTTCTATTTATTTTAAAGGTACTATTAGGGTCTTATGAAGAATTTCATTTTCATTAATAAATGCAGGCTATCTGCTCCTGAAGGAAGAGCTCTTTTCACGCTGAGCGGGAGACACTGAACCTTCACATACGTTCTCACACAAGTACGTTCCTGCAGGAAATAGTGCAGCACGAGTGTTGGCCCTTCCTAGAAGCAAAACCTGTAACCAGAGTGGCCCATCATTTCTAAAGAGGACCACACTCTGGCTACCCCTGATCATGGTCTAACGCTTTCTAAAGCCTGATTTGATCTTAGCAAACAATTTCCAAAGGATGCGCATAAAACAGACGGACTCACAGGTGAAGATATCTGGTAGGGCTTTCACTGTCGTGGTTTCATTCCTACCAAAGAACAGGGGAAAACCACGTCTTGTCACATGAGTTCTTCTCAGAGCCTCACACAGTCAGTGCAACGACCAGCCCAGTTCAACACCCGTTTGCTGAGCACTTTTTAAAATGGCAGGTTCTGCCCTTAGTGCTGGGGTTACCGAGGTGAACAGGACTCAGCATCTGCCCTCAGGAGCCTCACAGATGAAGGGCAAGAACTGACTCATAAGGATGTGGCCGCGATACAACACACACAGTGCTTTGAGAGATGTGTGCACAGAACATAGCGTATACAGGAAGGTACCAAGTGCAGCCTGGAGAGACAGGAAGGCTTGTCATTCAAAGCAAAGGACGCAGTGGGGTGCATGAGGGTGTTACATCATAAGGACCAGCATGAGCAGAAGCATGGGGTTGGAAACAGCACAGTGGGCTTGGGAGTTTCTGGAACAAGAAGGAGCTATGGGCAGGGGAGACACGCAGAGTCTATGTCCCATTCCAAGGAGGACCTCACATGCCATGCTGTCTAAGGAGCCTGGACTTTATTCCAAGTCTCTACCTGTCCATAGGGAAGAAGTAGCTCTGGTGTAGCTTTGCAGGCTTCAGGTTATGTCCTAACCTTGAGTGGTCTGCTTGAAAACGGGATTATAGTGCAAATGCAAGACATGAAAAGATCTCGTTCAACTGCCAAATCTGACTCAGGAGGTCTCAGGTGGGAAGTGAGAGTGGACACTTCCAGCAAGCCCAGGTGACGAGGTCACTGCTGGCCTGAGAGGACACCTGGAGTGCAATGGTCTGGAAGCAAAGGTGAGGACCCTGACTCGACTCCAGATCCTGGGGACTTGGGGGTGTGAGAGAACAAGCAGGTGCCCTGAGAGGTATGAACCCAAGGCAGGGGCAGGTTCCAGTCAAAGGGGGAAGGGACCTGCGAAGAGGTGGGGGATGCAGGTGATTTTGATTGTATACAGCTGAGTCCCTGAGGGCACAGTGCAAGTTTTCTAGGTGGGTAAGTGTGTGGGATTGGGGGTCAGATTAGGGGATGTCCAGAATTCATGCAAAAAGTAGACAAATAATGAAGATGACCTGGCACCTAGAACTGCTCATGGTGACTGAGATAAACAGGGCATGAGGAAGGGTGGGTTTATTCCTGATGGTCTCTTAGGGGAAAATATACCATCAGATCCAATTTTAGCCTCCTTTGTGAGGGTAGTATCTTGAACAGACTGCTGTGTATCAGGGGCTGGGGGTCCTTCCAGGACCAGAAGGGGGTCTAGGGGAGACCCTTGCAGTCACTCTAATAGCATGGTCCAGGCCTGGGAGACACAGCATTATCTGGAATGCACAGAGCTCCGGGGGCCCCTCTTGCATTCCTCCATGGCCACCTGGCTCCTTTCCTCAAAGCAACCAATGCTACCGGTCTCCTGTGTATGCTTTCAGAGCTATCTGAAGCAGACAAAAGACTCTGTGAGGATATAAGATATTTCAACACAATTAACAAGCTTGATCTAATGGACATAAGGAGAATATTATACCAACAGCTGCAGAATACACATTTTACTCCTTTCAAGGACCCACGGACCATATGCACAAATTGATCCATATGGGCCATGAAGCGAGTCTCAACAAATTTCACAGAAACAGACTCACAGACGTAGAAAACAAACTTATTGGTACTGGCGGGGAAAGGGGGTGGGAAGGAATAAATTGGGAGTTTGAGGTTTGCAGATACTACTATATATAAAATAGGTAAACAACAGGTTTACACTGTATAGCACATGGAATTATATTCAATAGCTTGTAGTAACGTATAATGAAAAAGAATATGACTAAAACATTATGCTGTACACCAGAAATTGACACAACATTGTATACTGACTATACTTCAATTTAAAAAAGAAAAAAATTTCAAAGGATTGTATCATACAGACTATGTAATCCGACCACATTACAATTGTGTTAGAATTCAATAACAAAGACAAAAAGTTTATCTATTTGAAATTTAAGAAATACAGTTCTAAATAATTTATGGACCAAAATATATCATAACAAATCAGGAAACATTTAGAATTAAAGTAGAAATTCTTTTATTTAAACTTGGTGGATGCAGCTAAGGCGGTGCTCAGAGGAAAGTTTTTAGCCTTAAATACTTGTATTAGATAAGAAGAAAACATGGAAATCAATAAAGTAATCATTTACATTCAAAAGTTAATAAAAAAACAACAGAACTGTTTCAGTGAAAGTGGAAAGAAGTAAATAATAAAAAATATGAATTTAATAAAATAGAATACCAACATGCCACAGAGAGGTCCAGCAAAGGCAAAAGCTGATTACTTGAAAAGAGGCCATTTGATAAACCTCTGGTGAATTCAAGAAAATAAAAAAGGAGAAGACAAAAATTAGAAATAAAAAGAGGGACATATCAATAGAAGCAGCAGAACAGATGGTAATAAGAGGTATTATGAACAGCAGTGTTCAGAACATAAAAAACAAACTGTGGTTACCAAGGGGGAAAAAGGGGCGGGGAAAGATTAGGCATTTGGGATCAACAGATACACATTACTGTATATAAAATGGATAAACAACAAGGACCTACTGTAGAGCACAGGGAACTATATTCAATTTCTTGTAATGAGTTGTAATGGAAAAGAACCTGAATATATGTGTGTGTGTGTATAACTGAATTGCTTTGCTGTGCACCTGAAACCAACATTGTAAATAGACTACACTTCAATTAAAATAAGAATTAAAAAATAAAACAGCAGTGTTCATAGCAGCATTGGACAAATTCCTAGAAAAATATAATTTACCAAAGATGAAACAGAAATGTTAGTATTCTTATATCCAATAAATTCATACGTTCATAGTTAAAAGTCTTTTAAGCACAGATTGCTTTACCAATGTATTCTAGTAAATATTCAAAAAAAGGAGTAATTTCAATCTTATGCAAACTATTCCAGTGGATAGCGAAAAAGGGAAGACATGGCAAATCATCAATTTAATTTTCATAATCCTGATATCAAACCTAATGAGGACAGTTTGAGAAAGAAAAAACTCATAACCTTGGAAGAAAAAATCTTAAGCAAATTTTAGCAACATGGATTCTACAATGAATAAATAGGTAAGTAGTTCAGGAGGGGAACGTACCTTAGAAAGAAGAAGAAAAAGAAGGCAATAAAGAGAAAGATGTCAGAAGCACAGAACAAGAAGCTCTTGGGAAAGTTGTTGGGATGATACCAGATGTAAACTTCCCTTCCTTCACAATTTTGCCACTTCCTGCTCTAACGTTATGAAGTGGGCAGGAAGTGATATCCCAACTTATAAATTTGTTTATTCAAATAGTTATTAAACCCTTTCTGGGTACAAGGTGTATGATTTGGCAATAAAAAAGGTACACGCTGAGGATTCTGTGAAGAAGGCAGTGGCATCTCCCAAATATTCCCCTATAAAACACACAGAACAACCCGGGTAGAAGAATGCTGGGTCCCTGACAATCTTCACAGCATAAACTCCAAATCATGAGCAAGTGATGATAAATCACCACCAGCTACCAGACCTGCTGGGAATTAGCATTTGTCCAAGTGGAGGCAGACAGAAGCAATGGGGTGTCTGACAAACCTGAAGGCTTCAAGATAACAAACAAGCATTTGCCTGGAAAACTCAGCCACTGGGTTGAGAACAGCAACAAACTGGCAGGATTTTCATGGTCCCAGAGTGTCTGTGGTGAGGCACACACTGTCTGAGATAAGACTGAAAGGGCCTGAATAGTCTGAGTTGCCTTCAGTCTCAAAGCTACCCAAGTTCCTCCCGGGACAAAGCTGGGGTGATGGGGCCACACTAAGAATAAACTACCAAGAAGGGAATGTGAACTGAACAGGTCAGGGATGATACAGACCAAAGAAATATGAAGTCCACATCGAAGTGGTGAGGGAGGACAGAACCAGATCTTAGAAGGCATGTGTTCACATTGTTGAGTGAATACTTTACAAAAGCAACCAGAAGAGGGTGGTCTAGAGACGCTATGTTAGGAAAACTATTCTAAGCCAAGACTCCTTCCTAAAAGTTCAGAAAATCTAATTCTATGAATGAATTCTTAGAATCTTATTCTAAAAATAAGCAACAGAAAAAATAAACAGTTCAAATCATTTTCAAATTTACTGCAGGATTAAAACAAAAGAATAAGGAGTTGAATATCGATAATGAAGACATGCCAGATATTTTATAAGATATTCTTACAAAAAAGAGAACTATAACATTATTTCAAAATGAGGCAGAAGAAGATATAAAATTATTTTGAAGAAAACTTGGTAATGAGGTGGTAGAACTCGAGAAAGAATTGGACATAAGAAATCCTTTGAGAGACTAAAACTAACTAGAAGTCTATCAAAGGGCAAACAGACACAACAGGTAATGCTTTACAATAAACAGAAGATAAAAGGGAGGAAAAAACTTAAAGATTCAAAAGAAATGAAGATGCCAGGATCTGACGGGGGAGCCCTACAGAGTTATTGTTTGATGGGTACAGGATTTCAGTTTTGTCAGATGAAAAGAGTCCTGGAGATGGATGGTGGAGATGGCTGTACAGCATGAATGTACTTAATATTACTGAATGGACCCTTAAAAATGGTTAAGGTGGGAAATTTTATGAGATGTGTATGTTAATCACAATAAAAATTGAAAGAAAAAAAAAAAAGGAACAAATAAAGAGATGAAAAGTACTAGTAAGAGAGTGATAAATTCAGAAGACAGCCAGGGAAAATCCAGCGTGTGTGTGTGTGTGTGTGTGTGTGTGTTTGTGTGTGTGTGTATCTAGATCTGTATCTGTATCTATAAATATGGAATCCATGAATAAGAAATTGAAACAAGCTAGAACTACCTAATCTTAATGATTGAAGAAAACTTTCATAACATAAAAAATTAAAATTATGTGCAGAAGGAGCACTTTGCATACCTGGGAAGCTGACCCAGAACAGGTATCCAAGCAGCCGACTGACTCAAGAGGGAAAGAAGAGCAGACGGTCATCAGGCTGCTCAGTAACAACGCCTTATCCCAGAAGAAAACAAAGTAACATTTAAGACGCTGAAGGAAAGAAACCGTGAGCCAAGGACTTTATATTCAGTCAAACTGATTTCTAAGTGTAAGGGCAGCAGACTGGCATGGACACGCAGAACTAGAGGGATGCGGTGTCCGCGAGCCTCTCCTTGGGAACACACTGGAGATTGCGCTTCAGCCAAGCGAGGTGACTGGAGAGATGGACACGTCTTTACACGTTGGACAAAGGAGGGGCGTTTAGAATAGAGTGCAGTGTGTAATGGCTTCATGCTCTGACACCAGAGGTACAGTAGAATTCTGAAAAAAGAGGAGAGAATGGTACTAGCATTTAAAACATATTTAGAACAGTTTTTTTAGTGATTATACTGATAGAAGCTTTGCTATTCTTATTCTGAGAACATTCTGTGTGACGTTGAAAAAAACACAGGACTCTTGTGGTGGACAAAAGGAGATTTGGACAACAAATAGCAGCGTTTAAGTGAATATGGAATGTGATTTAAAAGTATCGGTGTGAACACATGAGGTATTCTATCTGTAAATAAATGAATGTATAATACATATGTAGTTGTCATAAAATAAGTGATTTTTACTTACTATGTTGTACACAGAATTACAAAGAATTATATTAGACATAATGGACCAAGCTGGGAAAGAGGTTTATAGTCTAACGGACAGACTAATCGATAAAACATTATCTATTATTAGACGTTATTAGAAGCCCTTTCCTGTAGGTTTCCAAGTCCCTTCCTTGTTTACTTCCCTCAGCTCTAAGGATAGCAGCTGCCTCTTGGACTCTTTAGAGTTTACACCTTACAGCAGTTAGCCATCTTCACCTACCCAACCCCTCTTCATAGTAAATTTTACCAGCTCGATGGCCGGTGTGTTTTCTGCCTGCCGTGGAATTTCAACATGTCAGAAATGTTGATAATTTTAAGCCAAGGATACTGACCAACGGTGTCAGGAGAAGGATCTGGGATTGGGCAGATGATCCAGGTCTTAGACACTTCAGGTTTTAAATGGAAATGAACTATCGGGTAAAAATGTCTGCAAGGCAGTTGAGTGTGAAGGCCCGGCGCTCTGGAAGAGGTGATGACCACAGCTCTAAGTTAAGATGATGATTCACATACCCTTGGAGTGTCCACGATATGCTGAGTGTTGGGATTCAGAGCTGACTCAGCACATACGTGGTCTCTGTCTCACGAGCACACATTCGAGTGGGACGCGTCCTAGAGCTGGTGGGTGTCCTATAACTCACTCCCTCTAGCATCTCCTCTTACAGCTGACGCTAAATGGCCGCCCAGTGTCTTGCATTTGGCACCAAGGTTAGAAAATGGAATCCAGGCATTCTAAAACACGTTTGGTTTACCACCCCAGGCAGCCCCTCTAGACACAGCCGGCTCTTAATGCCTTCTTTCCTAACCCCACTCATGGAGGTGAAATCTCAGCTCTTTTCTGAAATGACTTCTGCAGCAAGTAAGGTTCTTCTTTTTTCTGTGGGAATTTAACTTTTGACAGACATCAAAATCTCACTCTAACGGATGAAACTATGGTGGTGGAATTTCAGAAACCAGCCAAGTCCTGATAGGCCCGAAGCTGAGTTACTAAGAAAGTGTCTGCTTTCTCCAAGGTTCAAGCACCCTCGGCCTGTTCACTACTCAGACCCTCTTGGGTTCAGACTAAATAAAAGTGAATTAGTCAAACGGAGGCGTGCCCAATTACATCTGGATACATGCCAATTCTAACTCTACTTTCATTCAAGAAAAGCTAAAATTTGCTGACAAGGAAATGAGAGACACCTAGTGTGTTTGTGATTATCTGGCCAACAAAGTGTTTTCTTATTTTATCAGAAGTTGATAATGTAATGAAAGGGAATAGAAAATATATTGGTGTGTTTGGAGGTAGACAGTCCAAATACTCTTTCTGTGGTTTCTTGAGAGCACAGATGTTGGACTAAGACAGACTGGTTCAAATCCTGACCCAGATACCTACTAGCTTTGTGACCTTGGGAAAATCACCTGACCTCTCTGTGCCTTAGTTTTCTCACCAGTGAAATATGAGTATATAATATTCACTACTTCTGATGGTTGTTAATCTACCTGCAGTGCTTGGAAGAGTGGCCGCTAGTAAACACCATGTAAGTGTTAATATTATTAATATTGCAGACTCTATGATGTCCCACCTACGTATTTTGTTGTCCCCTGATTTGCCTATTTGGGCCTCTGGGCTAAGGACTGGAGGGATGATGGTCCTACCCTGGGAATGTCACTTTATTTGAAAAGAGATTTATGGCAATGAGGAGACAACCCGCAGTGAGCATGGGTAAGAATGCCAACTGCATCATCAAGCCAGTGCTTGCTGGGAGGGTGGGAGGTGGGTGGGCTTCAGGCGGGGAGATGACCTGAGACCGGGGCAGGCGCACACACACGTGTGTGCTTGGAGGGGGCAGGATGGGACAGGAGAGAAGAGAGGAAGCAGGCAGGGAGGAGGAGGCTTTGGGCTAAGCTTTCATGCACCAGAAGCATTTTGGTAAGGAAAAGCGGAGGTCAGTGGAGAAGGTGAGGACTGTAGGAGCAACGGAAGGGACTGGAAAGACATGTGTGAGAGACTAACATTATCCAGGAGGGCAGGTCCCTGAGTCTCTTTTGATGTAAGGCCGGGCACCTGGGAAGAACCCCTGAGTTCTCAGGCACAGGTAGCAGGTGGAGCAAATCAGGTGGCAGAAGCCGGCTTCACGAGGATAACACATTTTACTGCTTCCCAGATTTGGTTGTTGGGAGGATGGGACGGGAAGGGAGATGCAAATCACTTAGCATAGAGCCTGGCACAGAGCTGGCACTCAGTCCACGCTCTCGGCGGCCACTCTGCGCACCAGGGGAACAGCGCAGCCGTCCCCGCACCGTGCTGAGAAACGCTGGCCGCGAACGTATATAGGCGCGTGCGTACTATACTTCCTACCTTTTGTTCGTACACTTGGGTCCTTTTTTCTCAGAAATAGACAAAATATAGCTTTATAGCTGCAAGATTTAACTTGAATGCTCACTGTGGTTTTAGCTGATTACAAGTCTCCCTTAGAGGTTTCCCCCCCCCACGCAGAATAAAGGAAAAGGGAAGTCCTGACAGCCTTGGTTCAGAAGCAGTTGATGGTATTGTTAGAACAAGCACATTCATTATGCGCCGTGAAGCTTGCTGAGAGCGCTGACGGCGTTTGTAGAGCCGTGGGAGGCGTCCCAGGAGCCCTGGTGGCACTAGACTCCTGTTTATTCAGTGCAACGAGTTTATTTTGTGAAAAATATACTTAACCTTTTGCTGACTTTTGTATTCTGTCTGGACTCACTCCTTTGTACTATAGTTAAAAGAGCAATTTACTTAAATGCCGCAGGAGCTCTGAAGGCGAGCGTTGAAACGCAAGCTTCACATCACCGACTCCTTCAAATTATAAGCTCTGGTCGGGAAGAGGAGGTGTAAGGGGGCAGGCAATTAACACCGTTTGTTTTAAGATGTTTTCATTGAGGGCTGGTGTTTAAAAACAAAACAGCACATCAGCTGTGTGTTTGTCTTTTTTCACTGTCAAAGCAAACAGATTCTGGCTCGATGGGCACTAGAGCTGAGAGGTGTCTTGGCAACCTTGAACTCTATAGATGAGGACGTTGAGGGTATGTGACAGGTTCAAGGCCACAGCAGAGCCCAGAATCAGGACAGAACCTGGATCGGGCTGTCTCCCGTCCCTCCCCACCTCCCTGATAGCATTGAAGGCTCATTACCAGTAACCAGGCTACCATCCTTTGAGGCATTGAAGGATTTCAGAATTGGAAGAGGCTTTGAGAGCATCAGCCTCAGCCCTGGGAGGCTCTGGGATTTGCTCACAGTCGGGGAGATGAGTGAGGGAGCAGAGCCTGGATCCAGCTTCCCTGACCAGATCCTGGGATCGCGGGCCACCTGCCTTTCTTTGAACCACTCCAGATCTGGTGGACGTGGTCCAGAGAGTTCCCGTCACAGTCACCACCACAGGACCCATCCTCTCCAGGACTTGTGTGTCTCCTGCTTCCTCTCCCTGCACCTCTCTGGGCGGAGGGGTCTCCTCTGCAGGCGGAGGGACAGATGGGGCGGGTGGTCCATGGGCTCTTCTAGCCAAAACATCTGGCACGTTGGTGATTCTGGGTACAGCCCGGGACTGAATTTCCTAGATTCCTTCCAGAAACCTTTTGCTGCAACCAAACGAATCCTTTCTCTCTCAAACAACCCATGGCATTTCCTGCCTCGGCACCTTGGCAGAGCCATTCCCTTTTCCTGGAATGCTCTTTTGACTCATCTTAACTATTTGATGATGCCCATTCTGAAATGTGAGAGCCAAGGGAATAAAGGCTATCTGTTCTCCCCTTGGAACAGTGCTTGGCGCAAAGTAGGCACTCAACAAATATTTGCTAAGAAATGAATCCAAAGGATGCTAGGTGCTTCTTGTTCTAATTTTTGGAGCCTTATTCAACCACAACTAGGGTCCTTGACCCTCACCTACAGGTGCAGTCCCAGCCTAGACTCTGCTCAATTCTCACCCGGGTGGAAGAGTCTACTGCCAGGAAAAGGTAAGAACTTGACATCAGGTTAACTTTGCTGCTACTCAGGCTCGGTCCTCGGGTGTTCCCTCTGGACTCTGGTTTCCTACTCTGTTAGTCTGATGATGAAACTAGTGCCCTCCCCCTCCAGCTGGTGGTTTGGTGTATCTTGATTAACTTTATCCTTAAAAGGTCTCTCCATACTTCCTGATGTCAAGTTCCGCCTGCAAGGCTGACCTTTCTTCTGGCAGCTGTCACTGACTTTCCCCGCAGTGCCTACCCTCTCCCGGGGGTGGGAGACTCCAGGTCCCCATCACTCCCCATCCTGCTCTGGTTGAATTAATCACCTGGTGACCCATGTCCTGCTCTGTGTGGGAGTCACTCTCTTGGTACCTTGCACATCAGTGTCTGTTGAGGTGCTGCCTTGCCCTGGCCATGGTGCAGGGTCTCTCCCTAAGTTCCAGTCTCTCTGGCCTGTGTCCTGGGGGGTGCTGCCTGCCTGATTGATTGGTGTTCCCACCTCGGGGTTCCTCTCTTGGTGCTGTGAGTCTTGTGGGGTCACCTCTGCCACCTGGAGCTGGGCTGGCAAAGCCAACCCCCGGCCTGGATGGGCTCTGCAGTGTTTCATCATAAGCTCCACTGGCCACGCTGGTCTTTCTCCCTGAACCATATCCCTTCCCAGTCACCTTCGTGTCCAAGACCCTCATCTAGGACCATGGTTAAGAGCTAGTGTTCTGCTGTCAGAGAACCTGGACACCGGGTGTGAGACTTAGGCAAGTCATTTATCTCTGAGCCTCAACTTCCTCATCCGTGAAATGGGGGAGAAATGCAGGCGATAATGGTATCTTGTCTTGGATGGTCATGATGAAGACTGAATTAGAAGGAAACATAGCCAGTGAGTTGTGTAGCTCAGAGTTATTGCCACTTCCGCCCTGCAAACTGCTCTATCCTGTGAGCAACCATAACCCTTATTCTCCACACCACTCATTTTTAATTTAAAGGTCCCATCTTAAATTGGGAGTTTAGGATTTGCAGATACAAACTACTATACATAAAACAGATAAACAACAAGGTCCTATCATATAGTACAGGGAACTATATTCAATATCTCATAATAGCCTATAACAAGAAAGAATATGAAAAGGAATACTTACATATGTATAACCGAATCACTATGCTGTACACCAGAAATTAACACAACATTGTAAACTGACATACTTCAATAAAAAATAAAAAATAAAAGATAAAGGTCCTATATTACAACTGTAATTTCCATTTTTAGATCCATGTCTTACATCTCCAGGTATCTGGTCAGTTCCTTTAGGTAAAAATCTGTGTCTGGTTCTCTGCTGTACCTTCCTAGCCTAGCCCAGTGCCCTGCATATACCAGTTACACAACAAATGCTTATTTTTATTGCTAGTATGCATAAGCAATCTCATTTATTCCAGAAGTCTAATGCAAACATTCCACAAACGCTGATGAGTTTGGTCATCCTGGAGTGTATTTCCCTTGTTGAATGCGCTTCAGCAAGAACAATGGTCACGTTAAAAATCTGCTTTCTGAATGGCTCAGGAGAAAAGACGGCACTGAGGAGTCAGCTATTTGGAAGCTAAGAGACTCACTGTATTTCAGAGCACTTCCTCTCTTCAGACTTGGCCGTTTAGTTGACCATTTCCCTGGCGCCTTACCCTTTGACTTTACCACCTGTTGACCAATAGAATGAACGCTTCCACCAGGGCCATCAGTGACAGAGCTCAGTGTTGTCACATCACCTCTCCCAGAGAAAGGAATTTAACACAATTAACAACCTGACATGTGGGAATGGTTTTTAAAAAGCTTATTCGGGTTCTGGGTTGAAAGGCAACTGACATTTGCGCTCACACTCTAACGTGGCTGCAAGGGAAGACCCGGAGGAGAGGAGGGGGTCAAAGTGGAGCTATGATGCGACGTCCCAGGATGCAGATCGGAGGCTACTGGTGGGGCTCGTGAGTGAGGAGTGGTCTTGGAGGAAGGAGAGCTGGGCTACAGCCTTCACTATTCTAAACTGCAGAGGAGCGTTGCCTTTTTGTCTCTCTCTTATCCAAAATGGAGGGGGGGGGTCCTAGTTTTCCTGTCCCGCCCTCCACAGAAGGTTGTTATAAAGATCATACGTGATAATATTTGTGAAAAATCCTAAGCTTAAAAGCGCCAATAGGCATTAAGGCAAACAAGATGGTTTTGTTGGCTACAGACCCCCTGGGTGGTGGTGTTTCCAGGGCCTGGCCTGGCAGTGGGCACAGGGTGGCCCCGGCTGGTGGCTGCCGTCAGGTAACTAGAGACTGGCTCATCTGAAGGATGACCAGAGGTTCTTCCTGGGTAAGCTTTGCTTCTCCCTTAGATGGAGTTTGCAAATTCTGATCTAGGGATCTAGAGGGTTGTGTTCCAGATCTGGGGGGAAGGAAGGGCCCAGAGGAAACACAGACAGGGACAAGATTTCTCCTACCTGAGTCTCTGTCCTTAAGAGAAGAAATCTCTAGACACACAGAGGAACAAATGTTTATTTTCCTGTGGTCCGTCTTCTCTGTGAGGGTGAGAACTCAGAAAAATGGACCTAAAATTACACAAGGGTATTGCTTGGCAGAGAGGGGAGAAGCTGATTTTTCTCAAGGAGAGAGAGAAAAATGTGACAGTCAGGAGAGCAAGGGTAGAGCTTTGCGTCCGCTTTAGGGTCGGCAGGAGCCCCACCCGTGACCAGCAGAGCCCAGGGAGACTTCTGGGTGCTGCTGAGAGATAGGCAATTACCTTTCAGAGATGACTTAAGGGAGTTTCTTCTCAAGGCCTCTTCAATTTCTTCGCTGAGTCTATAAACTTTGTGTGCGAAAATAAAAATGTATATCCACCTCAAGAAGAACGGGACCACCTATCTTTTACAGTGAATTCTCGGCACTTTAGGACTTCTTATTTTTGAGTACTGAGGATTCTCAGAAATGAGGAAGAATACTGACATTCGGAAGCAAGATGTCATGAGAACACATTAGTAAATACTTCGTTAAGCATGTCATATAGTTTCCCGTCAGGTCTGTTGCCTTAAGGGTTACCTCCTAAAATGTAGCCCCAAATGTTATCTCTGGAGAGGGTGGAAGGGATGAAAAGCCAAGAGCTGAATATTTCTGAGAGATGGATGACCTCCAGATTGAAGCGATCCACTGTCCATGTTCCCTGGGGCTCAGAGAAAAATTGCCGGCATCAGATCACCCACCTTTCTCCAAGAGAAAGTTCAAAAGAAGCGTTCAGAGAATTAGAGTTCAAAGACGATGTATAAATAACTGACCCAAATAATAGCCTTAGAGGGTCTCCAAAGAGACTTCCTTAGCGAGAGATGCCTTTTTCAGAAAAATTCATCTTTCTTAACGGTGTTAATAACATTAAGGCTTAAAAGAAGGATTTTCTATTAAACTTTGAGGGGAAAAGCCCACTTATCCAGAGGCAAGAAATAGCTCAGGCTAGATGATCCATTAATCCCTGAACTAGGCCTATAAATGAAATGGTTTATAGAGAAAAGAATGAAAGAATTTATAATCTTTGCCAAAGCTCCCACGTAACTCCCGTTGCTTCTCTTGTGTTTCAAGTAAAGATTCACAGGCAGATCCAAAGAATAATGATTTTTAAATTAAAAAATGTTATGAGCTTTTCAAGTAGAGAAATAAAGCTGGAGGGTCAAGCTCTTTCACTGAAAAGAGAGAGGAGTGGGAGGTGGATATAAAAGCCAAGCGGCGAGAATAACCACGATTTTGCGGAGCGCTCACTGCAACGTACTTAGCGCAGGTGATAAAACCACGGAATCCCGCCTTTGCATTACTAAGAGAACGGTTCCCTAAACAGATCAATAGCACAGAGACAAGTCCAGGTAGGATCCAGAGGTTCATTATGAGAATAAGTCAAGCTTGTCGTGAACAGCACAGTGTGCAAACCAAAGATGTCTCACTCGATGCTTTTGTGTTCACAACAGAAGGGCTGAGAGCAACCCTCCTTGACAGCACTTTAGTTAGGCATCAGTCGGGGTTAAATGCTTATAACAATAATTATAAACTATTAGAGTCGGCGATGGGTGCTACAGAACACCTAAATTGAGTCTGCCTCTCAATGTGTATATGAGAAGATGGAGTCCCTTAGAGACGGGATGTTTTGTTAAAGATACTCTCGATGGAAAGGGTCTAGAATCATGTTTTAGGATGTCTTGTTTAGATTTCTTTTCTCGGCTGTAATGCTTTACTTAAGACAGTCATAGAATCAGAGAATTTTACTCAGGCTGGGAGAGGCCTGAAAATCCATCCTTTCCGTAACCATTTCGTAACCATTGATACACAACACACATCCTGAAAGGTGCACAAGTCCTAAGTATACAGCGAACACATCCACCCCAGCAGAGAGACAAGACCTTCCCCAGCTTTCCCTTAGCAGTGGGGAGGGTTGAGTGTGACCCATCTCTCTGGGTAAACTTCCTGTCTGTATGTGAAGGGTTTTCCTCTGGGGTTATTTTGACAGAAAAGAATCCTTCAATTGCCTGGGAGGACATGAAGACTACTAGTAATTTAGAAGCAGCGTGGGAGAAGGAGGTGTGCAACCCACTCCTCACACAGACTCTCAGTAAATCCCATTTTCACTTCTACCCCTCCGCCCCCGCCCCGTTCTTCTCTAGGGATGATTAAAAGTGGATCTGCTTTTTATTGTCACCACGCAATAGCAATTCTAAGCAATTGAGGTCATAAAACACTCTTCTTCTTCAAATATTAACTTGGTCTGGTCCTAAATAATTCATTGTTCTTAGCTTTATTGAGATTTAATTTATATACCATAAAAGTCACCCACCTTAAATGCACCTTAGCGACAGTTGCCCCTTTGCAGTGGGTCCTGTGCTCCAACCTCCAGTCCCAGGCAGCCACTGACTTGCTTTCTCTCATGATGCTTTTCAGCTTTTCCAGAATTTCATAGAATGGAATCAATCAAATGGTATGTAGTCTTTTGTGTTTGTTTTCTTTCACTTAACATGTGTTTGAGGTTCATCCGACTTGTTGTGTGTGTTAGCATTCTGTTCTTTTTTCTTGCTGGGCAGTATTCTATCACATGGATGTGTTACAACTTGTCCATTCACATGCTGGTGAACATTTGGTTTGTTTCCAGTTTTTGACAGTTGTAGATAATGCTGCCATGATCGTTTGGTGCAAAGCTCCAGGTGGACACATTTTTTTATTTCTTTTGGATAAATGCCTAAAAGCAGGATGGATGGAGCATGTGTTTATCTCTGTACAATCCTGCTACCCCCCGCCCTCGACTTTCGGAATGTCGGTGCCACTCTGTAGTGCACCAGCAATGCATAAGGGCTGTCACCACACCACATTATCCACAAGTGGTGGTGGCAGTATTTTTAAACCATTCTAGTGGTGTGTCATGTTATCTTGTCATCGTCATAATTTAATTTCCCCAATGACTTGTGATGTTGAGAATCTTGCTGCGTTCCTAGTCTTTATTTGTTTATCATCTTTTGTGAAGACCCTGTTCAAATCTTTTTTGTCTTCCTACTAATAGGTAGCTTGTCTTCTCATTACTGAGTTGAAAGAGTTCTTTTTATATTTTGGATACAAGCCTTTGTCAAATGTATTTTGGAAATATTTTTTTCCAGTCCAGACTTGCCTTTTTCTTTCCCTCAATTGTATCTTTCTAAGAATAAAAGTTTTAAATTTTGATGAAATATGTTTTACCAGTTTTTTCTTTTATAGGTCATGTTTATGGTGTCCTAGTTAAGAAATCTTTGCCCCAAGTCACAAAGACTTTCTTCTGTTTTCTTCTAAATGTTTTACAGCTTTACTTTCTATGTTTCAGTCCATGATCCACTTTGAATTAATTTTTATTGGTGTAACGTATGGATTGAGGCTAATTTTTAAAATGAAGACATTCAGTTGTTCTGGTATATTTTAAAGACTATTTTTCCCCACAGAACTACCTTGGCTTGAGAAAGGACTTGGCATATTCCATAAATAGAAAGGAGGTCAGTGTGGCCTGAATATAGTGAGAGAGGAGAGGAGTGTTATATAATGGAGTTGGAGAGAAAGGTAGGGGCCAAACCTTGTAAGTTCTACGGTCCTTGACAAGAAATTTGGATCTTATTCTGAAAGCAATATAATTGCCTCAAGTGTTATAAGCAGGTGTGCTGGCTGATCTGATTTATATTCTAAAATGAAAATTCTTCATCTGTCTACATGAATCCCTTGAAACCACTCTGAATAAGGTAACTACTGACCACACAATAGTTTGCTGAGTTTGATGAAGTCTTCTTGTTTACTCAGTGGGGCAAAATTTGACCCACAGCTCAGCAGTTCTTAAATTGCCAACTGCACATTTGCCTTTCCCCCTCTCCTCGTAGGAGTCTGTATAAAACCAGAGCTAATGTGCTTTTTGAATGCTAGTTTATATGCTGCTACTGCCAGGAATTTTTGCCAGCGGTATTAAAAAAGCTACCTGGTGCTTTATGTCCTTTGACTTCTCTTCCTTTTGCTATTTCTTTATTGCCAAGGTAAACACTGTGCTAATGCCAATAGGAAGAAGCTGAAGGGGACTTTTTAGTTATTAGAGATTGCATACCTCTTGGTGATTATTACCCACCTAAAGTACGTGAAATTAACTAAACATGAGGAACTTAGGATAGCATTTTTTTGCAACAAAGGAAATTTATGTGCACTGTGATCAGCCATTGAACTTGAAAATGATTAAATTAGCTTAAATAAAAAGAGATTTTGATAAAGAAAACCTTCCTTCTATATTAGGGTAGGTTATAAAAGGATTGTAGAGCTCTCTAATAATAGAATGGGTTTGTTTTGATAAAATTTGTTGAAGAATTGTTAACTTGTTAAGTTATATCTAGATTATCTTTTGCCTAAATTCCCAAAAGTTCTTTATTTAAAAGTATATCTGTGCTTAAACTACAGCAGTTTTAATAGATGCTTTAATTCTCAGAATATTATATATATATATAGAGAGAGAGAGAGAGAGAGATGTTAAGAGATGAAGAAATGAAAGTTAAATCAAGTTGCATGAATAGGTTATTATTTTTCTTCTACTGAGTGAGTTATATATGATTAATATCACCTGTTGGGCTGATCAGTTCAAAATTTGCATCATAATTACATATTTTGTCTAATATTGTGAGAATGTTGACTAGGAGGAAAGACATTTTATTCAATAAAATACTGATACTAGTCTTAATAATCCTGACATTCCTTAATTTTACTTTCTTGATATTACCTCTGTAATAATTCAAATTTCATTTTAAAGATTTTTAAATATTGAAATGTAGAATTTAGTTTTAGTCTTCTAAGTTTTAACATTTATTGAAATCCCCTTGCTAGAATGCAGTTGAGAAATTTTTAAACTCAAAGAGATGTAGGGAAAGGCCCACCGCTGTTGGACTAGATATTGTGAAAACTCTCCCACCAGTGGCAGCTAGAAGTTATGTGATGGATATCTTCAAGACAAAGAGAAGATGGAAGCTGGAGTGGCAAGCTAGCACAGAAGCCCTGATTTCCCTGGCGGTGTCTCCAATACCAGGAACAGAGGCCAGGGGTCAACAGCCTCATAAAGGAATAAGGGACAAGAACTGCCATTTTACAAGATGGGCAAATGACTAAGACTCATGCATAAAGCCAGCATGCTCAAAGGGCTAGACCCTCAGTGAAAGGCTGAGCTAGGGAAAAAAAAAATCCCGTATTACAGTGAAGGGATTCAAAAGGAAACTTTTAAATTCTCAGTCCTTGGCTTCAGAGAGAAAGAGCCTCCCCTTAAATTAATTATGAGCCTATCTATACATGATAATTTACAACACACGCATAGTTAAAGACTTACCATGCTAACAATCTAATTTAAAGTACTTTAGCTGGGTAGTGCACCAGGTTAGTAGAGCAGCTACCAGAAGCAAATACATGTTCATTTGGAGAAAGGTATTCTTCACTTGTTTTCTTCAAATTAAGGTCAGCAAAATAGGAGCTCACACACAAGGAAACAAGCCACAGTGAGCAGCGTCAAAGTCAACAAAAACAGCAAACAGTGAAGTAGATAGACTCAACTTAGACCTGACATAGGACATGAGATATGGAGATTGCCTAATGCAGAAGAAGAAATAAGTATGCTTAACACTTTTCTGTAAACAACAACAAAAGAAAGAATATTGTAAATACAATCAAGGACTAAGATGATGAGAATATTTTAACAATTATATATGTTTGGAAAAGAACTAAATAGAATTTATAGAAATAAAATGTATTTATTGAATTAAAACTCTGGTGATGGGTTAAACACTAGACTGGATACAGCTGAAGAGAAATTAACAAACTGGAGAAGAGATCTGTAGAATTCTGCAGAATTTAGCACAGAGAAATTAAGAAAATATGGAGGAAGGGTTATGATTCATGGAAAACAGGATGAGAAGGTCTAACACACACCTAGTTGGAGTTCCAGAGTAAAAGAGTGATGAGAAGAGGGAGAGAAAGTATTTTTAGAAATATGAATATTTTTAAAATGGGAATTTTCCACAATTGAGAAAGACATAAATTCTTAGATTTAGGAAAACAATAAACCCTAAGCAGAATAAATAAAAACCAGTTTTAACCCCATCATATTGTAGTCAAAGTGAAACCATTAATGACAAGAGAAGATTAAAAACAACTTGCTAAACAGAAGCCTACGTTCAAACAAAAATTAGATTGACATCACTGCAGCAAAAATGGAAGCTGGAGAGAATAGAAACATACCTTCAACGTGCTGAGAGAAAATAAAAGTTAATCTACGATTGGAAACTTAGTTATCTTTCAAGAATGAGGACAAAATAAAGACATTTTCAGGCAAACACAAATTATAGGAGCTAATCACCAATAGACTTCATTAAAGGAATTTCAAAATGATATACTCAAGGCAGGAGTAATATGATCCCGGATGGAAGGTCTAACATTTAAGAATGAATGGTATGCAAAAAAATTGTTAAACATGAAGGTAAATATAAACCAAGATGGACTGTACAAAAAATGTAATAACATTTATTTGGGGGTAAATGTATAAACATTTCATAATAATAACTTTTAAGATGAGAGGAGATTTCTATGTTGAATGGTAGCCCCTCAAAAAAGATATGCTGGAGTCCTAAGCCACAGGATCTCAGAATGTCCCTTTATTTGGAGATGGGGTCTAAGATAATCAAGTTCAAGTGAGGGCATTCAAGTGGACCTAATCCTGTATGACTGGTATCTTTATAAAAAGAAGAAATTTAGACACAGGCAGCACACAGGAAGAAAACAATGTGAAGACGGAGGCAGAGACCATGGTTAGCTTCCACAAGTTGGGGCCAAAGGCTGGCCCCAAACCACCAAACCATGAGAAGCAGCAGAGGCATGGAACAGACTGTCCCTCACAGCTCTCAGAAGGAACCAATCCTGCAGACACCTTAATCTCCAACTTCTAACACCAGAACTGTGAGACAATAAAATTTTGTGGTTTAAGTCACCCAGTCTGTGGTGCTTTGCTACAGTAGCCCTAGCAAACAAATATTGAAGTGTTCAGAGTAAAATTTCCAACGTGATGAGAGTTCTAATATCTTTATATTACAAAGACATGACTATGTATTTTAAAGCAAACGATGAATGTGGAAGTCATTGAAAATGGAAATATAGTATATATCTTCCACAGCACCAGAATAGATGGAATTACAAAAGTGAATACCCATTGGAAATATGGCTGATTCTGCATCTGGGACAGAAAATGTACAAGGTGATCCTGGACCATCTTCATACCAGAAAGCAAGGAAACTCAAAGACAAAAGGACTTGTGAATTAATCTGATTAGGTTACACTGGCCAAAAATGGGAAAATTTATGTGTCAACAAAGATAACTGTGATAGATTGAAACACATCAAATTATTTAAATCCAGAGGTTCAAAATGCTACTTTTTGATTTATAGAAAGAAAGAAATTCATTGGTCACTGTTGGAGGGTGTTAGAGAACATTCTCATTATTTTGGAAACTAATAAAAAAAGAATATCAAGAATTAATCCTGTATTTCCTAAAAAGTTTTCTGAGTCCTTAGACTATGAAAATTTGTTTGGGGAGTTTCTCTTTATAAACTTATTCCAGAAAATAAATGTATAATTTATAAAAATTCAAATATCACCATTTAAAAAACTCCTAATGAATGAATGGATCTAGGTAATGATCATCAACAGCAGAAAAGACCATAAACAACAGAAAAACCAAATGTTATATATGACCTGGTAGAAGTGCAATACACCACCTATGAGGTAGCCTTGCCAAAAGGGGGAAATTGAACCTAAATCTGGTGAAGGCTCTAGGTCTAGTGGATAATTTTAGGAAATACAAAGGGATGGAGAAATGTGTCGACCACCACCAAGTAATGCAATAATAAAAAATCACACCATAGGAACAAAGGACAGATGACTAGCTTATTCAACATATCAAAATAAAATAAAATAATACAACAATAAAAGGAAGAACATACAGATTAAAAGAGACAGAGATATCAACCAAGAAGTATAGAACTTTTTTGATATTTATTTTTTAAGTAAAAAAAAAATGTATAAAATCATCATGGAAACAGGAACATTGACTACATATTTTGTGATATTAAAGATTCATTTTTAATTTTTAAAGATGCAATAATGGTTATGTTAAAGGAAGAGCACTGTAAAGTAATCTGGAGGTGGGCCTGTTTGGGGGGATGAGTAAAGGTCTACATAGAGAATAATTGGCCATGTATTGATACTTATTAAAGCCAGGTGATGGGTACATTGGGTTAGTTATATTATTCTCTCTATTTCTATATATGTTTGAAAATTCTGTGATAAAAAATTAAAAGTAAAACAATAACAATCCCTACTTCATAGGGTAATAGAGAGATTAAAAATTATTGTATTTATTAGCACAGAGGTTCCCATGAAATTTGTAACCAATTTTTAAAAAAGCCTCAATTAGTTATAAACAAGGCAGAAAAGAAGGAAAAGTATAGAAAATTCAGGGAAACAAGAAGCTCAAAATAAGGTAGAAAATTTGAAACTCATTAATAGTTAAAAACCAGTTTTAAAATTTATATGGAAGAGGAGGGAGGAGTACAGCTCAGTGGTAGAGTGCCTGCTTAGGATGCATGGGGTCCTGGGTTCAATCCCCAGCACCACCATTAAAAAAAAAAAAAACCTAAAAAAAAAATATGGAAGAATAAAGAGCCCAAGAATATAAAGCAATTTGAAAAAGAAGAGGAAAAGAAAGAAGAAAGTTCTCTACCAGTTATAGAGACTTTTTGTGAAATATAGATTGTTAAGTCAGCATGGAACTGGTGCAGGGACAGGAAAACAAAACAATGGAAAAGAATAGAGTGAAGACACAGACCTACTTATCTTACATCTATATGACAAAGATATCATTGTGGATTGGAGAGGAGATGATGGACTACTCCATACAGAGTGGGCTATTTAGGGAATTATAATTAAAAAAATCAAATTTCAGATCCCTATTTCATACCATACAAAAAATACACTCCAAGTGGATTAAAGGCCTGAAATAAATATAACATATATTATATAATGTAATATGTACATTATGAATTTCTGTGTAGGAAAGGATTTCTTACACAAGATCTAAAAGCCACAAACCAAAAAGAGAAAGACTGATTACATTTGACAACTATATGTTTTATCAAAGTGAAAAGAGATTATATTTACAACAAATATAACTGATAACTGAATCGGTAAAACATACAAATCAATCAATTAGAAAAGACCAAATACATATAAGTGAAATTGGTACCAGGTGAATCAGCAACTCATAGAAGACAAAACTAAATGGTCAATAAATAAAGAAAGACAAAATATCAAGAATAATTCAGCAAGTTCAACATAACATAGTGAGATGCCATTCACACATATCAGATGGACAGAAAGTTAAAAGGGCTGCACTTCCAAGTGTCAGTGAGGAGGCAGAGCAACACTGACCAGCAGGTGTTTCTAGGTGTTCACCTTCTTACTTACGGAAAATCTCTCACATGTACACAAGGGAGCGAACAAAAACATTTATAGCGTCACTGTTTATAAAAACAAAGTATCAAACTTATGGTTACTGGAGTCGGGGGAGGGGTTGGGAAGGGATAAATTGGGAGTTCTAAATTTACAAATACTAACTAATATATGTAAAATAGATAAACAACAAGTTGACACTGTATAGCACAGGGAACTATATTCAAAATCTTGTACTAACTTATGGTGAAAAAGAATATAAAAACTAATATATGTATGTTCCTAAATGACTGAAGTATTGTGCTGTACACTGGAAATTGACACAATGTTGTAAACTGACTGTACCTCAATAAAAATATTTTTAAGAAAGAACAAAGTATTGCAAACAAATGTCCAGCATAAGCAAAACTGATAAAGAAAACTTGTGCATAACCACACAATAGACTACTATCAAGAAATTAAAATTAATTAACTACAATCACAAATATCAATATGAATGAATCTCATACACATAATGTTGGGGAAAGAAACCAAATAATGGATTAAATAAACATCATGGTAATATTTATATAGCGTTTAAGCACTTCCATAATTGTACACAACAAAATTATAAAGAAGAGCACTAGAATGCTAAATATAAAATTCAGAGTTCATAGTTATGGATTGGGGAGAAGAGACAGCATGTTCAGAACAGGCTATAAATGGACTGGCAATGTTTTCTTAATCTGGTTGGTGGATGCATGGGTATTTATTATATTATAGAACTTTTATATAACATAACTCTAATTATTAAAATTACTTTTAAATGTATTTATTAAACCAATAACTTACTAATAGTCAAATATTATTAAAACAGAAAAACAGAAATATTCATTGAGTTTCTTAAAATGCCAGGCATTGCTACACACTGGAAAGAAATATCACGTTGAACAAGAAAGACGTTGTTCTTAGTCTTACAGACCTTGAAACCTCTGTGGAAACATAGTCACTGAACAAATAGTCACCACCATTCTGGATGACTTACCATTCTCAAACACATGATTTTTAGTGGATTCCTGCTTTCTCTTGGCTTTGCCTGCTCTCCTCTTGACCCACCTCCCACCGCGTAGGTCTCCATGACTACAAAGGATCCCCGGATGTTCCCCAACAGTATGGATCCTGCCTCTCACATCACTGTGCACTCCTTTTTAACCTCTGAATTGCAATGATCAGTTTACTTTTCTGTCCCTGCCAGTATACTGTGAGCTCTTTAAAAATAGGGACCACTTTCTATCCATCCACCACCATGGCACAAGATAAATTTTGGAAGGCTGTGTTGCCACGTGAAAAGAGAAATACTTAGGCAATTATGCAGATAACCCAAAGTTAAAAGAAAAGCAGTATACGAAGTCCTTTGCCTCAAAAGTTAGAATATTACTGGGCAAAATTTTATTTTAACATTGCAGCTATAAACACAATGATACCACTAAACCACAAAGGCTTTTAAAGTTGTAGCAACAACAACAGCAAAAACCCTTTTGGTTTTATCCTAGTCTCTTTTTAGAGTTTTCTTTGTTAATATACTGACTTTACCCTGTGCATAGAACTTCTTTCATATGCCACCAAAATAAGTATGTAAATGTAACGGAGACTTCAAGAAAGTTCTGATGAAAATATTTTCATTCAAGGACTTTTTTTCCCCTATATTTGATTCATGCAGAATTGTCTTCATTATTGACCAATTGCCTGGAAAAATACTTTATAAATATAGCAGTAAGAAAAACACTAGTATTTTTAAACTAGTGTTTCCCTTGAGTTGGTACAATGTAAGAATTTCTCTGAGGTGCTTTATAAGTATTGATATCTTGTTATAGCACATTTTTTTTTACTGCAAATTTGATTACTGCTTTGCATAGTGTGCAACCTTGGTGTGACATAACTTTTTTCCAAACTACTTCCAAGAATTAAATCTTATTAAATAAAAATTTCCAAAAATCTATGAAGTAGTTACACTGGAGTCCCTGTGATTAAAAAGATACCAGTGTGTTCTTATTTGTGCTCACTTGTATGCTACAGCAACTTGAAATTGAGATGGTGTTTGTTACACGTATTTGGCCAGAACATATTATAAAAAGATACACTCTCCTGCCTTATGACTAAAAATGTTTTTCAAGATTTCCTACACCAAATAATACCCATTCACATACAAATTTAAGAAGAGAGTGAATCAAATACCTTAAAATCATAAAAACACAGATGAATTTAGTTTTCCATCATCCTACTGTAATTGAAAACTGCCTTGAGCCCTGAGACCTGCTCTCACAAAGGAATATCCTCTTCCTAGTCCTAGGACCTCTGCAGCTTTTATTTGACCCCCTGATCAACACAGAGAGGGGAAGACACCAATTTGGTGTATGTAATTCAAAAAATTTTCTCCAGGACTTCTTTGAGGTAATATCAGAAAGTTCCCTTGATTTCTACCTAAGAAAAGAAAATTGGATCTTAAATTTAACTCCACAGAAACACATCCTCTATAGTACCACAAATAAAGCAGGTTTCCTGCTTAGGGACCCTTGTTTATTGCTCTAGCAGACTGCACTTACTATACTGTGGAAAATAAAGCATCATTGCACTTACCTGTCTCAAAAATTGCCCCAAGAAGGATGCCCCTTACCCCTAGTATTATTTCATGTTGAATTGAGAGGACTGGATGTTGCATTTAGATATGACAAAAGAAGTAGAGGCATGAGAATTAAGAAAAATAAAGAAATAAAACTATCCTTATTTGCAGTTGGTGATATTCTTTGAAAACCTGAGAGACCAATAATAAAGTTAACATGACATAAGTTCTATGATGTAACAGAACACAGTTTTAATCTACAAAAACCAATATCCTTATATAAATAAACAATAACCAGTTAAAAGACATAACCAATGAAAAACTCCATTTGCAATAATGAAAAATAGAAAATATTTAGGTATAATCCTTAAAAGAAATGTGCAAAATCTATACAAGAAAAACTTTAAAATACACTTGAAAGGCACAAAAGCAGGTTTTAATAATGGAAAGTCATTCTTCATTCTTGGATAGAATGATAACATAAAAGAGTTCATTCTCCCCAAGCTAATATATAAATTAAATGCGACTTGATAAAATCCAACAAGTTTTATTTCCAGAGCTAGACAAGTTGATTCTAAAGTTCATACTGAAAAACAAATAGACAAGAGAAGCTGGGAAAATTCTGAAGAAGAAGAGTAATTCATTTTACTAATTATTAAACATATACATACTTTTATAGTTAAAATAGAGGGTATTATTGTATGAAGAGACAGATCAGAAAAAGGAATAGCATAGCAATTTTAGAAAATAGACCCAAATAGATGTAAAAATTTTTATATATAATGAAAGTGGCATCTCAAATTACTGGGAAAAACATGGTCTTTTTAATAAATGATGTTGGAAGAACCAGAAGGTCACCCATGCTTCCCATCATATGCCAGGATAAACTCAAAGTGGGGCAGAGATCTAATGTAAAATATAAAACCATTCAAAGACAAGAAGGTAACTGGCAAAGTTTTAAAATAACTTGTGGGTGAGTTATGACTTGAATTTCAGATACAATAAAAGATTGATCCACTCAAGTATATTTAAAAAGTCCAAATGACCAAAAATGCTATAAACAAAAGCAAATGACAAATGGCAGATGAAAAGAATATATTTGCCACATTATCATAGATGAAGGGCTAATATCTCTACTAGTCCTTAAAATAGGTTTCTAAAAAGACTTACAACCTAATACAAAACGAGCGGAAGACATGAACAATCAGTTAATGGAAAAAAAGATACAGAAATCCTTCAAATAGATAAAAAGTTTAATAACTTCTCTCATAATAAGAGAAGTGTAAATTGAAATGACATTGAGATACTGTTTCTCATCTATTAGAAGGACAAAAATTTGAAAGCTCAATAACATCTTTGTATGCAGAGCTATGAGAAACAGGTTCCTAAGTATTGATGGGAATTCAAAATGCTTCCACCTCTATGGAAGGGATTTGGTATTACGTAGCAAAATTACATATACATTTATCCTGGACACAGTAGCAGTACCCACCTAAAGCTACACTTCCACAAATGTGAGGGAGGAAAAAAAACAAAATATGCACAAGATTATTCACTGAAGCATTATTTTTAAAAGCAAAGTGCTAGAAATAACTCAAATGCCCCATTACTGAAAACTAGTGGAATAAATTATGGTGCCTTCACACACAAAATATGATTCACTGTAGAAAAAGATTAAGGCAGAGCTCTATGAATGAATATGAATTGATTTTCAGCATGCATTGTGATTTAGGAAAAAAAAGTATAAATAGTATACTGTCTTTTTTTTTTTTTTTAAAGGAGGTACTGGGGATTGAACCCAGGACTTTATGTATGCTAAGTATGCACTCTATCACTGAGCTATACACTCCCCCATCTCCTAGTCTTTTAATTTTTATCTTTTTGTCCAGGATTTGGACCTAACTCAATTAGAATGCCCATCCAGGCTAGTGGGCCCTGTGGTCACCAAGGTGACTGAGGCTTTCTGGAGCCTAAAGTATACATGATTTTTGTTTTATAATTCATTTTAAGAAAAATAATTAAAAGTTATGAATAGAAAATCAGATACAAATATGCATGTTTATTTAGGATAAGAAGACATCACAGCTTAGCTCAACTTTGAAGAGCTAACTAGTACCACAATCAGAAAAATTCTGAAAATAATATTTCTATTAATTAACTGCTTAATGGATTTTTTATTTTTGGCTATAACCACTTAATCAACTTTTCATGAAACACCAATTTTGTAATATTTTCTACAAAGACAATAGAAAGTAATTTTGCAAATCTTCCCTCAAGCACTGTTGATATAAATTTATAGAATTCAATTTCTCAGATATTTTCTGCTTCCACAACTTGTTACTGGTAATGTCATTAAGTTTTAGGACTGTTGTCAAACTTGGAAAAATATCTACCAAGTTTCTTTTATGTACAAATTGTTAAGACTTTAGGTCATTACTGAGTACACTTTGGATGGGAGAGAACCTGTTTTTGATTAAATGTTAATGAAAGCCAACCTCTCATTCATAGTTTTATGCATCTAGTTACTGGAAGACTCTTCCACAGAGTAATCTGTGTTTCCAAATGTCTCAAACCCCATTTCTCCCTCACCACCCACGCAGTTCCGGGGGTAGGAACTGCGGGCACCTTTGTGTAACATGCTAGGTGAGTTGTTCCAGGAAATGGTAGGAGCCTTCCTGGAAGGACACACATCATACGCAGGGTGGCCAGCAGTGATTGACTCTGCATGGAGTTGACCGTGAACCACAGAAGTCCGTTCCCCTGAACCCGACACTTTCCACAGCTGCTCTAGGACCTCCTGCCAGGGGGGCAAGTATGATGGAGGGGAAGCTGTAGTAGAAAATGACAACAATCTTAGCTGATTATAAT
Source organism: Camelus dromedarius (assembly GCF_036321535.1). NCBI lineage: Eukaryota > Metazoa > Chordata > Mammalia > Artiodactyla > Camelidae > Camelus > Camelus dromedarius. The sequence goes on from NC_087441.1 coordinate 75,677,138, forward strand.
AAAAATATCTTACTTTTGCAAAGTTTTCTAAAGCATATAACCACCTGAATATATTACTAGGGGTCAATCTTCAGTAGTTCCGTGGTAAACCCATCTCTGGTCATCACTGCAATACAAACTCTCCTTTTCCTAGTCTTCACTAAAATCTGAAGAAGAGTCAGGAATACAGGGACCATGCTTGGTGGCCCTCTCCACCTGTCCCACGCCATGCACATCTGAGTAAGAGTAAGAGGAAAGTATTTTTCTGCCATTTTGTTAGTGCATCTTAAGTTTGCCCACTTGCAGAGGTAGGGATGAATGAAATGAGCAAGTTTTGGGGGTACCTAGTGCTTATACGGCTTAGCAGAACATGGTTCAGAAACTTTTAATTACAGAATCACTTAGATTCTTTCTCATTGTACAGAAAAATGTTTTAAAGAACATTTTCAAAAGTAGTAAAAATTATTACCCAACTGAAAACTTATTAAGTAGAAGGGGATCCATTACGATCTCAAAGGAACATGGGACGGATTAAACATGATGTCCACAAAGGCAAAGCTATATTAGCATAACAATACGAAGTCCAAGAGAAATATTAAAAATAAGGGTAAATACACTTTGTGCGTTTTCCCTCCTCCTAGGGAAGGAGCTATTTATGTAGAGTCGAAAACCTGATGGGATATTTTCTTTACGAAGGAAGTAGCAGGTGGCTGGCTGCTGGAGTGTGAAAAATGGGTAGAATCATTTGGATGCAACTTGAAAAAATTAATCAAATGACAAAAATACAAGTGAGGAATAATTTTCCCCTCCTCTTGGAAATTTTTCTGTGCAGAAATTTAGGAAGTGTTGGAATTGGGGAGACAATAAACTACGTATCTAAGAAATCAATATTGCCAACATGAAGAGAGATGAATCGTTTAGTAATATAATGAAACGATGCTCAGCTTTCAAAATACACTCAATATGGTTTTCTTCTTTACCTGTGTATTTACACACAAGTCTCATGAAGCACAGCACATGTGATATTGCAATATATGCTCATACTACAGACCAAAGAAACTGACGAGAGACCAATTTTTTATTTGAAATCAATTGAATCTGATAAACAAGCCCTTTTTGATTTTTCAAATGCAGGGAGCTTGTGTGTGTGTGTGTGTGAGAGAGAGAGAGAGAGAGAGTGAGCACTTTCATACCAATAAATTGAGAATCTGAAAACTTGTGTTTTATTTCTACCTCTGACACAAACTAATTCTTTCATTTTAGGAAAATCACATAAACTGAGCCTCAGTTTTCTCATGTGTCTAATGAGGACTGGAGTATATAACATGCACAATTTCTTTAAGTTCTAACATTCTACTAGTCTATGTATGTCTGCCCAAATATTAATATTCTTTGAGTTATGGAAATGGATGAAATAAAATTTAGGCTACTGATAATTTCTAATGGGTTAAGATAACTGCTCTAATTAAGGTAACTAGTTGGTGAGCATTAATGGCCCTGAGACCATTGCAGGCTTTCACCAGACTCTCCCGTCTCTCCCTCCACCGCGATCTCTGCCTCTCCTTCCTCACTCTTAGCAGGCGATCTTATCTCCTACCACAATCAGAAGGTGAAACCATCAGACTCCATCCTCTCACTGCAGAAGCTGCAGCCCTTTCTCTTTCTTCCCTCCTGTCACAGTGTATAGCGCACCCCTTCTCCAATGAACAGCAAGCCCTGTACTTGGTTTGCAGCCCTTTCTCTCCCATCTGCTCAAGGACCGCGGTGCTCCCTTCTTATTGAAACAGCCTCCTCCCTCAGCCTCCCTAAAGCCACAGCCTCCTGGAACATAATCTATGTCGTCTTTCTCCTCTTCATTCCTTTCCTGGGTCTCCTTCTTCCTCTGCTCTGTCATTGTCGGGAGTCTTCTGGGCTTGGTCCAAGGCCCTGTTCTGGATTTTTCAGTTCCCATATTGAGGTAGTTTCACACATTTTCTCGGCTTTACACCCATCTGTTTGCTGAAAAATCCCAAATTCATATGCCCAGCACGGACTTATCAGACCTCCAACTTGTGGAGGCAACCAACTGCGTGACTGTTACGTGTATGTTTCTCACATATTCAAGTTAGGTCCTTTCTCCACCCTTCTCAAGGTGGAAACAGCACACTCTGTTTCTATCTCTCTGTACCCTCCAAAATTTCTACACAGAAAAATTTCCACACAGAAAAATTTCCCAGGAGTTTGAGTGAGAAACCTCACCATCATCCTTGATTCCTCTTCTGCCCACCACCAATGTTCAAGCCAATGTGCCCTGTTTTTTCTCCCTCAGAACTGCATCATGAATCAGGCCACTTCGTTTCCCATGTAAGCATCTAGTCTGCTGCACTATATCTTCTCACATGGGCTTCTGTCACAGTTTAGTGGATTCCTGCTCCCAATTTTATCCCTTTATAACCAGTTACCCTCCCAGCATTTAGAATATAAAATAATGATGTCACTAGGACACCATAAAACTCCTAGAAGAGAACATAGGCAAACCATTTTGACATAAATCTTGGCAATGTTCTCCTAGGTCAGTCTCCCAAGGCAAAAGAAATGAAAGCAAAAATAAACAAATGGGACCTAATCAAACTTACAGGCTTTTGCACAGCAAAGAAAACCATAAGTAAAATGAAAAGACAACCTACAGAATGGGAGAAAATATTTCCAAACAATGTGACTGACAAGGGCTTAATTTCCAGAATATACAAATAGCTCATACAACTCAATAACAAAAAAACAAACAACCCAATCAAAAAATGGGCAGATCTAAACAGACATTTCTCCAATGAAGGGACATACAGATGGCCAACAGGCACATGAAAAGATGTGCAATATCACTAATTATCAGAGAAATGCAAAATCAAAACTACAATGGTCATCATTAAAAAGTCAACAGATGATAAATGCTGGAGAGGGTGTAGAGAAAAGGGAATCTTCCTACACTGTTGGTGGAAATGTAATTTGGTGCAACCACTGTGGAGGAGGTATGGCGATTCCTCAAAAAACTAAAAACAGACTTATTCTATAATCCAGTAATCCCACTCCTGGGCATATATCTGGAGGAAATTCTAATGTGAAAAAATATATATGCCCCAATGTTCATAGCAGCACTATTTACAATAACCAAGACATGGAAGCAACTTAAATGTCCATCGACAGATGACTAGATAAAGAAAATGTGGTATATATATACAATGGAATAGTACTCAGCCATAAAAAATAATGAAATAACACCATTTGTAGCAACACGGATGGACCTAGAGATTACTATACTAAGTGAAGTAAGTTAGAGAAAGACAAATATCATATGCTATCACTTATATGTGGAATCTAAAACAATGATACAAATGAACTTATTTACAAAACAGAAACAGACTGACACATAGAGAACAAATTTGTGGGAAAGAGGAAAGGTGGTGGGGAGGGATAAATGAGGAGTTTGAGACTAGCAGATAGACACTACTATATATAAAACAGATAAACAACAAGGTTCTACTATATAGTATAGGAAACTACAATCAATATCTTGTAATAACCTATTATGAAAAAGAATATATATACATAACTGAATCACTACGCTATACACTAAAACTAACGCAATATTGTAAATCAACCAGGCTTCAATAAAAAATAATGATGTCACTGTCGTAAAAGTGATATAATGATATAAATTATTCAAGGAATAAAGAGATACAAAGAACAATATAAAAACCCTCTGAATCCTACCATTTGGAAATATTAGATAAATATTATTATAAATGTCTCCTCATACATTTCTTTAGATAGGTGAAGAGACAGCAGAAATTATTTTATAAAAAGATACTATTGATATGACTATGTTTTTCTATTTTTAGATTTTAAACTACTAAGTGATTAGTTATGGGGTTTTTTGTATTATCTATTTTAAACATTGTCTATCAACTTCTCTAAGCCCCCCTGTCTCCCTCCTGCCACCGTAATTATTTCACTACTCTTAGTTTCTCTTCTAATCACGTTGGCACCCCCAATACTATATTTTTTTGCATTATTTCTGTTCCATTAGTGATAGACATGCTTCTAACTCCTTACTTTACAAGTGGGGCCTTTCATTCCTTTCCCCTTCCAGTCCCTTTTGCAAACTTTGTTTTTAGTTTTATATCGGGAAGACTGAAAAAATCACCTTCTGTTCTATAACCACAGTGACGTTTTAGACAGTATAACCACAGTCTATAACCATGCTCTGCTTGTGTTTAGCTTTGAAAAGTTAAAAAATCAGCAAGCATTGCTTTACATGATCATATCTATGTCAGAGGGGTGCATGACTGGGCCAAGCCGTGATTACGTGGTAACACACTATTTGTGTACAGGGTCCCACCCCTTCAAATTTCTAATTGCCTTCTCTTTTCTTTTTTTCTTTAGCCAGTCCTTAGGTTTGTTCTTTCAGCTTCAAGGATACTATAAAGTCCATGGAATATTCCATCTCCTTTTCTTTAAACCTCATCCCTTTTTCGAGACCCTACTTGGGGACCAATGTTGCTGCACAGTGGTCATCTGAGTTCTTCCTTCATTACTGTTCTGGGTTAGAATCATTGTTTCCCACATCCTTTCTCATTCTTCTTTACTTTCACATTTTCTAAGGAAGCTTGTGAAAAAGGATGCATGGGTGATAAATGTTATGAGTTCTTGGATATTTGAAAATATTTTTATTCTATCATGATTCGGGTAGGTCAGGATTTTCAGGTTCAACATCAGTTTTCATCAGAAGTTTGAAGCAGTGGATAGCAGACAATGTCACTCTCCTTTCTTGCTGAAAACGTCTAAGATTCTTCTCTTTAATCTTGTTGTTCTCAACTTTCTCAATATCATATTTAGGAATGGATGTTTATTTCACTTGGGCTGGGGGTTTCCTGGGTCCTCTGCACTGGAACACATACATCTGTTGGGCATTCCTGCCCATCACTGCTGTGATATTTTTCCTCTCCCGGGTTTGGCTGTTTTCCACAGCCATGTGTTAATATCTTAAGTGTTCTTTCTTGCTGTTTCACTGTTCCTTTTCCCTGGATCCTATTCTTGCTCTATGCATGTAACATCTTCTCTCAAATTTCTAGTAGAATGACTAGGATAGCTAAAAAGTTTTTTTTTTTTTCATTTCTTAAATTATCTTTGTTTCTCTGGTGTGTTTTATTACATTTATCTTGTCTTACTCTTTTTTAACTATTTTCCCTCAAATGTCTGATAATTCATAGTTGTTCATTGCACTAGAATAAAGGAAAACTAGACTGGTTTAAGTGGTTTCCATAAAGGTGAATGGCTCATGATTTGGCCCTGCAGTTGAAGAATCCCTAAGTGGGAAGACAGAACAGGTTTTATCCAAAGCGTAGACATCTCACTTGGGGCTTCCCAGACTATTTGATTTCTTTGGAAAAGAACTGTCTTGCTTAGCTTTGCTTTGTTTTGGGGGCTGAGAGTGGGAGGGATATGGAGTGGCTCCTTTCTGTTTACATTTGTAATGAATTCTTACTCCTCATCAGCCCTATGTCTCCGTCCTGCCCTGTACAGCTGGTTTCTTTGTGTCCAGAGCCCTCTTTCCATCCCCACTTCTCCCTCTGCTTCCTGGGAAACTCACCCAACTCTCTCATCAACTGTTGGCCCTGACCTTGTCCTCTGGATCTTTTTTTTTTCCATTCTTTTATTATCATTTTAATCCAGTCCTGAGAGAGAGAGTTGATCAACACATGTGTTCCATCTGTCATCTTGAATCCCCCTCTGAATCTACATTCTGCTTTTAATAAAAAAGAGTTAACTTCATTTTACTTGATAATAAGAAAAGACACTGAAGTTACACATTCTAAAGTGGTATGACATTTATATTATGCTTTGTAACCACAGTTCTCACTGTTGTTCTTCGTTCCATATTTAAATGTTCATCACCATTTTCGCCCCTACATCTTTGTTCCCAAGCTCTAAGTTTTGAGTCTCCTCTTTCAAGGAGTTTATTTTTAAAAAGAATACTATGGAAATGCAGTGTTGCCTGAGTTCTTTCATGCTGGAGCAGACCATGTGTCTGTTGCCTTTCAACCTGGAGAACCACGTGGCAGGTTATGGGACACGTGGGTCACTCTTTCTTGCTTCACGATGCTGTTGGAATCACTGTCTTCAGGTATTCAACATGGCAGAAACCACTTACCATGCATCTCCATTCAGCTCTTGACTGGTTAGATTCTATCCCTGAGTCGTTTTTCTTCCCCCTTCCAGAAAGCTAGCGCATGCTATAATCCTTGTGTTCTTTCATATTTAGAATATGTTTGTGGTCTTTATACTTGAATGGAATCTTGGTTGGACACAATATTTTTTGGTCACATTTTTTGCCTTTAGAGTTTGGTAGACATTGTTGCATTGTTCTCCATCCCAAAATGCCACTCTGGAGAAGACTGAGGCCAGTCTGCTTTTGTTCTCAATTACAAGAGATAATATTTGTATCTAGATGCCTGAAGGGTGTTTTTCTCAACCTTGAAATTCAGTAACAACAAGAATATGATATAGAATGGATAGTGTTCAATCTATTTGTCTTGAAATATGATATGAAGTTTTGAGTGGCAGAGTCTCTTACTCCTGTATTTCAGGATTATTTTTCTATTTTCCATTGGAATACTTGTTCTGATTCATGTATTGAGCCCTTCATTCACAGACGCTTATCATCTTGTGTAATGTCATCTTTGTCCCTCCTCCGTAGCCCTGTGTCTTCTATTTCCATTAATATTTTCCCTTTGATTTTACTGTGCTTATCTCAAGACTTTCCTTTGTATATTTTCAGCCATGTCCATTCAATTTGTTTGTTGGTTCTGTAATGGTGTTATTTGAGTTTCAATTTGTTTCCTTATGTTTTTGAGTTTCATTTTGTTTACTTATATTTTCAATTTCCACTTTTACTTTATTCTGTGTTGTTATAACCTTACATTAAGCTCTTATTTTATTCATGTTCTTAATAAGCTTTTCTATAGCATAAAACACTGGTGAGATGTTTTCCTATGTTCTTTAGACTCCAGCTGTATAGAGTTTCTTTCATACTTTTTTTTTTTATTGTTCTGATGGCTTAGTTCTCATGTCATTATTTTTCATCATGTTCATATTTTCAGTGAGTTCTGTATCTAGACTTTGTTTTTGATAGTCTGGGCGAATTCTCCTTAAGTCCCGTCTCACATTCTCTGAGTCTGAGAATCTTTCCCTACCAAATATGGCTTGAGAGCTGGATATGGACTCCTACCCACTGCTCAGGCGCTTGAGGATTTTGGTGTGTGTTTGGGAGTTGGGTAGGATTAGGGAGTGAGTTAAGCTGTGTCTGGGTACAGCCTAGTTGATAAAATATTCTATATTCTTACCAGCTTCTTCTGTTTGATCTATATGCTTCTTATTGAAGGGTTTGATATCTCCTACTATAGTTCTGTATTTGCTAATTGTACTTTGTAACCCTGTTAGTTTGTTCTGTCCAAAGTAATGGTATATTAGGTGCAAAACTGCTTTATTGTCTTGGGGATTTGGGCTATTTTTTGTAATGCATCTTACTATAAAACCTACATAGTTTTTCAAAACTTTATGTTCCAGGTTTTTGGTTTTTTTTTTTTAGTTTGGTGCTAGGTGTGCTGTTTATAATTAGCATATAGCTGAATTTATATTATTGTCATTTTGCCTGATAATCTCTATCTTTTAATAGGTGAGTTTTATTTATTTACATTCATTCTGATATCTTATGCCTTTGGCTTATTTCTACCACCTCCTTTCATGTTTTCTGCCTACCATCCATTTTCTCTTCTTTCCCCTGCTATCCCACCTTCTGTTGGATTGATAAAGGCTTCGGTGTTTCTCCTTTTCTTTTCTTCTCCTCTCCTCTTCTTCCTCTTTCTCCTCCTTCATATCGTCCTGTTTTGTCTTCCTTTCGATTCATCTAGTGATTTGGAAGATATCAAGATTATTTATCTTTCTATATTGGTTACCTAAGGTTTGTCTTTTCCCCACTTTGATGTATAGCAAATATACAGAAATGAGCACAGTTACATGCATAAGAGTGCTTTAATGAGTTTTCATGAAGTAAATACACCTGTGTAACAACAATGCAGGTCAAGAAGCAAGCATCACCAGCACCACAAGGCCACACTGGTGCTCCCTCCCCGTCTCTCCCGTTCCCTTCCTAAGCTTGACCACTATTCGGTCTTCCTCACACAGATTAGCTTTTCCTGTTTTGAATTTTATGTAAATGGAATAATAAAATATGAACTCTTTGTGTCTGATGCCTTTTGCTCAAAGCCATGTTGCTAGACTCATCTATACTGTTGTTTGTACCAGCGACTTGCCCACTGCACTGTTGTGGAGTATCGCACTGTATGGATGCACTGCAATTTATGTATCCATCCTACACCTGCTGGCCATTTACACTGCTCCTAGTGGGTGGTGACTGTGAATAATGCTGTTTCAGATACGCCTGTTTCTTTCTTTCATTCACATTTATGTTGGGGATGCCTGTAGGAGTGAAATACTGGAATTGCTGGCTATGCACATGCTCAGCTTTAGCAGTTACTGCCGAACAGTTTTCTGAAGTGGCTGGACCAATTTATATTGCCATAAACAGTGCACAGGTATATGCACAATTTTCAATCCTCCGTTGAGTACTTTATTTGCTTATTATCCATGGATCTCTTCTCTTTCATGAGTTAGCGGTTCATTGTTCAAGTTTTTGCCCATTTTTCTGTGGGCGATTTTTATATTACTTCACAGGAATACTTCACATATTTTCAATAATAATCTTTTGTCAGATGAAATACTGAAAGCATCTTTTCCAGCTTCTGGCTTTCTCTTTCAGCCTTTTACTGGGGTCTTTTGGTGAACAGAGGTTCTTGATTTTACTTACGTCTCATTGATTAACATTTTAACTAATTGTTTGCCCACCCTAAAGCCATGAAGATACTCTCTGTTATCTTTCTGGTGTTTTATTATTACCTTTCATGCAGATACATATCTGCCTTCTACTCCAGAATAGACGTTCATGTGTTACGTGAATTAGGATAGCAAGATAATTTTTTCCATATGGACAACCAATTGACCCAGCATTGTTAGTAAAATAAATAATTATTTTCTCATTTGCATTAGACTTCATCATAAAACAAATGTTCATACATGTTTCTATTCTGTTCCATGTGTCTGTTTGTCTATTCTTGTGCTGATACCACGTCGTCTTAACTATCATAGCTGTGCCAATACATCCTGATAACTCTTAGAGCAACTTCTTTAATTTTCTGTTCTTTAAAATTGCCTTGGCTGGTCTTAGACCTTTCCATTTCCATATATAAATAAATAGGGTCCTATTTGTTAATTCCCACAAAATAGCTTAAGATTTTCAATATACAAGTAAAAAATTCATCAGTAAAGTTAATTAATTGTAAGTAAACTATGATTTCCCCCCCAAATACCTGAAGTTATCTAGAATTTTTACCCTCCTCTCAAACCTAAGAACCTAAGTGCATGTCAATTACAGTTTGAATATCTATTTTCCAGAATCTTGTTTTTGTTGCCTAGTTACCTGAGGATGATATTCTATTGACAGTTCCCCTCATTATGTTGAATATATTTCCCTATTGTCTTACGGCATTTATTGTTGCTGGTGGGAAACTTGCTTGATTTAACATTTAATGACCGTTTTTGTTGGTAATCTGTCTTTCTCCTGGTAGCTGGCAAGAGTGGCTCTTAACCCATGATGTCTTCCAGCTTCTCGGTGATGAGCCCAGGTGTGACTATATTTCAATAGCTCCTTCTCGGTTTTTATAGTTCACTTTCAATTTGAGGTCACATGTCTTTACTCAATTTCACAAGTCTTTTCTTTTCAGATACCACTTCTTTGTGATTCTTTCTATTCTTTCATTCTGGTAGTCTTACTCATCTTTCAGTCTGTTCTAGATATTAGCTCTTGGGTGACTGTGTAATTTATTGTCTAAACTGGGACGTGTTTGGGAGTTGAAAGGAGTGCCACTACTAATTACATCAGGATATAGGTGTAAATTGGAACTCTTCTAGGCACACTGGGGTGTATGATCTCTCCACTTATTCTTTCATATTTTATTCCCTACAGTGTGAACCTGGTGAACGCCTCAATAATATTTTCCAATGTATACTTTTTTCTTTCGTTGTCTCTGTTCCAAAGTTTACCTGACCTTTTGAATTTTTTATTTCAATCAATAGACAGTTTCTAAGATACCTAGTCATTCTGGTTTTAATTTACCTGATTTGTTTCATTTTTGGTTTCTCATATTTTTTTGTTTTCTAACAAAATCATGTAATGTTTTCCCTTTTCTCCTTGAGCATTCAAAGCATTTTTATTCTAGACAGTTTCATAGAATTTCACCTGGAAGGAGATTATGTTGCAATGTGTTGATTTTTGGCTGGATCACTTTCACAGCATTAGAATTCTCCATGTGTTTTAAAATTTTATTTTGCTGCCTCATTTTGAATGGAAAATTTACCCTTCTTTCTTTCTCTCCACACTTCCCTGTCTTGTGGTTTTCCACTTCATTCTCTCAACTTCCTGAACTCCACCTCCAAGCCAGATTTATTGCAGGGTATTGCAGAGCCCCTGCTCCTGGTCTCAGCAGAAATATGACATTAGGTCCCAGGAAGGGGCATTCAGTGCAGCTCCTCAGGTGCAAGGTGTGTTTTGTCTTCTTGCTTGTGAAGCACTGCACAATGCCACGGCCCCGGGCAGTGGGTGGCTGGATGTTCAACTTCTTTTCACCAGAAGGATCCTCTGATTTCCTTGGAACACCTTCAGTTTTCCTCCCATGATTCCCAGCTGTCACCGCCTTCTTCAGGATTAGAGCCCAGCCCAGCAGCTGTGGCCGCAGTTCTGCTCAGCTCTGCACCTGTTTCTGGTACACAGGAATGTTTAACAGGCTTTGGGTCCAGACATGTGTTTTGAGTTTTCCCTTTTATATTTTAATATACTTTTGCCATGTATTGAATCAGAGGAAGCACATTAAAGCATGAACTAACCGTTCTATGTTGCCATAAAATTTTAAAATGAATAAGGAAACTATATTTTTTCCTTAAGCTAAAACAGGTGATTGTGAAATACCCAGATTTACCAAATTTGTAGGACATTCAGAGACAGGTTTCTTTTTTTTTTTTTGTACATGTCTCTGAAACATTTTTATAAATGTACAGTAGTGGTAGTAGTAATGGGTTGAACTGAACCTTTCGTCCATAGGATTGTTTAAAATACTTTTTGCCAATCTGCAATTATTTCTTTTTCCTAAATTACGTAATATGGGAATCTCTTCCTGAGCTGAAGCACAAACCAAGAAGGAAAAAAGAAAGAAAGGAGAGCACATTCACTCCAGTGCTTTGGAACAGTGCCCGGCTCTTAGCAGGTATTTATGGAAAAAATGCCCGGGTAAGTGTCTGAGTCGTGTGCCCTTGCTGGTTAGCACCACTGGAGAAGAGGGGACGGGCCAGGGTGCGTGCTGAGGGTGGGACAGGGGTAAGGGCAGCCTGGGGACTCCGATATAGGGTAATGGGTCAGGTGAGAGGGAGAAGTGAAGTGAAGGATAGAGTTAGTGTAACTGTTGGGGTGTTTGTTGTTTTATAACCTGGTTGTAAAAAGAACAGTGATTTTTTTTTGATTTTGACATTTTTATGTGCTGGTGAGTTTCCTGAGTCACATCAAAACCATTATGTCAAGTCAGCCATGTCTAAATGTCCTGCTTCCCATTTCGAGCCTATTTTACTGAGCTCTGCTGTCACTCAGAGATGAGGAGACAGGCCGCAGCGTGAGGTTATATATGGACATTCTGCACGCTGTGAAGGAAACATGTTTGAGGAAGCAGTGCGTGAGTCATCCCCCTGGTGCAGTCTCTGGGCTGCGGAGCCTAAAGGGAAGGTCCGTTACGGACTCTCTTTGAGTGGGTGATTAGCAATTTCTACAACATAGCTTAACCAATCCTGATCCCACCCGACCCCCTAGAGGAGAAACATGGGAAGGAGTCAGCTGGACAGGATGACTACGGCCACATCACTGCAGGCTCAGCCTAAGCCCTGTTCCTAACTCAGCCCCTGCGCCTGACAGCAGGGGGCCTCCTTTCCAAATAGCCACATGGGAAAAATGCACCTCTCCTTGGATTGCTTATTCTTAAGACTCCCCCCAAAAGAGTTGTTCAATAAATATTGAATCAAGCAGTTGAACATTAAAAAAACAAAATTTAACAACAGGGTGTGTGGCAATCTTTTGATGAGCAGGCTCACGCAACAGCAGTTTTCCCTGAGTCACTGTGTCTCTAAGCCGCAACTTACTCTGGCTGAACATACATGTATTCCCTTCCATTCCTCTTCACAGGATGACACTTGCTCCCAGTTTATCATTAGCCAAAGACTATTGGTAGTAAACAGAACTCTGAGAAATTCCCTAAATAGGTGGGAAAACCAGTTCCAGGAGGTTCAAATGACTCCTGCTTCTTAGACTGGTTTCCAGGGGCTGAAATCTGATGGAACCCTGTGTAGAAGAAGCTGGGCCAAGACAAAGCAGAGCCAAACACCAACTAAGAAAGACAGGGAAGGAGGCCACAAATTTCAGTCGGCTTTGCTGCCACAGCACCGTGATGGGGAAGGACAAGTCTGACTCCATATTGGTCTGTTTCTTTTACTTTGACCTTTGCCTTCTACTGCTTTTGCTACAAGTCAGTCACTGAAGAGATGCTGCCTATAGCCTAAAGTGTACATAATGGCCCATCTCCAGGAACCCTGCCTCCCACGTAATGAGTGAAATACCTTTGTTGAGCTCACAGGAAACATGCAGACCAGGCCCACCTGTGAATGGCTGCAGGAGGAAGAAATTAACACATCCCCTCCAGAGTCTGGCCAGAACCAGGAAATATTTGCAATAACTTATGCTTTTTTTACTTTGCCTTGTCACCCCCTCTCCCGTTTTGCTCTGTAAAAGAACCTAGCATCCAAACTGGGCAAGATGGTTCTTTGGGACACTAGGCCACCATTTTCTCAGTCTGCTGGCTTTCTGAATAAAGTCACTATTTCTTGCACCAAGAACTTGTCTCTTGATGTATCGGCCTGTCGTGCGCCAAGCAGTACGAGTTTGGACTCAGGAACAGCATTAACATTGAAAAGGGTCATAGCTGCTTCTCTAATTTCCATATCGTTGAACAGGACTGGCTAGGGCCATGGTTTACTCGTCCCTGTGACTCATGCGTTACCTCAACGGGGAGAAAAGAACTTATTTGAGCTCCTTGTGCTCGGGATTTTCTGTATGTTGTCTTATTTGATCCTTATATCAATTTTATTTCCCTTTTACATACACAGAAATCATAGGTGGGAGGTAAATAACGTGGCCAAGTTCCATCATCTTTAAGTGAGGACCGAAACTCTGGAAGCCATGCGGCAGAGTGGGAAAGGGGTGGTCTGGTGAACCCAGCTCTCGCTTTAGTCACTTAATTCTGTGTGACTTTCGTCAAGTTGCTTCACCCTGTGCCTCGACTAACTCAGTTTTAAACTGAGAATAGTAATCATACCTCCTCGTAAGGTTGTGTCGATTGAAATAAATGCACAGCCTGAAAGTTGAGAGTTACGTTTTATTTGGCGGACATTTCTGAGGACTCGAACCCCTTCGAGCCTGGGATGACAGCCTTTCAGATGGCTCTGAGGGGCTGCTCCGAAGAGGTAGGGGAGGAGCTAGGATATATAGGAGCTTTACAACAAAGACCAGGTAGTTGGAACATTAAAAGATTACTTGTTAACTAAAAAAAACCAGACATTTCATGACAGTTAAAGAATTTAGTGTTTTTCTATGTATGGGAGGGAGCAAACATTTGGGCTCATTGAATTCATTCGTTTGACAAGCACCTAGTTCTCTAGGGCCAGGATCCTCTCCTTTCTTATTCTGAGTCCCCTCAGGGTGCACCACGGTGAGTGGCTGCAGAGGCCAGGAGCAGGCTTGTCTTCCCTGGGGGGTGGTGGCAGCTGCTGATGACTTGATGGCTTCAGCCTTCTTTGTTTACTGGTATGGTTTGCAGTATTTTTCGTTCACAGTTGGTATGAGTTATTTACGTAAAACATTCACAGGATAGTTTGACGCAGGCATTTCATGTCACTGGTGGGAGTGCAAATTGGTGTCCCCTCTTTGGAAGGCAATTTGGTAATTGTGTGAATGTGCAGTCTAATATATCAGATTATTATAACTGTTGAATTTTGCGATATAATTAAGAAATACATGAAAAAATTAAAAATTCTAAATTTTGAAACCTGAAACATGCACCTGCTTTGCTCCAGCGATTCTGATTTAGGAATGTATCCTCCAGACATACACACACACGTGCGTGAAAGTATTTAAACGGGACGTTCATTTCATCATTGTTATAACTGCAAAGACTGGGAACACAGATGCATTAATGGGGGAACAAGGTAGATAAAATGTACCATATGACCTCCAAGACACACAGCTAATTGGTGGCAAAGGTGGCACAGGACATTATTTGCAGTTTTGCCATTTGGATTTAAATGTGTGTGTGTGTACTCAACACAAATATTAATACTTGTGTGTGCATTAAGTACATCTTGATTACACACAAAATGCTTACCATTGGTAGCCTTTGGAGAAGGAGATTGGAGACTCTGGGACTGGGATTGGCAGAAGAATTACTTTACATTGTGTATTTATTTTCATTTAATTTTTTATGCAAACAAATTCTTTTCAATAAGAAGGAATCAATGAAAAAATGCTACCATATTGCATCACTGAACTAAGGAGAACTGTTAGCTGCTCATATGCAGGGGGTTGAGATAACCCCTCAACACAGGCAGACAGGACCACTCTGCACTGTCTGGGGACCTGCGAGAATCAGGCTACTCTGTGCGTGGCAGCTTGGAGTCACTTCTGAGACCCAGAGAATCCCTCTGAGTGGGAGAGAGGGACTTGGACTCACTACACTTCTGTCTGTAGCAGAATTGGGATTTAGAATAAGCATCTGGAACACATTTCTGTATTTCTTTCCTATCTTATGACTCTCCTCTCTAAATCCTACTATTTCTTCAGCCCCATCTTTGTAGCAGTCTGTCTAACTGCTATAACAAAATATTAGACTGGGCAGCTTAAACAACAGTTTATTTCTCATAGTTCTGGAGGCTGGGAAGTCGAGGATCAAGGTGCTGGCTGAGTCAGTTCCCTGAATTCCCTGGCGGGGGCGCCCTTTTCCTAACTGCCTTCTCACTGTCTCCTCACAAGGAGGCAGGGGAAAGGAGCAACCTCTCCGGTGTCTCTTCTTAGGAGGACACTAATCCCATCAAGGGGCCCCACTCTCAGGCCTCACCCAAACCTAATTATCTCCCAAAGGCCACATCACCCAAAAGCATCACACTGGGGGGCAGGGCTTCAAATATGAATTTTGGGGGTGGGAACACAAGTCAGTCCCTAGCACATCTCCAAATTTCATTTGAGATAAATATTGGTTAAGCTCATTAATTTTTATAATAGGATATTGACTGTATCACCAGCTCATTGGTCTCTAAAATATATGGAATTTTCTTAATTAGCCATGCAGAATGCCTACACTCCAGGTCACCTGCCCAGAGCGCACAGTCATAAACACCCTGCTTAAGCAGTGCAGCATACTGGAAGTCTGGGAGACAGGCAGCGGGGAAGGACCGTCTTGGGCTGTGTGTCATCCACTACTCCGTACACCCCAATCCTCCTTCTAATGTCATTCCCTCAAAAAGCCCTTCCCTAATTCTAGACTAAAACAGGACACCCCTCCACCCCTTTAACTCTTGATAGCAGTGTTCATTTTCTTCTTAGCATCTCTCACACTCTGTAGTTATTTTATTTTTTTATCTTTTAAACTTTATGTTCAAACTCCTCTGACAAAATGGAAGCTCTGTGAAGGCAGGGACTATTCTGTCCACAAATGTGTCCAGTATCCAGCATTAAGTATGAACCAATGTCCTAGGATCAGGTCTGATCCCACGAAGATGATACATTTGGACGATGACATTTTTGTCCTTGCTTTTGTAGAACTGTCCCATAATTGCTGACCACGGGTTTTCATCTTAGGTTGCTCTCAAAGCAGTCGTGCAGGTTTAATTTATCTATTTGATGTGAAGCACACATTGACGCTATTATTCATTACATCTTATTCTCTCTGTTGTCAGCCAGGAACTACGTCTCTAACCATTTTCTATCTCCGAAATATTTGAATGCAATTATTTCAGATAATGATATTTAATGAATATTTTATAATTTATAAAGTTTCCCTCTTCATCAAGGAAGAGGGAGGAAGGAGGAAGCTCCGGATTTTATGCTCGAACAGTCGCCCTGTTGACCCTTACGGCTGGCACGTACTTCCCCCTCTTTCTTTTGGTTCTGTTTCTTAAATCTTACTAGAAATATATCCTCCTTCTCTTTTAGAATAATTCATCTCAAATACTTTCTAGATGAAATGAATGTAAGTACATTAAGTTGATCAAATAAATTCTATTTGTGTTATTATTTTTCCATTTTACCAGGTCTTACTGCTCAGATTTGAGTCCATGACATATTTTGGGTTTTGGCTCAATACTATCACCATCTGGTCTCTCTGTCCTTAATCTTTGCCCCGTTTTCTCCTTTTTCCTCCCACCAAAATGCTGTGACCAAAGACATCTTTCTTTCCCATTGTCCTACTGCTGCTGCCACCTCCTGTATCACCCATGGTCCCATAAGAACCTGCAAGGTGCCGTAAGCAGGTGCTTCTTCAGCTTGTGCCTAGCTTTGCTGTCTCTTCCTTGTCCTATTTTTTAGCATCCTCTTCAACTCCTCTTCTTTATTTTATAGCACCTTTAACGCTCCTGGAACAAAACCTACCAACATAAAATCCCATGTCATTTGTTTCCCCTTTAATAATCCTTGAAATCCATTTACTTACAAAAACCCTCTTAAGCCTCAGAAATAATCATCATCCATCACTACCCAGATTTTCTGAATTTATAGATTACAATTGTATGCTTTAGTTTATTAATTGTACTGCTATATAGTCATATGTAACTATAAATAAAGCATTAGAAGTAGTGCCTTTGAACCCTCCTGCACTGTTGGTGGGAAGGCAAATTGGTACAGACACTGTGGAGAATAGTACGGAGGTTCCTTAAAAAACTAAAAATAGAAGTACCATATGACCCAGCAATCCCACCCCTGGGTGTGTGTCTGGAGAAAACTCTAATGTGAAAAGATATATCCACCCCAATGTTCACAGCAGCACTATTTACAGCAGCCAAGAGATGGAAGCCACCTAAACGTCTATCAAGAGATAAATAAATAAAATGTGGTGTGTATATAGACATATAAATATGATGGCATATTACTCAGTCATAACAAAGAATGAAATAATGCCATTTGCAGCAACATGGATGGACCTAGAAATTATCATACTAAGTGAAGTAAGTCAGACAGAAAGACAAGTATCACATGAAATTATTTTTATGTGGAATCTTAAAAAATGGTACAAATGAACATATTAAAAAACCAGAAATAGACTCACAGATATACAGAACAAACTTATGGTTACCAAAGGCAGAGGCAGGAATAAGTTTGGGATTAGCAGATACCCACTACTCTATATAAAAAAGATAAACAACAAGGTCCTACTGTATAGCACAGAAAACTATATTTAGCATATTGCAATAAACTATAATGGAAAAGAATCTGAAAAAGAATCTTCCTTCCTTCCTTCCTTCCTCCTTCTTCCTTCCTTCCTTCCCTCCTTTCTTTTTTCTATCTATCTATCTACCTACCTATCTGAATCACTTTGTTGCACACCAGAAACTAACACAACATTGTAAATCAACTATACTTCAATTTTAAAAAAGTCATTCCTTAATCCCCTCTACCCCAACCAAAACCATGATTAAATAGTTATATATGTGTGTATTTTTCCCAAAGCCCTTTCAGGATGATGTAATGTCATAAATTTAGAAGACAAAATCAGGATGGTGAGAGGCAATTAGAAAACTGAAAACCAGAGCATCAGTTTGGCGGGTGATTTACTACTTTTCTGTTGAGCAGAGGATGATAAGTGAGTAATCTGAGAAGAACTAAGTCTGAATCTTCAACATTAAATTTCCTCAAATGTACAGATATTACAGTGAATTACAATTGTGCATAGTGTTCCAAATTTATTACTTAGTACAGAACATAGCAGGTACTAAATTGGATTGAAGAATGAAACTAAAGGTGATATTATAGGAAAATAAAGTGGAGTCTTGTAAAATTAAAGACCCCCGTTTTTCATATAAATTTTTTGGTAGAAGTTGTTTGACTAGGAATGTGAAAGAAAATTGTGAAGTCTCTTTACTTTAGGCATGGTTGTATCCACTGTCATGCTTCAACCTGGTAATAAATTAGCTTGGGAGCCTTTTACATAAAGAGATGTCACTATAAATTAGCTTTTACATTTTATCTTAAGTAGTATCATCATAAAATATTTAATCAAGACTCTAAAACTGTCAAAGTAGCTGCATAATTTGAGACCTGGTATGTAAGAAAATCTGATTCTTTCATGTTGGGATTTTTCCTTGTATATACCAGAACTTGCCACAGTAACAATCAATAGATAATTGGTCTGCAGATTATAACTCTCACAAATGTTTGGCAATCACAGATGCTAATTAAACACTCTGGTTAGAAACTAACAAGAGCAGACTGAATTCAAAGAAGATGACACCGCCAAAATGCTCTGCTCTATTTTGTTATGTCACAAGAAAGAAAATATTCTTAACTTGCAGCTGTTTTTTTTTTTAAGTTTTTTTAAGGTTATCTATCCATCTATTTCTCAGTTATGTCATATATCCCATAATTTTAACAATGATAATGACAAGCTTCACACACAAGACTGAATGTGATCTCTGCCACATCCCCTTAGGCACAGAGAAGGATAACAGATACAGAGAGCGAAGCTTTCGTGGGGCACGGGCTGCCCCTCTGCCCTGGCCCCTTACACTTCAGAAGGTGGCATGAGCTCATCTTCCGGCTGTTTGCCAGGACTACATCTTGCCCGCCTCTTCCTAGTGGCGGGTTCTTGTTCTCAGTTTTCACTGACTCTTTGACCCACAGGCTGCACCAGTCAACTGCTGCCTACTTCGGGCTCTTCTTGCCTTGCTGACTGGTGTAGCCAGGCATTTCTGACCTTGACCTTTGACCTTGCTTGCTCTTTGTCTCCATGTAACCACAGAGGCCATGGGAGCCACTTCCTGCCAGCTGCGCCAGTCCCTCAAGCCTATCCGAGCTGGGCCAGCCATGTCCAGCCTCCTGCTGTGTGAGGGATACCAGACACCACGCCCTCGCTGGGGAGCAATGAAGTCCGAACAGTAACTCAAGGAAAAGCACTTTTAGAAAACGCCAGCAAATTGTTGAAAATGACAACCATCACAAATTCTTGACTATTATAAGTCACCGCCAGGCTGGCTACATTGATTCAAAAAACTATTAAGAAAGCTGATCTGTGAATTCCTCTTCCTTTTTAAAACTGAAGTAATCAATTCCCCAGGTATACAACTTCAAATAACATCTGTTGTCTTAATTAGGAAAGAAATGCTTCAAGGATGAATTTTTTTCCCCTGAACTTGGTTGTCTTTTCAACAGATGATATATCTAAAACAATAGGCAGGGAGCAGGTGTGTGATGGCCTGAGTATTAGCTTGCGTTTGGCAAAATTCTGACTACAGAGTGAAACCATTAGAGATGTTGTCAGTGAGATTGATGATGTTACACATTTTGAAACTGTCCTTGACAAATTATATAAAATGCACAATTCTTTTCCAAAGACATATCATGAATTGTAGCAAAATGTAAAACCATAATACACCTTTTTCAGGGGCAGGAGTTTTATTAGTCAGTGAGGCACATTCAGATTGAGTTAAGACAAATTCTGAAATAATTCTACTAAAATATGTCATCGTAAAAGTAAGAGCCAAGTGAAAAGCAAGGCATGAAGGAAGAGAGAGGAGGTTATTTAAATAAGACATGGACTCCCCTGGTGTGTTGGAGAAGGCAGGCCTTACTGAAGTAGGTTACAAGAACATGAACTGGTGCAGCCACTATGGAGGACAGTATGGAGGTTCTTTAAAAAACTAAAAATAAACTTGCCATATGATCCAGCAATTCTACTCCTGGGCATATATCTGGAGAAAACTATAATTCGAAAAGACACATGTACCCCAGTGTTCACAGCAGCACTATTTACAATAGCCATGACATGGAAACAGCCTAAATGTCCATTGACAGATGGCTGGATAAAGAAGTTGTGGTATGTATAAATATATATACATATATATATAAAATATATATAATACATATATACACACACAATGGAGTACTACTCAGCCATAAAGAAGAATAAAATAATGCCACTTGCAGCAACATGGATGGACCTGAAGGTTATCATTCTAAGTGAAGTAAGCCAGAAAGAGAAAGAAAAATGCCATATAATATTGCTTATATGTGGAATCTAAAAAAAAAAAAGCCACAAATGAACTCATTTACAAAACAGAAACAGACTCACAGACATAGAGAACAAACTTATGGTTACTGGGAGTAAATATGGTAGAAAGTGATAAACTGGGAGCTTGAAATTTGCACCTCTGGGGAGTGATGGAAATGTTAAGTATCTTGATGGTGGTGGTAGATTTATAGGTGTCTACATCTATCAAAATCCATCAAATTGTACATCTGAAATATGTGTCATTTACTGTAAAGAATTTATACCACAATAAAGTTGTTTAAAAAGTTACAAAAAAAGACCAGGAAAAAAAGACTTAAAAGAGTTCTTTAAGACATATTTGTCATATATCGCTCTTTTGCTTGCATGAAAAGGAAACTATACTTTAAATAAAGTTGTTAAGTTTTTCCTAAAAAAAAAAAAAAAAAAAAAAAGAAGTAGGTTCTAAGGTCTGTGAGAAAATCATGGGTAGTAAATCTGAATTCAGATTGCAGATCCAGCATGTTGACCTGAGCTTCTTAAACAGGAGTGCATTTGCGCTATGCATATGAAGAAACCAGAGGAACACCTTCCTAGATGGATTGGGTCAAGCCCTTCACCCTTCCCCTGTCCCCAGTGATTGATCATTTAAAATACTACTTTATATTAAAATAGAAAACACATATACAATGATGTATAATTTTAAGTTCTTATAGATTGTTTTACATAAAGAGTAAGAATTCAAAGAAATCTTGCTTGCATTCATTGGCCACCCCTCCAAATGGTATATATCTGCCCACCTTTGACTTACAGATACTTCCAGGGACACATTGGAAAAGAATAGCAAGAGATCAAGGAAGTGTGTATCCCAGGCAGAGCACTACCTCGGGAAGACTGGAGCAACTCCAGAGACCAAGGCTGAGAGGTCCACGAGATGCTGGATAAATAACCTATTTCCCTTCCTCGTTCCCTTCCTGCCTCCTTCCCTTCACCAGAATGAAAGCAGAAAATCACTGAGTTCCAGGAGGGTTCAGAGGATTTTTCAGGATCATTAAGTCCAATCTTCTTAGTAAATAAAGATTCACAAGAGTCTTAAGAAGTAGTTCTTCAAGTGTCCTCTAGACGCTTTTAATGGCAAGAAACTCATTACTTGTAGGGAAGCTCCTTCTGCCTTCCAGGAGTATGAATTGTTCAGGAAATAAGGACCAATGAACATCAGTTTCTCAGGTCAGGGAGTAAGAAGGAAAGCTGGACTGAGAAATTTATCTATCCTGACTTTGAATTCAGTGCTCTTTTCAGAAACCTCTAGGGCAGAGCACTGGAAGGGAAGTCCTAATTCAAGCTGTTGGGCAATAACAGATGATATCACAGGAAGTTATGAAATCCAGCACAGAAATATGCAAAGCTACTGACCACAGCCTAAGACTGGGACAGAAAGTTTTTACTCCATTTTTGGTCATAAGGCTTGTTTACCCGAGAGTATTTCCTCTATTTTGCCTCATCCTCCTCTCCTGGGTTCCAGAGTTTGCAAATGGTCCAGACAGACACCATTACCTTAGGGAAAAAAATTTAAAAGCTACTGTCCTGTTTTTGAATCAACAAAATTAAAGAATCTATAATAAATCACAAGTGATTCTGGAATTCTACAAAAAAATCACAATGATTACATTGTTACTCTCCATTCTAGAGAGTCAATTTGCAAGTCACTTTTCAAAAATCTTAGGACATTATTTCAAAGTGAAAAAATTTCATGTGTAATTAAGCAGTTGATTCTTCTATTTAGTGCAGGACCTCTGTAAAGATTTTATTGGCATTTTGTACATTTTACTCACAATATCCACCACTTCAGGATATAATTACCATGCCTCTTTAATGCCATATTAATTGACAATCTATAAAAAGGATGTGATGTGTATGAAAACCAACCACTTTTGGGGATCCACAGCATGATGTTGCTCCCCTGCTCACCAGCCCCTCAGGGAAGGCTCCTAGTGGGTATGGCGGGTCTACCCATGTGCATGGAGTTCTCAGTCAAAACCCTTATCAGCGAGACCTATGTGGAAAGTGATCCCATTCATACAACAGCAGAACTCTAGAGACCAGATCTTTTTAAAGCATGACAGGACATCCAAGGATAAGGAGGCATGTGAAAAATACCAGCAGCATTAAAAGGAATAAGCAAAGCCAATATACAGAAAAAGCAACATGAGGAGCTAGAGGTAATAATGATAACTAGAGATAAAATTGGAATAAATTATTCTAAGTTTCATATAATAAGCTCAATCATTACACAGCCTCATGAGGTGGGCACTGTATTACCCCATTTTACTGTATTTTATTCTTAAAATTTTACTTTTATTTTTATTGAACTCTAGTTGATAAGCAATATTATGTTAGTTTTAGGTATATTACACAATGCTTTGGCATTTGCATACATTATGAAATGATCACCATGATAAATCTAGTAATCATGTGTCCCCATACAAAGCTATTACAATATTATTGACCATATCCCTTATTCTGAATATGACATTCCCCTCTTATTTACTATATAACTGACGGTTTGTACCTCTTAATCCCCTTAACCTACTTCTCTCACCTCGTATATACCACACCTTTTTATTCATTTGTCTATCGGTGGACACTTAGGTTAATTCCATATCTTGGCTATTATAAATAGTGCTGCAATGAACATTGGAGTGCATGTATCTTCTCGAATTTGTGTTCTGTTTTCCTTTGGAAAATACTCAGAAGTGAAACCAGAATCAGATGGCCATTCTATTTTTAATTTTTAGAAGAGTCTCTGTGCTGTTTTTCATAGTGGTTGTACAAATTAACAATCCCAGCAGTGCCTGAGGGTTCCTTTATATCCTTGCCAATACTTGTTATTTGTTGACTTTTTGATGATAGCCATTCTGACAGGTATGAGGTGGTGTCTCACTGTGGTTCTGATTTGAATTTCACTGGTGATTAGTGATGATAAGCATCTTTTCATGTGTCTGTTGGCCAGCTGTATGTCTTCTTTGGAAAAATGTCTATTCAGGTCCTCTGCCCATTTTGTTGTTGTTGTTTGTTTGTTTGTTTTTATAGGTTGTTTGCTTTTTATTGATGTTGAGTTCTTTGCAAATTTTGGATATTAACCCCTTATTGGGTTACAGTCACAGGCTGCTTTTTTGTTTTGTTGATAGTTTCCTTTGCTGTGCAAAAGCTTTTAGGTTTGTTTATTTTTACCTTTTTTGCCCCTGCCTAAAGAGACGTATCAAAAAAAATATCGCTAAGACTGATGTCAAAGAGCATACTGCTTATGTTTGCTTCTAGGAGTTTTATGGTTTCAGGTCTTACGTGTAAGTCTCTATTTTGAGTTTATTGCTGTATATGGAGCGAGAAAGTAATCCAGTTCGATTTTTTAGCAATGGAGCTGTCCAGTTTTCCCAACACCATTTATTGAAGAAGCTGTCTTTTCCCCATTGTATATTCCTGACTTCTTTGTTGTAGATTAAATGCTCATATCAATGTGAGTTTATCTCTGGGATCTCTATTCTGTTCCGTTATATAATGTCCTTCTCTGTCTTCTGTTACAGTCTTTGTTTTAAAGGTTATTTTGTCAAATATAAATGTTGCTATTGCAGCTTTCTTTTCATTTCTTCTTCTTAGACTACCTTTCTCCATCCCCTCACTTTCAGTCTATGTACCTCTTTAGATCTGAAGTGAGTCTTTTGTAGACAGCGTATACATAGCTCTGGCTCTTCTTCATGTTTTCTAGCTCTTTGTTAAAATTCTCACTATGTTCATCCATTTTTCTCCCAAGTTCATTAAACATCTTTATGATCATTACCTTGAACTCTTTATTGGGTAGACTGCTTATCTCTATTCATTTAATTTTTTTTCTGAGGTTTGTCTTGCTCCTTTATTTGGATATGTTATTCCTTTGTCTAATCATTTCCCTTAATTCTCCATTTATTTCTATATATTACATAGATTGGTTATGTTTCCTGATCCTTGAGAAATGGCCCTATATAGGAGTCATCTTATGGTGCCTAGCAGCATACTTGCCTCTGATCACCAGAGCTATATGCTCTTGGGCGCCCTGATGTGGGCGGCACAGGCCCTTCTGCTGTAGTTAGGCCAACTACCTTGGGTGTGCTAATAAAATGCATGGCTAGCCCCTTGCTTGGTTTCCTATCAGGTCCTGCCTTGTGCAGTGGCTTCCAAGCCACTGGTAGGCAAGGCCAGGTCCCAGAGCAGCTGGCTGCAAGGCTCAGGGGGCCTGAGGGCTGGTGCCAGCCCACTGGTAGGTATGATTGCGCCCTAGTGTGGCTGGCTTCAGGGGGCGCCCAGGGCTTGCGCTGGCTTGCTGGTGAGTGGTGCCAGCTCCTGGCAGAGAGCTGTGTGGCCTGGGGCATGCCAGGCCTACCACTGCCCACTAAATCTCTATCACTATCACTGTGGGTAAATCTCTATCACTAATAGGCTAAAGAGAAGACTCACAGCACTTAAACAGGACCAGCTTCCTCACGGGAGAACAAGCTGCCAAATATGTCCACAGCATATACTCAGGGGCAGTTCTAGGTCCTTCTGTCTCTCTGCGAGGCTCTCCAAAAACAGAAAGTTGGTCTGACCCATGCGCCTTTTAAATTTCTGCCTCTGCACTAGGAGCATGTGAGATTTGTGTGCATCCTTTAAGAGTGCAGTCTGTTTCCTACAGCCCTCTGGCTCTCCCATATGCAAACCCTGCTGGCTTTCAAAGCCAGATGTTCTGCTGAGCCTGATGTGGGGTTTATACCCTTTGCTCCATGGGAGAACCTCTGCAATTAGGATTAACCTCCCATCTGTGGGTCACCACCTGGGAGTACAGGTCTTTACTATATCGTGTCTCTGCCTCTCTACCTGTCTTGTTGTGGTTCCTCCTTTATAGCTTTAGTTGTGGAGAATCTCTTCTGCTAGTCTTTAGGTCATTCTTGTCGATAGTTGCTCCATATGGAGTTGTAATTTTGGTGTGCCTGTGGGAGGATGTGAGCTCAGCATCTTTCTACTCCACTTTATGAATGAAGAAATGTAGGCACAGTTCTTCCTCTCCCTCTGGCACATTCACAGTCACACTTCTGCATGCTGGGAACTGTGTGTTGGTTCTGTAGTGCCCCCGTGTGAAACCCTAGGCTGCCTGCCCAGTGCGGCCCCCGTTACTCTACCAGGAAAGATGGCCACACTCACAGCAGTCGTGACACAGAATCATGGCTGTTTTAGTACTTTGGATGGAATTCAACATTTTCAGCTTCAAGACTGGAAGTGGAAAGCTAGCTGGACTAAAAAAGCAAAGATCATACATACAGAAGAAAAATTTTTAAATCAAGCTATTAATAGAAAATAACAGTTATTTCTATCACCCAAAAAAGGACTTCATTATTGGGCATAGTGTGGAGGAAGAATTTAAAATAAATTATCAGCAGGAAAAATGCAAAGAGCAAAAATCCAGCAACAATTGGCCAAAATACATAATGATGTAAAGAGACTTCAGCATCAGTTAAAAGAAATGACACATAGAAGTCAGACAAAGAAAAATATCATATGATTTCACTTATATGTGGAATCTAAAAAAAAAAAAATACCAATTCTATTTACAAACCAAAAACAGACTCATAGACAGAAAACAAACTATGGTTACCAAAGGAAAAAGGATGAGGAGGACTAAATGAGGAGTTTGAGATTAACAGATACATATTACTGAATATAAAATAGATAAATTACAAGGACCTACTGTATAGCACAGGAAACTATATTCAACATCTTGTAATAACATTTAATGAAAAAGAATCTGAAAAAAATATATGTATGTATACATATAACTGAATTGCTTTGCTGTAAACCTGAAACTAACGTTGTAAATCAACTACACTTGAATAAAAAATAAAATTAAGAAGAAGTGACACTTAGACCTGATTTTGTTGAAAGCTCAGAGAAATAATGGAAAAAAACTGTAAATGCAATGAGCACATTTAGGTAAGGGCAGAGACTGATATATGAAGAACTTATGTATTAAAGAAAACAACTAAAAATGAGTTGACTGCCATATCCAGAGAAACTGACACATGGACTTTGGGTCACTCAGGAACCCAGAGAGCTTTCAGAACAATGTCAAGCAAAGTTCATGTAGGCAAAGTACCATCACGTAGATGGTACCATCATGTACTCTTCCAGGAGAAATGGTAGATTTTGAAAAATTCTTTCAGCAAACAGGAGGGCAACAAGGGCACTGGATGATTATGATGACCAGACCTTTGTAGAGGTGAGAAAGAAGCAAACATAAAATGAAGACAACATTCATGGGAGAAATTCTAGACGTTATCCTGGAAGAACACAGGATGGAGGGCAGCAACATGAGAAATTATACAAAAATTTCTTTTTAAAAAAATTTTTTTTGTATGGGGGGGTGGATAAATTAGATTTATTTATATATCTACTTATTAATGCAGGTACTGGGTATTGAACTCATGACCTTGTGAATGCTAAGCCCGAGCTCTACCACTGAGCTATACACATGCCCCTCCCCCCAAAATTTCTGACTGCAGAAAAAAGAAAAAAAATCTACTCAGAATTGGAAAACTATAAGCAGCAAAAAAAGGGGAAGCTTTCAAGTTAAAGACAGAGAATAAACAAGAATATGATCAAGGAAAAAGGAACAAAGAAGAAATAGTAAATGCCAGTTGAAGCTCAGGTAAAACAAAAAAGTATGTAAATGTTGGAGGGTGGGAAGGGATAGATGGGATTTCAAACTTGTAGAATAGATAAACAGGATTATACTGTATAGCACAGGAAAATATACACAAGATCTTATGGTAGCTCACAGAGAAAAAAATGTGACAATGAACATATATATGTTCAAGTATAACTGAAAAATTGTGCTCTACACTGGAATTTGACACAACATTGTAAAATGATTATAAATCAATACAAAATGTTAAAAAAAGTATATAAATGGCAATGAGACAAGTTTATCATATTTAAAAAAAGTTAAAAAGAGGAAGAGAAAGAGCAAAAGCAGCAGGAAGAGCACTAATGCCAGTTTAAACTAAGGTTACTATTAGAAAGTTATACCGAGAAGAATTAAAAAGAGGAAGAACTTTTGAAGCTTGAAAAGGAAGTAAGTGAAAAGCCAAAAAAGGCAGAAAAAGGAAAACTGCTGCTGCTGAAATTGCTAGGTTTCAAGAAAGAGATTTACATAAATTTGAATGGAAAATTATAGATTAGACAGGCCAAGGAAAATGAAAAGGTAGAACAAAAAAGATTGGAAAAATTATAAGAAAAGAGTGAAAGCATGTTAGTAGGTCCCCCCCAGGCTTTACCAATTTAGCAAGGTTTGGAAAGAATGGACCACAAATGTAGGACCTCCCAGTTGTGGGCCACTTCTATATATCCACAGAGGGCTATTCCAATCTGGAGACAAAGAGAGGAGAGAAGAATATGAGATAATGACGCTAATATACAGTTGATGAGAATATTAGCATATTCAGTTATTTTGGAAAATAACATAGTGACTATGTTCTTTAAATATCACTAGTCTAATTAACTGATAATTAATAACATTATATGTTAATTGACAAGTATTATGTTCCATACTGACATTGGCATTAGTATTTCATGTTTATACTAAGAGGACTGTTTATAGGTTGGCCCATTACTGATGTAAAGCCATTTTTAAAAGTTTATGTTACAAACATTATTTCATTTAATGCGCAAAACATTTAGATTGTTCATGGCATATCAAAATGAACTGGGACAATTTTAGAGTGACATTTTTTAAACCAAAAATACAGTCTTTTAGAGCTCACACGTAAGTTAGCACAAGTACTAAAACTGTAAAGTTTTCTTTTTAGAGTTATAAAATAAGTTGATACTTAAAGTTTAACAAATTGATAGATTGGCAATTAGTAGATTTTTGTATAATAAACACTTTCTATTCATTTGAAGGAAAAAAAAAAGGAGAAAGAAAGAAAATTAAAAAGAAAAAAAACAACAACCCTAAAACAGAAAACTTCCTAAGGACACAAAGTCGTCACAGAGCTGAGATTAAAACTCAGGCTGTCTGGTTCTAGAGTCCATCCTCTTAACTGCAGTGAAGACTGCCTCCCACAGCAGAAAACTTTAAAGATCTTCTCATAAATACTGTTAAAGTATTATAGCCTTAAAAGAAGAACAGGATGCTCTCATGAAAGTATAAACAGAGACCAGGACGGAGCTCTTAGCTGTTTAAAATTTGAAGGAGAAAAATAAGACAATATCAGAAAACAGTGTCTCAGAGCTATCAAAATAAGTAGTTGCACGAGAATCAGTTTACGTAACATCCCAAAGGACGACTGGCGCTGTTCCTACAGTTAGGGAGTCAGGTCACTGCTGCTGTTGCTGCTGCCCTGGGCTTGTCGTCACCCAGGTCCCTCAGGTCACCCAAGGACACTGCTTGTCTCCTACCCCGGGCATTATTTGTCATTGCTGAGGAACTTCTTGGCAACAATAAATATGCGATCTGAAGTCATGGGAGGTGTTAGTCCACGGAGCAATCCTCGACCAAAAGATGTGGCTGGGCAAACACACGTCCCCTTCAGAAGGGCTGTGCGGAGATGCGGGGCTCGAAGCCGCCTTGGTGAAGATGTCCTGCGAGACCTCGCGAACAGCTCCGCGAGGAGCTGCGGCCTTCTTAGTAATGCTCCCCGTCCTTCCTCGCCGCGCACCAGTTTCCTTCCCTCCTGCTTCTCTGGCAGGGCACTCCCCAGTAGGAAACCCAGTCCAAGACAAGAAACTACTGAGTACGCGGTCATCAGTCCTGTGGCACCGCGGCAGTCACCAGTCACCCCGCCACAAGTCGGACCTCGCTGGATCTCGCAGGATCTCGCGGGGTCTCGCGAGTTCTCACAGAGCACGCAGGGGTGCCTGGGATGAGAAACAGCTGGGTCCTGTGGCTCACGAGGCCTGTCGTTCCAGGCTCTTGCGTGAGGAGCCTGGCTACCACTATGTATCAGGCAAACCCCAGTATTCCTCGATGCCATGCCCTCATGTCCCCACTCAGAGGTGCGGTGGCTCCCTGCCCGGGAGCACTGGCCAGGAACAGCGAACTGGCTCCAGCCCAAAGGCCGTGCCGGGAGCGACCACCCGAGGCCGGAGCAGGAATGAACTGCGCACGCGCGGGCTGCACTCTGTCGCCTCCCAGGAGCCGTGCAGGACCAGCTGGAAAAATGAATGAAAAAGACCATTTCTTAGACATAGCAGCATGAAACTTAAAAGCACCAAGTAAAGAAAAGGTTCTAAGAACTTACTTCAACTGAAAAAAAAAAATTAACTTAGAAAGGAACAAGAATCAGTCTGGCATCAGCAGCCCCAGAGACTGGAAGGCTGGGGAGCCATGTCAAAGATGACAATCAGCCCCACTCTCAGCCAAGTGTGAAAGCAAAGCAAGCCGGACTACACCAAACATTCAGATATGCAAAGACTCAGATCATTGGCCCCATACGTACCTTTTTGAAAGAAGTTAGTTGAGAATGTACTTCAGGAAAACAAAGGTATATCCAATGAAAAGGAAGACAGACTCAGGAGACGGTGGTTTCAACTTGGAAGGACAAGAGAGAGAAGCTCTAGGATAACCATATGCAGAAGACTAAAGACAAAGCTGGCCAAATTGGAATAGGAGAAGTTGGGGTCTGGGGACAAGGGAGCTGCATGGACTACCAGGATGTGAAGTCTAAAAATTTGACTCTCTTCCACCCCCAAACTTTGGCATCACCTAAACGTGCTGTCACTGTGCCCCCTCTTTCCTTGTGAACACACTGTTCTCTGGCTCTGGGTCCCATCCATCTTCTGCAGGTCACCAGATGCAGTGGGCATGTGGGGTCCTTACCTTGCTTGACCTCAGCAGCATCTGATAGAGCTGTGCTCACCCCTTCCCCACTGCTTACTCGAGATGATCAAGGCAAGTGATGCAAGAAATCAAGAAAACAATTCAAAATTTTTGTCAAAAAAAATAGGAAAGTCATTATTTAAAAATGAAGGGAATTGTAATGTTGCAGAATTTAAAAAATTGAGGTAAAATTGGTATATAACATTATATATATTTCAGGTGTACAGCATAATTTGACATCAGTATACACTACAAAGTGATCACCCCCAAAATCTAGTCACCTAATGTTGCATAATTTTAAGTAATTGGGGGAATATAAGAAAAGGTAATCCATTTGACCTTGATGTGTGGAATTATCCAGCAGTGGTATAAGGGTCATGAAATTGGAGAAGGAAGTATCATTCCAAACCACTATTTAGCTCAACTGTGAACAGTATTTATAGAGTAGTAATAATATAATTTTTTTAAATCCATCTTTTAGCATGAAGCTATATATGAAGCAAGAAGAGATTTGGTTATGGTGGAAAAGTTAAAAATGTAATGATAAAGTCCAGTGTAGTTGGTGCAAGATAGGTGGGAGGGAAGGGGTAGGTAGGATAGTTCATCTTACCTTACAGAATGAGGAGTTAAGAAATACCATTGAAGCTTGATGGGGAAAAAAAATTAGAGATTTAATTCTTATTAGTTAAAGTTACAAGGATTACTGATAGAAAAAAATGATAAAAATGGTAGATACAAAAATGAAGAGGAGAAGGAAATTAGTGTTCAGTGAGCCCTATTCTCACCTTCCATGTTGGGAAATTGCCTAAATGTGATACATCATGGATTAGAAATAAACTATTTAGAATCGTGGAGATAACCAACATAAAAAGAAGGTGCTTCTGATCTGCAGGGCTCTGAGTGAGAGTCACAAAAGAAAGTAGAGAATTTTCTGCATAAACATTCAGAACTCTGATTTCAGGTGCATGGCTCGCTTCTAGGAAAACAAATACAAAATTATTTTTTAAAGCTGTTAGCATACAGATGGCAAATTAAATCACAAGGATTAATTAAAGTACTTTGAGATACAGTGCAATGGAAAGTGAAGAGAGATGCAATGAGGGGATCCCAAGGCATATCAAAAGTTTAAAGAAGGCACGAGAAGCGATTGTGACGAGGAAGCACAAAGTTTGGGGGTGAAGGAGAGGAGAGTAGGAGGTGGCAACCAAGCAAACACCAGATCAAAGGACCCTTTTGTAGCTGTCAGGTGTAGAGCGAGATGGACCTGTTCAAAGGCTGATGGGCAGGGGGCCGTGGAGAGGGAGCGGTTGAAGAGGAAGGATATGGGCTGTGGAAGAGGGGACTTCGGCAAGCTTCGCAGGGATTCTTCGGCAAGCCTCGCAGGGATTCTTCGGCAAGCCTCGCAGGGATTCGGCAGAAGAGGGCTCCCGCCCTGTGCAGCAGGCGGAAGGCGAGGGCTGTATACTTAGAGCTGGGTGTCTGGGGTCAGGAATTTGGGGAAGTTTCTGTCTGACAGCTTCTAATTCCGTTAAGGAAGAGGTCTGCCCCTGCTGTGGAAAGAGGAGCAAGCGGACAGGCACTGGATTTATTTTTGTTGTCTGATTTTTTTTTTTTTTTTTTTTTTTTTAGCGCTCAGCAACCCAGGGCAGATGCCAGGTGTATGAGGAACTGGCTTCCTCCAAAATGGGGTTTTGCCGGGGGGGAGGGGGTGCAAAAGCCGAATACGTATTTTCTGGGAGCACCAGGGGAGGAAGGCAGAGGCAGGCCAATTAGTAAAAGGCTAATTCGTTTAAAGCTACTTCTGCAAGCAGTGAAAAGAATTTCATTTATAAAATAATTTTTTTTTAAAGATGCAAAGCAGGAGGCAAGAGGGTTGCAAGGTGAAGTTCGAATAACCATTCAGGATTTATTAACCTAACTCGAGGCTGGAGGAAAGCCCCGAATGACCCGTTCTAAAGCTGGGGCGATTAAGAATTCCAGAATGTAGAGATTCACTCTTACTTCAACTCAGCCTTAGTGGGCAATAGAGAAGTAGGTCCAGACCACAAAGAGATGGGCCCACTTGGTGAAGGAGCCTTGTATGTAGATGCCAGTCAGGACTGGGACACATTTGACCTCAAACTGCTTTGGAACTGCTCCACCATGTTGGGAAGGGTGAATGAGAAAGTGGACTATTCTGGAAAAGGGCTTGAGATTCCTGGAGGCATCCAACTGGGCATAGTGCTTCCCTGGCCTTGGCTCTGCTCAGCTTTTCTCGAATGGTGTTTAGCAGCTCAGATCCCTTCCACAGACATCTGTGGAAATGAGATGCTGTCCCAGGAAGAGAGCCTTGCACTGTGATGGTGAACCTTGGTCCAAAGTCGCTGTCATTTTGCAATAATTCCAAGGGCTGCTCTTGACTCAGGTCCTCTAAGCAGGTCTGGAGTCAAGATTCTGCGGCATGAGGATAAAGAGTACCCGTGCTGGGGTGTGCTGGGAGATCCAGGGCACTTCTGCAGAAGACTGGTATGTGCAGTGGTGGGCACTGCTCCTGTACACACAGGAATGGACCTGATCCATGTCTATCCTGAGAGAAGAATTCCAGCCTCTTCTCTTTGCTGCTGTAGCTGGCAAGCTAGGGGGCAGCATTCAGCACACCTCCACTGACATGTGCTTTATGTACCTGAGGCAAGGCAGAGAGGAAAATGTAAGTGGGAACTGGTTCTGAGTGACCCTAGCTGGCGGAACTCCCAGAAGACAGTGTGGGACAGTGCTGACTTTGTGCTTGGTGGATGCTCAGATGATCACTCGATAATTGCGGTATCTTTTCTCCTTTGCTCTCGCAAGGACAGACAGAGATACATGTTCCTTTGCCCCTTTGTTCATTTATTCATTTTCATGTGGCAAGCACTGTGCTGGAAACCAGAGACGGAAAACCTGATAAAGACACATCCTTATTTATGAAGGCTCAGAGTCTATTTCCTTTCTTCTGAACCCCTACAGCACTCTACCTGGGTCTCTTTTTATCTCCCTTCACCTTGAACTATATGTTATTGGTTTAAATGTCACCTCTTCTTATGGATTGTTACCCAGAATTTGCAAAATGGCTCTGGTGGATCCATTCAACCTACAGATCGGTTTTTTTTCCCCCTTTGACCTCACGGAGAACTTAAAAACAAAACAACCTAGAATTACATATCCCATATAAAACGTAGAAGATGTCACATAAAAATTAGGATTTCTGACTTATCCTAAAATATGAGATCTTCGGCATTAGGTGCAGTTTCCCATATCTGGAGCTGATGGATGGCTGTGCCTTTCACCAGAGCACATACTTTCCAGGACATTCCATCCCCACCTCATGGCTCTGCCCACCCATGATGCCTGTCTGCCTGTGGAAATCTTGAGACTAGCTAGGAAAATTTAATTGTAGCTTGAGTGTGAGTCAACAAGTACTTGGACTGCCTCAAGTGGTGGCTGGGAAAACATAAGAAGGGAGGAACCCAGGAAACAAAGTGGAAAGGAGGGATTTTCCAGATGTAGTGACGAATCCAGAAGGCTTGGTGGGAATAGGAGTTGTAACCCTGAGGGGCCAGGGGAATGGTGATGTTTATAGCAGGCGTGGCTAGGAGCCGGTCAGGTGCCCTTTACCAGATAGCACATCTATCCCCAGTTGCTTAGAGAGTTGGCTGGTAATTCCTTGTTCTTGCCCCCTTGTCCAAAATGGCCACCCGCTGAAAGAATGGGGAGCATAAACATTTAGAGGATACATACAGTGCTCTCTGGGGAAACAGCAGCCCACAGCCAGTGATTAACTGACATGCACATACAAAAGGCAATCTTCCTGCCTCAAGGTGGGATCCACTTATTGGTCCAATTTATTCTCCAGAGCCCCTCCTAGATCAGGCTGAAGGTAGACTCCATCTGGGACCGCAGCCTGATTTAACAGCTCCTTCCTCCACTGTATCTTGGCTGCCTGGCTCCTTTTAACCGAAGATGCTCTCTCAATACATCGTGAGCACCAGAATCTCAGTGAATCATCTAAGACTGGGAACTCGGCCTTAGACAGTGTTTGCAGCACAATGATGTAGGTTAAAACTGGGAAATGGGTAACGGTGGGGGAATACGATCTAGGGCTCCTCACAGTCATGGCTTTCTAGCACAGGGCCAGGCGCACACAAAATGTGCAGCAGATTTTATTTTGTTTGTCAAATGAATTTGATGTGGAGTCTGCTGAGGCCGAGGAAACAGCAGGACATCCAGCATAAGATGCAGAACGCGGCACAGGGACGTGGCTGGGGCTGGATACTTGGCGCTGTCACAGGGACGGAGACAATTCGGGGACGAGACGGCGATTAGTGGCAAGTGCAAATGGAATTTTCATCCCTTTCAGCGCAGAGCAGCCCGCGTTTCTTTACCTCAGTTAGGTGCGTAACTCCAAGTAGGTCCAGTCTAGATCAACGATTATACAATGCCTTAATAATGTTTAGGCAAAATTCCAAGTAGTTTTGCTCATTGCTAAAGTGGAAAAGATTAGCATTTGATTGGGGAAGAAATTATGGACTTTGCTTATGTCATCTGTGTTCTGTTGCCAAACAACTGAGTGAGCCACCCGTTACCCTTTTTGAACAAGGGAGTGTGCAAAATAACTACAATAATCAAGTGTTTGTCGTGCTTACGCTTAAGAAGAGATTTATGCCTATCTCTCTTCGTTAAATGGATTGTGTTTCATTATTATTTTACTTTTTTTAATTTTTGATTTTTTTTAATTGAAGTATAGTTGATTTACAATGTTGTATTAGTTTCAGGTATATAGCAAAGTAATTCAGTTATACATACATATTCTTTTTCAAATTTTTTTCTGTTATACGTTATTATAAGATATTGAATATAGTTTCCTGTGCTGTACAGTAGGTCCATGTTGTTTATCTATTTTACATATAGTAGTGTGTTAATCTCAAAATCCTAATTTATCCCTACCCCCACCTTTCCCTTTTGGTAATCATAAGTTTGTTTTCTATGTCTGTGAGTCTATTTCTGATTTATAGATAAATTCATTTGTATCTTTTTTCAGATTCCACATATTAGTGATATATGGTATTTGTCTTTGTCTGACTTACTTCACTTAGTATGATAATCTCTAGGTCCTTCCATGTTGCTGTAAATGGCATTATTTCATTCGTTTTTATGACTGAGTAATATTAAATGGATTATATTTTTTTAACAGAAATTTTTTTAAAAGCAGACAAAAGCGTTCAGATGTCCCAAAATGCCACGCTATCTTTTCAAACCCAGTTCTCTGATATCCCAAGGAAAGTGGCTTGAATGCTTTAAATCTTGGTTGTCTAATTTCATTCCATAAACTGTAATTATAGCTCTTTATAACATGCTAAATAATTCCTTTCTTACTGGATGTTTATACCTTTCAAATATTTATAGGTTGTCATCATTCCTTTGTCATCTCTTTGCAAAGTTGCACATATTTTGTGCCTATAATACTTTTCATAAATCAATTTCCTCAATACTAAGCTGCTTTTCTTAATTCTCCATTCAGCTTGTCTCCATCTTTCTGATATAGTGCTAATCAAAGGTAAATGAGATATTTTGGGTGCAATTTATCCTAAGGTTGTTTGAGAGGGTTTAAAACTTCCCCACCTGGATCAGAGTCCCTCATTTATATGAAGCTCAGAATAGTGCTGACTTTATCAGTGTTTCTCCCATTTCTCTTTGAAAACTCATAACTAATTTCCCGTGTAATGGCATTCAAAAGTCTCTGTGCCATTTCTGTTTCTTACCTGATCATGGAATATGCAGGAATTAAATCAGTTCAGAATATATTTCTGTAATTTGCGGCTTATTATGCAATATTGAATCACATTTCCAACTTCTTTATATCCATAAATTATCATTATTTCTCAGTGTCCTTCAAAATCGGTAACATCTGGAAACTTAGAAAATATTATTTTGATTCTAGAGTGTTCAAAGCGATAGTAAAATCTTTCTTGCAACTGCAAGAAATTATTCATCATAATTATTTCTTTCCAGTAACGTTTCAGTTAACCTGGTTGTCTCATTATTATGGGACAATTCCTTTTGTCCATCATGTCTTGGGCGTCCTACTGATGAGATAGCGTACATATTCTTCAAGTGACATTATTACTATATTGGTGTATTTTAAATTTTAAAACTCTTTTTTATAGTACTTTTTAGTTTAAAAGCCTTCTGTAGCTTTCTTATGCCACAAGGGACAATACTGTGAGTCTGGCCTCTGATGGTGCCACTCAATCAAACCCCACTCCTCCTTTCTGGTCTCATCTCTTTTCATGCAGCCCCATGAACCCTGTGCCCCACCACGTGCAATGAATTGTCTATGAAGACTTTGGAAGGATCCCCCCAAAATTAACTGCTCCCTCCTCCCAGGGCTTGTTGCCTTAATTTGTACCTCAGCGATAGCTCTTGTTTCACTCAGAGCGGTACTGTCCTTTGTATACATTGTTGTCGCCCGCACATCATTATGTGAGCTTGTCTTATCCCTGCCCAGTGCCTCACGAAAGAAGTCCTTAATAAATGCTGGATAGTGCTAACTTGAGATTTTCTACTTAGGCTTTGGGCGACAGTCCAGTTGGAGGGAGAGTTGGAAACTAGGAGCCCTGACCTGAGCTGCAGTGTCAGAGTGGCCACATGGCATTTACTCAGACTGCTTATCTGGGGCCTCTGGGTGGCTTGGCAGAGATGGTGTAGGGCCCTGGGCCTCCATGCATCCCTTGGTATTGGAAGAAATCAGGGAGGAAGGAAGGGAGGGTACCCAGGCTCAGAACTGTGAAAGGATCGCAGAAGTCACTCCGTGGTTGATGGGATTAGAATCCTGGGCTCGTGTTTCCACTCAGGGTTGTGTTCCCACGATTCATTATTCTGTTTTGCTCTGGGAGTTTCCCCTAATGCTTCTTGACTCGTACTGGCGTCAGGCAGAGCGGGTGACATTTCTCTACCCTTGTGCAATCTGTTTGTGTGTGGCTGAATCACAGTGACTGTATTTTGTCGGCTCCATCTTAGGCCCCGGTCCTAGTTCCTCCCCTCACTGCATGACTGAGCTTTAGACTGCTCACAAAGGATGAGAGCCAGAGGATCCGAGCCAGATCAGTTCCCTATCAACCTTCACCCTTGGCTCCATCTGATATAAAACCTGGAAGAATGCCTTTTGCTGACATGGTTGATAGTCATGAGATTCCCAAGGAAGAGGGAAATTCCTCAGTTCCTACTGATGCAGACACACTTCTCCCTAATGGGCAGATTCTACTTTTAGCTTTGGCCCCTTTAAGTCCCCCGGTAGCCCTTTTGGCAGCTGCAAATGCCTCTGGGTCGTCGTCAGCCTGATCCTGCCTATATGCGAGTTCCCCACGATGAACTTCATGATTGCACTTTACGGGGCTGTTTGGTTCATTTTTTGCTCTTAAAGTTCCTCCTCAGCTTGGGAGATATTATCTGCCTCTCAACAGTTTGGAAGCTAGAATCACCTTCTCCCACTCTGACGTCATATCAATCAGTGTCCAATCAGGGAAATAGAACTCACTTAGGTATTTCAGATGGGAAGGAATTTCATGCAAGGAACTGGTTTCAACAGTGTCAGAGGATCTGATGGAGCAGAAGGCAGAAAGGTGGGCAATGAAGAGTCAGTGACTACAGTCCTGGCTGGAGGACACAAGGGTGGAGGTAGTGTTGCCAGACCCAGGAGGATGCTCACAGTGGACACTGCTGAAGGCTGGAACCCAGGCCACTGCAAAACCCACTGTCATTGCTGCTGCAGCTGTGGAAGGCTGTGGAGGGCACGGCTGGCTGGTTGTGAGTCCCATTTTGTGCTGTTGGAACTGTGGGCAGTGCTGGAGCTGCAGCCACCAGCCACGGTCCACAAGGCCAGAAGGCCACTGAAGCCAGAGGCCACCAACCGCAGTCAACAGAATTAAAAAAAAAAAAAAAAAGTTTCCTTTTCCTTCAACTTTCCAACCTCTTTCCAGCATCTCTTTTTGGAAGAACCGTCATCTGGCTGAGACGTCTCGGAAATTTAATTTTGTTCCAGCCTCAGAATATGAAAAGGTAGAAAGGAGATTGAGAGAAAAATGGGCACAGGCGGGTCCCACACCCCTATCCCACCAAGTCTTTGGCTTTCTCCACCCAGAGTGATGACGGCAGGTTAAGTTCAAATATCAATGCAAGTTAGATTTTATAACCTGGTGAAGGTGGTTTTTAGCACAGACAACATGTCTGGGTATTTCTTTAGATCATTATTTTCTACAATGTATTCAACAGAATACACCCTAAAGAAAGGGTTTATTGGTCAAAGGAGGATGGGAAACTGCCCTTGAATACCCTCTCTTGGAATTTCACACTTCATCTTAGCACATTAAAGGCTCCGAGAAATCCATTAGTCTCCAATAGAATTTGACACTTTTGACTTTGCAATTGGTATGCATTAGTGGAAAAAAAAAAAGGTCACAGTCCTTGGCATCTGGAGTTTATGAGGAAGAGGCAGGGAACAAAATAAGCCGGGAAATGTGTGTGTGTGTATGTGTGTGTGTTTGTGTGTGTATGTGTGTGTGTGTTTGTGTATGTGTGTGTGTAATTTAGGTAAGTGTTATGAATGAAACAAACAGGATGTAGTGATAGAAAATATTATAGAGGAGGATGAGCCTAATTAGATAGCATGATCGAGGCAGACTCTTTGAGGATGTGACTTTGAGTCATGACCTTAAAGAGCAGATGGGACCAGTAATACACAGAGTTCTCTGACTCGGTAGCCCGAGTCAGCAAACTGTTCTTGAACCCTAATGAGATCTATATGGAAATTGAGAATAACCATTTGAAAAGATATATAGCCGTTTGCTAGACTATCTTTATGTCTGCTAAATCTAAAAATAAAACATTTCTTTAAAATTGCTTTGATTTTTACTATATGATACAAAGTATAATTCCATGATAGATCTAGGGGGAACAAGAGATCTGATCCTGTCCCGCAGAAGATTTAAAATAAAAGCTCTGCTCCGGCAGAAGTACGCTGTGGTTGCAGATGCTCTAAAGGAGGAAGAGGCAGCTGAGTCTGAGGAACTGACACGCGGTTCAAGACTGGGAGTGGAGTTGTGTACAGAGCCTTGAGAACAAAGAAAAAAGGCAACTGGATTTTTTTTTCTAAGTAGGCTGGGAAGCTACTGAAGAATTTACCACAGATGCATGACATGATTTAGATCTTCAAATAATCATTCGAATTGCTTTATACAGATTGCATTGAAATGAAATAAAGAGTGTAAAACAGGATGATCAGCTTACAAAAACTTTCAGAAATTTCTGGGGGAGATGATGACGGCTTGGACTGTGGCCATGACAGACAGGAGTGGGGAACTGGGGGGAACTGGGAGAAAGTTGGCACAGGCCTTCCTGATGAAGCGGAGGCGAGGGGGGAGAGACGGATGGGGGGGGCACAGGAGGATGCCGGGAGTTTCTCTGAGGAGAGGTTAAAGCTGAATGTATACACGCAGAGATCAGCAGTATTGTGTTTTCATTCCACAGCGAAAAGGCAGATAATATTGAAGAGAATGGAAAGGGAAGAGTTAAGGGTCCAGGACTGAATCCTAAAGAGTGTCTTTGGGCTTTCTAAGACCCCGGGGAATCTAGCTTGAAGAGAACCCATTACCCTAAGGGCACATTGATCCCCAGACATTTAGATTCCTGTCTAGACGCCTCTAATGTTGAATTCCATTCAGTGGATTTACTGAGGACCTATACCATTTGAGGGATCATGGGGGGTGTCGTAAAAGATAAAAGCCAGACAAACCTTTCAGAGCTTGCTACCTGGAAGGACATCTAAGATGCGTAGGAAAGTACCAGACACGGCTGGCAAGTACTGTGAGAGAGTTGTAAAGTGACACGGGGATCTGCACGGTTATAACTGGGAACCTCCACGGAGGAGTTAGCGTGGTCTTAAGGGAGATGCATGAATTTGAATCAACAAAAAATAGATAATACGTGTGTATAGATATACATATGTATAAAAAATGTAGTATTAACCTCATGCATGCACACATTTATTCTGTCTTTATTGGTCTGTATATAATATATTCCTCTATCAATCTGATTTCCAATTCAATTTCAGTTTAATACCAATATTGCAGGGTTTATTCTTTCTCTGACATTTAGAAACCTGACTCTCAGGTTTTACAGTATATTTACTTTTTTTGTTCAATCTAGCTCACACAAGTGGGTTCAGAATTGCTAACTCATATCTCTGTGAGGAGCACATTTACTGGCTAGAATATGGCCTCTCTGGACAATAGTTTTTGTCTTTAGCCTTAATAGTATGCAACCGAAATATCGCTTTCTAAATTTATTAAGTTGGTTCTTTCCTTCCCCACTGGTATTAGGTGGTAACGTTACATATTCATAGGTTAGGTGAGTGGCATTTGTTAGAGTTTGCATTCCATTTTGGGGATGACTCCCATATCCTGGTATTTCTTTGTCTTGAGTAAAATTCGCTCGTCATGTTGTATAATTCGCTGGGTTTTGACAAATGTTTCAATCCACATATCCACTATGACAGCCGTGAGACAGAGTAGTTCTGTCTCCCTCAAAGTTCCCTGGTGCTGCCTCTTTGCCGGCGGTCACTCCACCTCCAGCCTCTGGCAGCCATGCTCCTATTTTCTGTCTCTATTTGGGCCATTTCCAAAAAGTTACATAATTAGAGTCACATACACTGCGGCCTTTGGGGTCTGATTACTTTCACTTGGCAAAATATACTTGAGAGACATTGGTGTCATTGCAAATGTCAATAATTCAGTCCTTTTTGTTGCTGAATAGGTTTCCAGTGTGTGAGTGTGTCATGCTTTCTTCTTCTGCTCACTTGACTGAAAATCATTCAGGGTGACTGTGACTTCAGCTATGGTAAACATTCATGCATCGGTTTTTATGTGAACACAAGTTTCCAATTCTGTTGGGTAAATATCTAGGAGATTTAACATTTTTTTTTTCCTCTTTGCGTGTAATTTCTATTGACCACTCACCAAGTTCACTGTTTGTGAAGTTTACTGAGGAGCCCACCAAAGGCCTTCCTCACTTCCATTACTATTGTTTTCATGTCTTGCATTTCAGTGGGATTGATTCCTGCACGTTGCCCTCTGTTTCCACTCAAGCTTTTTCATGTTACTCAGAGTTATTTTCAATCCTCTGCCAGGTAGTTCGCACATCTCTGTCCTACCTGAATCTGGTTCTGTTAATTGCTTTATTCTTTGACAGTGTGTTGTTTTTCTCATACCTTTTTGTGTGCCTCCTAATTTTTTGTTGAAAGCCAGACACCTTGTTTAGGACAGCTGAGATGAGGACAATAGCTCATATGCCTGGGAATGCACAGACCTGTCTTTCTGCTTGTACTTCTGCGTGAATCTGAGTTAGGACTGGGCAAGTCTGAAAGTCCCGTCCGCAGGGGCTCCCCTCAGCTCCCCGCAGACTTCAGATTCCTTTAGTGACTCCTTGGGTTTCAGGTGGGGCTCGTTTGCTGGTAGTTTTTCTCGATGTCTCCTCCACTGTCTGCTGTAGGTCTTCCCTCTGCACTGACCCTCGGAGAGGCTCTATCTGCACACTCCAGGCCCTCTTCCAGCAGCATCCCCACCCGGTCCCCTGTGACTCAGGTTGCGAGCCTGTGATGGGGAGAAGGAGTTCTCTGTTTTCAAGTCTCAATCTGAGCAGGCACTGCATCTAGGGGTTTGGTCTGTGCAGTATGCCAGCACTCCCTCACCCGCAGTTTTCCTCCTTTACCCCAGAAATATTCTAGAGCCTCACCCAGGCTGAGTGTGACCACTTCCTCCCAGTCTGCAGGGACTTTCCCAGTTTTATTGCTGAAAGTCCCATGTCTGTCCAGGGTAAACTGAAACTCGGGTGGAAGGTTGATTTTCTGTTCCCTTTCTCAGCTGCAACTGGTTTTGTTGTCCGCGAACAGCTTCTTGTCTCTTCACGTAAAGAATTCAGAAACAAGACATAGAGGTCAAGGAAGAAAAGCAAGGATTTATTAAGGGATGGATAATACGCTGTTAAGGAAAGAGCGGGCAGACCCAGGTGGGCAGCTGCCCCGAGTTTCTTTGGCAAGCTGGTTACATGGTTGTAAAAGTGAATGGGTGGAATATTCATTGGCAGGGAGGGGTTTGGGGTCATCTTTCCTGATCTCCATCCCAGCTCCACCTTCCTGGGGGTGGGAAGGAAGGATTTTTCTGTCCTTATTTAGTCTTGAGCAGGAAGTTGGATGAAGTCATAATGAGTGAAAGGTTACATTCAGATGCTGGCTATTGGTGTCTTGTCCCACCTTTCTTTGGCCATCTCTAGGACACTTGTTGACCCAGAATTTATAGTTTCTTATCCGTCTGGAGGTTCCTGTTTTTCTTGGTCTGTCCAAGGACCCCCGTTGTTCACAAGATATATGGTTTTCTGCCATTTGGCCCCGTGTCGCCCTTTCTCTGCTCATATCTAGCTGTCTGCCTGCTCTAACAGTTCTCACCAGCCTCCTAAGGGTGACAGCGTTGGGTACCCTCCCCCACGTAGAGCTTAAGGCTTTGGTTCCATAGGTGAGATAAGGAAGAAGGGTCCCAGCAGGGATGTCTCGCCCTTTCAGCACAGGCTGCCGTTCTGGTCTTCAGGCCTCCACAGCATAGGGTGATTTCGCCGTCCACTCCCTGTGGGGCGGATGGAGAAGAGCCTGTGAGAGGTACCCACTCCCCTGCACCTGCAGTTTTCAGGGGCCCCACATCTCTTACCAACCCACACTCAGCCTGCACCTATTTGCTCACCAACCTGGCTGAGTGCATCCACATCAGTGTCTTGTGGTGTCTGCCCTGGGGAAGCAAGTGGCCATGTCTTGTCCCTCCCCACAGGGGCCTGTCTTTCCTGAGATCTGGGGCTGGTTGGCTGTCCTGCAACCTCAGTTCTCTAAAGG
The DNA here is from genome assembly GCF_036321535.1 of Camelus dromedarius. Classification (NCBI taxonomy): domain Eukaryota; kingdom Metazoa; phylum Chordata; class Mammalia; order Artiodactyla; family Camelidae; genus Camelus; species Camelus dromedarius. The sequence goes on from NC_087441.1 coordinate 75,720,432, forward strand.
GTTCAAGAAAAGTGATGGACTTGCAGCCATTTTGACAGTTTTTTGTCGTTGAGTGATGATGAGTGACATTCTTTTAAACTCCCTATATCCCTGAGCCAGATCTTTGATTTTTAACAGCTGTACTAATAAAAAATCTCAACTGCACACATGCACTACATGCACGCACAGACTTCGCACATCCAGCTCCTGGCTGCTGTGGGTCGGTAAGTGTGCTCATGATTGGCTTTCTCAGTCGGATGTCTGGTTGAGAGCTGGCAGGTTTGGCTGTGGTTTCGGTGGATGATCCTGAAGAAGCATCATATTCGTGTCTCTTTTACATGCAGTCCAGGAAGACTGTAGAAGGGTCTCTGGCATCTGGAATGCCAGCTGCCATGCTGATGTCCTGTCTCCCTGCACATCAGGGTTTCTTTTGTTCACAAATTCCATTTGGATTGTTTACCTAGCTTTATATTGGTTGCAGTAGACTAATTCAAGTGTATTCAATAAATGCATATTGAATGTCTTACAGAGAGTAAGGCATATTAGAGATATAAAGTGTACTTGAGTTTATACCAAAACTTTTTTTTAAGCTGGGGAAGATCTGTGTCTGTGTGTGTGCGTGTGTGTGTGTGTGTGTGTGTGTGTGTGTGTGTAAAGGCAGAGCCAGAAAAGAGGAGGTCAACACTGTTGGAAGAAGAGTGGCATATGTTAAAGCAAGGTCCCTTAGGACTTGACTGCAAGGAGATTGCAAAAGTCTATTTTCTACCTCAATCTTCACCCTTATCTTCATCCTCTGTACAACTGTTAGAGCATTTATATTCTCCTGAAGGACTACTGAAATACGCTGGGACATAACTGTCTTAAAAAGTAGTATTAAGACTTCTGGATCAATTTCCTCTATTCAATTTATCCAGGTTTGCTTCTTCTCACCTTAAAATGTTTCATGTAACATTCTCAGTCATCATCAATTAATATTCTCTGAGAAACTCCCTCCGTATTGGGCATTAAATGCAGTGCAGGCTGACTGGTTTCTACTATAAATTCCTAGGAAAGGCATTTTATGTATTAAGGTAGAACCTTGAAAATGCCTTCTTGGGAATTATTCCATATAGATCCCTACGACTCCCAAGTTCTGGCAAGCCCAGAAATCTATTACACTCTGAGATTTTTGTCCCTTCTATTTTACAAAATATAAAAGAATAAATTAGAGGGAAAAGTTTCCATTTCAATGGATTACTAGATCCAGTATTATATGAATAGAAGGGCTGACCACAACCAATAATTCATGTCATTACTTTGGGGAGGGGAGTGACAAAATGACTTAATTATTTTGAAGTTCAAAAATACATTTGTTTTTTAATCTTTGGCAGCTGTGGTTCATGAACTTGGGCTCAGACTGGACTCTGTCTGTGATTGCCCCCCACCCCACCCCTCCAAGGATTTCTGAATGATCATACCTATAGCACAGACACAGTTAAACTTTGTCTCATTTAATTTTTGTTCTACTTTGAATCTCAAAACAAAAAATCATCCCTTTCTGCGTTTTCATAATGGCAAAGAAAGCTAAAGACATGTCAAGACAATCAGCGAGTGAATGTGTTGTATTTGAAGTCTGTGGTCTGCTAAGAGCCACCAGTGATAAGCAGATTGGTGAGTTGTCTTTGTATTCATACTCTGTTCATTAACACATTTTGATGAAAGTAATAGATATCTGTTTGAAGGAACATACTGCTACTGGGTTAGGCTTGTTTGCTCATTAAACTAATAATTCATTAGAAAGTGTTTGAAAGTGCCTACAATGTATCACCTACTGTGGAAGTCTCTGAGGAAGAAAAATATCAACCCCATTGCAATTTGCTAATTTTTACTAGAAATAATAGGGTAACTGGTAACAAGGGAGTGTCTTCAAGAACTTAGAAACAGAGTTTTCCTCTGAGAACAAAATTTTGATTCAGCATCAAATGGACTTGGGTTGAAATGAGCAATTACGGCAAAGAGAAAGACTTCGGAGGGAGCCTGTCCCTTGATCAAAGGATTCACTTTCATGAAGGAGATTGAGAGTCAACCTGTCAGTAGTTGAAAATCGAAATAGTCACAGCCAGTTGTATAGTTGTGGCCCCAGGGCTCCTGCCCTCTCCCAGCCCCCTGCAACCCCGAGAACCCAGCAGTTGGCAGAGCAGGGAGCCTCCAGCCCTTCTGCTGGCAATCAGCTTGGCTAGACCCTATGTTGGATGGGTTCTGAGGGACTTGGAATCTTTCCCTGAATAAGCCACTTATAAGCAGTGGATCATCTGATCACTGATGGATCTCCAGAAAAAAACAGAGTCTAAGAGGCACAGTGTCCTAACAGAACAGTGCTTGGATTAGAGGGTGCACTGCTTGGCTCCCCGTCACAGACAAGAGAAGGCTGCAGGCTTTGGGACCTTAAGAACCTTAAACATCTGAATCCTATTGTACCTCCTGTTGTGATGTCATGCCCACTGTCTTGGTCAGTTCAGGCTGCTGTAAAAAGACACCATAGACTGGGTGGTTTAACAACACACATTTATTTCCTGCAGTTCTGGAAGCTAAGAAGTCTGAGATCAAGGTGCTGGCAGATTCCAGATCTGCTGAGGGCCCACTTCTGGAAGCACAGACTGCCATCTTCTCACTGTGTCCTCACAGGACAGGAAGGGTATGGGAGCTTCCTGGGGTCTCCTTTAGAAGAGCACTAATCCCATTCCTCAGAGCTCCACCCTCATGAGTGATCACCTCCTGAAGTCCCCACTTCCTAATACCATCACCTTAGAGGCTAGATTTCAACTGATGAATTCAGAGGAACACCTACCAAGCCTGATGGGCAGACACAAGTGTACACTGGGAATCGTCAGTGACAGTTGTTAATTGTGAATTAAGACTGGGCATTCTGAGTTCATGGACTAGTCTCCTGAGAGCTCTGTTAAGGAGTGAACACCTGCAGGTCAGATCAGCTCAGTGACACCTATGAGTTGGAAATTCTGGGCCTGTGTGGCTGAGGGCAGCCTCGCAGCCTTACAGAAATTCGCCATGATGGGTGCCGTCCAGGAAGCTCTTGGAGCAAGAGGCAGCCAGCCTTCCCAATGATCTCAGTCTACACACCATGAGGAAGAGTGGACAGCACGGGGATGAAGTCAGCAGAGCTGCTGGAACAAGGATACAGGCCAGAAGGGGGACCGACCTCTTGACCTTACTCTTTTCTTTCACCACGGACATTTTTGAAAAAAAAATTCCCCACCAGCAGCCTCTACTTCCTCCTTCTGTTTTAACTTATTACCCACATTCTGCAGCAACTGGTCTTGCGACAGTCGCAGTATGCCAGATTCCATCACCTAGTTCCAGCTTCCTTCAGTATGTTACCTCCTCAGCTTTTGATGCTGGCCTTGAGAGTAGGAGTGACTGTTTTCACCGGTGCCTGACACAGATCACAGGGACTGCTTCCTAAAAGCACTGAATACATTTTACTGAAAGAACTAATAATTCCCCTGACTGACAAAGGATAGAGGATCATTCCTCCTTTTTTGTGCTCTCGTAGCATGTTGTTGTAAGATCTCCTGTTGTCATTTACATTTACTCGTGTGTGTCCGCATGGATGGAGAGCAGCAGCTGTGTCTTCTACACCTTTGGATCCCAGCCTAGCACAGGGCCTGGCATGGAATTGATGCTCAGTAAAAGTTTGTGCCATTAATGAAGCTGGTGACTAGTGTCGACTCAGTGATGGTGTTCCAGTTACTCCAGTGATTTGTAATATGTCAGCTCCAAGATGTAGCGGCTAAAAAGAATAATTGCTTATTTTCTCTAGTGCTTTCTGTTTTGCCAAGAATTTGGGAAAAGCTCACTCAGCTGGATAAGTCTCATTGTGGGAGGGAAGATTTTAAGTGGTTATTCAGGTAGATGTCAGCTGGAGCTGCAGGAATCAGAAGGCCCGACCGGGGCTGGGGGACCACTTCCAAGTGGCTGGTGCACATGGTCTGTGCCATCTATTGGCTGGGTCTCTGCTCCTCTTCTCGTGGGCCTCTCTTCAGGGCTGCTGTGTGTCCTTAGGCCATGGCAGCCAACCTCCCCCAGAGCAAACCATCCAAGAGCTCAAGGTGGGGGGGCCTCAATGGCTTTTGTGACCTAGCCTCAGAAATCACATGCTATCCTGTTCACAGTATTTGACTGTCCACACAGGGCCAGTCCTCATCCAGTATGGAAGGGGAACTCTGAAGGGAATAAAAATCAAGAAGGGAGGATCACTAGTGCCATGTTGGAAACTGGGTAGAATAGATGAGAGGTTGTTAGAAAACAAAGTTGCAAATAGAGACAAAGCTACTACTTAGGCATGCTTCTGAAGGTAGTTGAGAGCTGTGAGGCCTGGGAGGAACAGTGGCAGCCAAACAGGATTGTGCCTCTTTTTGAGGAGACAGCCACCTGGATGGATTGTACTTTGCTACCAACACCCATGCCTAAGTTCTCTCCTGATGGAGTTGCTGACAGTCTGTGAGGAACTATTCCTCAACCTCCCCAGAGGAAACCCCCATCTCACGGAAAGCCAGACCAGGGTCTGGGGTTGGTGAAGACTCAAGCATCCTACCCCACCTTTGGGCAGGAGCATGACTTGGTTGCATGGGGGCCACCATCGAGTCCTGGGATGGAGTGCCAAATGTTTGCCTTTGGGTCTCTCTGCATCCCCTCTGGTGTGTCCCTGGGCTCAGTGACAGCAGGTCAGCTGGTCCACAGGGGCACCTATGCTCTGAGTAGCCTGGAGAAGATCCATCCCTACAACATGCCACGGGGAGTCTTTTTTTTTTAAAATCACATTAAGAGTAACTATAGAAAAGCAGGGCAGAAGCTCTGAGGAAGACTGGAGGGACCCACCAGAATCATACATTCCTTGGCGGTAGATTCAAAAACAAGCACCCTACTGGGCTGGAAAAGTCCAGAATGTGTTTACACATCCATTTGTTATTCATTTACTGTAATGTTTTTAAGTGATCAGATTAAAGGGCCAAGAAAAAGAATTCTATAAAATAATAACATATACTTAACGATAATAATTGGAAAAAGGAAATGTGGTGATACGTATCTATTTTTGTTCACGGATGGTAAGCAGTAACTTTGGAGGTGATACGCAAAATTTTTCTTTTCCTTTTTTGTTTGAGGTCCACATTCCTACATTTGATAATTTTTATACTAATTTTCTTTAAAATTTTTGAATGTTTTGTTTTATTAAAATTGTGGCTAGAAGAGATCTTTTCAGTACAGCATCTTAAATTGAATACAAAGCCCAGAGTATGGGTCTAAATGCTGCTGAATTGTTCAAATAAGGACTCCAAACACTGTTATTGAACAAATGTTATCAGTTTTTAAATTTAAACATGCCTCTATTTTTAGTCTACAGGCTGAATTTATTTGCTTAGTTATGCAAATGATGATTTATTACCAAATTCTTATCACATTAATCTCAACTTAACCTCCGCTGGTATCTTATTATATACTAATTCAATACTCATAAATTCTATGAACATTTTACCTTTGCTTTATTAATAATTTTAGTGTGATTGGTACAAAGGGCTTTAAGCTGTGAAAATATTCAGTATTGGATATGAAGTTAGAGTTGGCCTTTGAATTGTGAACTATTTCTTAAAGATAACTTAGTCCTTTAAAAATGTTAAACCTCTCTCTTAGCAAACCACCATACTGCATGGATTGTGGAATGTACAGTTTTTTCACACTTAAATACCTCCACAATCAGATGCATCTGAGAATCAGTTGCTTTTTAGATTCCTTGAAATATGGTGCATGCATACTCTGGGGTATTAGGCAATACTCCAGGGGCCTGAAAAAGGCTGCTGGAGACACGTGATATCCACAGCCAGGGAGGCTCCAAGTTCTCAAGTCTGCTGAGGATGTCAGTTTTCCACTCCCTGCACTTTCACTTTTACCACAAAATAATAAAAACAAAAAGTGTTCTCTTGGAAATGATGGAAATAGAGTTGCTTTTGATAAAAGAGGGTGATTATTTTTTTCTTTATAACATACTTTTTTTTCTCCATGAGTCTTAAGTTCCCAGGAGCTCCTGAGAAGTTAACTCCTGAGGTTGGATGAAATAGCCTTTGATCTACACTTTCCTTTTATTTGAAAGGCTCTCAAAGGAAATCATATAACAATAAACCTTTCTTAAAGTCCCTCAAACACAATTCACTTTAAAAAACAATTTAAGATATATCATATGTGTCTTGGGTTCCAGCCAAGAAAGTTTAGTTCTTGAAGCACTATAGTTCCTCCCTGCAATGGCCTCACCCTTCAAGGACATGGTTGAAACCATGCAAAGGTTGAAAACAGTTACACTGGAGTATGGCTATATTATCTGAGTGGCTTAGGGTAGATTCTGGGTAACAGCAGTCAGAAAATATACTTTACAATAGGCCATTAGGACATTTCTTCTCATTCCATACACATTTATATTATTGTTGAATTCAATATTCTTTGCAGATATACTGGATGAATAATGATTAATTAGAGTTAATACATATTGATAAATTAATATGTGCGTGGCACTAAATGTTGAGTTTTTTGTATGAAGCAAAGATATACTTTTTGAGTGTCAAGGCAGGAATGTTAAATACTCTCCAAGGTAGGGATAAGGGAAAAGTTGAGGTTTTCAGGTAGAGTGATTCCTGTGTACAGAACCTAGAGTTGAGAATTTACTTTCTTAAATACATAGATTGGACACAATGTGATCAATTATTGCTCCAAACTTCCTTTTTTAAATGGACTACTTAAGGTTGTTGTAATACTTCATGTAAAATTATGTTCCTTACAAAATATATTGCACAACTTTGCACAAAATTTCCAGCCCTATAAAAATTGATACATTTGCCAGAGGTGGGAAAGGTAAGGGTTTAACTGCACCAGTTGTATGTACAAATACACATAGGCTTTCACAGATATTTTTCTTTGTTCCGTCATTTATTGCTGTGTGACAAACTACTGCAAAATTTGATGACTTAAACCAATAGCCATTTTACTGTTTTTCACTATTTTGAGCGTGAGAAGTTTGGGCAGGGCTCTGCTGGCTGGTTCCTTTGTTTCACATAACATCAGTGCAGGTCACTGAGAAGTATTCAGCTGATGGATGGGCTGGTCTGGAGGATCCAGTAAAAACCATCAGGATTCATCAGGGGATGCTAGAAGGCCGCCAGCCTTCAGCTGGGACTGGTGACCGGAAGACGTCCACAGCGGCCTTTCCCTCAGAGCAGTCTCAAAGGAGTTGAACTTCTTCCGTGGCAGCTCAGGGTTACACGAGAATATGTTCCTGGAGACTTCAGTAGAAGAAGCAAGATTTCTTATAGCTTAACCTTGAAATTTCCAGATATCCTAGTTTCGAAAATCCTCCATATTCTGTTTTCCAAAGCAAGCCACTGAGGTTAGGTTAGCCCCAGTTCAGAGGGTGGAGAATTAGGCTTTACCACTCGATGAGAGGAGAACAAAGAACAAGAGGCCGAATTTAATCTATACACAGCTAGAGGGATTGCTGGAGCACCCGGGGAGAGCAACGGTCACTAGCCTTTCTTTTCTGGAATGACTATGGCTAGATGGATGGCATTTATTTCTGCAGTGGGTTCTGGTCCTCTGCTAATGGAAGATGAATCCACATCCCCAGATATGGCCAATTGGATTCATGTGTTCTATTGCTGCCCATCCCCCTCCTTTTTTTCACTAAGCCATTATGACCAAAAAGTCTTTTTGTACCTCTGGTTTACTTGTGTGTCTATGACTTAATAGTCTTAGATCATTCATGGATAATTGAAAGTCAGAGCTTCAAGAGAGAAAATCTGGTCTTATTTTATAGATGAGGAAATTTAGGTTTGAGGTAGCTGTGTGACTTGTCCAAGGTCAGAAACTGATTAGGGACAGAGCCACAGCTGCAGTGCTTGAAGAGAGACGATCCTGATTCATTTGTGGAATGGGCATCCTGTTCACCTCTTCCCTCCCTGGAAGCAGCCCATCAATCCTTGATGCAGTCTCATTTCACCACGAAACATTTAGAAAGGAACTACTTGTTTCAAGTACACCAATTTAATTTTATATATGGAACCTATTTTTCTCAGTCCATGTTCAGCACGTGCGCTGAGTCCTTACTAAGTTCTGCACGTGCAGACAGGGCTGCCTTCAGGAGGCTTTCCTTCCACTTAGAAGGTCATCGTATAAAGTTTACCGGAGCCACCTATTCAGTCAGGCTGTTTTATCTTTAAGTGCCTCTATACCACATTTTCTCCTCTTCTCCTTTGATTTATAGAGCAGACCAAGGGGCCAAGGATTCTGAGTTTTTGTTCTACTCAGAGCACGGATTTGGAGTGGGTGTTGATAAAACTATCCACAGATGAATGTGAACGTCTAGGTATTGCTGCTTTTGCTCATTAGAGGAGGTGACAGACAGCTGCGGTCCCCCCAGATCCAGTCGTGAGAGCTTGGATTTTCTGTGGATGTGGTGCCCGGTTACCATAAGCTTTTGTCTTCTGCTGCGGCGATTTCTCTTCCTGCTGTACCGGCCGGGTGAAGGGGCGGGGATGGCCATGGCTTGCTCACGGACGGGGACACTTCCCCGGACACAGGTCCGCCCACTGCTCTCCCGGAGCGGGGCGGATCGCACCGCCTGCCGGGCCGGGGCGAGGGGAAGGCCCGACCGGTGGTCCCGGCCCCAGGTGCTGTGGGGAAGAGGGGGCGGCGGCGGACCCCGATCACTCCCGGGGACGTCGGGGGCCGAGGGAGGCGGGCCTTCCGGGCTGCAGAGCCGAGAGCGAGGTGCGCGCCGGGGCCGGGGCGGGCGGCTCGCGCCCGCGGGGAGGCGGGGACGCGGGGAGCGATGGGCGGGCTCGGGCGCGGGCGGCGGCTGTCCCCCGGCCGCGGGCTCCTCCCCGCCTGTGCGCCCGCCCGCCGCTCGCCCGCCGCGCGGAGGCAGTGCGGCCCGGGCGCGCCGAGGTGCCGCCCCGCGCCCCGGCCGCGGCCAGGCCCGGGCCCCAGCGCCGCCGCCGCATCCCGCCCGCCCGCCCGCGCCCCGCAGCCCGCGCCCGCCCGCGCCCGCCCGCGCCCGCTCTCGCCTCGCCGATGGGCAACCTGCTCGGCGGGGTCAGCTTCCGCGAGCCCACCACCGTGGAGGACTGCGACTCCACCTGGCAGACCGACTCAGAGCCCGAGCCCGAGGAGCCGGGGCCAGGCGGCGACGAGGGCCCGGGGCGCGAGCCGGAGCAGCCCGCGCAATCCCCGGAGCGAGCCGGCGGGCGGCCCCGCGCCAGCCCCGCGCCGGACCGGGACGCCCAGGCGGCGGGCGCCGAGCAGGTATGCGGCCCGCGGCGGCCTCGGCCGGGGGAAAAGGACGTCCCCGGGGGGAGGAGCGGTCCCGGCCACCCCCGCGCGCAGGTGGCACGCGCAGGTGGCAGGGGCGGGGGCGCGGGTGGCTGGTCCCGGGGACCCAGGGCCTGCGGGGGCCGGGGGCGCGGGGCCGCCTGCTGCCGGCTTGGGGCCCGAGCCCAGCCACCACGAGGAAGTCCCTCCGGGCGGAACCCAACTTGAATGGGTGTTTCGTTGCCTCCGCAGCGCAGCTGGGTGATGCGAAGCTGGGGTGGGAGGAACCTGCCTAAAAATAGACGACGGTGAAAACCCGTCTAGTGCATCTTACTGGTCAGAATTACCCAGAATAAGGTGGGACCGCGATTGAGCAGCCAGCACTGTTCCCTACGGAGGGGTCTACCGCTTTCCGAAGTATCCTAGAAGGCCCCCATCCGACGTTAACACAACATAGTTCTTATTCCAAGTAAGGCCTGCCCACCCAGGAGTTCAAGGCATGCTTCGAAAATCTTATTTCAACCGGAAGACTTGTTGATCCAACTGCGCTTAAGTCATTTGCCCAGTGCAACTTGGATGAGGTGTTAGTGAAGAGATGAATATCTCTTTTAATCTCTGATGGACTGAAAATAATTCAGAAAACTTAAAAAAAGAGAGGAACTGCAGAGCCAACCCTCTGAAGAAGTGTGCATCGTGGAGGTCTTCCCAGCATGTGGTTCTGCATTAGGCCTCCCTCTTTATCAGCCATGGGGGTTGAGAAGGGGGAATGGAGCCCTCAGTCTAATGTAACCACGGGGTACTTGGCTGGAGTAGAGGAAATCAGCTCCTGCATTTTACAGTGAAGGCTGCCTCATCTGTCCTGATGATCATCTCCGTTTAGGTCAGGAGGAAGCAGTCTTAGTGCAGGCTGGATGCTAAACATTTTATTTCCATTACCTGCAATTTTGGGGGTGGGGTGGGAGTTGCTGTTTTGAATCCCCATTTTAGAGAAACTTGAGGCCCAGAAGGAGAAACTTGCCCAAGATCATCCAGAGAGAGAGGTGCTTTGATCTGCTGGAATTGTGAATATATTTCTGCCTCTTGGCTCTGGGTCATTTTGTCCAGCAAATTAAGACCCAGGGAAGTATTAGACGCTGTATTGCAGTGTTTACCCCTTCCACTTGTCTCCCATTTAAATAACCTTCTCAAGAAGTTTGGAATTTAAAAAAACACCAGCTCAGATTCAGTCCAACTAACCAGGTCCATGTGTATAAAACAGTTTGATAATTAATGTTTCAATCTGTTAATTGCAACCTCAGTACATGGTAGGTCACCCCAACCCTCTATTTTCCCCTTTAATGATTAATTTTTCTTGTCAGTATCATCATGTCACTTCTTTAAAAAATCTACTTTTAAATTTTGTATCTGACTGTTCCCTACCCCCCATAGTCATTTGCGAGTACTTCAAATTACCTTTAAAATACATCCCAGGCTGGCTGCGTCTTACCACCCTCATTGCTGTACTCTAGTCCAAGTGTGTATTTGAGAAATGACTGTGATATTAACTAAGGTCGGGAAATCTAGAAAGAAAGCAGCAACAGAAGTTAAATCAAGAATTCTCTTGAGTTTAATACCCTATGAGACATCCAAGTGGAGTTGTTGAGAAGTTAATTATGTCTATGAGTGGAGCCTCAGTCCAGGACTGGAGTTGTCAGCATATAAATTGGTGGTATTCAAGTCATGGGAAGACATAGTCATGAAGGCGAGTGAGAAACGTGGATTAAGCCCCCTCGCGCTCCTCCATTTAGAGCCTGTGAACAGGAGGAGCCAAATATGAGGCTGACCAATGATATAGGAGGAAAAACCAGGCCAGGTGTGGCATATGACAGTGTTTCAGGACAGAGGGAGGCGTTAACTGGCCTGATGCTGCCAGAAGGTCGCCTGAGTTGAGCACTGAGAAATGGTTTGGTGAGATGGAAATTTGTTAGTGACATTCACAAGAGCCATCTTGATGGAATGTGGGGGATGAAAACCTGACTAGGGAGGGTCTGGGGAGAATAGGAGAGGACGGAACCGACAGGGACTGTGAGCAGCTCTCTGGTGATGTTTTACTATAAAAGGGAGCAGAGCTGTCATTGCGGGGGGGATTGGGGTCAGTCTCAATTTGTGTGTGTTTATTTTAAGATTAGAGATACTACAGCATGTTTGCTGAGGGAAATGACGAGGAGACAGGTAAGTTTTGATACAGGAACTAGGAACAGTATGTTAAGGAGCAGAATCCGTGGCAGAGCAGGTGAAGGCAGTGGGATGGAGACCAAGAGGAGCGGAAGTGGAGGAACCGGCGGATGCGGCAGGTTGGCACGTTTAGAGGTCGGAGGAGGCAGCTGTTCCCCGGATAATTGTGGGAAATAGGTAGGGTGTGAGTCATTCTCATTTCACAGATGATAAAACCAAGATGCAGTTAAAGGCCTCACAAATAAGCAGCAGATTTAAGACTCAGCCCAAGGATCCTGACTCCCAGGTTGGGGTTTTGACATTATACCAAAGTTTCTATAGCGATCCTTTGTGTTTAGTGGGGCTTAAACTGACTCATGCTGAGCTAGCTGGACTTCGAGCCCAGAGCCTGGGGTTCTGGTTGCTTCCCTATCTCTGGGCTCCGTGTCTTGTTAAACTTCTCCAAGCCTGGATTTCCTTGTTTCTAAGATGCAAGTGCTCCTAACTGCCTGCCAGGTGTGTTATAAGGGTCAAATTAAATACTGCACGTGTAAGTGCTTTGTAAACGGGAAAGTGCTTTTCTGCACAAACGTAGGATGACGCTCCGCATGGTTGTGGCTCAGGCTCTGTAGATTGAGAGCCTTGAGAGGCAGAGCTGTTTTGAAACATGTGGCAAGGACCAGAACTTAAGCTTTCCTGTTCTTATGCAACATGATGGGGTCGCTGACGTTAAACAACAGAGAATTTTGTGCTCAGGTGTCTCGGTACTTGTAGTAATGGTGAGCACCACGCTACTTCAAAAATGTGTGAAAATGGCTGAGAGGGTGGCAGTCTGTCTACACAGATGGGGTGGGGGCTGATGAGGAGAGGACTTGGGGCAGAGCTCATAATAAATGTCCCGATCTAAACTTTGTCATCTGTTCATCGTCGTCACCATTCTCATTCTTCTGCGTGACACTGGACCCAAAGCACTTTCTTATACGTTATAATAGTACATGTGGTTAGAGACTGTAAACTGGTTATATGGACCTGGATCTTATACTTTAAACATTATGTCATGGGGATGGGGATTGTGTTTAGAATTTAAGCAGTATGAGTGAACTACCACATATAAGTTACTACAATGTGAGGTTCATTCCAGTTGAGAGCTTTTATTGCTTTGTGTGTATATAGTTTAAACTTGCTAATTTGTATCACATTGTATGATCACTGACTTAACAGAAAGTCATTTATGCCTTTGTGCACTTGCTACGTGCTGTAAAGGATGGAGTTTAGAAAGCTATTTAGTTTGTTTTAAAAGCCCCCATTCCTTTCATCAGTATTACTTGATTTCCAAGTACAGCAAAATATTGCAAAATTAATGATAGTTTTCTTAGTAGAATTGAATTATTATTTTAACACTTTTTTTTTTTTTTAGTGTGATGTATTCTAAAGTAAGTTTTGTTGTAGTATCACTTGTGTTACCTCTGGTGAAATATATGTCTTGAATTCATTTTGAGTTGTTTCTGATGGATACTGACCCATAACATTTGGCCTCTAGAGGCTTTTGGTGAAGAATAAAGTTTTTTTATTTAGTAAAACACCTTAGGACAAATGTTATTGGCCTCAAATCAGGAACCAAGGATGCCAATAAATGTTGCTAGGGAGCATTATCAAAAGGATGTTTATAGTATCTCATTAATCTGGACAGCTTGACAGTTCTCAGGCTTTCTTTATGGATAGTCATTATTTTAAGTTTGTTCTGGAAATCTCTCTAAGTGGGATTATCTTCCTTCAACATGTAAATGGAATTTCACTTTTAATTTTAGGGTGGTGATTCCACTGAAGCAACTGCCAAACCAAAGAGAAGTTTTTATGCTGCGAGGGATTTGTACAAATACCGACACCAGTACCCAGTAAGACTCTAGAATGGCTTTCTTTTTCTAAAATGTAAAATATTTCCTTTCTGTTTTTGTTACTTTGGGGTGCCAATGAGCAAACATGCAAGAAAGGTCCTTGTGCCTTTTTTATATGTCCATATGCTGGAGATTGATTTATTTTTTCCTTTAGCAGAACTTCAAAGATATCCGGTATCAGAATGACTTAAGCAATCTTCGTTTTTATAAGAATAAAATTCCCTTTAAGCCAGATGGTGAGTAATCTACTACCTTGGTAAAAAGCAGACTTTTAAAATAATACTACAGCTAGTTATTCTTTGTTTATTCCATGGTCCATACACTCTTAATGCATTTAATGCATTGGTTCGTTGACTGGCTTTACTTTCCTCTGCTGTCTGTTTCCCCAGAGACCTAGACCCTAGCGCTGTGAGCATCCTCTCGGTAAATTCTGGAGGAATAACGTGAGGGTTAGCAATACCTTCCCACCACGTGTTTGCAGTGGCTACTACTCTCTGAAAGGTAGTGGGCGCCATTTTTGTGAGAGGAAGAGAGGAGATTTATAGCACCACAGAATATTAGATTATTAAAATGGAACATTAGGGGAAATTAAAGTCAACTTTCTCGTTTTAAAGATGAAGTCACTGAGTTCCACAGCTTGCATGACTGACTTGGGTCACTGGATCACAGTCTTGGGTCTGGGTTCTAGAGTTAAGTATTCTTTTCACTGTGCCACACCCCCAGAATATTTAGAACCTAATTGAAAAGTGATGTTTGTACTAGAGTAAGCTTTCCTGTTGATTTTCAGATTCAGGGGTCGGGGGGAGTGGGGCTACCGCAGTTCCAGTTCAGAGTTAGGACATCCTAGGAAGGGGACCACAGACACTCAACCAAATAAACGTGTCCCCCTTTACAACTCTACAGTTGCCCTCATAGGATCTTTTCTAAACCTAGAGTGAGAGGATGCAGCCTCCAGGGTGACAGGCATGTTTCACAGAGGCACCACGTTGTGGTTCCTGGTGGGCATCCTAATTGTATGCAGGTCAGACCAGAAAGCTGGCTGTTCTCCTTAGAGCCCGTAATCTCTGCGAGGTGACCAGATGGCCCTGGCCGCTGCACTCTGCTCTCAGTGGAAACTCAGCCAAATCCACAGCACTGTGAGCCAGGGAACGAAGGTCGCGGACTGCAAAGCTTTCCGGAGGGCAGGACCTTGCATTCTTTGGTGAATTAACTGGAGGAAGAATATGTAAATGTGGGGTGGAGCTTTGGGAGGAGGAGTCTCCTATATTGTGCACTGGCAGACACGTCTGCTGGGAATTGGGACTTAAGGACATTGCTGAAGTGGCCAGATCCTCTTGTCTTTAATTAATTTCTGGTGTCCCAGAAGTCAGCCCTGTTTTGGAAGGAACCCTCTAGATAAAAATGCTCTGTCATATTTACTAATGGTGGAAACACGCTGCTTTATTTACTAATCAAAATAATACTAATTAAATTAGTTTTTTAGGACCTGGGGTAAGAAAACCTTTTGAAGAAATGCAATGGCAGATTGTTAATTTGACTCTGATATGAATTTAATAAAATTTACCTAAAGGAATGCCTTCAAATATTAAAAACATTGAACGTAGAGATAATGACAGTGTTTAACCAAATTATTTTTGTATTTCCAACAGTGCATTTATTTTTGAGGTAGTAATTTAGAGCAATAACTTAAAGCAATGCATTAATTTTTTTGTAATCTTTATCACAAAATTTATTTGGAAATCTTGTAAGATTGGGTGGGGGTCAGAATAAGCAGGCGGATTTTACTGTAATAAGTTCTTATGGGAGGAAAATAGGAAGCGATCAAAGGAAGGGCTTACATTTTAGAACCGGAGACCTGTGCTCTATTTCTAGACATGTTCTTTTATGAGTCAGTGACTTTGACCAGATCACACGATTTCCTCAGTAAAAGCGGGGCTATCCAGATAGAGAGTCCCTGCGCAGTCGGCCTGACGGGCCCTGCAGATAGGGGGCGCTCACCACCCACCGTCTCCTTGCATTTTTCTTTCCACCTTTCCTTCTCCTTTTTCCTGCATCTCTCCTCTTTCTCATCCCCCCACGTCTGTCTCCTTTCTTTCTTTACCCCTGGGATACATTTCATTTTTATTCGATCTAGTATTTGAAGAACTATCTGTCCCTCCAAGGCAGAGGCTGGCAGACTTCTGTGCAGCGCAAGGTCGGAAGCATCCTCAGCTTTGTGGACCATATGATCTCTGTTGCAGTGGACTCAACTCCACTGCTGTATATAAATGCATGAAAGAATGTGCGTGGCTGTGTTCCAGTAAAGCTTTCTTTATAAAACAGGACGGCAGGCCATAGTTTGCCAGCTTCTGCTTTAGAGTAACTGTCCAGTAGAACTTTCTGCAATTTGAGGCACCATTAATTTTTTTTTAAGTCAGGCTTATGACATAACTGAGTATTTGGCATAGGGTATTCACCTTATAAAAGCATTGCTCTTGTGTGCTGTTATTAAGTTCTAAAAAGTTTTAATATAAAGCTTAAGTGATTAGATCTTAAAATGCTTTTCAACAATGTTTGAAATGCCTGGTTCATCTCCCTTTTCACCGTTTAGGTGTTTACATTGAAGAAGTTCTCAACAAGTGGAAAGGGGATTATGAGACTCTGGAGCACAACCACACTTACATCCAATGGTCAGTCCCATGTTCTCTCTCTTCTCACACTTACATCCAATGGTCAGTCCCATGTTCTCTCTCTTCTCTCTCTTCTCTCTCTTAAACAGCCGTGTCCTGTTTAATCATGGATGCTTTCCAGGCAACATTAATCTAAAAAAATTGTTTTTCTAAAAAATAGGCTCTTCCCTCTGAGAGAACAAGGCTTGAACTTTTACGCAAAAGAACTAACTACATATGAAATTGAGGTAATGCAGGCTTGTTTTGTTTCACGTGAAATAGCCAAATAATACTACCATGTGATTGCCCTGTCACTCCCGAGTC
This sequence comes from Camelus dromedarius, assembly GCF_036321535.1. Taxonomy (NCBI): domain Eukaryota; kingdom Metazoa; phylum Chordata; class Mammalia; order Artiodactyla; family Camelidae; genus Camelus; species Camelus dromedarius. The sequence goes on from NC_087441.1 coordinate 75,736,816, forward strand.
CCTTCAACTGCCTTTTCTTTTTTTTATTAGGAATTCAAAAAAACAAAAGAAGCAATTCGAAGGTTCCTCCTGGCTTATAAAATGATGTTAGAATTTTTTGGAATAAAACTGATCGATAAAACTGGAAATGTTGCTCGGGCTGTTAACTGGCAGGAGAGGTTTCAGCATCTGAATGAGTAAGTAAAGCCCCGCCTGCCGTACATCCCAGCCGGCTTATTTTCCCTTGGTTGGAATTCTCCGTGGAACGCAGGAATAAGTAGCAGATGGACCCAGGAATTTGAATTCAAAAGCTAGTCCAAAGTGCCTTTTATTCCCGGTTCTGTATTCCCAAAACAAAACAAAGCAACAACTGAAAAGAAGGATATTTCAGGTAGAAATATGGCTACTCAATTTCAGAGCTGGTTCTTCCTGAAACCTCTCCACTGCCCACAGCCAAGTGTGGTCTCTCTCCCTCTTTATACCACATTTCTTGGCATTTGTGGTTATTGTTTATATACATTTCTCCAAACCAGCTCTCCTAGGTTGTAAGTTTCTTGAAGCGCAGTCTGTCCCTCAGGCCTGGTGCCTTCTTAGCTTAAATCCATGAATTAAGCCTCTGATCTATAAAAATCATTTTGTAAGACTGAGATGTACACATCCACTTTCCTAAGAAAGAGGGAAAATTAGAATCTTCATCATTTAGGTCAAAAACAAAAGCCCATTTTCGCTTAGTAAATCCTAAAACCTGTGAAGAAAATATAAACGGTTGATTTGGAATTGATTTGCTGTGTTCTTTTGCTTGGATATTTATAACTTTCATTAATACGTTTACCCAAAGTTTTTTTTTTTTTAATTATTTTCTTTGCATGCAAACTGGCGGGTTATTTTGTTTTTCTTTTTAATTATAGGGTAACTTATGAGTGCCAGACTATGAAACCAACAACTTTAAAACATTTTTAGCACGTTGCAATTAGTTGAACTGGGCAAGTATTAAGAGAAAAATAATTAGAACTAACCTAAGAAATTTGTCTTTGCCCCAAACAGAGTTTTGTGCATCAAATAACTAAATGTTTTGTGTTTTTCTAGAACTTTTATCTTGCTTTGGTAAAATGAACACTTAGGTCTTCCTTTTACTTTATTAGTTATAGTCAACACTGTTAAAATGGTAGCTTATACTAAAATACTCAAATATGGGCATAAAGCCTTATGGTCTTGACCAGAACACCCATTAACTCATAACTCAAGTTAAATGGGATTTATAAAGGGCATTTATTGGAGAAGTGTCTGTGCCTCTGCCAAAGCCATGCAGGTAGCGATCTCTGGATGACATTTCTAAGCACTCGCGTCAGACTGTCAATGACAACTGCATGCAAGCAGCCTATTGATGTGAAGGAGGGCAGAAGTCAGTCTTTGAAGAGAATCTGATAGTATCTCATTTTCCGTGTACTCACAAGTGTCATCTTAGAGAATCCCCTTTTCCACCTTGTAGTTTTGGGTTAGAGTAGCAAGCTTATTTAGTAAATGTTTGTTGAATGAATAAGTGATGAACAAGACAGGGTTGTCAGCCTAAATCCTCCTTGGTGTTTTATCATCAGATCCTCTCATTGGTAGCTGGACACAGAGCCCTTCTGAAGGCTTTCATTAAATGACCTCCTGGCTTGGGGCAGCGAGGGCAGCCTGACCCTTGCTGCCCCGTCTCACTCGCTGTGCCATCCAGCTCCTTTCTTGCCACCACCATATTGCCTTTCCGTGGATATCGCATACAGCTTTGATTGGTGTTTTAATCTGTATGACATCCTGAGTTTTTCAGAGTGGGCAGGCAACTCACTATATTTATAGTAGCCCAGCAGACAAAAACTATTGACTGAAAGTGAGATGAAATAGTGAACAAGTGACCATGACTTGAAGAGGTGAAAGATTTTCAAACGTGAGAGTGCCAGAGACATAGACCAACCACTAAGGTGTTCTTCCAGGTTTATCTGCAGTCACGTACTGCGCTGTATTTCAGGCCCTGGAAGCCCCTCTCACTTTTGTGTTCTGTGTCCTGGTTCCTGCCTTTTGTGTCTTCCGTCTTCTCCCACCTAGTCTTCCTGACAGCTTCCGCCCTTTCCACCGCCCTTACCTCTGGAAGCCCACCTTTGCTCTTTTATCTGCCGTGAGACCCCCGAGTCTCCTCACAACAGTAGGAGGGTGGGGGGTTTTTGTATTTATTTGTGACATTTATTTCAAATCCTACTGAAATACCCAGTTTCTTTCTTGCATGATTTTGTTCCATAATCCTGATCTTTTATTCTCTTTAACCCAAGGTTTGGTCCTCTTCTCCTGTTATGTAAGTTTTTTAATTGGAGAGTGTGTTGACACAGATAAGTGTGCACAGACATTTTATCATGGTGATTCATCTTGGACTGGATATGTGAAATTGAGCTGGTTGCAAAGATAGTAAATTTTCTTGTGTCGTATAACTCCTTTTTGGGAGTTTTAAAGGAAAATATTCTTCCACTTTTCCATACATCCCTTTCTCCTCAATTTATGAAGCGGCTCCTGCCCAGGGATTTTACCACTGAGGTTTTAGGGTATCCAGACTTTACACTAACCTGACAACTAGGTCAGTCCTGCTGGTAATGGCATGTTGTCTCAACTTCACTCCAATTTGTATTGTCTTAAAAGACTGGTACTTCCTAACCATTAAAAAACACAGATTCATAAACCTGAAATGAAGCTGTGCTATGTTTTACCCATTGGCCTTCAAAGAGTTGAATATTAAGATGATACTATTTTGGTAAACGGAGAGAATAATAAAAACTGCTGGATTTTTCTGATATTTGGTTAGCCCGAATCATGGTTTTTGTTTTGTCCATACTCTTTTATTAAAATATACGGCCACAGCCTACACTGTTGGTGAGGATGTCATTTGGTGCCACCACTATGGAGGACAGTATGGAGTTTCCTTAAAAAGCTAAAAACAGACTTACCATATGATCCAGTAGCCCCACTCCTGGGCACATATCCAGAGAAAACTATAATTCAAAAAGATACATGCACCCCAATTTTTATAGCAGCACTATTTACAATAGCCAAGACGTGGAAACAACCTAAGTGTCCATTAACAGATTAATGATTAAAGAAGATATGGTGTGTGTGTGTATATATATTACTCAGCCATAAAAAGAATGAAATAATGCCATTTGCAGCAACATGGATGGACCTAGAGATATCATACTAAGTGAAATAAGTCAAACAGAGAAAGACGAATATCATATGATATCACTTATATGTGTGGAATCTAAAAAAAAATAATGCAAATTCTAATTACAAACCAAAAACAGACTCACAGACAGAAAACAAACTATGATTACCAAATGGGAAAGGGCAAGAATGGATAAATTAGGGGTTGGGTATTAACAGACACACATTACTATGTATAAAACAGATAAACAACAAGGACCTACTATATAGCACACGGAACTATAGTCAATTTCTTGTAATAACATACAATGGAAAAGAATTTGAAAAGGAAACATATATATATGTATGTATATGTATAACTGAATCACTTTGCTGTACACCTGAAACTAACACTGTGAATCAATTATACTTCAATAAAAATTTTTTTAAAAATATAAGGCCATAGAACCACACCATTCCACCCCTCAATTCAATATCCTTCTTCACTCTTCCCAAATAAATGGCTAGTTTTTCCGAAGTGGCTACTCTCACACTTCTGGGAGCCAGGGCACATACGTGCAATGCTTGTACAAAGTTCAGTGTCTGAGGTATAAATAGGTTTTGGGAGATTGGAAATAAGTGATGGTTGTGGCTGTGTGGCAGTGCTGGGTAAAGAAATAAGAAATAACTTGGGCTGTTGAGAACACACATGATTAACATACGTACCTGAAGGTGCCATAGGATGCAGCCAGGTGTTTGTAATCAAGCAACTATTGGGCTGAGTGAGGGAGCAGAGGTAAGGTTATTAGTTATGACCAAATAGGTTTGGAATACTTTCATCTGATAGTGGCCTTAGTTTGGGGACCGAAATGGAAGACGTTAGTGCAATCTGGGGAGAGAAGCATCTTTGGGGTCAGTGCCATTAGAAGCAACATTTGAAATTCTGTGACAGGGAAAGAAGAGGAGAGAGAGGCCACAGATGGAAGAGAGTTTAGGTGCTTAAGTTGGGATGGGTACAAATACAGCAGTCCTGAATACAAAATCTGAGTAATAACAATGGCAATAATAACATCGGTGGTATACAGTGTCTCATACTGACTGTGTTCCACCTGCCCTGCATTTGATTCTTCCAAGTCCAGAGGAGTGTGGGCTGTTTTCCCCATTTTACAGGTGAGGGTACTGAGCTTGAGAGACACCGTGATTTCACACAGATGGAGTTGGCAGAGGTGAATTCAGGCCTGGCTCTGAAGCCCCTACTCTTTGCTCTACAAGTCAGTTTTGCATCCTTTGTCGGAATCCTTCTAGCTGCTTTTCTAACGAGCTGGTTAATGTGGTGGATTTTGCTGAGCAGGTGACCCTGTAAATCGTGCCTTTGGGCTGGACGCTGATGTCGTGTTGACGTTCATCACTGGGTACCTGTGATGGGTGCCACACTTTGGTGATGCTGCAGATGCGCTAGGAGATACTCATCCTCAGTGTATTTAATACACAAACAGCAGTTCAGCCCAGTGGGAATGAATTGTAAATTTAAATATGTTTCAAATATGAAGAACTAAAGGAATGAAGAAAATTTATAGTATATGCTTGAGTTTTATGTAGAGTGGCATTATACTGAGGTATAGAGGTTTAATATCTTCTGTCTTATTCTTCTTAATGGCGTCTGATACAACTTTCAGTACAGTCATTCTGAGACGTGTTCGTGGCTCACAGTTCCATAAAAAATATTTTCCCAATAGTTTTTATTCCCCTGCTTTCTTCCATCTAATTTTTCTCTTTCATTTTATCCAATCCTCTTCCAGGTCCCAGCACAACTATTTAAGAATCACTCGTATTCTGAAAAGCCTGGGCGAGCTTGGATATGAAAGTTTTAAATCTCCCCTTGTAAAATTTATTCTCCAGGAGGCGCTGGTGGAAAATACCATCCCCAATATTAAGCAGAGCGCCCTGGAGTATTTTGTTTACACCATTCGAGACAGAAGAGAGAGGAGAAAGCTCCTCCGGTTCGCCCAGAAACATTACACGCCTTCAGAGAATTTTATCTGGGGACCACCGAGGAAAGACCAGTCAGAGGCCAGCAAAGCTCAGAAAACGCCTGGCCCCGCCGCCTCTGGTCAAAGCAGTCAAACGTCCCTGCATAAAAAATCCAAGGACGCCAAGAATTCCTCCTCCTCGGTGGTGCATGTAAATAGCAAAACAGCTGAAGAAAAAAAGGGGGGACCTGGAGAGCCGGGAGAAGAGACAGATGGGCCGAGCGCAGAGCCGGGCAGTGAGGCCACCGGGCCAGGAAACGCAGAGACAGACGGTGATGCCGACAGTTCCGAGCCTCAGCCAGCAAAAGCACCTAATAGTCCCGTGGAGAAAAAGGAGAGTGGAACTCCTGAAAAAGATGAAGAAAGTGAAAGTCATGACAAAGACTGTGGAAATCCCGGAGATGCAGGTTCCCACGATGATGTACCGTCACAGTGAATTGTCAGAAAACCCACAAGGGTTTTCTGCTGTTCAGTTTACCCCGAGGAACAGAGGTCCCACTTCCACTAGTAGCCAGCTGTTTGTGATCTCTGCTATAAGCTTTGGGTTGTTATTTCATTTTTATTTTGGGCGACACTGAATTTAACATTTAATAAGAAGTTCTAAGGCGAGACCCAATTAATGAATCTGTCCTGGAACACCTTGAGGATGTGAATTTTTCGAATCCTGTACACAGCAGTGACATTTGAATTATTTTCATTATATCTGGAAGTGGTCCTGTAGTCTTTGATACATCGAATAAATTCTTTTGAGAGACCACCTTCTATGTGAAGAAAATCAAGAGGCTAATTTTGTTTCCTTGCTATGCCTTTGCCCTATTTGTGGATTCATTTTTTTTCCCCAAGCTGGAGGGAAGAATTTTGGTCTTCTCAAAGGTGTTCATAAAGAAATGTGGATTTTTTCCTTTTCTTTTTTCATCACAGCACCTCAGCATGTTGATTTTTAAGTTCTTGTAAGTGAGATGGATGTTCTTGGGGAGCTGTAGTGGCCCCTGCCCTTTGGTCAGTCCTGCTGGGTTTTTTTTCCCTCTTCCTTTTCTCCATGCTGGCCCTCACTTGCCACCCTTGTCAGCTGGCCTGTGCATGCCTAGTGTCCATTCAGATGATCCCCTACAGAGGGGACTTTCCACGGTATGATTTCAAGCATTTGCTTTGTTCAAAATACTAGAAAAATATTTTTCTGTATCAAGGGCTTAAAAACCAGTTTTGATGCAGAAATCCAAGAAAAGAATTTTGCCTTCTGTGGCTGTTCCATATAAATTTGGTGCTTGTTTCTGAAGGTGAATGACTGAAGAATTAAAAAAAAAATAAGAAAGGAAATTGTGTGTTTTCAAAAGGCATGCATCTTGAGCTGGCAACAGGCAGTGGTCCCTAAAACCATGAATATCTCAGTGTTCTGCGGTCTGCGCAATTAATGTTGCTTAGTCCACAGTCTATCTTAAAAAAAAAAAACCCTACAACTTACTGCATGTTTTAAGTTGTCAAAACTTGAAATTGAGAACAGACTTGACATCCCATATACTCAGTTTTAATAAGTACTTCATGTGTTAATATTAGGTAAGATCAAATAATTTTATTTCCTATAATATTACTAATTATTATTACACATTAGAAAACAATCCAGCACTGTCATGAGAACTTCAGAGCATACATATAAATATAGTTATAGCAATTAACAGAAAAAATGTTTTCACATTACTTCATTTAGAAAGGAAATGGTTTTTGTGTGTTTCTTAGGCTTTTAGAGAAAGTTCTGTTCACTTTTGCCTCTAGAGAATTTTTACTATGTCCTATTTTTTAACCCCATCATATCATCTTCTGTTATCTTTGTTGATCAAAGGATTTTTAGTAGAGGATTTCTAGAAAAATTAACACACCAATAGTTTGCCTTTAGAGATATGACTTTATTGCCTTGAAATTTACATGAAACATCCCTGTTGCTCAAATCTGACTTTTTCAATATGAATGTTAGTGACACTCATGTTATATATTGTATTTCAATAAATATAAACTATTTTTCTCATTATCATTTCTCATAATATGCCAGGTTTTGCTTTCTACTGTTTTGTGAAGTGAGCATTAGGATTTGAGGAGAGAGTTCTGCTGCATTTCAGCTCCTTTTTTCACACGGACCCTCTAGCATACTGCGTGTTGAAGCCATGTTCCCATGAAGCTCAATAAACAGTTTCACAGGGTTAGGGCATGAGAGTAGGTTGTCACATTGGGCTGAACTGTAGGAATATGATAAACTCAAAATATCTTACCAATTTTGCATACATGATAAAATTTTCAGACCACTTTCTGAATGTATAATATTAAATTTTTGTGACCAGATATTAAAATATTAATAAGCAGCAGATACTAAGATACATGGATATAATCTGAATTACTTAGAAGCTAGTAGTATATCAGAGCCCTTAGAAGCAAAAACATTTCATTCAGTAATTTAGCTTTTAGACAATTATTCCTAATTAGGGATTTGATTAGATTGTGCCCTTTAATTTGAGATTATTTAGTCTCGAGGGAAAACTGCCTGGCTTCCATTTAGAACAGTGGCCTTTGTCCACGGTTGTGGTGGTGGTTTTTTTTTAATGCATATTCACATGTACCAGTATGGTTCCTGCATTTAATCTGTAAATAACTTATGAGAGAATTACTCAGTGGAAACAAATGAGAGGGTGGCATTCCTTTTGCAGATAAAAATTATGAGAGTCTAGAATTTTTTTTCTATTAAGAATACTTTGTACATTCAATAGTTTTAAAGTAAGATCTATAGGTGTGTATTTATGTGTGTGTTAGAAATGAAACGGCCCTCTGGGTTTGACTCTGATGTTTTTTGTATTTTTAAAAACTACCATGTGCTTGCAGAAATTTACTGAGAAGCTGTTATAAAAGTGCAGTGTAGCATGGCCAAAAAACTAGAAACATTATTGAATTTTTGCAAATATACAGACTTTATCGTTGTACCATGGGCTGCAAGGATGCTAAGTATTGGCTATTGGTAAAATACTATTTTGCATTTCACAGCAAATAGATGTTATATCGCTTGCTTAGCCTAGTATATTTTTTCCCGATTTTTTGTGCTTTCATATCCCAAAGGAGATGATATATGTGAAAATATTTTGAAATACTGTAAAGTGGTATATAATCATAAGATATATTTCTGTACAGTAGAGAAAAAGTGTATAACATTAAGAATATTGTACCATTACACATTCTCATGCTCAATATCATAAGAAACTCTAAAGAATCATGACAGAGGTGACCATCTGTCTGCTTTCTCTAAATCAGGTCTAGTTCTCAGTTCAAAAATTATTTTGTATAGTTTTATTTTGAATTTAGGTCTTGAGAAACTACTTTTTTTCAGCTTCAAGGAGAAAATAAAACATAACTCAGGAGTTACTAGAGAAGTTCTAAGTTTTTTTGCTAAGTATTAAAATATACACATTACATTTATAAAATTACCTACTTTGCTTCTAGATTTTATACTTTGAAAGTATGACCTAGTGAAAAAGGAAAAACAGCACAGTGTTACATCTGAGTTACTCTTTAAAAAATCATTTTAGTAAGTAAACGTCTATGTCAAGTGGTCAAAAATTGGTCAAACTGATGGAGAGAGAATATTTGGTTAATTGTTTAAAGTTAAATTTCCCAAGTTTATGGTAGAGTTATGGTTGAGTTTATAATCTAGTGAGTAACTAAGTCAGGCAGGCGTTTGGTATGTCTGTAATTGAGGCTCTTCTAAAAGCTTTTATTTTCTCACCCACGGAAAGGACATCCTTGATCTTGCTTGATTGTAATCGCCTCTGTGTGTCTTTTCAGGTTTGTTTGGGGTAAGTGGAGCTCTTTTGTTATAGGAATAGTTTTGAAGATTTCTATTTTGTTTCCTATTTTTAAAATTCCCATTTTTTTTTTTTTCTCTTGGGATATATCCATTAGGTAGGCTGGAGGTAGGCACCCTAGAATCATTTCAAACGTAGGTGCAGTTGTACAGAATGATGGCCTGGGCCAGTGTAGGGTCTGGAAAATGAGGGGTGTACATGCATTGACTTCTTCCAGCTTTGAATTCTGTAGTGTTTGTTGCATGAACAGATTTGTGTGGGTAATCTCTCGGGTAACAGTGAGTACTACCCTGCCTCCTTCCCTGTCGTACTCATCCAGCCCACCAGCAGACTGTGTTTGGGACAGACCATGTTTTAGAGGTTCCTTATTACTGAAGTGAATGATAATATAGTTATAAATATGAATGCCTGGAGGTGTCCAGATGTGCCTTAGTTAATGTAAATGGTTTTCATTCAGAAGTTTAAATTTTTACTCCATTATAAAAATCCTGCCAGAAGGAACATTCCAAACCATGAATATCAGTTATTTTAATGAAATTTTCTTTGGTGCTTTTTCATTTTGGAGAAATTTCCATTTGTGTCAGTAGCATTAGTTCAGAAGGGAGTGTACTAGCCACACTGTTCAAATGTGTTCTATTTGACAAAGTGTTTACAGTAAGAAAGATTAACTACATTGTTACATTTATTTATGCCTCAGCTTCATTTTGCTACACACTATAATTTTCATTGTAAACATTTTCCAGCTACTACAAGTAATATTTATCTGTGTTTTACTTTTGTTTTTAGACGCTGATGGATGTAGAAACTGGAATTCTATTAGAGAAATGGTTTAAAAGTTTAATTCCAATAGATGGTTGGAGGAATCTGAAATTAATTTGGAAAACTTTAATGCTGTGGTTTTACTAGGAACATTTAAACAGTTCCGTCCTTGCCTTTTGCCCTAGATTAGGATTTTTTTTTTTTTGTCATCTGCTTTTTTCCTCAACTGCTGAGAAGCTTACTGTTCTAGTTATTTGTGGGGAAAAACTTCTTAAAATGCTTGTTTCCTTGAATTAAAATTGTTCATGTGGAGGACACAATTAACTGCTTTGTTTATGCCTGGAGGCTGAGTTCAGAGAAGCGGAGGTGACCACGAACCAGAGTGGGTGTCTTGGTGGAGGACAGCCCGCGCTGGGCTGCAGCCTCTCCAGTGGCAGGAGGGGTCTGTGGAGTCCCCTCTGGATGAGGAGGGGGTTGGGCCCCATGATCGCAGACTTCTGAGGAAGTGACCCTCCTCCTTGGACTCCATGCACAATTTCATTGGGCATCAGTTTTCATAAAATAACTGTTATCATTCATTCGCCACCATTTTGGAGTTGTTTAGGAAATTGTGAGCAGTTGGACACCTGCTCTGTAAATTACAGCTGAACTGTGTGACTATCCTGGGTCACACTGAAATGCTTATTCCACCTGCCACGCTCCCCTGTTCAAAAATTCTGATTGTCAATCAAAAATTATTGGAGGTTGTCCTTTCAGTGGGATATATATATATATATATTATATATATCGCTTCATAAAATGAATCAGTGTACTTTAACGAAAGGCACCAATGCTCATTTGTCATGCTCAAAGACCTTTTTATAAAAAAAATCAGAAACCTTATGTATTATGTATTCAAATATATAAATATATTTAAGCTATGAAGCTGATCATATTTTCATTTTTAAATTATAATGGAGTTTGTGGAACAGTTACATTAGCTAGAGAAAGTTATATAATAAGCTTTGGGTCTAAGAAACATCCAAGTTCTGCACTCATTCATCAGATGAGCACCTTTTTCAGTGCTGATAGGTTGAGTTTCATGTGAAGAAATGGAAAACACAAAGGAAACAAAAGATTAGAAACAGTAACTAGAAACTCACTACAGAAATGAAGATACAGCCCATTATAGGTTTGTGTAGTGCCAGAATTATTGGAGGCAGATGACGAATGGTCTGCAAAAGCTTTATGTGGTGGGGACATGCTCTATGTTATGTGTGCCAAGGAGACCAGGATGGGTGTGGAAACAATCCCATTTGAACTCATTTGAACCATGAATTCCACCTACTCCTCAGTAGACTGAAACCTTTCATAGACTGAGAGACAAAATCAAATGATCAGATAGCAAGTGTAATTCCTTTGCCAGTGGTTTTAATAACAAGAAGTGAGATGCGGTGGGGGTGGGGACTGGCTGCAGACACAAGACGACTCAGTGGCAGATGGTTTATCAATGAAGCAACTCTAGCTCCCATACCATTAAGGGGTGGCAGCACATTGTGGGACATCACAATTAAGAGGAACAAACAAGAGCACAGTGTTAGGTCCTTGGACAAGCAGCCTTTTTCCTTTGTATCAGAAGGCTGTTTGCTTGTTTCCCCAGGGAGGTACCAGCTCTTACTTGGTGCTACCTAAGAAGAAACATGGCCACCTGGGTCTGGCCACTATTTCAATTCGGAAACCATTGTGTCCTTTGTATTTTAAGCATTTCAGGAAAATGGGTAGGATTCTTAAAAAGATATGTGTTGTACTGCCCCCAGGAGCTCTGACCCTCCAGCAGCCGTGGGCTCCGTGCTCTGTGACCTGCCGTGTGAATTACAGAATGCTGTGCATGTCTGTCAGGACCAATACCATGTGTATGTGGTAGCAGTTGTAACCAGTTTCTGGATCTGTATGGTATTATGAAACATGTTATTTTATAATTCTGTAACTGTATGGCAGTGTTATGCCAAAAAAAAGTATAAAGAACAATGGTTTCTGTTGCTTACTGCTGTATTTAGAAACATTGTTTCTGAAATAATATATTTAGACTTCCTTTAAGGTAATTATTTTTCATAACTCTTGCCAAATATACACGCTGTAAAATGAATAAAAGCCACTGCATCTTAGTTAACATTTTAGCATTATGTTAGAGCACATTCTGTTGATTTTGCATGATTAAAATATTTTTCAAGAGCTGGAATGATTGACTTTGCTGTTTTCCTATGATCAGACTTTTTTTTTATGGTTATCATATGAGATCAACATGATTTCCTTTTACTCTCTAAAATAAATATCGTATTTTGAAGGGTGAAATCTTATTTACACAGGCAATTATTTTGGTCATGAAATGTTGGGGGCAGATCACATGTGTAAATGCTGGGGTGTTCATTGTTCTTTCCCTTTTTACTTTTCCCTAATGCAAAGTTTTAAAAGTGTATTTAAAATAGATAAATGAAAATGAATAACTAATGGAGGTGACAGATTTTTTTCATTCAATAGCCTTTTAAGGACAGTTGTTTTGGTTAAGAAACCAAAGGAGCAAGGGAGGAGACGGCTCTCAGTACCACAGGACAGTGCGGATGAAAGTAAGGAAAAGCTTCGCCCTGGAGTGTGGATGCCCTGATCCGTAGAGGCAGGAAAAGAGCCAATGAACAAACTGGGGATAAACTGTGGACAGAGTCAGAATGAATCACATTGTTCACAACTGAGAAACAGAGAGGGGAAAAAATGTCAGCCACAGCAGTGAATGAGTGTGGCTTTAACTTCAGCCTGTGGGACGAGTTGTTTAGTGGGCAGAGCAAGGCAGACAAGCAGTTACCATCCTCAAGGAAGAACGGACACATTCTGGTAACGGAAATGAGAGAGGTTTTCTTTTCCCCCAAGGCTGAATGTCAGAATGCAACGTAAGGTCTTAAGAGAATGGAGATTCTCAGTAGAGTGAAAAAGGCAGAACTGAATCTGGATTTCTTCAAGAATGTAAAATCTAATGTGGGAGAGAGTTCGCAGAAAAGATGATAACGTGTCTCTTGTTTTAAGCCTCAAATGGATGCAGAACAGGTGAGCTGGTGTTCCAGGGATGGAAGGAAATCCCAGCCTGGATAAAAGGGCAGCAAGCAGTGTGGCTCCTCGTGGGTGAGGTGAGGCTCTGGCCGTGGTGACTGAGTCCGGAGTCGGATTGATTCCAGGGAACATGGAAGGATTATCCTGCCCTTGGGATGATCCCGTGAGCACGTGGGATTGATGAGGAGAGCATTTTAAAATAGGTTACTAACGAGAGAGAGCAGCCGTGGATTTGACTTTACTCAGGAAAGCTGGGTTTACTCATTCTGCTGTAAAAGTTTGGATTCTCCTATTTTTATAACCTTAATGTAGATTCAGCAGTGGCAAGGAATATACAAATATTTTCTTCTCAAATAGTGTGTAACATAGTTTGTTGTGAATGAAATAGCTTGTTGTATCTACTCTCAGCTTGAGCACAGAAAGAGGTTAGAGGAGGAAAGAGTAAACAGAGGGGAAGTGACAGGCAATGTGAACCAAATGGGACCTGACCGCTTGCCTTAGAACCCTGAGTTGTGTGGGAGCTCTGAATGGATGATTTAACTGCTGTCAGGAGGAGAAGTTCAAGACAAAGCCCCAAAGGACTAAAAACTAAGGGCAAAGAGGCATCTTGTCTGACTGGGGAGAGGTGGCTTTGAGGCTGATGGACTCGGGGCCACAGGGCAACACTGTCACCTCCAGCTGGCTGTGTGGCTATGGGGAAGTCATGTACATTCTCAGGGTCTCTGGTCTCCCCTCGGTAATAATGTCTACTTTGTGAGTTTCTTGGAAGGATTGGAGGGTAGGTGAAATGCCAGGGACATATTCAAGATGCTTCTCTGCAGTGGCTGCCAGCGTTCTAGGAAAAAATGAGCTGTTTGGTCACGGTATCGTGCAGCATTTACCTCAGTGGGAATCAGTCTCATCTAACTGATTTTTTTTTATAGCAGGTTCATAGATCTAAATAAACATCTTAAGTTTTATTATTTTAATGTAGTTCTTACTTAAAAAATAAAGCTACCAGGTATGGAAGAAAAGATTTTATATTAGATACACTGATATTGACCAGGTAGAAGATTTCCCTCATTGAGAATATACTGCATGCACAAAACAGCGCTTTATTTCTGCCTGAATAATTTTTTGAACTGGTTTCCCTTCTCTGCCAGCAAAGAGCTGGAATGCGGGACTGAGCGGAAGCCTTTTGGGCGGGATCAGGAGATGATCTTAGCTGATTTGAGGACACTATCAGTGTTGATTCTTATTGAAAGCACATTTTAATTTCAAAACCTCCACATGGACATTTACTTCATACCTTAGTAGATGGCCACTAACACTATTTAAAAATGCGCGTGCAATCAAGTCCACAGACATGGGGGCCTTTGTTTTCTTACAATCAGAACCAGGATGAATAACATTCCACTAAATAAATCTTTGTCTTTCAGAATTCTAACTTGTAGGTGTCTTCATACTATGAAATTAAAATGGGGTCACCAGAGGCCTCAGCCATGGTGTCCTTTAGCTGTTCATCCTGTCAGAATGCCCCCCACATACTAAAAATAAGAGACGAGATAACTTCTCACTGACGTACGTAGAAGTTGAACATTTTCTTTTTCTCTAGAATTCCCTTCCATCACTTCCTCCTCATTTTATCTGTTTCAATGTCCAGACACAGGAAGGGAAATTACAGACCTTTATAGCTGACGGAGAGTGTTGATCCTAATTTTATAGATACTGGAGAGCGGTGACCTGACTTTCCTCCCTCAAATGCTGCAGACGCACGAACGTGGGGTGGGACTGTGGGTGCTGTGGGTGGCCCTTTGCCCTGTGCGCACCCTTTAATAACCAGAACAGATTCAAAAGCATCAGGCCTAACAGTGGGGCCGCCTGTGAAGCAGCATCACCCCAAGACGAGAGTCCTCTCCGTGAAAGGGGGTTTCTCACCACTCGGCATTTTTGCCACCAGCCAGTGTTTACGTTGAGCTGGTTCTGAAGTAAGTTCAAACATTTCCATTTGGGAGAAACCCACGGGGGCTCTGGCAGTGGACTTGGAACTTAGTCGTCTCCGACCGAATGCATTTCTGTACTAGTAGCTTGCTCAGATTTCATCTCTGGGGAATGTGGAGCTGGCTGGACTGCGCACATCCCAACATTTCTAATCTCACAAATGGCATCGCCTGCTCCCTCAAACCGGAGACCAGGGAGTTACGTCTGAATTTGCATTTGTCAACTCATCAAATTCAGGAACAAATTCTGTTGATTCTGCTTCTTGAATCTGTCTCCAATCCACCAACTCATGACCTCCATAGGCCTTTCTCTTACTTTTCCCTTTGCCTTCAGAGAGAATGCAACCTTCACAAAATGCCATAGTGTGTCTTGTATGTTGGGTGCCTAACATAGGGTCCAGCACATAATAAACACTCAGTAAACAGTCATTGAATTAAACAAGATGTTCAGCAGTGATCTCTTGAAACAACATGTACATGGACAGCTATATCTGAATCCATTCTGAAATACAATGACTTCCGCAAGACAAATAGCTTGCAAAATGAATTATTTGTCTGACAGTACAAAGATTTATATTGAAACAGTTCATAAGTATCTAATGCTTTGTTTGCCAAACCTAGATCATTAATTTCTCCCTGATTTCTTGGGCCACTTAGTAACAAATGTCGCTGATCGGTTTTAAACTGATTTAACAAGTCTGAGGTTAAAAAAAGGAAGGGAGGAACATGGCCCTACTTTCCCTGCTTGGTTTGAAATGTTAAGTAAGATGAAGTAATTTAAAAATCGCATTCGGTGGATTAACAGAGTACCTGTTTCCGTGCCTGGCTGGGTTACAGGCATGGGAAGAGATTAGTGTGAGCCTCAGACCAAAGTACTTCTGTAAGAAAAGCATCTGGAGCACTTGGCAGAGAGTAAAGACAGTTCCCTTCGCAGTTTGTCGCAGAACTGACTTTTTCCCTCTGCTTTTCCATTTTGGATGAAAATTCTGATGGACAGTAAAGTCTGCACTGTAAGAAATGTTTTTTTTTTCCATTAGCGTTTTGATTTTCTGATTGTATTGCTTCTTTGATGTGAAGTTTTCTTTTTCCTACATGTTGACAACCAAATTGAAACTAAAAGCTTGCTTAGTTTCCATTCAATGGAAATTGTATGGAAGTTTTCAAGGATGGAGTAAACGGTTACCCAGATTTCTTTAACCTTCATGAAACTTTTTGCAAGCAATCCCAAGAAAGGCTTGAGTTAATACTCAGAAAAACCCTTGAGCTCAACTTGACTTTATGAAAAGGATGGTTCCTCATTTTGATTGTCTTTTTTAGCTTATTGGAATGAACACATACTATAAAATTGTTGTGAGGTCCCCAAAGCACTCACACTAAACTCGAATATGTAGAGAAAATGCAGCATCTGTTTCTTAATAGCTCATTGGTTCTTCCCCATGAGTCCCACCCTGCTGATTGCTAGGGACATCTTTGACTTGCCAGGGGGAACTGTTTCTGTTACTCACGTCCATATTTCTACTTTTGGTTTAAACATCCAGACTCTTCAAAACTTGAATTGTGGCTAGAGTAACAGCCACTTTGGAATGACCCTATTTCTTTTGGTATGTGACTAGCCATTTGGGTTTTATGCCACCCCCTTCTCTTTTCTTGCTCAAGATGGCATCTGGGGGCATTGAGGTGGTCTCGCTGAACATTGGTGGCAGCAGAGAACAGGTGAAAAGATTGCGGGGTGTCATCTGGATGCTCTGGGGACAACTGTGGACTGGCTGGATTAGGCTGCTCCTGAATTGGTAATTGCTGAAGTTCACCTTGGGGTCATGGATAATGCCAGCTCTCCTGGGCCCCCCTGTGCAATGAGAAACCAGAAACACTGATATGAGCCCATTTTTCTGTCTAACTTCTGCAATTGTCTCAATTCTGTTGCTTCTGTGTGGTAGGAATGGCTGGGAGGGAGATTCTCCTGGAGGCATCAGCCCACAGAGGTCACCCAGGAAAGTGGGACACCTGCCCCAGTGACTTCAGCTTCCTTAAACGTCTATGATGTATCTAAAGACTCTAATCCGAGTTGAAAACATCACTTACAGTAAAAATCAAAAGAAAAGAGAATATTACTCCTATGATACTAGACACAAGGTATATATAGATATATTTTTGGGGGTAGAATCTAGGGTTAGAATAGACTTTTAAAAGCGTGAAGTCCAATGTCTGCACTTACTCATAAAGAGACAGGCTTAAAGAGTTTTCCTCCATTTTGTGACAATTCACTCTTTAGCTCGAATCTAGGTCTCCAGCCCCCAGGTCTGAGCTCCTTCCATAATGCGGGGTTGCCTTCTCTGTAAGTGTAGTTTCCTAAATAGATGCAGGTTGGAAGGTCTGTTACACAAGATGCTGAAGTCCATCTTTTAATTCAGCCCTTGATTGAATTAACTAAATAAATATTTTAGTTTTGGAGGCATCTGTATGAGACAGATTTGGTTCTGTGACTGGAACCCCATCTCTGCAGGGTGGCCATGTGACCTTGGTTAGGGTTACGAACACTTCGGGAACTCCAGTTTCTTTGTCTGTAAAGTGGCAACAGTTACATTCACCTTGAGAAGAGAGGTCTGAAAGTCACAGAATTGCCAGGATTATTCCTGACACAGAGTAGTTAATATAACTATTATTGTTATTGATACTTCTTGAATATTTGTGGTTTCTGAGTTTTTCCTTGAAAGCCCAAAATTTAAGAGAGGAGGATAGAGGGAAGGAAGACAAGGAAAAAAGAAAAGACACAGACCCTGATCTGTATATAACATTTTAGATTGCTCTTTGGATTTTCTTTAGAGTTGGTTTCCTGATTAGATAATCCCACCAAGTTCTTCTTTACCTAATTTGATGGTTAAGAGAAAAAAAACTGATATCACAGAAGAAGCACCGTGTAAGTTAGGATGTTATTATTATATTTCTAATACAATTATTTCAGGAATCTTGAGTAATCTACTTCTTAAATGATGAAAAACCTATAAAATACCCATCAGGGAATTTGGTGAGATAAATAATATAATATTTAATGGTTCATAAAGTTAGTTCATATAGTTCAACATGAACTAGTTCATATAGTGATCACCAATATTTTTGTGTGGAAAACAAAAAGATCAGTGAGGCAGTTAGGTTTCCCAAAAGTGCTTTTAAGAGACTTTTGTTTATCTAGGCACTGATAAACATTTCTCTCTACTCTTAATCTTCAGGCCTCCTACAAGAGCTCTGTCATTGCACAAATGCTGTTGGTAATTCACACTGAAGTATGGGAACTCTGCTAAAGGAAATAGCTAGCCCCAGGGAGAAATTTTCAAAGTGCCCATTACCATGAGAAATCAGACGATTTTTGAGCAGTAACTGTGCACAGATCTGTAGACTGGGTAATCCATTAAAGAGCTGTTCTCAACTTTAAAGACCTAATTAGCTTGGTAAGTAGCGTCATTACTGACACCAGCGAGACTTGTTCACGTCTGCAGTCTCCCTTGAATGTGTATGTACTGATGTTCTTACAAGTGGGATGGAGTGAGCTTTCATCCAGAGATAAATTTTTCTAATACATCAGGGAATTATGTAATAACTGGAAATGCTTCCAACCCGAAAGTTACCCATCCCCCATTACCATCCCTCCACTGCTGCCATCAATTTGAAGAAATGGTTATTCTAGGAATTAAATTAATACTAATAAATAATGGATGATTGCTTTCTGCAGTAGATATCTTCCAAGACAGGCTGTTTGAAACACTTAGGGATAAATTTAACAAAACATGTATGAAATATATACGTTGAAAACTACAAAAGATTGTTAAGAGAAATTTTAAAAGGCCATAAAAAAGGAAAGATACCATATTGGAACTCAAAAACTCATTGTTAAGATGTCAGTTCTCCCCAAATTGATTTGTAGATACTATGGAAGACCCAGGACTTCTTTGTAGAAATTGGCAAACTGATTCTAGTGGATATATGGAAATATAAAGGACCTAGAATTGACTGAATAATTCTTAAAAAGAAAAATAAATTTGGAGGACTTTCATTTCCTGATTTAAAGCCTTACTTTAGAGTTGAATAATCAAGACTGTGGCCTTCATATAAGGAACAGATTCAATGGACTGGAATAAACAGTTCAGAAACAGACCAACATTTATAGAGTCAACTAATCTTTGACAAAGGTACCAAGGTAATTTGATGAGGAAATAATAGTACCGTAAGTAGATAGTGCTAAGAAACTAGAATACTGAAATAGGAAAAAAACGATCCTTGAACACTACTCATACTCTGCACAAAAATTAACTGGATCACAGACCTAAAGTCTGAACATATAAAACTTCTAGAAAACATAGACATTTTTCCAAGATTTGAGGCTGGGCAAAGATTCTGTGGACAGAATATAACCCTATCCATAAAAATTGATAAATTGGACTTTATGAAAATTAAAAACTTCTGCACTTCCAAAGTTAACACTAAGAAACTGAAAAAAGCAAGGCACAGATCAGAAGAAAAGATCTGCAATGCGTGTATCTGAAGAAGGATGTATCCAGAATATGTAAAGAGCTCTCACAATTCAAAAATAGGACAATTAACAATAAAAAGTAAGAATAATATTTGAACAGACACATCACACACACAAACACACACACACTATATTTACTTCTTTCCACCATCGCCAGTGAGGACATGAAGGGACATGAAAATAAAGGCATGAACACATCATTAATCATTAGTGAAATGCAAATTAAAGCCACAATGAGACACTACTACAAACCTACTAGAATGTTGAAATTAACAAAGCTTGACAATGTCAAGTGTTGGAAAGCATGAGGAGCGAGTAGAACTCTCACACACTCCTGCTGGGAATGTAAAATACTACAACTACTCTGGAAAACATTCTGTCAGTTTCTTATAAAATTAAACATAAATTTCCATGGGTTTAGGTATTCACTCACGGGAAATGAAAACCTACGTCCACAGAGAGACTGGCACTCTAATGTTCATAACAGCTTGATTCATGACAGCCCCAAACTGGAAACAACCCAATCATCCAGTTACAGATGAAGAGATAAACAATTTGTGGCATATTCAGTTTATCCAGAGATAACAAAGAAGAAACTTTTTATATATGCAACAACATTGAGGAATCTCAAAAACGTTCTGAACAAAAGAAGCCAGACACAAAAGAATGTGTGCTGTCTGACTGTATTTCTATGAGGTTCTAGAAAAGGCGAAACTAAATCCACTGTGTCAGGAGTTGAATCATCAGTTGCCTGAGAAGGGGTTGGAGTCCACAGAGTTATGAGGGAGTTTGGGGGTGGTGACAGAAATATTCTATATATCTTAATTACGGTGATGATTATAGAGATCTATACTTTGCCAAGCTTGTCAAACTGTACACTTAAAATAGGTGCATTTTACTATATGCAAAGATAGTTTGATCAAGTAAAATAAATAAATCGATGAAATAGACTACCTTCCCAGCTAAAATCAGGAAAAATAGAGCCTCGAAGGTCCATCTAACTTGGAATAAGTGGGAAGGACAGAGGAGGCTAGTAATTCTCTCTCTTTACCTCTTTCCTCTTCATAAGAGGGACATTTCTGCACCCCCCCCCCCCAGTGTTTCAGGTTACTGTCCATCTTAGTTTACAATATAGCTCAAAATCTTCATAAACATCAAATCAAGCCACTAAAATTCAAATGCATTTCTACTCAGTTATTTTCAACTTCAAGTGTTGTTTGTTCTGTCAATTTAAGTGGTATATTTTTTGCGTCATCATTTTTTGATTAACAGCATTTCAAATAAAGCAATTGGATCATGTTCTTCCCAGAGAAAAGAATTCCTTGAATTTGTTCCTCATTGGTAATCTCTTCCATATCTGTGTTGTTGTCCCAGCTTTCTAACTAGTTTCTAACTAGTCTCCCTACCCCCAATCCAGTCTACAGATCACCATGTGAATAATCCTTCTCAAGTCTGTCCTCGATCAAATCACTCCCCTTCTCAGAACCGTTCACTTTGCTGACCAAGTAATACCAGACTTACAGTTTTCCCAGTCTGAGCTCTTATTACCTTCCCTAACTAATTTCCTGCTCTTCTTCCTGGGAATGACACATGTTCTAGTTGAAACTGACCACCACTCATTCCTTTATTACCTCTTTTCATACCTCCACCCTTTCCATTTGGAATGCTTCCCCTCCAACTTTGCCTTTCCCCTCCTCACCACCCTTCCAATCCAGCTCGCAGTTCCATCCTCGACCATCCATTGCTCACAGTGGACAGGGCTGCACCTTCTGAAGCATTTTCCTTTCTCCTGCAGCCGCTCCTGTGTTTGATCATAAACTCTTTGAGGCTGGGGCTCAGCCTCCAACATCATTATTTCTCCCACAGTGGTGGTTTGTAATCTAGCAGGAAGAATGCACAAATGGAATGAATCATGCAGGTTTCCGGTGTTTGAGAAGCAGAAGAGTGAAGACCAGACTCCTAGCATCTCCTTATTCCTCTCGCTCTATTACTTTTGCACCACAGGTGTTGGGCAAATCTCCCACAGGACTTTGAATCGCCTCCAGAAGAAGGATGAGAAGAGCACTTTGCTCCAGACATTTAAAGTTAAATCCAAGAAGGTGGTAAGACTTGCTCAGGGAGCCACCCTACCAGAAAGATTAGCTTAGATGTCTTTTTCTGCTTCTAATCTTATATGATAGTCGAGCAAATTGACTGTGAATTCCCGTATGGAAACTGTGACTATTCATTAGATCTTTTTATATACTCTGCTCCCCTCCCCCCCATTTTTAAATGGAGCCTGGTTGGAGGCTTATAGAATATTTTGTATGTGGTCAGTACTTTTTAAACAGCTCTCAAACTTTTCTGTGTTTGAGAACTGCTTTCACAAAACACAATTTTGGATGGTGCTTTTTAAAGCCATCAGTTTTCACCTGCATTTGTCATGGCAAACTCCCTAGGCCACCCTGTGACACCACGATGCTGTTGGAGAACAGACATGTTCTGTCTTGACCAGCTTGCTTAAGCCATTTCATGTTCTAGAAGAAATTCAATCTGTCTTTGGTTTGGCTTGACATTCTCCATAAGTCTTATTCCTCGCACCAAATTGTAGCTCAACGTTCTATCTGACAAGCAATCCTAGAAAGTATATTCTCTTGGTTGCAGCAAAAATGCATCTATTGTGTGGACAAAAATGTGATCAATTGCCTATGATGTGACACATGGGGACAGATGCTGCTCTTAAATGATTAAACTGGAGGCAAATGGACAAAACAAATACATCGAGTGATGGAGGCTGTTGGCTATCCTCCATAATCCATCCTCCCTTCGTTCTATTGCGATGAAGTTGTAGCTGGACAAGTGGTTCAGCCAGAGACTCATGTTCCAGTCTACTTATCACTAGGTGAGGGTGACCGAGTCTTTGCGGTGGAAGGTGAGAGCAGGGACGGGTGCTGCTCTGAGCATTGGGCATGGCCTTGTGTGGATGGATTCCAGGTCTGGCTGGATTCCAATAAAATGTTCTTGATAAAAACAGGTGGCAGGGTGGATCTGGCTCATAGGTCTGCAGTTTTCTAACTCCTGCCCTACGGTGAAGACTGTGGAAAGAAAGAGGCGCCTGAATGACAGCCCGGAGCTGCCCAGGAGACCAGACCCCTCACCTCCTTGGCTGTTTTCCTAACCGGCTCATGAGTAGGCACTGTTGTCCTTCTTCAGACCCACTTCACAGGGAAGCTTCAGCTGGGCTCCGGCCTCTTGAGATGGACTCATCACTATGTCTTACTTCAAGAAGGTTCTAAGTTATTCCTCCCTCTCTATCCATTTTATTTTAGGAAGAGAGGTTAGTGTCCTCAGTGGTCACCTGTCCACTTGGCCTATTGTCTTACATTTTGTTGAAACTGACATATTCCTACATATTCCCAGGGGCTTTTCTGACACCTCCCCAGCTGCCTGGAAAGCAGAATCACATCTAGATATAATATTTAAAGAAGGTAAAATCTTGGCGAGGGTGTGGGGGACATTTTTTGGTCCCTCTTCTATTGAAAGGCCTCTGTCCTCTCCTTAGATGTCTCTTATATTCTAGCCTTGGAGCACTGTTTTCTCCTAGCTGTAAAGTAAGGTGATAGCTCATAAGTTTTTGTCCCCATTTGTTTTGTTTTGTTTTGCTTTTTCCAATCATAATCTACCCGACCTTTAGAGAAAATTTGGAAAATATAAAGTTAGAAAGTTATGCACTGTGTAACTTCCACACATAATCATGGCTAATAATTCTGGTGTATTTTCTATTTATTTTTGGCTTGTATTTAGGCATCATATAAGAAATCTCTTCAAAATCCTAAGGGATAAGATTTGGTTATTAAAGCAGATGGAATTGGTGAATAACACCCAGCCCGGTCAGTTGCTTCTGCCGGAGGATCAGAGAGGGCCTGATGGAAGAGGTATTATTTCAGTGTGGTTTTAGAGTATAAGTAGCATTTTGAAGGAGAAAGAATAAGGGGAAAAAATCCTATGATAAAAGAAAAACACAGAGGCATTAAAGTACACATGTATATGAATAATTTAATGGCTGACTATGTTCTTGAGGAATCTACTAAAATTTTTGCTCAGGTTTCCTTGTTTATGCACTGGGGATAGTCCTATTTGCCTTTTTATCATCCTAGAAAATGGAATATGTTAAAATAATCCATTTTCAAGTCTTCAAACTCTTCAAAGGAAAGGCACCTAAAAATCTACAGCATGATTGAGGCTATCAGATTTTTGTCATTCTTACCATCTGTTATGATTTTATTTGCTATAATAACATAAAATAATCTTCCTAGACATTTCTATGAAAGATTTATAAGAAAAAGGTATCACAAATTTTTAATAAATATTTATTTTATTATCTAGACTTTTATTCATAAGAAGAAGCTATTAGAAAAATCATACTTAGTCTAGCTTAAGTGAGAACATTTTCTCTTTGGGTTTTTAAATGTTTCTGACTGTGATTGTAATGCCTTACGATAACTTTAAAGTTCATTTTCAATTCCAATCATTATTAATTTGGCTCTCTCAAAATCAGGCTGTATATTATTCAAGTACCACTCTTCAGTGTCATGAAAACAGATCACTGCTGTGTGTTCGGAAATAAACATTTCAGTTGCAGACCTTTGCAAACAGTTCAGGGTATGAATTAATATGATAGCTCTCAGGTAAAAAAAATACAGCAATCTAAAAGACAATGGGACAAAGAGAAACTATTGACAACTAACCTTAAATTCTCACATGAATACTTGGAAATGTCAGATCTTTAGTCATTATAATCTTGAATTCCCCATGTTTTATGTGATGAGCTTTATAGCCCCTTGTTAGGTACCATGTCACAAAACTGTACAGGATTACATTGAAATTTAAGACTGTATGTTCACATGGACTAAATAAAAATCTACTTGTTTAGACCTACACAGGAGTAAGTTCACTGTTACTTCACAAGCTGAATTTCACAGTTTCACTAATCAAAGATAGGTTTGTTTTGAAAAGGAACTCTAATTCAGATGTGACAGATGTGGAAACTAAACTCAAGTGTCCAAGAACTATTCCAGTTCTTCTTGTCTTTAAATAAATTAAAAAGACTCTGACACCAACTTATGAGACTTCCAGGAAATCCAGTCTCAGAATCAGGATCCCTGGTTCTCTAAAGATCATTCCAGCAGTCAGGAGGTCACGTGGTACGAGGTCGGGAAAGGGCCTCTACTTGCTGGACCATTACGGGCCTGCAGACATACCACAGTTATACTTCAGAATTGGTGCTTCCTTGAACTTGCATGGCTCCCTGTCCCAGAGCAAGCGGGGAATGGGGATTTTTGCAAAAGCCGGGGCTGCCAACACCTAGGTAGGTGTCTCCTCCCTAGATGCCCGACGGAACCATCCCTCTGAGGTCTCGCTGCATTTCTGCAGCGTCACCGGGCACCGTGGTGCACTTTGTGCCTTGCATAAATGGCTAGAGGGAGGGATGAGGGGCCTTAGGGCCCGCACCGCGCTCACCACGCCCCGTGTCCTGAGTGGGGCTGAGTCATTTTACTCTGCATAAAGGCTCCATCCGCTCCTAAGCCATGTTTCTTTTGGCCCTCATCTGCCCGAAGGGCTGCCTTTTCCCATTAGCACACAGGCTTCTCGTGTGGACTAGCTGCCGCTCTTCCTCGTTCGGGCTCTTCCTCCGTCAGGCACCTCCCGCCTCCGGCTGTTTCCCCTTCTGGTACCTCCTTCTCCCCGCACCTCCTCCCGGCACTAGCGGAGCCCCACACCGGGTGCGGCCGGGCAGAGCGCTGGGGTCTCGGGGAAGGGAGTCTCCTCTCAGCGCGGCTGCTTCTCATGGCGCCGATCTGCTCTCATTCTTTTCCA
Source organism: Camelus dromedarius (assembly GCF_036321535.1). Taxonomy (NCBI): domain Eukaryota; kingdom Metazoa; phylum Chordata; class Mammalia; order Artiodactyla; family Camelidae; genus Camelus; species Camelus dromedarius. The sequence continues at coordinate 75,762,026 of NC_087441.1, forward strand.
GGACCCCCAGCACAATCTCCTTTGAGGACTTAGGAATCTGCAAAATGCTGGAAAGGCCTTTGGGTCCGGAGGTTTGGCTTGCTGCCTGGCCAAGCCGTCATGGAAAGGAATTACCCGGCCTCGCCACCAGCTTGGAGCAGGAGACGGAGGAAACAATGCCTCAGCGTCCCCCACCACGCAGATATGAGGGGAGATGCCAAGGTATCATGTTTATGATCTGCACTCCTCCCGCCTCCAAGGAGGAGGGACCAGTGTTTTGGCCAGACCATCTGTCTTGGACTTTAGAAGTGCTGTCCAGGGTGAGGAAGAGGGGGAGAGAGCCCAGAAGTCCTGAAGGGGGAAAGAAAGGCAGACAGGAGCCCCTCGGAGAGGAGAGAGGAGTGGAAGTCCTGAGGAAAAAGGGGGTGGCTGGCATGACAGTGGGGTGTCAGGAGAGGCTGTCCTGAGGGTAGGATGTGCTGTAGGACGTCCTGCTGTGCAGTGTGTGTGTCTCCCTCAAGACACTAAGTGAAGGCCTCATTGCTTTTCCAGGCTTTTGGGGTTAGACTTGTTATTTTTAGGCCATGTCACTGTGCTGAGGTTGTCCTCCAGGTGGCCTAGTGTAGTTGGGCACGTGGTTATTCTGTACTTTCACCAGGGAGTGTCCTGTACCACAGGAGGGAAAGGATGGGGTTAAGAGTAAGTCAAAGATAAGTCAAAATGCCTTTATGAGAAGTGCTAAAATTAAAAAAAAAAAAAAAAAAAAAAAAAAAAAAGCCAAGTGTAGTTTGGGCTGTGGAGGAACTGGAATGCTCCTTCACTGACAGTGGGATGTAAATTGGTATAACCACTTTGGAAAACCATTTGGCAGTAGCTACTAAAGCAGAACATATGTATGTGCTGTGGTCTAGCAGTTGCATTTCTTGGTGGATGCCCAACAGAGGTGCATACGTACGTGCGCCAAAAGACATATACTATTCATGACAGCCTCAAACAGACCATGAAACTGCCATTAAAATTCATAAATAAATTGTAGTATGTTTAAGAATGGAATTCTGTGTAGTAATGACCAGGATCCATTTATAACTACATGTGGCAATAGAAGTGATTCTCAAACAGAACGTTGAGTGAAATTAGTCGCATTCAAGAGAGTTTATCCTCTATGACTCTATCTTACAAAGTACAAATACAGGCAACACGTTGTCAGTGCGGCTGCAAGTAGGGATGGTGGTTATCATTGTGGAAGTGTTGGCAACAGGAAGAAAGTACACAATGTTGATCAACGCTGTTTCTTTATCTGGGTTCCATTTACACGAGTCTGTTCAGTTTGTGAAAATACAGCAAGCAGTATAGTTATTACGTGTGTACTTTTCCAAATGTTTCTCACACTTCAATAAAAGGTAAAACCACAGAAAATAGGTGTAAATTTTGCTGCACTTTATATACTGGCCGGCTTTTCTTTTTTATAAGACTGTAGTTCTCAGAAAAATATTGAGTAGAAGAGTTGAATACTGAATCATTTTTGTGTCCATCAGACCCTGATACAAAGAACTGAAAAATACTGTTAGTGAAGGGACTTGGGAAGCAGAATTATCTGTTCTTTTTTTCTTTTCTTTAATTTTTTTTCATTGAAGCATAGTCAGTTTACAATGTTGTGTCAATGTCTGGTGTACAGCAGAATACTTCAGTCATACAGGAACACACATATATTCATTTTCATATTCTTTTTCACAATAGGTTACTACAAGATATTGAATATACTTCCCTATGTTATACAGTATAAACTTGTTGTTTATCTATTTTGTATATATTAGTATCTGCAAATCTAGAATTTCCATATCTGTTCTTAAAGATGATCAACATCAGAGGTTGGCTGGCATTTTTGTTTCTCCCACAGCAACGCAAAGATAAAGGCAAAGATTAAATGAGATCATATTTGTAAATGACAAGCACAGTGCCTTGCACACAGTAGCACTCAGAAGGGGGAGCTATCTTTATTTCCAAAGGCTGTAACTGTGTGGTCCAAGCAGAGAGGTACACATTTATCAAGACCACAAGTCTTGTATAGCCTGATTGATGTTTCCCACCTGTACCTGAGGGCCTGGACCCAGTGCTAGTTCCAGTGCGTCTTGGGGCCCAGGTGTGATCTATTGAAATAAGCTTGCTTTTAAGGAATCTAAATGAGCAGCTAATGCTGGTCCATATTTACTGAGTGTTTTGTGCCAGGCCTTGTTCAAAGCAGAGCTGATTGGAAGGAGGGAGAAACTGGTACAAATTACTAGGAGCTCGTGGTCTGGAAAGTCTGGGTGTGTCAATGTTGTTTATCAATGCAAATCTTAGAGAAAAGTTTTTTAGTTGGATGACCCTGTTGATGGGGGTCTTTGTTTTTGTTGTTGTTGTTGTTCGTTTGTTTTGGTTCCCAACCTTAGGTATTTCACAGAAGAGAAGTCACAGAGAAGTTAAATAATTTGCTCAATGTCACACAGCTAATAAGAGGCCCAGCCATGATCCGAAGCAAGAGAGTCTGACTCCAGAGTCTAAGATGTTGGCAGCCAGGCCATACTGGTGGGTAATGCTTACTTGTGCATGTTAAGTCACCAAGTCCAAACAGTGGAATGGGCCAGCCACAGTCAGGCCGATTCCACTGCCAGGCAGAAGGGTCCAGATGTTAGAGGTTAATTCAGACAGCAAATGATGTCTAGCTCAAGAAGTCTTGGAAATCTCTGGTAAATGTTTTGCTGGTTTTGTAAAAAAATTAATAAACTGAAACCTCACTTAGAGTCAGGAGACCAGCAGGGGGAGCTCTCGTCCCCTGTGATGATTGCTGAGCCCATTAGGAAGGAGAAACACTCCTCTTTCCTGGCGACGACTCAGCCAATGAGAAGCCATGGACTCTTGTCACCCGCAGCTCTTCCACCTTCCTTTCCCCCCGGTAAAAGGGTTCTCCTCCCCTTACTGTGCGGGGGACTTGCACGTGGCTCGCCATGGTTTCAAACCCTGAATTGCACTTCTCTGCTGATCTCAAATAAACCCATCTTTGCTGGAGAAATATCTGGCAGCCTATTTGTTTCAGGTCAGCAGTTTCAAACATAATTGAAGTTTATTTAAAAGTCTAAAATAGTTTCTTACAAACAAGAAAAGGCTCCATCCTAATCAGTTGGATACATATTAAGATCAAGTAGTCATTTAAGCTGTTCTATCTTATTTGAGCAGTTTTTAATCAATATTCTGAGTGACTATACTTCAGTTACCATAAAATTTCTTTTTGCATTTTTTTTAGTAATTGAAAATAGTCTTCTCCCTGTCAGCCAACATTGAAAACACATTTCTTTCATATTAGTGGACTTTTATTTGCCTTTTAAGTACCATGTGGAAATAATCAAGTCCCATTATGACCCCAATACCAATTTCAAAGCAGCCTACGCACTTAGTATCAGCAGCCATGCACTTTTTAACTTCCAGCTTAGCTTTTAAAACCCCTTTGTTTTCATTTTGAGTCTAGTTCATTGCTGTAAGTTAATTACTTCAGCAGGAGCTGGACCATGCAGGGATTTGCCCCCCCCCCCCCCCCGGGACCAGCACTCACTCCACCAGGTGGCCGGCTGTGGACGGCCTGGAGCATGCTGGGAGCAGGGCTTGCTGTTCCCTGGCAGACACTGTCTTTCTCTCTTTGCTTCTGGGCCTCCCATCGCCATTTTCAGATCACGCAGGCTCGGGTTGGGGAGTTATTTCAGTTACTTGGAGACCGACTGCAGATTCTCCACTAGCCTCATTCCCTAGTGGATACTTAGCTGAGAGAAGCCAGTTCCTTGACCGTGAGTGTTGAGGGTGGGGCTCAAGGCAACCAGCAGATTACTTTCTTCCCCCAGTCCTGATCCTGTGTCCAGATCGAGGGACCCTGACTGCTGACAAGGAGACTCTGATGAAGGGGAACCAGAAGCCTGCCCAGGGCAGCCCAGTGAGTCCCTGAGGGCCTAAGTAGTGACCCCAAGGAGGTCTGGACTCACCCTGCTCAGCAACACCGAAGACCCTTAGTTGAGTGTTACTCGAAGAATGGATGGTGGCAATTCCAGGGGGACGCCGCAGCCCAGACAGACCCAAGCAGACCCAGACTACCTTCTGAGAAAGGCCCAATCTCTTCTTACCTAGTTTTTGGAGCAGCTGACTTGTGGGCTTGCCTCCCTAAGCACTGGCCTCTAGCCTGCCTTGCTGACTCAGGTGCTATCCCTCCTCAGTTTTGGTTTGAAGAACCCTGTCATCATTTACAAAGCTCTGTACCTGCCTTGTCAGCACAAGCCTCTTTCCATTGTGCATGGTTCTCAGCCTGGAGGCCGGCTCCTTGTCTGCTGACATCTGGTCTCTGGGACTTTACCCTTCTGGACACTTGCCCTGACGCTGTCTACCCCAGCCAGCTGGCCTTCCGTGGACTCTGCATCATTCTGCCTAGACTCTGGGCACATTTAACTTTGTCCTGCTCACATCGTGGTATTTTAGAAACTAGGTCTTTTTTTGAAATCCAAAGATTCCATAAAAGAACAAGAGAGAAAGAAATTTTCCAATGACTTAGGACCGATGAAAAAAAAATTATTTTAAAGAATAACATTTCCTGCTTAAAGAAAAAGTAGCTTCTTTTTTTTTTCCCTCCATCATAAAAGCAATTCCTGATCTCTGAAAATGATACCAGTTGAGCACTGCACGTGGTCATTCATTCATTCATTTGGCATTGGAAGGAGAGCAGTAAACAAATCAGACAATGTCTCTGCTCTTGCGGGTCTTGTATTCTAATGAGGTAAATAGGCACCAAAGATGGTTGTAGGCAGTAGTTACGTAAGTTGATGAAATCATTCATGACTCAGGAATAAAGACGTATGGGGTCTACTAAGGAAAGGCCAAGAAGGCAACATCTAAACAGACCTGAGTGGTAAGAAGGAGCGAGCCATGCAAAGACCCAGAGGCAGAGCATTCCGGGCAGGGGAGAGCAGGCAGGAGGATCCTGGTTAAGGAACAGGCTCGATGTCTGTAAAGAACAGGAGGAAGGCCAGTGTCTGTCCTAGTGTTCAGCTGTGAGCCAGGGATGAAGATGAGCCGACGAGAGGGGAAAGGCAGCAAGAGGGAGGTCGGGGCGCTTGTGGACGATGGCAAGTAGCTGGGTTCTTGCTCAGCGTCCTGTGGGACGTCTCTGGGGAGGGACATGATGCAGTTCGTGCTGCGCAGGGTCCCGTGGTCTGGCGTAGAGATGGTTCTGTGCGGCGAGAGTCCAGCAGTGGGAAGGCTGTGTCTGTACTTCAGGCAGGAGGTGGCGGTGGCTTTGATCTTGGCAGTGGAGGTGGAGGAAAGAGGTGGACGCAGGATGCATTTTGGAGGGCGAGCCGAGAGGATTGTGTGGATTGGATGTGAGAGGCGAGGGAAAGTTATGGAGAGAGTAAAACCAAGGATGAGCGACTAGGTGACTAACAATATTTACTGAGATGGGAAAAACCTCATTTGTTCCTCAAAACAGCCCTTTGAGGTGGGTTCTATTATCCCATCTAATCCTGTATTCATCCCATCCTAGGTCTTAATGTACCTATATATCTAACCCCTGTGCATCCTGTATCATTCCCATATCTATCGTAACACAGAGAGGAAAATTAAACCTTAGAGCTGTAAGGTAACCTGGCCAGGACCTGCAGTTAGAAAGTAGTGAGCCGGGCTTTGAGTCTGTTCTGCCTGAATCCAGGGGTCCGTATCCATCACCACACTGAGATTCCCTTTCCCTGCCAACCAACAACTACCATTGTCAATGTTTTTATTTATTTCCTTTCAGCCTCAAGATATATTCTTGTATTTTGAAACAGACCTGTGACATCTAATCTTATAAACTATCTTTCCCATCAACCATTATGAGTTTTATTATTAAACACTGTTCATAACATCTTCCTTGCAAACCATCATCTTTCAGACATTTCTTTTCAAGAGAATAAGCCTGTGAGCACCAGTGTTTGGGGAGGAAAGTTTCCTCCAGGGCCGGGGTGGAGGGGAGAGCAAATAAATATTTTGTTTCTCTGATTAAACATTTGCCTCCCTAAGATCTTCATTCAAATATATATACCTATATTTGAAAAATCTGTGCATTGCATAAAGCATATGTTTGCACATTATTTATTAGAAAACTATCTTAAGAATTATTTGCTTTTATTCTTCAAAATCACCTTCAAACTTCAAAACAAATCTTGAAGTCCAAGCTCAGCCATGGGGGAGTTTACCTGTATCTCAGGATCTAGTTTGGAATTACAACACGCAACTTGCCTCTTTGTTTTATTCTGGATCCCATGGTTTCAAGTAATGGCTACCCAATCATGCTGGTTCATGTAATAACAAATAAGAGTTGTCTTAGGCCAAGTCAGCTGGAAAGCAGAGATTGGAACAGGCAGGGATTTTTAAGTCTGAAGTTTATTTGGGAGGCACCAACCAAGGGCACCAGAGTGGGGAGGAAGGGGAATTTTGCAGAAAATAATGAACGGAGGGGATGCGATAAATTGCACCTGCTTCGTGGGAGCTGTGACAGACGCGGCAGTTCTTCCGGGAGCCCCTCCAGAGAGGTCTGATGGAGCTGCTGCGCCTTCGCGGGTCCCGGATGCAGGGAGGAGGGGTTTGTGTGCCTGGATCCCGTTCATCCTTTCCCACCGAGTTTGCTCCCTGGGGCTGTGACGCCCTCTCAGCTGCAGGTTGCATCAGGAGGCACCTTCAGTGCAGCTGCCTGGGGTGGCGGGTAGGGGGTGGGTCGTGGGCACTGTCCTCCCAGCAGTGCAGGCTGTCTGGAGGGTGGGATACAGGGGGATTCTGGAGACATGCGTCAGATCTGTGACTGGTACGTCTGACTGGCATCGCATGGAGCACTGTTCTGGGATTTGCTTATTGAAACCTCATCAAAACCCTCTGCAGTAGCTATTTGGCACCTTAATTTAGAGTTAGGAAAATTCACATAAAAGTGGTGGAACTGAGATTTCCGTGAAGGAATCAGACTCTAGAGCTCACACCTTGACCACTTTTGAAAGCTCTGGAAGAGCCCAGAGGGGATTATTTAAAGTGATAACATTCCAGAGAGAGACACAAGGGAAAATAGGGTTACAAACTGGACCACCATTGAGAGCCAGGCCAGCTCACAGGTTTCAGAGCCATGTGCCTTCATGGCTTGCCTGCTTCCTTCTGTGATTCTTATCCTTCCATTTACTCTGCGTCACCTCCTCTGCTCCTCATCTCTGACTACTGCGTGAGAATAGCCGTCCCTCACTTCTTGCACCTTCTCCGATCCCAGTTCTAGCTCATGGAGGCCCCCCAGACTCTGCCCTGTTGGTGTGCTGTGTCTGTGTCCTGGCTTTCCATTTCTGCTTTTCTCAGGGAAGCATTGGCCTCACGTAGTTGTTAGAGCGCATTGGTTGTAGACAACAGAAGATAAGTCTGCTAAGTGCTGTTAAAAGTGAATTCGTTAGAAACTATGGGTACATTGCAAGAACCCAGTTTGACACTTATGGGACCTACATATCTCCCAAAGGGTCTCAGAATCAGGCTCTAAAGGACACTCCATGTCTGTGTTAGCTCTGGAATGTTCTTGACTTTTCTGCCTTTGCATAACATGACCTGAAATTCAAAGCTCTTGAAAAGAGGGTCTGACTGGCCAAGGGTAAGGGATTTAGCAGCCCTTATCTGTGCCAGACAATTTTACCAGGAAATGAGTTGAAGGAGCTTCAAGTGGGGCCTAGACTCACTTTCCCAGCCGGATGGCACTCAGTAAGGGAGATGATTGCCTCAGAGGCTATTAGGATGCTAAAAGGAAGCAGGAATGAATGCTGTTGGGTAGACGAAATATGACAAACGTTTCCCATGCCCAGTTCATCTTTAGTCTTACCATCCCACCTCACTCATCATTTGTTAGCTAGTCCATAAATGGGCTATTTTATCAAGTTGTGGCCAGCCTTCAAGCATTTCAAAGTGAAATATAAATGACTTTCCAATTATCGGCTATTTTGAATTATTTACGCCATCACTTTCTTCCTTTTGCACGTCCTAGATCTGATCACGGACAGCGACTCTGTCATAACCATTCATCAGACAAAACTTTGGCATCGTATTTCTTCATTTACAAATACTTCTTTGGCATTGGTCTTTTATTTACTGCCATGGCAGGTGCTATGGCAGATAGAGAGGCACAGGATAAGATGTGATTATTGCTTTCCAGGTGCTTTGAGTTGAATATAAGAAACATAATACAAAATAAGTATATGCTATCATATATAATGTAATACAATATAAAGCAGCGCATAGCCAAAGATGAACGTATGTCTGTGAGTATGGGGGTAGTGCGGTGGAGGATGTAACTTGTATTAACGTAAGAGGAGCTCGGTGTGATGTGTAATTTAAATCTTAAAAGAAATATATTGGATCTGGGAAAGAGAGAAATTTGTGGCATGGCAAATAGACAATCTCTGTCCAGGCTGTGTTAATCTACATTATGATTTTTGCTGTTAATGTGTTCCAGAAGCTAGAGCAGACGTTGATTTAGAGTCTGTCTCTTCTTCTGCATGCTGCGTAAAGGTGTTGTCCCAGGTCACTGCCGTTGGCAATGGTCTTGCCTTGCACCTTGCAGGGAGGGCTGCAGCTCTGCTGTTTTTAAATGGACAGGCCCAGCCCGCTGTCTCCTGCTATCTTTCTGCTGCTAATGTCACGAAACGCCCCCAGCAGGATGAATAACTTTATTACTAAGCTGTAAAGCAGAGCAAGTTATTAATATTGTATCAATCGTAGTCTATTCATTTTTTCCCCCCTCTAATGTGGAGAGAGCTCACCATGTACTGGAAAATATATCCTTAAAACTGCTGAGTAGCATGTATTGGATGAACTGAATTAGAAGGCCCCATTGCTGCTGGAAATTTTGATTGGAAGCTTGTTTTAATAAGTTCAGGTTTACTTCTGGGACGCTCGTTTTCTTCAGGAGTTTGATTGATTAAGGCTGTCTAATTCTCAGTGGTAACTACAAGAAATTAGGTTTTGCTGTGAAGTATAAACAGGCCTGCGACTGATAGTATGACACTCCGAGCATTATCAGGAGGCCTGTGGACTGCTCTGTTGTGGGAGGTGATTGACACTGAAAGCGTCTGAAAATGGAGGTTTGCAGGAGCAGCCCAACTCAGCGAGGCTGCTTCCGTCAAAGTTTTCGAACAAGACGTGAGTCGGCCTGTTCTAGTATCATGTTACAGAGCCCACATTTAGGCAAGATATTCACCTCCTCTACAATAGCAGAAGCGAAGATGGAAAGAAGAAACAAAATTCCCTCCGGATCGGCGTGATTATTCTTTGAGGAGCGGGGTCTGCAGACATCACAGGTGGAGCCCCGCTGGATGTGGGTTCATTTCCCTTGGGCCATTAATAAACTACGAGTCAAGTATTCTTTTGTGGTGTTTAAAATTGAGAGTCTGGCTGATCCTTTTTTATAAGTTGATTAAAAAGCAAAACTCTCTAAAAGGACTCAGGACGCTAGGTTCTAGTCCTGGGTTTTCTGCCAGCTCACATGATTGTCAGCTTTTGTGTCCCTGGTGACAAGAAACACCTGACTCATAATATTGACATGCATAGTCCTCCCCTGGGGGTTCCAGGGAGCATCCAGTTCCTGGCTCACCAGCAGGGAACAGGCTGGTTCCCTCCCACTAGCCAAATACCACTACTGTATTGCTAGTAACAAACTAGGGTGACACTCTGCCATCCGCCGGTGCTCTACCAAGAATCTTTGCCCCTGGCTGGGGCCTGCCACCCAGGCAGTAGGGCTGACCAAGAATGAATCACAAATTTCTCTGTGTTCTATTTTCCTTACTCATAGGCCCCTTCCAGTTTTAAAATTCTGCAAGCATTGTGGAAGCCATAACCCAGCTAAATGAGACCTCTGTATGTTTATATCAGGCTAACATAAAATTGCCTGCTTATTAAGCCTCAGCGTTCTTCCAACACCGAATTCTGAACCTGACGGTGGCACAGGAATGTGATTTTGACCGTGTAGTTATTCTCACTGTTATTCAATTCCAGGGTTATGGCTACTCCCTTGAAAATAGTCTCATTTTCTTACTGTCCATGATGGATCTATCAGCCATTGATGCATAGCGAATACAACTCTATTATGATATAAACATGAGTGCGGTAGAAATATAAAATCTATAGTTGCAGTTCATTCCAGCCATCAGAGCACTAGCCCAGAAGTTCCATGAGAACCTAACTTTTGGTCTGGTTTGTTCAGGTCCTCAGCCTGGCACAGAGAGGATGTCTAGTAATATTTGCTGAGTCAGCTAACAACTTCAGTGACCATACATAAAGCAGTGGTATCTTTTATTTTTTTGTATTATCAGACTCTTCGTTTACAAGTGAAAGAAACTGGACTTGAATGAGCTTAAGCAAAAAGGAAAGATGCTGTTGTGTGACCAGTTCTGGAAGGGAGGGAGGAGGGTGGGTGCCTGGCCTTAGGAGAGATACTCAGGGACCCAAACCAGCAGGCCTTCTGTCTCCATCTCTCATCCCTGATTTGTTCCACATCCTCCACAAGGTGACTCAGGGCTACAGGCATCGCCTGGGTTCACATTTCAGGTTTACTGACAGAGAGGGACCACCTCCTCAGTTTTAGTCTGGCTCAGTTTTCTTACCCACTCTTAGTGGCAAAAGTTAGAAGCAGGGCAAGGTTCAGCAGAAGACCTTGTATCAAGAACTTGTTAGTTCACATTTAAAAGCAGGTTAAGGAAGGGTAAACTTCGAAGGATATTTCTTAAAACATTTTATTTTAGCTTGAATTAATTTGCCAATCTTTTGATGTGAAGCCAAGACTTTTCTTTTTCAGTCTGGAACTATTGTTTGGATTTCTATTCTGTTCTTGAAAAAAACAGATCTTCATGCATTTATACTTTTCGACAGTGATTTCTTTGTGATGGAGCAAAGTAAACTTAAAGATACTTGCAGTCAGTCTGAGTACAGAATCCTTCTAGGTGGTTAGGAGCTCCCCCTCAGCTGTGTGTAGTGGTATTTCTCGTTATTTATTTGACAGCTCTGTGTGTGTGTGTGTAAGACTCGCCTTTATCTACTTTCCCCAAAACTTTTCAGGGTACATGTCACAAAAATAAAATTTTCATTTCTGCTGCACTCACTTGATGTTTGCTTAGTATTTCATGAAATTACCCACTTTCAATAACTGTAAAACTGGTAGAAGGGTGTGGGAATAAATGAAACCGACTGTTGATTATTATACAACTCAAAAGGGGCAACTGAAGTACGTGGACGTCCTGAGTGAGGCCAACCAGTCACAGTGCTCGGTGGGCCCTGGGTACCAGCTGGTCTGGGGAGGAGAATGAAGAGCATCAGTTGAGTTTGACAAAGGCAACATCCTTGCCTTGAAGTCCTCACAGTGAATGGAGGGACAGACGTGCACAGATAAAGATTTGTAATGCAGACTGTGATGGCATCATATTAAAGATCTGTTTCCCCTGGCAAAGAGGAGGGGGTCACTAATTCTGCCCGAGGATGGGAGGTCAGTTGGAGCTGCTGCTTTACGAACAGCCAAGAGGGAAAGGAAATGGCAAGAACCAAAGCAGGGATGTGTGAAAGGGCAGCACAGAGCTTGTGACCACATCCAACTATCGAAGGTCCAGAATTATTAAATACTGAAGAAATGCCAAAACAAATGCATGAAAATTGGACTTTTTAAAACTTGACTGTAATGTGTGGGTTTATTTCTGGGCTCTCTGTTCTGTTCCATTGACCCATATGTCTTTTTTTTTTTTTTGAAGTGTAGTCAGTTTACAATGTGTTAATTTCTGGTGTACAGCATAGTGATTCAGCTGTACATATATATATATATTCCTTTTCATATTCTTTTTCACTATAGGCTATTACACGGTATTGAATATAGTTCCCTGTGCTACACAGTAGGATCTTGTTTATCGATTTTATATATAATAGTATCGCTAAATCCTGAACTTCCCCAAAATTGGGATAGTTTTTGAATGTTTACATTTAGCAAATTAAAACCATTCACATACATAAAAAGTGCTGCTCACAAGAGAGGGTAGGATTTATTTTAAAAAGCCACCCGGGCATAATGGGCCAGCAATGGGGTTTGTTTAAAATTGCTGGACACAGAGCTGAATGGTAAATGTTTGGTGTACTGATGTGACTCTATGTGTAGTATCATTTGAGATGAGCCCAAGTTTGATGTGGTCATAAATGTCCCACCATGGTGAGATGGCTTTCCTGCAGGCATGCCTCCTTACTCATGTACACGTGGGGCGTGGTATGTTAAGGTGACTGCATACTGAAAATGGTTGAGATGGATGACAAGTGTTGGGTATGTTTTATTTTTATTTTTTATTTATTGGGTTTTTTTTTTGAAGGAGGAGGTAATTAGGTTTGTTTATCTATCTATCTATCTATCTATCTATCTATCTATCTATCTATCTACCTATCTATCTATCTATGTAATAATGGAGGGACTGGGGATTGAACCCAGGACCTCATGCATGCTGAGCATGCACTCTACCACTGAGCTATGCCCTCCCTCTGGGTGTGTTTTAAAGAATCATGTTAACTAAGCAGTAGTTGGAGATAAGAGGCAAATCATTTGAAGACCTTGTAGCCATTCTCAAAAATTTGGACTAAAAGTAGTGGAGGACCCATCTGTTTCCCTCTCTGAAAACTACTATTAGCAGTCACAAGACAATTCTTGTATTTTCTCTTTCTATTAACATATTTTTAAAATAAGACACAGATCCTCCCCTAAAGATATCAAGCGGGTGCAGAATTAAATACTGAGTTATTGTGGACCCCTTGGACTGGATAACAAGATATTGAACAGTGCCCTTAGTTGAGTAACTTGGCATAAGGAAGGATCTGGCCTTAAAGGTAAAATTTGGGCTTAGGCTGAGTATGAGAAATGTTCAAGGAAGTACTCAACAGTGGAGCTTTGCACAAATTCTGATCTAGATAAAGCATCCCAGAATCTCACAGTTTCTGCCCTGCTTCTGAGAGTGACCACCGCCATCATTCACTCTGATATAAGCTACAAGGGATCTGGCCAGCGATGCCTCTCCCTGTGGTGCCGTATCTTTACCCTAACAGGTACGTGGTGACAGATGTCATAAACACACACGGACAGCACAGACATAAAAAGGTGGTGGTGTCTTGGAGAAAAAATAGTTGGCTGAGCGATGCCAGCTGTCTGAGAATATGATGATTAAGCCTGCTTTCTCATACTCATTACTATCTCCACACCTTTTAAAGAAAAAAGGAGTATACTTTTGGAAACATGATTGGGGGAATAACCTTTAATTGAAGGAAGGATATCTGACGGTGAGTCATGGATGGATTTTTAAGAGGGACGAACGCTGCTCTAATGAGCACCCACAAACTGGAAGAAATCGTGAAGCAGTTGACAGCTTTTCATTCATTAAAACTTTGCTTTTAGCCCTGAGTCGTGGAGTTTGATTCTTTCAGGCTTGACCAGCTCTGACAGCGCGAACGTGTTGACTCTCAGCACGATCGACTGAGTGGATTAAGGAAGATTTAAAAATACACTTGACATTTTCAGGAGTCACGCAAAAAAACTGTCAAGTTTTGACTTTTTCCTTATTTATCTTGACTAATTTTATCTTCCGTATGGAATTACAAGATCTCATAGAAATGATCAAATTTTAGCATGTTACATTGCAGTGATTGATCAATACCATGAGAGAATTTTAAAACCAGGCAAAATGGTAGGTGGGGTAGAAATGATGATGTGTGAGGGTCCAACTTTGGGATCTTTGCATTAGTGAGATCTTTGCATTAATGCAGTTGTCTGAATGGGCCCTGAGTTGATGATGTGTTTGGATTTGTTTATGAGGTACAGTTGTGATCTGAAATCTGTGTGACCTGCCCCCATTTACAACTTGTCCTTTTTGAGCTTAGAGTCTCCAGCTCAGCCCAGTGACAAAAGAGAGAATGTGTCTATTTAGTGTCTTAGACTCATGGTGAATGGGGTGTGAACGGAATTAGAAATAAACGTCTCACCATAGATGTTTCTCCTTTGTTTCTACCTTTTCCAAGTTGTTTCGATCTAGAGCAACTCCACTGCATCATGTGTTGCTCCTGCCAGTCACCAACACTGGTTTTATATATATTAATCTATTTTTAGGTGAAGATGGTAGTTCACCAAGGGCAGTATTTTTTACTACGACCTACAGTAAGAAATTTATTATATACCAATACATATAAATATACATTTATAATATAAATATATTCATATAAACATCTCTACATAGTATATAAGTAATATTTATATAAATACATATACAAATTATATAAACATATATATAAAATGAAAGTCTCACCAAGCAAACTTTATTCTTACCGCTAGTCATGCCCTCTGACTGGGACCGACAGGATGTGCAGGGCCCCCAAATCGGCATGTCTGCCCCATCCCGGCTGCCCAGTCTCCCTCAGTTTCACAAGAGAAATGCTGCGCCAGCCAACAAGGTTCAGCCCTGGGGCTCCTGGGTTACCCCATGGGCATCAGTCTTGGGGGCATCTGGTTGGCCCTTGGTGGGGTGGAGGGCTGGAGGATGGAGCACCCCAAAGGGATGGGGGCGGGGGGGTGAGTCCCTGTCCTACGCAGCACGCCCCTGCTGGGGTGACGGCTGGCTTTGTGAAGAATCCACTCTGCTGTATGGGGGGAGGGACTGAGAGCACTGCCCTGTGATCTATTCTATTCTATTCTATTATTTCACACTTTAAAAAATGTCTTCTGATTCTCTAGATTGACAATTTCCAACCCTGGTGTGCCTTTTCATTTTTCCATTTGGTGTCTGGGGAGAAGAATTTGATCAGCCGAGCTGGAATGAAGTGTCCATTCCTGTGCTCCTCACTATGGACACAGAGAATAGGACCTTGTAGTCCAGATGTGACCATTTTCTATCACAAACTTTCTACACCTAAGGAGCTAATTTGAGAGTCCTGTGAGCCAGGCAGCCACCTCAGGTGGCATCCGTTAGAGATACAAAGAACTTGGGATTTTGGACCCTAAGTTTCTCAAAGGCCCTGGCCCAGGGGATACTGACAAGTAGGAAGTATTATCTGATTTACTGGAGGAGAATCCAATAAGTAACAGGATGAGTGATTTACTCAGAGTTTCCACGGAAGGGACAAGGGTAGGCCCACGCCTTCTTACCCCTACCTGTGTTTCCATGTTGCTTGCTCAATGCAGAAGCCTTGTTGGCATTAAAACTGCTTTGTTTGTGTCATTAAAAAAAAAAAAACCTACATAATCCTATTTAGTACAATGTTCTCCGTAAAGCTGTCTTCACTGCTACACGTCTTATACAGCATTATAATGGCTTGTTTGACCATTTGCTGTGGTGCACATGTAAGCCCAGCAGTCTCTAATTTCCGGTGGTAGGGACAGCATTTCCCTTCCTTCATCTTCAGAGGTTTTTGGGATGTCCTTTCTGATTTCTCAGGAAGCTGGAATGGTGGCTCCACAGTGACAGCAGAACAGCAATTTGTGATCCTTCAAAAAGATGCAGTGCAAATAAAAATTATTACTCGGCGTTAATAGAGTAACATAGAACACCTACTATATTTTACTTTGATCCTCATTGTCCATCACTCTGGCTTTTCCAGAATTATGTTGATGAAAGTATATATTTTTTTTAATGTGCAGAAGACATTGGTCAAACTGGAAGAAAAGATCTTTATGCTTTAAAAAAATTAGAGTCAGTGGGGTTATGCCCCTGGACATTTGGGGAGACATTAACTGCTGTTGGTTGAGGACACTGACAGCCCCGAACTAAAAATTCTGTAATCCTTTCCAGATCTCTGTCAGGGTCCTGGTCTCTTAGTAAATAGATAAAGCCCAAGACGAGAGCCCTCACTCGGTCTGAATCATCACAGTGACCACCTTATACTTGTTGACTGCCCCGTTAGATCTCCACAGTGACGTGTGCTGCTCTATGTTGTGTGTGTTTCAGAACAGATGCGTTAATTCAGAATGTAGGTGACCGCTCCTTTTAGAAAAAGAAGATTCTGGTAGAGAAAGAAATATAAGTAAGGAACTCAGTGGTCAGGAAGGAACTTAGCTGGAGGTAACAACTCTGTTTTGTCAGAAGTTTGTATCTGGTTGTCATCATCATAGAGAAATCTCTGGTTTCTGCTTCAAAAGTCTGAGCAGTTTTTAACTCTATTCTGATGTTTATTCCCATTACCTGGCTCGCCACAGGAAAGGTTTCAAATGACTTAATATTTTCTAACACTTAACTGGGTTTAAGTCTCCCCTTGGGGGCTGAAAAGATAGCAGCCTGTCGCCCTCCCCCAGCCCCCAATAAAAGCTCGTCTGTAGTGTACCAGGAACGAACTTGAGCTGCTTCCTAAAATTATCATTCAGTACTGTCAGGAACGGAGAAATGGACAATCCTGAGCATGGAGTTTTCTACCAAAGTCATACACTTGAAGAACATCTCCAGGCAGTGGGGAGGGTTTTGCTTGGGTCCTTACCCCTTGCACTGTTCATGGCTCTACCTTTCCTCCAGGGGTATTTGCTTTCCCCTCGAAGGACTTGCCCGTTTCCAGGCTGATCTGTGGATCCACCAGTTCTCTCCGCAAAAGCCCTTTTCACGTTTAAATGGAGCTTGGAGGTACAAGGTACCCTGCAGAGGGAAGAATTCAGAGCCTGGCTGAAGTTGGTAGTAGTAGATCACGGATGTATGGGGGTGTCTAGACAAATTGTCCCATCTCACCAAAACATCCCCCTGGACTCAGGAGTAAAGTGATTACTTTCCGAGACTAGTTTCATGTACAGGGCAAGTCAGGAGAGGTTGCTGACACGTATTAGGTGGGTCCCCAGGCGGGACAGGAATGTCTCCCTTAGGAAGCCATTATGTGCAGGGTGAGCTATCAACAGACCATTCCCTGTCTTTGGTCTAATTAAGCTATACGCATTTCTGGGGGTATAAAATAGAGATGCTGACACACCAGCATTTACACTGCTGACACAAACGTTCTGAGTGTAGTTGATGTCGGTGGTGCTGACACACCTTCTCCTTGAGAGCAGCTGCTGCAGGTGCTTTCCCAGCATCTTCCGGTGGATTGACTCTAAGCGCTGTCTGGGCTGAGTCAAAACCTCCACGGCAGAGATTCAGTCCCCGCCATGAAAAATCACCTGTCACTGTTTCAATGACTTATTTCTTTCGTGTAATGACTACTTAAGTTAGAGCATGACTTCTTTTAAGTTTAGCTCAGTGTCTGAGGGAGAGTGCCGTGCTGTCTTTGTAGAAGAGGCTCAGTTTGCAGGGATTCAAAAATGACTGAAGTTCCTTTCGTTTGGGGTGGAAAGTGGAGGCGCGATTATTATTGTACAAAGTAAGTGAGGTCATAACAGATTTCACGTTAACTGACAGTCGGTTGCCACTGTAGACAATTTTGTAGATGAATGTTTCAAAATCCGCAGATTTTCAGCAAGAATTGCACACACCCTCAACATAATACACATATTACTTAAGGGCTTTAGGACCTCCTAAAGTCGCCGATGCAGCCCAGGTCAGGAAATTCCTTCATTAGTTCATTTCATGATCAGAGATGATCTCTGCCCTCTACATTTGGGGGTGTATTATCCCCAAAAAGGCTTTCAGAAGATAGCATCTTCACCCATAGTGTCTTTCTTTAATTTGATAATCAAGGATCATGTGAGTTAGCAGGATCTACTGGCTGTTGAAGGTGTATCAGTTCAAGTCTTCCACAAAGCTCATACCAAGACAGGATTAGAGGTGCGAGAGATTCCCCGGCAGGAACACCCATGGAGGATAGAAGGGGCGGGAGCAGGAGGTGGCAGGGGAACCTTCAGACCTGGGAGAGGATCTGGTACCTGTGAGAGCATAAAGGGAAGGAAGGCTTGGCAGGAAGAGTCTCAGCCAGGCCATTGGGAGTCCAGGAGTGAAGGCTGTGTGTTCCACACTGAGTGGGGTAGCCTCCCTCTCATAACCTGACCTGCCCCACCTTTGCCGGGGAGGAGCTTGGAGGATGCATGGTGGACAGGATGCTGCCGCAGATTCGAAGATGTAGGAGGCCGTCCATCACATGAGTCCCTACGCAAGGTTTCTTAAAAGGGTTTCTAGGCAGTGATCTCCATGGCCACCACCCTGGGATAACAGGGGCTTTGTAGGTGCAAAAGCGCACATCCTTACATTTTGATAACCGCTACTCTTTAGCTAGTATGCCTCTGCCCACCAAAAATGATCTCTGAATCCCAGCGAGCTTTTGATCTCTGAAAAGCCTGTTTTAAAACTAGATCTTAATAAGTTTCCCAAAATCATTTCAGAAAATGCATTTAAAATATAATTGGCTAAACCTAAATGAAAACACCCAGGTCTTCATTCTGAATTCAGTTGCCACTGTAGATAATTTTGCAGATGAATGTGATGAAACCCATAGATCTTCAGGGAGAATAAACCTCCCAAGATGGGCATGGTGCTGGATAAAGGCAGCCACAAGTCTCGCTGATTATCCTCTGAAATCCGTCTGAAATGTATGATCTTCTCGATAGTAAATAGGGGATGAGACAATAAAAAGTACTCAACTGTGAGAAAGGCAGACATTTCAATCCTTCTTTTGCAACATTAAACAATACAGCCTGCAATCTAGAGTGACAGGAGGAGAGAGCCAAGTGCAAAATGATGGCTTTGAGCGTGCAGGACTCAGTTAAACCCTGACCCCATTCCAGGGTGCAGCCCCAGAGCGACTGAGTGTACACCATGCCAGCTGGACTTAATGGAAGCCTCTCTCTTTCCATTTTTTTTCTTTTCTTTCTTTTCTTTTTTCTTCCCTCCCTCCTTCCCTCTACCTCCCTCTTTTTTTTTTTTTCTTTCTCTCTCTCTCTCTCTCCTTCCTTCTTTCTCATGAAAGGAACTCTTTAAGGTCTTCTGGATTCATCTTTTTAGCAAAAACCAAAAAAACAAAAATCAGTTGCTGCATTTTAGAATTAAATGATACACTTTAAAAGAGAGTATAAATTAATCATCAAGCCACTTTTTCGCCCCAAATCCAAGGCTACCCATAGATTCTATTTGTAACTTCTTCAATTAAAAAAGCAAAAATTAACTCAATAGCTGTAGGCAGTTGAAACTTTAATGAAACTTGATTAAGCCAACATTCAATTAAAGGACAATGTAGGTCACAGTTAGAAATAATTTACAGAATGAATGGGAAACACCTCTCATCCTGCTGTGACTAATATTTTTAAGAGCCGTCGCACTCCCTGTCCTCCGTTCCTCCCTCCACTGGCTTCATCTACGTCTCGTCCTGGAAAGCAGCTGTCTCTGGGGTTACAATGACATCTATGTGCAAATTTCCTAGAAGACATTCTATATCTATAATTTAATACAATTAAATATATATTAAACATAAAATAAATGAGTATGTAAGTATATATCCATTATATGTATAAAATAAAATACGGATTTTTATTAAATTTTCACTATAGCTGTGTGCGAAGTCTCCCTGTCCAGAAATCCAGCTCGCCCACTTCCGGCCGCTGTGGAATGGAGAGGGCGTCCCACGGCGGTCCAGCCGCAAGCGACCCTGTGAGCAGCCCATCGCTTCTGCCATTCCTTCTGGCCTGAAGGATGGGAGAAGACAGAAAGAGCACCTGTCCCTGGACGTGGATGTGGATGGCAGGCAGAGCCCTCTAGTCCTCCCTGTTCAGGACACAGAAGCCACACCTCCTTGGGGGACCCAGGCACCCGGGGCGGTTCAGACTTCTGAAGTTCTCCCCATCAGCTGAAGAACGCAGCACAGGCTGCCAGTATCCCCTGTCACCTGAGTAGAAAATAAATGGAACTGCAGGATATCCTTTGTCTGGTTTCAGAATGTCCCTTGGTGTTTGAACGCTTCTGTTTTCAATGACACAGAATCAAAGTAGCCTATCTTAGAGAAGCGAACATCCCTAATTTATTTTTTTGGGGGGGGAGGTAATTTGTTTTTCTTAAAAAAAAAATTTTTTTAATGGAGATGCTGGGGATTGAACCCAGGACCTCGTGCATGTTAAGCACGTGCTCTGCCACTGAGCTATACCCTTCTCCCCATAATCCCTAATTTTTTGAAAGATTTTAAAACAGGCTTTCACGATGCCTCTCAGATGATTGTGCGGACAGACTCACTGATGACCTTCCTGCTTCCGGGCTTTCTTCTGTTTGTTTTGCATTCTCTTATTTTGCTGTGAAAAAGTGTCTTGTCCACTGCCGTGTTGAAACATTCTAGTACAATTCTTGTGGGATAAAGTAAAAAATTGCTTGGCAAGGCATACCCCTCCCCTCCAGCCTCATCGCCCACCTTCACGCAACAACATATCAAATTTCTAGGACTAAACCCCCAAATACATGGGAGCTGTATGATTTGTGTCTCTTTCAGAGATTCTTGACATAGTTAAGAATTGTTATGCCTGACAAGCCACTAGGAAACCTGTGGACTGATTTTTGATGTTCCTTGAACCTCCTGATATGACTTACTCATTTTGAGTGAGACATACCTTAGAGTGTTTTTTGTTTTTGTTTGTTTTCTTTTTTTTTGCAGGGGAGAAGCCCCAAGTTGTCTGTGAATATTTTCAAGTGAGTCTGAACCCCAAAAGGCTCAGAACCGTGGTAAATCTATTGAGAGCTTGAGTACAAGTGAACCAAATTTGATAGAACAGTATACAAAATAAGAGTGGATGACAGTGTTTTAGTCAGATCACCAAGAGAGAACCTCATTGTAAAATGTAAAAACTGAGCGCCTGGGAATGATAATGACTTGCCTGGGGTCACTCACACACTGAACAACACAACTTAGATTTAATTGTGCATTGTCTTCCCTTTTGTTTGCTATTTCACTGATTTTATTTTTTTCAGCTAGAATAGAGTAGAAGCTACTAGAAAGCAGGGATCTTGCCTTGAAATGACGACAACGACGATGATGATGATGATGATGCTAAAGATAATTTTGAAGGAAATTGTGATTAAGTCCCATAACTAAAGTTAACTGTTAGTGCGTAGAGAACCAAGATACAAGAAAGATAGTTCCACAGTGCTCCTTCTTACGTATTGAGAGCAATCTACTTCTTAAAAATCCTGAATAATGAGAATTTACTGATTTCAATCAAGTACATTTAACAGATTAGGCAATTTCCAAATAAATGTGAGGTTTTCTAAATGAAATACTCTTGAAATGATGGACTCACGAATTTGCATTTATTACTTACTCAAAGCAGAGGAGTTGCTTTACCATCTTTGTTTAACCTTTACCAGACAGTTGAAATCTTCCCACTGTCTGTTTTACCGATTTAGAAGAGGTTTTAGGAACGGCTTTATTTTGTTAGTGAACTAAAGCGCCCTCTACTGTTTATTTTATGTCCTCACAGTCTAGTATCTGGTAAGATGCTTGATTTAGTAGAAAAGTGGTCCTTAAGGAAATAACAGCAGTAAATTAATTTCTGATAAACGCAAATTAAAACGATGGGTTATATTATTAAAAGGAAATTGTCCTTGACTAAGAATTTTTGAAGCGTTTATACATTTTATAATTTGATTAGTAAATACAGCTCCAGTTATTTGCCATAATATTTTTGTCGCTTATATTTGACCTTAAAAATGAAAATCCCACTTTATAAAGAGCACTTCCAACTTTTGATATTGGTTTAAATTCACTTTATACAGCTTTAGCTAGGTTGACCAATATCTTTTTAAAACGATGGATCAAGTAGATATACTCCCAATTTAAATATACAGAAGCATTAAATCATTAAGGGCTAATCATGACTACATTAATGTAATTAATAAAGTTCACTGCCGAGAAAAACTTCCATCTTGTTAAGATGTCATGCGATTAACATTCTGAATCACTCAAAAATAGAGTTATCCCAGAAGTTTACATGTTTTGATTGTTGTAAACAAATTTTGACTAATGATTATGCATGACTCTTCACCAAAAATTTCAAGTCAGATTTATTTCAGCCACTATTACTAATAGCATCGTTAAAAAATACATAAATGTCATCTCTAAGTCTTAATATTTCAGTTTTCTAAGACGCTTAAGCGGCTTTAGGATCTGTAGAGAACATTCTTATACAAGCTCATAAATCTAATCATTTAAGAACGTTTCTCTCTTTCTCACTCTCTTTTTCATAGGACTGTTGCATCACTGCCAAGCTTTTGAAAATTTTCTAGCTGTTGGTAGCTATTCAGTTCTTGCACAAAGACACAAATCCTGGCCGCTGGCCTTTTGGCGTCTGCTAATATTTTCACAGACCTCGATTGAACTTTCAGTCTGTTCGTGGGACTTCAGAGGCTGACAAAAGAAACAGCTTCTGTTTGTCTTTTTTCACCCTTCACTTTTAATCCTTTCCATAAGCCACTTGAAAGGACCATACAAGGCAGTTCAGGGATAAAGGGAGAAAGAAGAAAACCTGTGTTTCCTTAACAGTGTTTGAGTGAGTCTCCATTTTCTTCTCACCCAGAGAAAAGCAAATTAAGCAAACATTAGAACTTGGGGCAATCTGGTGCACATAACTAAGATTAGCATTGGACGAGCCTCAAACGTATCACACAGCCATTTAAGCCTCTCTTGTGTGCCAGAATGAATCAGCAGAAGCAGCCGCAGAAACACATACAAAAAAGGAAAAGTGCTTTAGCAGTGGCGCAGAACCAGGAGGGCCGGCCAGAGAGCAGTGAGCTCAGCCTTAACACAGCGACAGCATCCACGGTTGCTGTAACAGGCAGGTCCCTCTTGGGCGGGTCAGTTGGGCGTGCTCCCTTTTTCTGAAGCCCTAGGGGGAAGAACCACTTCAGTTGCCTTTGTCACCCTCAGCAACTCTTCTCCAAGGGACAAGGCATGGCCTGTCTGGTTGATGACTGATCTTACCTGCTTCCCAGAGTCAGCACATCCGCATCAGAGCTCAGATCACCTCCCGGGAGGTGGAAGGCTGGTCTTGGTGGCTGCAGTTCAGGCTGTGAGGAGCTCCTGTGTCCCCTTGGATCTCCCGCAGATGGGTGGCCCTGCTGCTGTCATAGCTACGGGCGCCAGTCAAATCCACTGGTAATAAAAATCTTAGGTGGACACCTGAAAAATGATAAAGGGCCAATTCACGGTGATGCACTTTGTCTCTGATATGTTTTCTCCCATGCTCTGGGGACAGCTGTATCGTTAGCTGGGGAGACTGCTGGGGACATTGTCGGTGGACAAGCTTTGCACACTGCAAATCCTCTCAGCCAGTGAGCTGTTTCATTTTCTTTTTCTTTCTTTTTAAATCCATACTGTCCTGAACGCCTTCTGCAAGATACCGTGCTTAATTTGCTGTGGCTGATCTTTCTGGCCTTCATGGTCTGGTGAAACTTTTAGACCTGTAATGTCAGACAAAATGTGTGGGAGTAGAAATGTGGAAGAAGTTGCAAATAAGGGACGCTTACCATGATGCGAGTTAAAATCCAAGTTTTGCAGTACCTTTGAAGAAATGTTTGCTGGAACACAGAATAAAAATAAGTGACAGTTTCGGGTTGGTGGGAGTTCTTTAAGGTCCTGAGGATCATTACTAACTTCATGGTGGTCCAGGAGGATTGGCTGAGAATCATACCAACGGTAGGTGGAAGGAACTGTGACTGGCTTCGTAGGATTTGGAGAGCACAGGAGCACAGGTGCTGGATGCTACAGGCAGCCTGTCTCATTGGGAACCAGCCCTGGAATCAGCCATTTCTCCTAGAAGCCTTAGTTCCTCTGAGTGAGGACCAAGGTCTTGGTGCCAGGTTTGCTGCTCTTGGTCTTTGCTCTTGGGCCCTTCCCATAAAGACAGCTGGAAAATCTACGTGTGTGTGTGTGAGTGTGTGTGTGTGTGTGTGTTCATACGTATACACATATGCATATACCTGCATACCAATATACTCCCATACATATATACATACGCATACATATATGTGCATATATGTGTATGTATATATGTGTATACTTGCAAACCAGCTTACATCATACACATATACATGCATACGTATGTGTATACCTCTGTCTATCCATCTCTCTCTCTAAAGTCTTGAGTTTATACCAATACCTCCTGTTCCAATCCACTCCCGAAGGGTTCTCTTTTGCCTTCTAGCATTCCATATTTGTGTGTTGGTCCTTCTTTCCATAGTGAAAAGTATGGCTTCCAACAGCATCAACACATGTACTCATTTGGTCGATTCTTTAGTATGTCTGAAATAGTTTCAGAATTGCTTTGCTCATGCCATGACAATAAACAGTCTACAAAGGTGAATTTGGGATTTGTTTAAAGTTCTCCCTCCTCCTCTACCCCAAGGGTATATAGTCAAATATTGTCAAATATTTATAAATTACTCAGATTGATGGTTCCTCCCTGCTTCCCTCCCAGCATGGTATTCCATTGTGTGTGTGTGTGTGTATTATACACCATAGTTTATTCACTCAACCTCCTATGCCTAGACATGACAAATAATATTCAGTGAAAGACTTTGTGCATATAGTACATGCATATTTTTATATTGTCGGGGATACATTTTCAGGATAAAAATTCATGGAGGGAATTCTGTGCTGAGATTTAGTTACATATAGCTGATGCGAAATTCTCAAATTCTCCTCCACAGAGGTGGTACCACACTGTTTTTGTAAACGGAAGGAGATTATTTTTCTTCCAGTTTTAGTGAGATATAATTGACTTACAGCACTGGATAAGTTTAAGGTGTACAGCATATGATTTGACTTATATACATCATGAAGTGATTAGCACAATAAGTGATTATCATGGACATCCATCATCTTGTAAAGAAATAGGCAAGTTTTTTTTCCTTGTGATGAGAACTCTTAGGATTTACTCTTTTAATAACTTTCACATATAATGTACAGCAGTGTTAATTATAATTATCATGTTGTACTTTATATCCTTAGTACTCATTTACCTTATAATTGGAAATTTATACCTTTTGACTGCCTTTATCCAGTTTCCCCTCTCCCCATACTCTGCCTCTGGTAATCACAAATTTAATCTCTTTTCTTTGAGTCTGTATGATTGTTTTTGTTTCGAAGTGTAATTGCCCTACAACGCTGTGTTAGCTCCTGGTTCACAGCACAGGGGTTGTACCGTCTTTCATGTCCAACGGCAACGTGGCGGTGCCTGTCTACACTGCCTCATCGTCAGAGAATATTGTAGAGCTTTTGAATTTTGTCAACTTAATGGGTGAAAAATGGAATTTCATTGTAGTTTTAATTTGCATTTCTTTTCTTTGAATGAAGCTGCACATCTTTTCTTATGATTAAGGGCCATTTTTATATTTCTTCTTGAGTTGTTGTCTCTGCCCATTTTTCTACAGGTTGCTTTTTATCAGTGAAACAGAAGTCTCAATAAATGGGGAACTTAACCCTTTATCTGTGATACATGCTATGACTCTGTTCTCCCAGTTTGTCAGTTGTCTTTGACTTTAATCAATTTTTTTTCTTGCCACAAAAAAATTTTTTATTAGTACGTAGTCAAATATAACAATCTTTTTTGAAATTGCATCTGAGATTTTAGTCACAGTTAGAAAGCCTTTCCTTGCATGTGCATTTTAGAGGAATCTGCTCATGTATTCTTCTGCTGTTTGCAGAGATGTACTTTATATATTTGTGTCTCTGATCCATTTGGAGTTTATTCTTGGATGTGACAGAAAGAATGGATCTGCTTTTATATTTTTCCAAACAGCCATCTAGTTGTCCCTACACATACGTGAAACACAGCATCAAGATATCTGCACCTCCAGTGATTCAAGGTACCACTTTGATCATAAACTAGATTTTGTATGTAGTTGGATCAATAGCTCGAGGTTTTATTCTATCCATTGATCTGATGGCTTATTCTTGTTCCTGTTCCATACTGTTTAATGAAAGCACTTTGTAGTGTATCTTTAATTCTGCCTGCCCCTGCCCTCCCCCCCTTACAGGTCTTCATAGTCAGTCACTTCCTAGCTACTCTTCTGTTTTTTCAGTTTTCAGTAAAACTAAAAATTTCATCAACACCAAGGCGGCTTTCACTATATTATCATTAATAAATCATACTAGTCTTGGATTATGGGACCTGCTTTTGTAAATACAGGGCAATAACAGCCATTATTCCTGACTGTGAAAAGTACTTCATCTATTTAATCTCTATAGGATCCTATAAAACTTATGTTTATCATCAAAGTACATTTTCTTTTGTCTCTAGCGTAAAATAACATTTACAAAATTATATTCCTAATAGGATTTCCTAAGAAACAACTATTTCTTCCATTAATTCTGGAAAAAACTTTTGTAATCTCAAGGCCAGCCACACATACTAGTTGATCAATAGGATTTTATACTCCACTGACATAGTCCAGAGCTTTAAAAAATGCATCTCAAAAGATATATCACATCACTTTATTCAATTTTATGTGGCTGTAATAAGCCAATGAACCATCTCATGAGCGCTTAACTTTCAGAGGAGATTGCCCTCAATTTAGAGAACTTTCACTTTAGAAACCTTCGTGACTATTATTGCTGTTGAAACTTTTAAGCATTTTATCATTTTTATGTCATTGGTGAATTATCATTTGATACATTTTTCCATTTTTCTATTAAAGTCTCTATCTTAATTATTTGAGTGCTCACATATTATGACTGTTAGTATTCTCACTGTCACAAAATTTGTAGATATTTCTCCAAATTATTTTTCATAGTTTGGCATATTTTGATTTGTAAGGTCTTAATTATCTTTATATTGGTCCTTTATCTTGTGGATTTTTGAAAATTGCTTTAATTCTTAGAAAACTTTCTCTCATCTTTAGATCATATATTCACCTATTTGGCTTTTAAGAAATACTTAACTCTTTCATTGAGTTACAATTTATTTTACTCTACAAGGTGAAGAACTACTTTTTGTTGTTAACTAATTGTTCTAGTATTATTTACTAGATAATTTAATCTTTATTGTTTTTTAACGATCTTTATCATATACACAATTAAAAAACTTGGGGGCGAAGGTAATTAGGTTTATGTATTTACTTATGTTTTTAGTGGAGGTACTGGGGATTGAACCCAGGACCTTGTACATGCTAAGCATGCGCTCTACCACTGAGCTATACCCTCCTCTGACAACTTTGTAAACAGGCTTTATTTTCTATTTCATCAATATATTTGTCTATTTTTGAATAGTACTATTGTATTTTAATTACTGTAGCTTACAACAATTTTTAGTATCTGGGTAAGGCAAGGCTCAATGTACTTCTTTCAAAATCTTCTTGACTCTTTTCACCTATATTTTAAAAATAGATGAATTCTGTGTAATTTAATAATTTTTTTTTTTGCCCAAAACTAACCATATTTATTCATTTCATCTCACGTTCCCCAGCAGACTCTGTCATCATCTTCATGCTGGTCTGTGTACAGTACTTGCATGTTTCTGTGGGTCAGACCTTTGGTTGGCTTGGTTTGTTCCCTGCTCTGGTTTCTCAAGGTTGAAATCAAGATGACATCAAATCTGCGTTCTTTTTTTGGAGGTTCTGGGGAGGAACTGGCTTCCAAGATCATTCCTTCTGTTGGTAGAATTTAGTTGAATGTGGTTGCAGGACTGAGCTCCTCCTCTCCCTGCTGGCCATAAGCTGGTGGTTGTTCTCAGCTTCTAAGGTCTGTTCACATTACTTGGCTAGCGTTATCAAGGCGGCAACGGTGGGTCAATCATTCTCATGCTCTGAGTTTTTCAGACTCTGCTTCTACCTCACTTCTTCTCTGCTCCTCTCTTCCCCTGCATCTCTCTGACTGTTGTCTTTATTCTGCATATGAAATTTAGGGCCAGTGTATCCAGCTTTATAAAAAAACCCATTGGAATTTTTATTGGAATCAGATTACACTTGTAAATTAAGGAGAATTGACAATTTGATGATGTTGAGATGTGCTAAGAAAGAATAAGAAATGTCTTTCCATTTTTTCAAGCCCATTTTTGTGTCTTACAGAAGTGTTTTATTGTTTTCTTCAAATAGATTCGGGGCATTTCTTATGAAGTCTGTTCCTAAATATTTTATCTTTTTTGTTATCTTGTGAATGATTTGTGCATTTATTATATCTCCTAACTGGTTATTATTTTTGTATATGACTGCTACTGACTTTTACATATTAATTTTATATCCTACTACTTTTATAATTATTTTATTGTTTGAATTCATTTTAGCATTGATTCTCCAGGACGTCCCCTGCATACAGTCATGTCATCTGCAGATAGAGATAGATTTATTACTCTTGTGCCTCTGGTGGTTTTCTCTAGTCTAATTGCATTGATTATTACCATTAAAAACACTAGACACCAATGGAGATAATGGGCTTCCTTACCGTTCTGGTTTGGATTTGCATTTCCCTGAAGACTCGTGATGTTGAGCAGCTTTTCATGGGTCTGTTGGCCATCTGTGTGTCTTCTTTGGAGAAATGTCTATTCAGGTTCTCTACTCACTTTTTGAATTGGGTTATTTTTTCTTTTGCTGTTGAGTTGTACATATTCTTTGTATATTTTGTATATTGACCTTTTATCAGACATGTCATTTGCAAATATCTTTTTCGTTTCCGTAGGTGGCCTTTTTGTTTTGGTGATAGTTTCTTTTGCTGTGAAAAAACCTTTTTAGTTTGATGTGTCCCAGTTGTTTATTTCCTCCTTTCCTGAGGAGACATATCCAAAAAAATTATGCTAAGGCCAACGTCAAGGGTGTGCTGCCTATGTTTTCTTCTAGTTTTATGGATTCATTTAAGCTGTTATTCCATTTTGAGTTTATCTTTATATATCGTGAGAAAGTTGTCTAGTTGCCTGTAGCTGTCCAGTTTTCCCAGCACAATTTACTGAAAAGGCTGTCTTTTCCCCATTGTATATTCTTGCCTCCCTTGTCATAGATTAATTGCCCATATAAGTCTGGGTTCATTTCTGGGCTCTCCATTCCGTTCCGTTGATCTGTGTGTCTTTTTTTTTTTTCTTTTGTGCTGGTAACCATACTGTTTGATTACTGTAGCTTTGTAGTATAGTTTGAAGTCAGGGCTCATGATACCTCCAGCTTTATTCTTCTTTCTCAAGACAGCTTGGGCTACTTGGAGTCTTTTGTGTTTCTATACAAATCTTAGAATTATTTGTTCTAGTTCTGTGAAAAATGCCTTTGGTATTTTGTTAGGGGCTGCATTGAATCTGAAGAGTGCCTTGGGTAGTACAGTCATTTTAACAATATTAATTCTTCCAACCCATGAGCATGGTAAATCTTTTCATTTGTTTGTGTTGCCTTCAGTTTCTTTCAGCAATGTCTTACAGTTCTCTGAGTATAGCTCTTTTACTTCCTTTGTTTAGATTTATTCCTAGCTATTTCATTCTTTTTGATGTGACTGTAAATGGGATTTTCTTAATTTTTCTTTCTGATAGTGTATTGTTAATGTATAGAAACATAACAGACATCTATGTATTTAGTTTGCATCCTACAACTTTACTGAATTCATTTATTAGTTCTAATAGATTTGTGGTGTCATTTTTAACATTTTCTGTATATGGTATTATGTCATTGGCAAATTGTGACAGTTTCACTTATTCTTTTCCAACTTGGATTCTGTTTCTTTCTTTTTCTTGTCTGTTGCTGTGTCTAGATTTCCAATGCAATACTGAATAAAAATGACAAGAGTGGGCATCCCTGTCTTGTTCCTGATCTTAGAAGAAAAGCTTCCAGCTTTTCACCTTTGAGTATGATAATACCTGTGGGCTTTGTCGTATGTGTCCTTTATTTATGATGAAGTATATTCCCTTTATACTCTGTTGTGAGTTTTTATCATAAATGAATGTTGAATTTTGTCAAAAACTTTCTCTGCATCTACTGAGATGAACATATGATTTTTATTCTTCAATTTGTTAATGTGGTGTATCACACTGATTGATTTCCATATATCAGACCATCCTTGCATCCCTGAGATAAATCCCATTTGATGATGTGATATGACCCTTTTAATGTACTGTTGAATTTGGTTTGCTAATATTTTACTGAGAATTTTGGCATCTATGTTCATCATTGATATTTGGTTTTGTTTTATGGTGTCTTTGTCTGGTTTTGATATCAGGGTAATGCTGGCTTCATAAAATGAGTTCAGAAGTGTTCCTTCCTCTTTAGGTTTTTTGGAATAGTTTGAGAAACATAGGTATTAACTCTTCTTTAAATATTTGGTAGAATTCACCTTTGAAGCTGTCTTGTCCTAAATTTTTGTTTGTTGAGAGTTTTAAATTACTGATTCAATTACATTGCTGGTAATTGGCCTTTTCTACTTTCTATTTCTTCCTAATTCAGTCTTGGGAGATTGCAATTTCTAGAAATTTGTCATTTCTTCTGGGTCATCCATTTTATTGTTGTATACTTGTTCACAGTAATCTCTTATGACCTTATGTATTTCTGTGGTATTGGTTGTAACTTCTCTTTCATTTCTGATTTTATTTATATGGGGCCTTTCTTTTTCTTGATGGGTCTAGCTAAAGGGTTATCAATTTTGTTTCTTTTTAAAGAATCAGATGTTAGTTTCATTGATTTTCATTGTTATTTTAGTCTATATTTTACTGATTTCTGCTCTGATCTTTATTATTACTTTCCTTCTACTAAATTTGGATTTTCTTTGATCTTTGTTTTTTATTTCCTTTAGGTATAATGTTATGTTTTATTTTTTGAGATTTTTTTTTTAATTTCCCAAGATAGACTTGTATTGCTATAAACTTCCCTTTAAGAAGTGCTTTTGCTGTATCCTATAGGTTTTCGATTGTGTTTTTATTTTCATTGGTATCCAGTTTTTTTTTTTTCTCTTTCATTTCTTCAGTGACTTATTGGATGTTTAGTAACACATTGTTTAGCCTCAATATGTTTGTGTTTTTTGCAGTTTATTTTCTTATAATGGATTTCTAGTCTCATATCATTGTGTTTGGAAAAGATGCTTGATATGATTTTTATCTTCTGAAATTTATTGAGAATTGTTTTGTGGCCTTGCATGTGATTTATCCTGGAGAATGTTCTTTGTGCACTTGAAAAGAATGAGCATTCTACTGCTTTTGGATATAATGTTCTATATATATCCATTAAGTCTATCTGGACTAATATGTAATTTAAACCAGTGTTTCCTTACTGATTTTCTGTCTGGGTGTTCTGTGATGTAAGTGTGGTGTTAAAGGCCCTTACTATTATTGTGTTACTGTCAGTTTCTCCCTTTATGTCTGTTAATATTTGTTTTATGTATTTAGCTACGCCTATATTACATGCATATATCTTTATAATTGTTATATCTCCCTCTTGGATTGATCTCTTGATCACTATGTAATGTTCTTGTCTCTTTTTACAAACTTTGTTTTAAAGTCTCTTTTGTCTGATGTAAGTATTACTACCCTGGCTTTCCTTTCATTTACACTCACATGGAATACCTTTTCCATTCTCTCACTTCCAGTCTATGTATGTTTTTAGGTCTGAAGTGTGTCTCTTGAAGGCAGGATATATATGGGTTTTATTTTTGCATCTATTCAGCCACTCTGTGTCTTTTAATTTGAGCATTTAGTCCACTTACATTTAAAGTAGTTATTGATAGGTTTGAATTTATTGAAATTTTGCTAATTTCTTTTGGGTTGCATTATAGTTCTTTTATTTTTTTTTTTTTTATAACTTCTTCTTTTGTTCCTCTCTTCTTCATTTCCTTTCCTCTTCTCTTCCCTTGTGGCATAGTGACTATCTTTAGTGTTATGTTTGGGTTCCTTTTTTTCTGCATGTGTATCTATTATAGATGTTTGGTTTATAGTTACCATAAGGTTTATATATAGCAATCCATATATGTGTGTATGAGTATTTTAAGTTGCTGATCATTTAAGTTCAAATGCATTTCAGCAACCCTGCATTTTTACTCCCCCTCAACATATTTACTTTTTTTGACATCATATTTTACATATTTTGTTTTGTATATACCTTGACAACTTATTTCTGACATTAATTTTACTACTTTTGTCTTTTAGCCTTCCTACTAGTTTTATATGTGGTTGATTTACTACCCTTATTGTATATTTGCATTTACCTATGAGATTTTTCCTTTTGTATTTTTCATGTTTCCAGTTGTGGCCTGTTTTTGTTTGTTTGTTTAGAGAAGTCACTTTAAAATTTCTTGTAAAGGTTTGGTGGTGCTGACCTCTTTTAGCTTTTGCTTGTTTGTAGAACTTTGATTATCTCCACCAAATCCGAATAAAAGCCTTGCTAGGTAGAGTATTCTAGTTGTAGGTTTTTTCCTTTCATGACTTCGTATTGTGCCATTCCCTTCTGCCCTGCAGAGTTTCTGCCGAAATGTCATCTGATAGTTTTATGGGAGTTCCCTTGTATGTAACTTATTGCTTTTCCCTTGTTGCTTTAATATTTTCTCTTTAATTTTTACTATTTTAATTACAACATGTCTTGGTGTGGACCTCTTTGGGTTGATCCTGTTTGGGACTCTCTGCTTCCTGGACCTGGATGTCCGCTTTCTTTCCCAGGTTAGGGAAGTTTTCAGCTATTATATGTCCAAATATATTTTCTGCCCCTTTCTCTTCTTCTTCTGGGACCTCTATAACACAAATGTCAGTACGCTTGATGTTGTCCCACAAGTGTCTTAAACTGTCCTCATTTTTTAAAAAGTCTTCTTTTTTTCTGTTTAATTTCAGTGATTTCCATTACTCTGTCTTCCAGCTTCCTGACCCATTCCTCTATATCACCTAATCTGCTGTTGATCCATCCTAGTGTATTTTTCATTTCAGTTATTGTATTCTTTAGTTCTGTTTGGTTCTTCTGTGTATTTTGTAACTCTTATTAAATTGCACAGTGGGGAAAAGAGTCATTGCCCCTACCCCAGCTTCATTCTTTTGCATATAGCTGTCCAGTTTTCTCAATACCATTTATTGAAGAGACTATCCTTTTCCCGTTGTATATTCTTGACAACTTTGTTTTAAATTAATTGACCATATATGTGTGGGTTTATTTCTGGCCTCTTTGTTCTGTTCCATTGACTTATATGTCTGTTTTATGCCAGTACCGTACTGTTTTGATAGCTATATAGCTTTGCAATATAGTTTGAACTCAGGGAGCATGATGCCTCCAGCTTTGTTGTTCTTTCTCAAGACGGCTTTGGCTGTTCAGTGTCTTTTGTGGTTCCATACAAATTTTAAGATTGTTCTATTTGTGTGAAAAGTGCTATTGGGATTTTTATGGGGATTGCACTGAATCTGTAGATTGGTAATATAGACATTTTAACAATATTAATTCTTCCAATTAACAAAATTAATTGAGAAAATACCTTCAATGAGCATGAAGTATCTTTACATTTATTTTTTCTTGTCTGCCTTTCCTCGGTGTGCTACAGTTTTCAGTGTATGGGACAGGTCTTTCGCCTCCTTGGTTAAGTTCATTTCTAGGTATTCTATTCTTTTTGATACAATTGTAAATGGGATTGTTTTCTGAAAAAATTTTTTAAATAGAACATTTTATTTTGTGACAATTTGAATCACGTGAAGTCATGAGAAATAATACAGAGAGATCCCATGTACTCTTTTTGCAGTTTCTCTTAATGGTAGATCTTGCAAACCTATAATACAATGATCATAATCATAATATTAACATTTATACAACAACCAATCTTATTCAGCAAGATCTTTAATTTTCTTCATTTCTTTCTTTCCTTCTACCACCTCCTGTTTAAGGAGTACAACCTCTTCTTTCTCTTAAATCTTCTCCCAGAAGCACTGCCTCTCTGAGGCTGCCACTTAAGGTCCTGAAAACTTTTACACTCCCTTCCTGTAGCCAGCCAAGGCTGTGAACTGCCAAATCCTAACCTGTGTTCAACATTTTTGTGTTATATTTCCTCCTGTTGGCCCCCTGGCCCTGAATCCCTGTACCTACAGGCTTGATGGGATGGTTTGCAAGTATTCAAAGCTTTGCTAGAAATTTTTTTCCCCTCATAAGTGATTTGAAGTTTGCAGTGTTTTCTAGCTCCTAACAATGCTTACGTCATAGGTTCTGTATACTTTTATTTGTTCTCCTTGTTGACCTTACAGTTATTTTGGGAACGTGATGGGGAGATTTGGAATCAAGCTGCTGCTATTGTTCTTCAACCTCATTTAATCTCTCTAACAGCTTTATGAATTACTGTCAACCCTCAGCCCTTTGAATAGGAGGAAACTGAGGCCCGGAGAAGTGAAGTGATACCAAGAAGTTGGCAAGTGATGCACCAGGAATTGCTGATACACATTTAATAAAATCTCAAGAGTGAAATGACAGGAACATTTCTATCGCTTAGGTCACTGCTATCACACAGACCCACAGTGGTTACTGATGTTACTGCTTGAGTATCTCCAGTGCTAAGGGACTCACTGCCTCCAAATGAGTCTGCTCCATCTTTGCATTCTCTAATGTGGCTTAGAGTCCTCTCTTATGCTATGTTGAACTCTGCTTCTGTGTATCATGGCCCTGGTACCAGTTATGTCAATTTTATGCAAATGAAGTTCAAATCTAAACCCTTGTCCTCACTCTTAGCGCTTTGTTGTTGGAAGTCAGAAAGGCATCCTATTCTTCAACAAGGCTTTTCTGAGTCTCCTTTGCCAGTGACTGTGTTGTTTTAGGCATGTCCTACTTTACTTATACCTCTACAGAAATGACAACAGAAGGTCTTGGAAAACCTGACCAACATAAAATAGAGTACACTGATGTGTGGTCCTACTCTGAACATGAGCTATATGTCATATATGTTGCATTGTGGGTTTTTTGGACTGTCGTGTCACTCTTTGGGCTACAAAAGCAATGGTCAGGAAGGGCTCCAAGTCTCTTCTGCACGTGCTGATGACAAGTCACGTGTCCCTTGTAGTCCCCGCCCAGTTGCTGTCTGACCCCAAAGATTGAACTTCTGCATTTACACCTACTCAATCCCATTGTATCCAAATCGGCCTTTTTGGCTTCCTGAGATTTCACTTGGACTTTGACTCATCTATTGTAACACTCTGCTTCCTTTAAAAAATTAATCATGACTCCAAAAATCATGTCTTTATCTTAGTGAACATAAAAATGTGGTGGAGGACAGGGTTGAAAACTCTGTTCTGTGGCCACTCAAATTTCCCCTCTAAAATTGATGATTCTTAAGGCAGAACTTAAGGTATGTGACACCTTATGGGCAGAATATATCCCTCTTATTCATCTATTCAGTATTTTTAAATGTACCTGAAATTGTAGCCAAACATTTGACAATCTTGTGAAACAAGATTTTCAGTTTCAATTTCAGGTAAATGGGTGAAATCATCTCCTCTTTCAACAGACCAAGTCTTCATTCTTCCCCTTTCTACCCCCATCCTAGCTCATTTCTCAAAGAATGAAATTCACACATGTTCTTTTGAATAGGTACCACTGTGTCATTTGGGTATCACCAGTACAGTGATATCACATACTTTCTATGAGCCCTTTCTCAGTGTGTGTGGACATTTTAATTTTACCTTAGTGGGTTTTTTTCTCCTCCTTAGGCAAAATGATATTCCCTTGGCCAGACGGCTGCCTACACGTTCCTAACAATAGGCGGTGATGTAATCACAGGTTTGTTCCCTGAACAGGGGGGATTATCACGTATTGTAGGCATAAAAAGTTTATTTCTAATCAAGATAGCAATGGAAATATTTCACAGGAATTTATCTTCTGTAAAGTTCTGCTACATAATATATATCCATATAAGCTTAATACAGTGAATGACCATGTAGTTTTAAATGGAAGATCAAGTTTTTTTTTTTAAATGAAAGTTTGTCACATTTGGATTTATATCAAATCCCCACTCTCCTAACAAAACAACCCAAAGGCTCAGCACAATTAGGTAGATCTTAGATCAAACCGAGGTCTACTGGAAGAATCACACTTTGGGCAGCGTATAAGCTGTGTCTAAACTTTATATGCTAGTTGCTATTCCCAGCAGAAAATGCTGGTGCTGTCCAAGTCATCAAGAAAGTCTTCATCCTCTAAAATACACAAAATAGGGGTGCTCTTTTGGGTGTGCTGAGAGGCAGGGAAGTCTTGATTTCCCAGTCCCTTTCCCAGCCTCTGTATCCCCTACCCCGATCTCCTCTTGCCTCCAGCTTTACTACAGATATACGCTACTCTCTGTGTTCTACCTGGTTCTACTTTTCTGAAAAGTCCTTCCAAATGCAAACAAACTGAAAAGGTTAAATTGAAAAAAGTGAGTAGATGAGTAATCAAACCAGATGTCAAGAGAAAAAAGAAAGATGTCCCTAGAAAGCATTTTAAAAATGATTTCTAACTATAATGGTTTAAATTTAGAATATTTAAGCCAAGAGGTCTCTATTACTAGTAGTGAAATTCACCTTAAGTTACATTTACTGTTTATCCTGTCCAGGTTTTCTTTACGCATAAATAAAGCGAACAGGCAAATTTAAAAAAAAATACACAAAACGTTTGATATATATGTAGAATATGGAGAAAAATGACTGAAAATGGTATTCCAAAATAAGTTTGCATACTAATCATTATTATTTAATATAAACAATAACCTTGGTATATTTGAGGTCTGTCAGATTTCTAATGGTTTAATTAACACAGAAGAAATAAGAATTCTTATGTTAAAAATAGTACTTTATAGAATGGTTTTGAAATGACAAAATTATAAGGATAAAGAGGTTAATGGTTGCCAGGAGTTAGGGGTGGTGGACGGAAGGGAGGTGGGTGTGACCATAAAGAAGATCTTTGTGGTGATGGAATAGTCTGTGTACTAATAGCAGTGGTGGTTACAGAAATCTACATACGTGTAATAAAACGGTACAGGACCACACACGTATACTGTGCCAATGTCGGGTTTCTAGTCTTGATGGGGTACTGTAATATTGTAAGACACAACTATTGGGGGAGACTGGATGAAAGGTATGTAGGATCACCCCATACTGTTTTTGCAACTTCATAAAAATCTCCAATTATTTCAAAATAAAAAATAAAAAAGCAACTTATACATTCTATTCATTGTACGTAGATCATTCTGCGAGTTAGTTATTTGCCAAGGTTAAACATATACCCAGGAACCTCCCTAATCATTTATGGAATAAGGCAGGATTATAAACAAATAGACAATAGCTTAAAAGCTACTGAATGAAGGGGCAGTAATGTTGTGATTAAGTAACGTTACAGAGTTAGAGTAATCAAACAGGAAAAGGTTTCAGCAACTAACAGAGCTAAACCCCAAGACTCAAGAGGTGACCCTGCTAATTTAGGGGACAGCACGTCCTCTTTGTCTTCCATCTTACCTGAACACCGTGGCCCCCGAGGTCATTCAGTAACTCAAGTAATGCAGCAGCCTGGGTCCCCAGGCCCTTCTGTTCCCTCAAGCTTCAGGACACCGAGCCTCAGCAGCGAGGTGCCGACTCTTGGGGGTTCCCTGCTGCTGACTGTCATGGTGGTCAGGGCTACCCAGCCGGCTGTGTGGTGTTTTCAGCCGGTGGATTTGGAAATCCCCAAACTCTGAGCTTAAACATGAGAACCTGGATAACTGGGGGGCTGCCTGTAAAGAAAGCAATACATATATGGATGATGGTGTAACTGTATGGAGTCACAGTGCTTGAGTGACAATTAACGTAAAGAAGGGTGAAGTCACGTATCAGCTCGCACCACAGAAACTTAAGTGTAGTCAGAAATTTGAGGAACACCCAGGACACTTGTGCATTCTTTAGCTAACATTATTGCTGACTGTCTGCTGCCAGAACTTGACTCTCAGAATTAACAAAGGCAGAACGATTTCTCAAGAGGCTGTCAGATCATGGCATTAATAAGCACCAGACCAAACACATGGGCCAGAGGCTGACAGAGACTTTTTTCCTACATGCTCTGAATCTTGGATTAACCGTAGACATCAGATTACAGTGTTTTTTCAATTGAAGTATAGTTGATTTACAGTGTTCTGTTAGTTTCTGGTGTACAGTATAGTGATTCAGTTGTACATATATATATTCTTTTCTATATTCTTTTCCATTATAGGTTATTATAAGTTATTGAATATAGTTCCCTGTGCTATACAGTAGGACCCTGTTATCTTTTTTTCTGTTTTATTTTAACTTTTTAATTTTTTATTGAAGTATAGTTGATTTACAATGTTAGTTTTAGATGTACAGCAAAGTGATTCAGTTACATATACACATACATATATATTTTTTCTTTTTCAGATTCTTTTCCATTATATGTTATTACAAGAAATTGAATGTAGTTCTCTGTGCTATACAGTAGGACCTTGTTGTTTATTTATTTTATATATAGTAGGTATTATCTGCAAATTTGCAGTTTTAACGCACTTTCATTACTATGGTAAAATCAGAAGGCAAGTGAAAGAACTAAGTTCAGGTTCCTGCAGACCTGCAGTACCAAAGGAGAGCTAATGAATGAAAACAATTATGAACTGTTGGGTCAGAGAGACCTGGATTCGAGACATATATCTGGCATCAGCAAACTATGGAAGTTTGGGCAAGTTATTTAGGAAAATTATCAACGTTAGGGTAGGTTGTGTTCTGGTTGCAAACACTCTTTCTCTATTCTCAACCCAAATCTCAGGGAGTTTACCAGAACAAAAACTTCCTTTGTATGTCCAGACTGGTCCAGGAGAGGGATGCTGTCCAGTAGTCACTCAAGGATCCAGGGTGACAAAGGCTCCATTTTGATGAGTGTTTCACCAACACAGGTAGGAAGGGACACAGTGAATTGTATGCAGGCTCTCAGTGGTTCCCTGGTAGATCTGCCCTCATTTCATTGACTGAACCGAGCAAGCCCCACAGCCACACCTAGCCTTGGAGGACGTGAAAAAGAGCTACTTTCTTATGCACCAGAAAAAAAAGGAGGATCTTGAATATTTGTCAGAAACCCAGTGACTACCACATTTTCTTAACTCTTTCGATTTCAGTTTCCTTCCCTGGAAAAATTGGGACAGTGATACCTACTCAGAGGGTCCTTGTGCACGAAGCTTAATGTTTGGGGGTGGATCCAATCCACTGCCCGGGTTGGAATCCTGGCTCCAGGCTTGTCAGCATAACCTTGGGTAATTTTCCTAATCTTTCTTGTCTCAGATTCCTTATCCGAAAAATAATATTAGTGCCTATTATTTAATTATGAGGATTACATCAGTTAATATAAGCAAAATGTTTAGCATAGTGCCTGGTACAGAGCAAGGATTTTAAGTATTTGCTTTTGGCCCCTAACATGGCTTGTGGAACACAGAGAACGTTAGTGATGGTCGGTGGTTATCACAGTGATGGTGATTACCAGGACGGAGGCCATGCTTGTTGTCAATGAATACCGTGAGGAAAAATCTAATCGGATTCCAGCTAGTGAGCTGGAGTGGATTATGTAGAATTCAAAAAGGTTCACAGGAGCACGAGAGGCTTCCTGAAGAGGTAATGACTTCTGTCTGCTCGCCACTGGTGTCCAGGGCCATCGCTGGGCTGGCATATCCTGGAGACGTGTGGGTATCTGCGGAGCGGGACGGAAGGGGAGGTGCAATGACTGCACGGGAACCACCACCGCCTCGTCAGAGCTCCGGGAAGGAGGGCTTGGCCCCTCCAGCACCCTCACGTGACCGGGCTAGCAACAACACCGAAAACAAAACGATCTTAAAATGCAAAGGTGGTTTTAAAGACTTTTTTTTTTTCAGGAATGTGTAAGCGTAGGTGTTGAAAGCATTTCAGTACATCTAGAAATTTACAGCCTCCCAGTGACTGAACGACACCTGGAGACCTGGCATCACCAAACTGCAGAAACTGTTTTACCCTGTGAAACTTAGAGGTTACAGTAGGACAGATTTTTCTGAATCAGAAAGGAAGCACTTCAAGGCCATCCTTGGCTTTTTGGTGACAAAGCTTTCCATGAGCTCAACATCACAGAATGTTTGGCTGTCACTCCAAGATCACAGGGTATTTTTCTAGTCAGTCTGGAGGCAATTTTTAATTTTAATCGTGATTATTTTTATGATCATCGAGACTATCATATTTGTCTGTTTTTGACTTGCAGGCTCCCAGGGAGAACATTACAGAGCTGCATTAACCTGAAGACTCTAAAGTGCACTTAGTTCAAATTCTCCTAAAAGTAAACTGTCTTTAAGAACGTGCCATTTGGTGCAGCCATTATGGAAAACAGTATGGAGATTCCTCAAAAAACTGAAAATAGACTTACCACAGCATCCAGCAATCCTACTCCTGGGCACATATCCGGAGGAAACTCTAATTCGAAAAGATACATGCACCCCAATGTTCATAGCAGCACTACTGACAATAGCCAAGCCCTGGAAGCAACCTAAATGTCCATCAGCAGATGACTTGATAAAGAAGATGTGGTCTATATATAGATATACACACAATGTAATATACTTAGCCATAAAAAAGAATAAAATAATGCCATTTGTGGCAGCATGGATGGAACTAGAGTTTATCATACTAAGTGAAGTAAGTCTGAAAGAGAAAGAAAAATACTATAAATCCACTTATATGTGGAAGCCAAAAAAAAAAAAAAAGACACAAATGAAATTATTTATAAAATGGAGACAGACTCACAGACATAGAAAACAAACTTATGGTTACCAGGGGGAAAATGTAGGGGGGAAGGATAAATTGGGTGTTTGGGATTTGCAGATACTAACTACTACATATAAAGCAGATAACAAAGTCCAACTGTATAACACAGGGAATTCTATTCAGTGGCCTGTAGTAACTGGTAATGAAAAAGAATATGAAAAGGAATATATCTATATACAGATATGTATGTACACACACACATATAACTGAATCGCTCTGTTGTACACCACAAACTAATACAGCATTATAAATCAACTACACTTTAACAAAAAAAAGAAAGAAATCAAAATTTTAAAAAAGTATCAGTTTACTTGGAGAGAGACTACTATTATTTTGACCAAAATTACCATTTTTGTGTATAGGACTCTCCCAAGCCCCGCAGGAGTGGCATCTCCCAGCTATTGTGACAACCCAAAATGCAGGGGCACGTTTCCAACCCCCTCATGGGGCTGTGCTGTCCCCAGGTAAGACATACACAGGGAGCTTGTTAGCACATGTGACTTGATATATGAACGAGGCAAAGTTTTCTAGTTTTGACTAAATTATAAAAGCTCCCTCAAGCTGATTTTTGAAGTTGAAGCCTTTTTTTCCTTAAAAAAAATTAAATTTAAGATAGTTTTAACAAACACAAAACACTCCTTCATTCAAATAAAAGACAAAAATTCAATCACAATAACCATTCTAAAGCAGAAAAATAAAAATGCCAAATTTGCACTCCATTTGTATCGCTGACTGTGAGTGGTAGAGGGTTTATATTTTTCTAGCCCAGTCCCGGGTTCCCTGGCAGTGGAAACACTCTGTCGCATCAGAGGCACGCCAGCGGTGTCTGCTTCTGTTCTCGTGTGGCTGCTGACGGCCGTGTAACCCTGGGGAGGTCAGTGAACCTTTTGGTGACCTGACCTCCTCCCCTGAACCATGTAGCAACATGCAGTAGATGAATTCCTTTCCAATCAGCCATTTCATCCTGATTTTCCAGGACGTGGAAAAATTGGGGTTGCATTGGCACTGTGAGCTTTTGAGAGGAGTGGTGTTCTGTGAAATGGAATAATACCTTGAAGAAAAGATGTTTACTTAAAAGTCATCTTGCCAGGGGGAGGGTATGGCTCAGTGGCAGAGTGAGTTATTAGGATGCACAAGGTCCCGGGTTCAATCCCCAGTACTTACATTAAATAAATCAATAAATAAACCTAATTACTACCCCCTCAACCACCAAAAAAAGTCAACTTGCTATGTGAACTTGTGGATGGTGGGAAAGTGTGTGCCCATTTCAGAGAATGTTCTGCAAGATGTGTGCTGTTGCTGTGTTCTGAATGATGCTCTGAGAGAAAAGATTTCTCTTGTGACTGCTTGGATAAGAGTTCTACCAGCCTAATTTCAGATCAGGTGATATAGCTTTGGTTCTTTTAGTATTTAATTAAAAAAATTTTTTTAATTAAAGTATAATATAATCAGAAAGTGAAAAAATTTTGGCTTGAAGACTCTTTGTGACGTGTCATACCTGTGTGACTAGACCTTAGACCAAGAATCGACACATTGCCAAACCCCCCCTCCCCCCCAGAAGTCCCTGGCATCTATCACCATAGATACAGTTGCCTGTGTTTGAAATCGGTATAAATAGAAACATACATAGTATGCCCTCTTCTGTGTCCTGCTTATTTCATTCAGCTTTGTGTTTGCGAGATTTACTGAAAATTTCAGGTGAAGTTGTAAATTGTTCATTCTCAGTGCTGTATAGTATTCTGTTGTAAGTATATACCACGGTTTATAAATCTCTTAGTAGGCACTTTGGGTAGTTCCCACCTTGGGGCTACTACAAACAGTGCTGCTATGAACATTTTATTCACTTCTTTTGAAAGACACTCTACAGGTTTCTGTGAGGTTCATGAGAACTGGGTCACAGGGCTTAGATACATTAAGTTTAAGTAGATGTACTGAACAGTTTTCTGAAGTTGTTGTCCCAACTAATGTTTCCACCTGCAGTATCATTTTACATCTGCCAACGTTAGGTTAAAAAAAAAAATTCACTAACCTAGTAGGTGTGCTTCAGCTCACCTACTCACAGCAAGCTGAGCTGTGATTTCAGCTGGCATTGACTTGATAACCAATGAGGCTAAGCAACCTTTTCTGTTCATCGGTCATTTGTACATCGTCTTTTTGTTCAAGTTTTAGCTAATTTTTCTCCTGGGTTGTCTGTCTTCTTAATTTGGAGGAATTCTTTATGTACTCTGGGTACAAGTTGTTATGTTTGTTGCAAATATCCTTCTTCTCTGTGCA
The DNA here is from genome assembly GCF_036321535.1 of Camelus dromedarius. Taxonomy (NCBI): domain Eukaryota; kingdom Metazoa; phylum Chordata; class Mammalia; order Artiodactyla; family Camelidae; genus Camelus; species Camelus dromedarius. The sequence goes on from NC_087441.1 coordinate 75,804,912, forward strand.
CTGATTTTCATTTTCTTAATGATGTCTTTTGATGAAGAGAAATTCTTGATATTATTATTTTCCAAATTGTTATTTTTTTCCCCTTTCTGGTTAGTATTGCCTTGTAAACTTTTTAAGGAAATTTTGCCCACTCCAAGGTCATAAAGATGTCCTACATTTTTTCCCTAGAAGCTTTATTGTTTTACCTTTCATCTTTAGGGCTACTGTCAGTCCATCTGGAATTGGCTTTTATGCATGGTGTGGGGTAGAAGCCAAAAATGCACTGTTTTTAATGAGGGTATTAAATTAACCCAGCACTGCTTATCGAAAAGACCATCTTTCCTCCAATGCACTAGTGTCATCTTTACCATAACGGTGTTTATTGCTACACAAATACACACCATACTATGACTTATAATACGTCTTGACATTTGGTAGGGTAACTTATCCATCTTTTCTTCAAGATTGCCTTGCCTATTTTTTGTCATTTGAATTATAAGTTTTAGAATTAGCTTATCAATTTCCAACCACACAGGCACACACACACACACTGGCTCAGATTTTGTCTGGGACTGCACCGAATCTATCTGATCAACCTGGGGAGAACTGGCCACTTAACGCTCCTGATCCTTGTTCTCCATGGCTGTGGTCTCTCTCTCCATTTTATTCAAGTTTTTAATTTCTCTTAACAATATTTAATTTGCAGTGTAGAGGGCTTACAGAACTTTTGTTAGATTTATCTTTGGGATATTTGATAGTTTTTGTTGCTGTTTTAAGTGGTATTTTAAATTTCATTTTAGTTTGTGGCTGATATACAGAAATAGAACTCATTTTTGTACGTTATTCACATAGCTTTCCAATGATGGTTAACCAAAATAATGCCCACAGACTTATTGTGGGTTGATAACTTGCTCTCTGCACTTTTAAGATGAAGAGGAGGGGAGAACTATATGTAAGTCCAGAAAAATGTAAGCCTGAGTTTATAGAAATAGGTTACCACCAGGCATAAGCATATTTATATTATAAAGACTTACTAATTTAAACAAATAGGGACAAGGAGACCATGAATTCATACACAAATAAAGTATGTATTAGACTTTTATTTCTGATGAGTTTTTATGACACAATTAAGCTTGCAAAGAACTGTAGTTAAAGCTTATGTTTTTTCAAATATAAATGGATAGTTGCATTTTAAAAGTTTTTTTAAAAGTAAAAAAATTGGCATTTACTTATCAAACGCCAAGTTTACAAATATATTGTAAAGATAAGTCATCCTTATCTGTATCTAGAGAACTTGAAGAGTAAGGTTCAAGTTAATAAAATTTATTTGTACTAAGTACAATTTGAATATATATATAATATACTTAATACATACATACATAACCATGCATGTCAACACAGACACATTTAGCCTTTTGATTATATAACTGCTTGGCTATATCTTCTCAGTAAATACACACACATATATAACAGTGACCTCCCAAGCATGTGTATTAACACTACTTACCCATGTCACGAAACAGGCTAGTAACAATGAGAAAAGACTTGCAAGAATAATGCCGACACTAACAATATTATATAGATTTATATCTAGACATTTTCATAGACAGGGAAATACATGTTCCAGGCTATTGAAATTCATTTAGTTTTGAAAGGCTGAAAAAAGCAATGATACCACTGAATAAAATTAGGTATTTCAGATCCACGGAGTAAACAAGACGTTTCTATCCTGACACATTACACGTAGTTATTGGCAGGTTCACGTGAGTGAGGATTCTGTTTCTATCACTGAGTTATCCTCAGCATCTGGAACTGGCACCTAGGAGGAGCTCAGTAAATACTTCCCGGGCCAATGGAGTAAGTATCAGCGCACCTTTCAGTAAGCTTTGGAGCAGCTACATTCATGACTCAAAGTCAAAATCAACCGGCATCCGGAATATTTACGCGGAATAACTAAAAAGCTATGGAAAAAGCCCAAGGGTCATTCCCCTTCTTCTACTTTGAGCTGGTTTTGCATTTACCCATGTAATCTGCCCCTCCTGGCAGGAAGCAGAATCTCAAACATTCACAGTAACTATTTCCGCGAGAAGACTGGAGAGCATTGTCTCAAAGGCGTCCTCCTGCAGCCCGCGGGCAGCGCCTGCAAAGGCTGACGACTCAGCCCGGCTGGCGCTGCTCACCCAGCCCTTCAGCAGCGCCGTCCTCCACTGCGGCAAGGCCGGCTGGTTCCAGCGCTTCCTTGAAATCACACCCTAAAGTCATCATATTCCTGCACCAATTTTTCTTTTTTTGTGGGTTACACTCACAGGAAACAATGGTTCCTATTGTCTTTCATGCTGCCCTCAGCAAGAAAGTGAAATTAATTCCTCTGATCCTTTCAAAGCAGTCGAATGTCTTTTAGCTCAAACCTGGTACATGCTGATGTGCCAAGGCAACATATACAAGTCATCGTGTCTAGATTTAATAGCAAAGCAGGCACTGCGTTATTTTCTCCTTCTAAGGGCTCGCTACATGAGAACACACCTTATGTAAATGTGCTCCTTGAAAAGAAAACTTACACTGATTAGAGAAAAACCAAGAGAGGAACACACATTTTGGCTTACACCAAAATCTAGACACAATGATCAATAAATCTTTGATTGAAAATGTTTACATAGAAGAAAAAATGAAGAAGGCGTGTGTTTTCTGGTTAAGGCTGAACCTAGTAGTCAGTTCTGTAATTTTTCTTAAAATTCTCTTTTTGCATCCCACCCGCCTCCCCGACAGTCCAGTCTTTTCTCAGAATGTGTAGTTATATTCCGGGTTTAAACAGCAGGCCCTGTTCTCACTGTTCATCATTACCACTCCTTAAGCCTGGGGCTCCAAACTGCATCTGATTCTTGACAAAATATCAAGTCCCAGGACATCAGAACTTTGCTTAAAAAAAAAAAAAAAAGCTAAACTCAGTGTAGAAATGCTATTCAGGTTAATGGAGAATTAATGGAGAACTGTTTGGTTTAATGTAGCCTCAGCCTCATAAGTTACCAGAAGCTTCATCTCCTGGGTATATGGTAATCCTTTTTTTTTTTTTCCTTTCCCTCAGTCAGTATTGTACTGGTCTGACAAATTATTTTTTATTTGTTAGCGTGACTCAGACCACTGACTCCCTTCCTTTTAGAGTTGATGTCATAAATAATAAATAAATAAATACTGGATAGGATCAATTACAAGACACATACGAAAACATTCCCAGGGCCGTTCTCTTTAGTTGATTTCCAAGGCAGAGAGAGTAAACAGCCTTCTCCCAGCTTGCTTACTGTCCACAGCTGAGAGTGTAGGATGTTTACAGTATCTGTCCCTCAGTGTTCGGTGGGTGGGGCTGGCAGGCAGGAAACCTAACATCGTTTCAAGATACCATAATGCATTGTGGGAAAAGACCAAAAAGCATACTTGGGACCAAACTGTGGCCCTCTTAGGGCTGGCCCTGGAAGGGGTGGTGCGGAGGCCACCTGATGCTACGTTCTTGCCCCCAACTCACTTCCTGTTCTCTTCCTGCTCTGCCCATCCTAGGATTCTCCTAGGCTGTACAGCTTTGGCCTTTGTACACTCATAAATTCTGTAAACATGGCATTTGCATTATTCTGTGATTTCCCAAAATGGTCTCAAAAGATTCATTCACCCCTTAAATGGTGCACCTTTCCTCTCTGCATGGAGAATTCAGCCTCTCGCTCTCTGAGATGCATAACTTTGTTTTAACTTGCACCCACAGATAACTGAGAACCACGACTGACCTGAGCTTGCAGACAGAAGACAATCTGTCTGTTTAATTCCTGAAAGTTAGTTACTTTAATTCTGGGTTAGGTAGTCATAAATTCAAGCAAATGAGCAAAAAGTAAATATGATAGGACACAAGGTATATGCATAATATGATGTATTATAAATTGTGAATATAATGCTGAAATTTAAAAAAATCTAGTATTTGGAAGGAAGTAAATCTGTAATTAGATGCATACACATGAGTGGAGTTAGTTGATACCTAAAGTTCTTATCTAAGACTGATTTATTCAGGAGGGAAGTTACAGTTCAGTGGTAGAGTGCATGCCTAGCATGCATGAGGTCCTGGGTTCAATCCCCAGTACCTCCATCAAAATAAATAAATAAACAAACAAACCGAATTACCTCTTTCTCAACAGAATAAAAAATAAATAAGAATGATTTATTTAAATAGTTCCTGGATTTCATTTGCTATGGGGCACAAAATACTTGAGTGAAAACAAAAGTTATCCATATTACATATCACAAGACAACCGTCCCTGATAAAGGACCCCCACACAGTAAACCAAAGTGGCACCTAATTTCAAACTGTTACTGGACATGGTTCATTCATTCAACAAACATGTGAGTGCTTACCATAAATCAGCAATGTTTTACATTCTGAGTGATGAGAAATTAATGGTATCATCCTTACCCTCAAGAAAGGCACAGCCTCATCTTCCAGACAGACACAGAAACCACTGTTCTAAGTTTGACAAGCTGGGTCCAAAGACCCTTGCGAGCTGGCTGTTAACCCAGGCTGAGTCTTAAAGAGCAAATACATTTTGCTCAGTGGAGGTGGTGCCAATGGCGGTTTGGAAGAGGACAGGGAAGGAGAGTGTGTAGCTCTCAGTATACGTGGAAGAACAGTCCTCCTCACTAGAGTTGGACTGTTCAAGAATTCAGCAGAGTTGGAGCCAAAAATGGATGTGAGTGAAGGGAGGTGAGGCTGGGGTAGAGCAGAGGGGGACTAAGGCAGGTCCTTACACGCAAGGCACACAGAGGTTTGGGCATCATCTCCACACTACGGGAGAGACAGGAAGAGACTGCAAAACAGGCAGGTGGCAGGACCATGCCTGCAAACTCGCTGTGAGGCTGCAGGTGAGGAAAACAGGCAAAGGACTACCCCACTGGTGCAGAGGAGGGCACTTAGGGAAGCAGTAGTGAGGACACAGGGATCAAAGACAAGAAGTGAGGAAGGTAAAAAGAGCAGAACCCAGTGCGGGGCTGGCTGGGGGGAGGCAGCAGTCAGAGATGATTCCCGTGCACTTGGATGGACCCTCTGGCTGGCAGGTGCTCACAGCTTCTTTAGCCCCAGCCCAGTGTTCCCTCTTCTGAAGCCTCCACTGGTCCCTGCACCCTTAACACCGGCGCCCGTTCCACTCTCTGACCATCAGGGTCCTCTGCATATCCCTCTACCACCGCACGTACGCTTTATTGCAGTTATCTGCTTACTTGTCTGGCTCTCAGTTAAACACTATGTTTCACTGCACTTCACGTCAAACAAAAATTTCAAAGCCATGTAGCCAGAGTTTGTTGGGCACCACAAAGAGGTTCCCAGTAAATGTTTACTGAATGAATCAATGCATGAATGTATGATGCCATCTGCCACCTGGGAATCTGCTTGACAGTTTGGAGATAATGATTCAGGTTTTAAATATTTAAATGACAAGTATTTACCAGTTCCTGAAAATTTGTTTGAAACTCTCAAGGACTATTATCCCTCAGTATCTGTGAGGGATTGGTTCCAGGACTCCTCAGATACCAAAATCCAGGGATTTTGCTCAAGTCCCTTATATAAAATGGCCAAGCACAGTCCGTCCTCTGTATCCGCGGGTTCCACCTTCGTGGACTGAACCAACAGTGGATGGAAATCTACTCACGGGGAACACTCAGATACGGAGGGCTGATTGTAATTCAAGATTCGGCTGCTTTACTTTTCCAAAGGACTCACAGCTAAGAGCAAAATTACTGCATCACAAGCAATCTTTCCTTCAATGACAGTGAAACCTTCTGGAAAGTTAACTTTTCAGGAAGACTATTTGATTTATTTGATTTCTTTCTTTCGTGATGGATTCCAAATGAAGTAAAATCACAGTCCAAAGTAAGTGCAGAGGAGAAATGCGTGTAAACAGTTTATAAATGGACAAGAAAGAAAGGAAATAGTCTTAATAGTTGGATCTGATTATTGAATAATAATTTAAGAGTTTAAAATGTTCTAACTGGAAATAGCCACACCCTGACTAAATACAGTAATTAAAATAATTGTAGTTACGTAAAGTGATGCTTTTAAGCACTCAAATAAGAAGGCTGAGAAGTTCTGGCTGTCACATGGAATCTACTCTTTTTGTTTAAGTAGAACTGTTGATTTAGCATGCATTTTAGTTACTGATAAAGCAGTAATTTGCTCAAAGTGACCCAAAATAAATATTTATATATTTATAAATATATATATAAGAATAGATTTATTTCAAGGGTATATCATATCTGATCACATTTGGCACATTTTGTACTCAAATCTTTTAATCTGTTATCTGATTAAAAAAATAAATCCTGCAGCAGTACAGAGCTCTCTCAGCACACACAGTAGCTTTCTCCAAATATCACTTTTAAGTTAAGATGTAGTCACGTCAAGATGTAGCTTTATGAGTGACGGGAGGAAAAACAATTGTTGCTACTTTCGAAGCTTCATGTGTCCCTTGAAAGCAGGATTTTCTCGCCCAGCCACGGGTGTTCCAGGCTGCAGGTCTCCACTGTAGCACCGTGGAGATGCTACGTGTTCCCTGCTGAGGATGCCTGCATGCATCTCACTCCATGGGCACGGCTCCATAAGCTGTTTTGCTACCTGCTGCCTCCCCTCACCTGGGCCGCACATTTGCCATGTCTCCTTCCTTTCGTTTGCTCTCCCTTTGCCCCTCGTGTGAGATGAGCATTTACTAGGGAACAATCCCCTCTCCCTGCCCCCAGTTGACAACAAAATCCAAACCTCCGACAGTAGGACAATCATCCTTTCAATGAATAATGAACTCTATGGAAATTTCTAGAGCACAATCAGGAGAAAAATCACAATGAAAATGTGACAATATGCATGCCTTCACTTGCAGTACTAACTTTAAAGTTTCTTACTCTAGTTTGTTTGTATTTACTTGAGATCCTAAAGGAAAACTAATAGGATGCTTCGCCACAAGGTTACAATATATGGATAACCAACAACAATGTGACTTTGAAATAGATACAAGCACAGAATATGTTCATAAAATTCATGGAGAATTATCCAACTCAAAAGTTCCACGGTTTTATTTTCAAAGCATTTGCTCTAAGAAGGTCCACTCCCTTTTTAATTAACCTTCTTGTGTTTATCCAGTGGAGAAAGCTCTCCTCCCTGACCCCAAAGTGCTGAACTTTGAATCTGTGCCTGCAGTGATCCTGTGTCCAGCTCTCACTGTAAGCTCAACTGAACTGCTTCAATCTAAAATCGAGGAAATCCTACATGGTTTAGGAATAGCCTGCAGTTCACGTCGTCCTTGTGTAGAATGCTGGGAGGAGGTTCAGAGTTAGGAGACCAGTCCGTGTGATGTAACCTATTCAATCATGCTTTTCCTACGTATTCTTTGGGCTCTTGATTCCTCTAATTTTTATTAGTTCGTTTATTTATTTACACTTACTATTTCACTTAAGTTATTGTACCTAGAAGGTGGGAAAAAAAGAATATGGATGAATTAATATTTTTACTGCCTAGCAATCTAATCAGTTTCTTTCTAATTATGCAAATGTCAAGGGTTTTTTAAACATTATTAAAGTTAAAAATCATTTTTGAGGCAAATGTGTGGATTGTCAATGAAAGTGGTAGAAAAACTGAATTCAAACCAAAAAAGAAAAAAAGTAAAGTCAATTATTAGAGTCCTCTTTCCATATATTCTGTGAGCAAGGTTACAAACTAGATCATTCAGACAATTTTAGCCACAGTAAACAACTGTGGGTTGAATTACATAATACACAGATAAAAGTTTGCTAGTTTGGGCTCCAGCCATGGTGATGGGAGTGTGACACTGTGACAGAAGAGAAGATATTCAGGCAGGCTTCACGCCTGGAACATCACTAGGAGACTCAACTGGTGGGCCTGCCAATATTTTAGTTAAATCCTGAATATTTACTACAGACATCTGAAGTAACTTTAGAAATAACTGCCATTGCTATAGAGTTTCAACTTGTTATACTAATCCTTAGTGGCACAAATTCATATTTTGACGAGGCTGGTCTCTCCACTGAAGAGGTTTTACTAGTATAAAGCTGCTTTGGCCAAATACTATCTTTTATGTACCAAACACACAAGAAAGTAACCATGCAGCTCTATATTAAATACAATGTGTGTGTGTGTGTGTGTGTGTGTGTGTGTGTGTGTGTTTAATGGTTCTGGAAACTACACACCAAACTGACAGCAGTAGTTATCACTGGGGAAAGAAGGAGGGGACTGGGGCTGGGTATCAAAGATCTCAACCTTACTGGCAACAATTTAATTTTTTAAAAGAGAAGGTACTCGTGCAATATATGTAATTTTTAACTTAAAATTCTCTCTCAAAGTCCGAGACAGTATTCAACTGAAAATGAAGTTTGGGCTTCTCCAGAGACTTCATCAAACTGGTTAACTTTGTGACCTTGGGGACTTTCTAGAATTCCCTCTGAGCCTCAGCTCTTACAGCTATAAAATGATAAAATAACATAGTATTACTGCCCGGGGTCTGCCAGATGTATTCTCAATAAACACGCATCCTCAGAAGCATTTCGTAAAATGTTATTAGTCATAATATTTCTAACTTCAGCATCAGCAGATTCTTTCTTCCTCCCACATTAATTAGTTTTCTCCTGTCTAAGGGCACAGGCTTCTCAAGTCCAAGGTGGAAGCGTAAAGGCCTGACTGCTCTTCCCAGTAGGACTTCCGGCCCCAGGATCCCTGCCAGGGAAAGGGGTGTGGGCCGGGAAGGAAAGGGCCGCTAAAGCACATCCTCGCTGATAAGATGATTACTTAAAAAAAGTTCTAGACCAGACAGATCAAATCAGAAAATATTCTTAAAAAAACAAAACACACACAAAAAAAGAGTACCACCAGGTGTCACTATAACCTAAAGGTCTGCTACTCTTCATTTGGCAAGAAACGCACATGACAAGCAAACAGGCACCGCCTTGCAAGTTGTTCCGTGTCAGTAATTTACATTGTCGTAGTTACTATAGTTACCCAACTCTAAGCAAATGGATCACCAGAAGCTTCAATTAAAATACATATATATAATATAGCAACAGTAAATGCTAAAAGATTTTAAATGCAGTAAGTAGATCTTTGGAGGTCAAGGATTAATATCTTCAGTTCTGCCCTTTGAGTGGGCAAACCTTAAGTAATGACTACAGTGATCTGTCATTTGACTGAAACAGATCTGTTCAGGGAGCAAGTGAATGAGTCTAGCTGACTGCCCGGCACTTTTCTTGTTTTTCTCTACTTGATACTGGGCATACCTTTCAAAGCAATAAAGAATAACAGTTGGAAATTCTCATAATAAAATTACTACATAGTGAATTATAACATTTATTTTAGAGACATAATTTATTTTACCACCTATCCAGGGATTTGAGTATCATTTTTACACTTTTCACTTCTTCTTAAAGACATAGGACCACTTAAAACAAACCTACCACACTGTATTCGGGATTTAAAGCACAGGCACACTTTGCTTCATTGTGCTTCACTATATTGTGCTTTGCAGATACTGCTTTTTTTAACAAACTGAAGTTTTGTGCAGTCCTGCTTGAAGCAAGTCTGTCACTACCATGTTTCCAACAGTGTTTGCTCACTGTTTCACTGTGTCACATTTTGGTAATTCTCAATATTTCAAACTTTTTCATTGTTACATTTGTTAGGGTGATCTGTGCAAAAAGATTACAACTTGCTAAAGGCTCAGATGATGATTAGCAGTAAAGTATTTTAAAATTAAGGTTATGTACATTGTCTTTAGACAGAATGCTATTGCCCACGTAATATTCTACAGTATAGTATAAACAGAACTTTTAATGCACTAGGAAACCAAAATACTTGTGTAACCTGCTTTATTGCAATATTTGCTTTCTTGTGGTGGTCTGGGACAGAAGCTGCAGTATCTCCGAGGGGTGCCTGTACACAGATGCAATGTGCGTATTGCCCTAACAGCACCAAGGGTGCAGGGAAGGTGAATGGAACTGTAGAGTTGCAAGATATCTATATCTATGTCTATATTTACATCTTTACATCTCCAGATATATGTCTGCAAAGTTAATTCAATAATAACTTAAAGTTGATTGTAATAAATTAAAGAAGCATGCTGCAATCCCGATAGTAACCATGAGAATGATGCAAACAAATATAGCTATAGAAAGCCAACAGAATTAAAATGGTATACTATACAATATTTAACACAAAGAAGGCAGAAAAGGAACAAGGAATACAAACAGAAAACAAATAGCAAAGGGTAGACCTAAATTCAACTATATCACTAATTACATTAAATGTAAATGAACTAAACACTCTAATCAAAAGGCAGATGTTGTGGGGCCATGCTGTGCAAAAAAGCTAGACTCAACTATATGTGATCTGCAAGAGATACACTTTAAATATCAAAACAGGTTAAAAGTAAAAGGTTGGAAGAGATATCCAATATGCATATATAAGCTTCAGTGGCTATATTAGGATCAGATAAAACAGAACGTGAGACAAGATGTATTACCAGATTCAAAGACATTTCCTAATGATAAAAGAGTCAATACAGCAGGGATTTGTGACAATTATAAACATATACCTACCCAATAATAGAATTCAAAAATATATGAAGCAAAAAACTGTCAGACTTCAAGGGAGAAAGAGACAATTACAAATATAGTTAAGTTGATGACTTAAATATGCATCTTTCAATAACAGAATGAGTAGCTGGAAAATCAGTAATGACAGAGTTCTACAACAGTATGAACCAAATTGGTTTAATTGATATTTATAGAGCATTCCGCCAAACAGCAGCACACGTTCCTTTCAAGTACACACAGAACATTAATCAAAACAGGCTATGTGTTGAACCATAGAACAAGTCTCAATATAGTTAAAAGGACTGAATTTATATAGAACATCTCTGACCACAAACTAAATTAAACATAGTAACAAAGATATCTACAAAATTCTCAAATGTTTGGATATTAAACAACACGTGTGACTCACCCTCAAGTCATAAAAGAAATGATAAGAGAAATGAGGAAACATTTTGAACTAAATGAAAATGAAAACACAACATCAAAATCTGTGGGGTGCAGTAAAGAAATGCTTAGAGGGAAGTGATAGCTTTAAATGCTTATATTAAAAAAGAAGAAAAGTTATTTCTCCTAAATGAGCTTTCAAATTTAGTAATTCCAGTTCTCGTATAGTCTCCTAGGTGATGAGGTTGAAGGAGTTATTGCCAGTTTTCAAATATATTGTACTTGATATGTATTTCACTTACTTTTGTGAATAACATCGCTACTTAAGTGCCCACTGAGCGACCAATGGTGTACTTAAATGAAACACTTTTTTTTTTTTTTCCCTGAGATCAATGAGGTTATCCAGAGTCACAGAGCTAGAAAGTGATGGAGAAATTCAGATGACTTGGGTCTGCCTGCCTTTACTACGTACACTCCCAGAAGGATGCCCGAACATCTGACAGGCATTCAACCTGCGGTCCACACGGGTCCTGTATTTCCTCTTGAGTAAGCTTTGATCTGTTCAGTTTATTTTCCATTATGATAGATTCTTTCTTATTAAGTGGAGTCTCCTACAACGTATGCATTATCTACTTATGAAAGATAGAACAACTGTCTGTATCTTTGTTACTCTGTTACCTTTCAGGTTATAAAGTCATAATGGGCAACATTAAGTTTACAACATTACCCTACCTACTGCACATGCCTCCATGTTCACAGGCATCGCATGCTGTTCATGATCATGACAACATGCCTTTATCACTTAGATTTACTTCAGGAAACACATCTGGTACAACGTGTTTGCAGCTATACCATCATCAATTACTGTTAAAAAGAAAATGCATTTATTAAGATCAGTTTCCTTAAATGACCTGAATAAGCCACGTGTTATGAGGGTTCTGGGTTCACATGACTGATCAGACTTTAAGAATGATAGCTTACGTCTGAATGCTTTGCAGATTCCAATCCCTGTGCTAACTGCCAATTACCATACTGCTGTAAATCAACCCACACAGATGAGGAAACTGAGGCTTAACCCTGCTCAAAATCACACAAGACTTACTTCTTTCAGCAGCTATATAAGTATGCACACCTTAAACAGAGACAGTATGAAGCACACTCTGATTCTAAAAGCTTGAATATTAATAGCTATTGCTATTAGAAGAGTACCAGGGGCTCAGATGCTTCTGGATACTTTATGGTCTCTTACAACTTCAAGGGGCGCCATATAAAATTTCAAGTTAATTATCTGTGGATCATGCAATGTCCCGTCGCTCCTTGCCTATCAATATTTCAATATGCAATAATGAAATTATTGACTCCCATGGATGTAGGAGTCAAGAAATGCCTGCTTCCACAGCTATGAGCATATAGCTCCTGAAAGAATTAATACAAATAATACAATGTAAAGATCACTACTTTTTTTGTGATTAAAATAGAAATAAATTTTCCGAGTTAGCATTTTCCAACTACTGATTAGCAACATTTAAATATACACACAGAATAGGCATGGCTGCAGCAAATCTGGTCTACTCACATGTAGCTAAAAAAATCTGCTTTGAACTTGGTGTTATCACTTAAGGTAATTTATTGTAAGAAAATTAAATAATAGAACTAAAAACTGTATGGGAGTATTTGTCATCAAAATGAAAACAACTTAAAGAGTAATCTGGACAATGTGATATCAACATAATGTAGTCATTTAAGTGAGTAGTTTAAAAATCTAGGTGTAATGTAGTATTCTTTTTTAAATATTAAAGCAAAAATTTTTTAAAGGGAAGTACAGGGGATTGAACCCAGGACCTTGTGCATACTAGGCATGCACTCTACCACTGTAATACAGTATTTTTTTATAAAGCATACTACTACTTTCAACATGCCACACGATTGCACCTGGGCAAAAAATGGGTAGGCACAAGGTAACAGGCAAAACCTCAATTATTTGGGTGTGAATAGTAGGATTATGAATCATTTTTCTTTGGGGACTTTTTAGATACTATTTTCTCAACATTTCAACAATTTTTAAGGAAACAAAGAAGGACACAAGAGAGCACCTTGCCTTACAGTGGTCAAACTTAAATAACGTAATGCTCTTTTTAGGTACTTCAAATTAAAGATGGTTGCTCACTGCACAATAATTGACTGGGCTTTTAAAATAGTAGCAAAAATATAAGAAGTTTTCAGGTGGCTGATTATAGTCAGTGAAATCTGAGTGGGGATTCCTTACATTTTAAGAAACCTTTTGAAATTTACTTCTTTTCCGCAGCACCAAGGGTGGTATCCTTGTGCAGTGTTTCGCTGCTATTGTATATTAACATGACAGAGTGTTTTCTTTTGATAGAAAACAGAACCCAGTAGAACAGAGCAAAAAAGAAAATGTGCTGGAATTTTTTTTAAAGCATATTAGTATTAAAATATTTTGGGACTTTGTTCTAGTTAGTACTTCATCTTTATGTCTTTTTAATTGTGTTTATATACATAGATTAACTTTATCACGACTCTTAATTTTTTCCATTACATTAAAATTGACAGTATGTTTCAGATAAAAAAATAAACTGAGGCTAAAAAGTCTTATGATAAAATAATGTTATCTTGTTACCTTTGCAAAACCAAAATGTCTAGCCTTGTCTACTCTGTTTCCTCCCCACCAAAAAAAAAAAAAACCTTTGAAAAAAAATGTGTCCTACTGTATGAAACTTCATCTGAGAACTGTACGTTTCCTTTCCAACTCACTGAAGGGTGAGGTGTTTGCAAGGGAAGCAAGAAAAAGTCCAAAATGCCTAAACAAAATCTGACTTGGCTCCAAACCTACTGGCTTAACCACCAGTGTCCGAGTGTCTCTAGGGAAGCAAGAGACATTTGTGGGGATGGAAGGAGCATAATTCATAAATGTGAAAGATGTGTTTCCCAATCGTCTCTCCTCTTTCCAAAAGGGTGGGAAGTAAAGCAACACAAGTTTAATCTTGAGGAATGAACAGCTGCCTTAGAATTAGGCAAAAGAAATGAAAAGTCAAAGTGAATCAGCCATTTCTTCTTCCTCAGCATTCCATATTAAAAGTTCGTGGAGAGAAGCTGGAGCCCCTGATTGGTATGCAACCTGCAGATGAATTACTGTTGCTATTCTGGCCTTACTCATTCTGATAAGCAGTTGCTTGTGATAAAGTTTAATGCCCTGCCCTTTAGATTCAGTGTGCTTTCTCTATAAAGACACACCAATAAATATTTATAAAATTAATTTATGTCTATTTGGAGGCATTTTACAGAGTCACCTGAATAAACAGTCAGCAGATTTGGGCAGGGGTTCCACTTACCCTTTGTGTGACCTTGAGCAAGCTCTGAAATGTCCATAGACTGAGCTTTAGAACAGAGATAATGATAAAAGCAACTCCTTCGTTAAGATAAACCTCAAGGTTCTGGACTGTCAAAATGTAATAGGTACTTCATGCAAAGAAGTTTCAGGGTTTACTATGAACCAGGCACTGTTCTCAACCACACGGATGAAGCGGTGAGTCCCTGAGCTCATGGTGTGCTTGAAGAGACAAATGAAATTGACTGAGAAATTAACATAATTTGACAAATGTGATGAATACTTCAAGGGAATGTATAGCAGGTCACCTGATCAGTTGGGATGAAAACTATTTTAGGCAGAGGTGGGGTTCAGGTAAGGCCTTTCTTACTCAAGTGACATTTGACCCAGAAACTACAAAAAGCCAGGGAGGGGGTCACGTGTTATCTCTGGCATCGCGTATCTGCCTAACTACATTTAGGCATGTTTCCATGTCTAAGTGTGACACCACATAGTTGTACAGGAGGCTACTATATGGAGAAACAGGGGTTTGAAAGGAGCCCAGGAAGTTAGCTGACTGGCAGGAAAATGTAAGAGGGAAGAAAACTGCAGTAGTGAGAAAAGGAAACACTTCCTGCCCTTTGGTCAACTGGAGAAGTCTCACCTGCAGCTTCTGGGTTTGATCACAAACACCCTGGCCTACAGCATCCCAGGTGGAAGGGAGGCCTTTTTCCTGCAGCCTCTTCTGGTGAGGCTACTAAACTTCAGAGCCCGGAAGGAGTGGTGCAGGAAAAGGGGCAAGAACCCGAGTCAGTGTTAGACTTGGGTCTTGGGCTGATTATCTTTTGTTTTTCCACCAACGGTCCTTCTGAGATCTGTGCGTGGGGTGTGATTAACTTTGAAGTCTGTGTAAGAGTCAGCCCAGGTGCAGCACACACCTGAACAAAGGACTTTCAGAAAATGATGGATACAAGCCCTCAGGAGAAACAGCGGGAGAGATGGCTATTGCATAAGCAATTCTCCGAAAAATCTCCCAGGGAACATTAGACTTAGGCAATGCAGTAAAAAATTGATTCATTGTTCAGCTGGGTCTTTTATCCCCCTGTGGCAGCAGGATCAAAATTCTCAGATGGCAGTTCTAAGTTCAAACACATTTCCTTCAGATGACAGTGCCACTTTTCTAGCACACTAACCAGTGTGTATGAAAACTACTGCCAGTGTGCACTTGAGTTACCAATGTGGAAAGTCTGTGAATCCCCAGTGTTTCAGAAAACAAGCTGCTCCAAATTTCAGCTTCTTAGGGTTTACTTGGTGCATGGTTCAACTAGTTTCCCAATCTGTGCTGGGATGTTTTATGTTACAAGACTGGTCACTTGAAAAGCTGCTACTTCTGCACGTGCTGTTGCCTGGCTCTGGTCTCTGGCCCACTTACAACAGTTGTTCTGTGCCGCAGCCCCACCCTCAGCCTCTTGGAGGGCAGCAGGCAATAGTGGATACTTCCGGGAGGGCAGGGGTGATCGATGTATGACTTGTTCGCAGCTGTATCTTAAACTCAGCACAGGGCATGGTTTAGAGTAACTGCTTCATAAATATTTATGAAACGAATAAACTGATGTCTGAAATGCTGTCTTAGACCCAGAGTTATCTTTTATCGTTTCTGAGAAGGCTCTGGGGGAGAAGGCAGGCAGGGATTTATGCAACACAGGTGTTGACTTTTATTTCCTCCCTTTTGGATAGGATTACTGGACAGGAAGACAGAGAAAACGTGTTAGGTAAAGTATATTTGACTGAGTCTCTCAAGATGTCCTTGTGGAGAAATTTCGCCTGGGTCCTAATACAATCAGGAAGATCATGACAGCAGAAGGACGGTGCCCCAGAGGATCTGTGATCAAGCCTGGTATCAACCTGGAGGAGAGACCTGAGAGCCAGGAAATGTGGCTCTGCCCTCGCCTGGACATTTTCTAGGCAATGGTTTTATTTTCATCTTTATAAATATCTTCAACTAAATGTGAGAATAAGGGCGTTCTCAATTTAACATCAAATTCAAGAAGTTATAAACATTATGTTGGATGCCTGAATCAGGGTCCAAAAGGACTGAGATTAGTAAAATGGGCCAAATCTAACAATTAGGTAGCACCTCTAAAACATTTCCTGCAGACGAAGAGATGACAGACCATAGCTCTTGTGAAGTCTTGGGGATAAATGCAAATACCTACTTAAATCCGTGTAATAGGTTGAACAAGCACCAACTGGGGCCAAAGAGTAATTCATGTGAAAAAGGAAGGGGTTTTAATTGACCTTAAGCCCAACCTGAAAAACACGGACAACTGCCAAAAAAAAAGCTAATGTGATTTTAGTCAGTTTTAAAGAATTGTGCTATCTTTAGAAACCCACTGAGTATTTCTGGAGCTTCTATTTGTATTGTTCTTGGTGCTGTGTGGGACAGAGAGGTACTGGGTACAAAATACTTGCTTTTAAGGCACATTCTAGTCACAGGAAGGTTAGCACTCAGAAAACAATGCAAGATTCATGACTTGACAGCCTCTCAAGGAAATGACCCCTCAAAACTCCCAAACACCCCAAATCAAAAGCGAAAACAAACAAAAAAAATTGGACTTGAAGGCACCCAATAGGGATAGTCCACTGGTATTTATTACCAAGGCCCGAAGTCAAGACAGAGACCAAGTAACAGGAATAAATCTTAGAACGTGTCTTTTTTGTTTAGTTTTAAGTAGGAGGTGATTCACTTATCTGGAAAATTCAGTTATGAGGATCAGCTCGTGCCTGAATGGGGTCAAATCAATCAGAGACTACAACTCAGAGTGAAGCCGTGGAGTGTTCAGGTCGATTCAGGCTGTCTGCGGAGGGAGGGAGCCGCACGGGAGCAGCCAGGGCGACGACGGCTCCCACTCCACACCGTAGGAGCCAGGCCAGACCTGTGGGCTCGGAGGACTTTGGGGTGACGGCATCACCAAAGACTTCGGGGTGCTGACAGAACGAGACGGGGAAGAGCAGCTGCTTTTAGATAAGTCAAGCGTATCATTTACCAAAATGTCCCAAAGTTGCACACGGCGTCGTGTTACGATTTACAGCGATGGTGCACCGCACACACACCAACGCACATTTCCTCCTTGGGTGGGTTCCAGGGCACAGTATTCTCCCTTTGTGCCTATGTTTGGGCTTTTGATTTAAGGCTGGAAAAAGTCACACCAAGTGGATACAAGCCCTTCCTGATCTATGGCCTCTGACCTCAGCCAGCCCTCGGTGAAGCGTCTGCTATCTTCCACTGTCAGCTTTTTTCTGGGCTCACAGCAGCTTTTCCAAACCTCCACCTCTTCCGTTTCCATCCCTCTCAGGCGTGACCGACCTGCCTCACTTTCTGTTTCAGAAAGCACGCTGTGTCCCATGCATCGCTGCATCCCTGCTCAAGGCTATACTGATGTCCACTCATCCGTCCTTCTTCACAGGATGACGCCTCTCCTGGTCCAGGCTACTTCCTTCACCCCTCTGAGCTGCTGATTCTGTCAATTCCTGCTCCTTGAATTCTCTACTCCTTACACCTTCAGCTGCAGTTCCCTCCTCCTCTCCTGCTCTTTCCTGGCATTTTCCTCTGCCCACCCCCCCCCCCCCCCGCCCTTTAAGCATCCATTCCTCGATTCTGTGATTCTGTTCGTGGTCCCGCTCTCAGTCTGGTCCACCAGCCGCTCTTCCCGACAGGCTCTGCTCCCCGCACCTCCATCCTCTGTTCAAGCTCTTTGTCCTTCTGGTGTCTGCTCCACGGGGTCACTCCCCTGGGGGCTGCGTATCCAATATGTTCCGGTTTTTTGGAATTGCTTCCCGATTCTCCCACTAAGCTCAATAGATCTCCATCCGCCCCTTCTCCTAAAACTCTCGACAAGAGTTCTGCTGTAGGTCTCTCATGCAGTTGCTGGTCTCCATGGTTTTATCTTCTTTTAGATAGCCGACTCCTTGAAATAAGAGGCTGCTTTGCTCCGTGCCGTATCCCTGCGTGGGAAGGGCTCAGTAAACATCTCTCAAGTGAATGGATACATTTTATATGTGCAAAATATGATGCCAACAATGAAGTCCATGACTCGGGAGATGTCCAAACACTGGGTGACCCATTGGTGGGGCTGCCATTGATGGGGATGTGGACTGAGTGACTTACTGCCCCTGCCCAGAGGAAGAGTCTGTGATGGTAGGAGGATTCTGTACCCAGTAGATCTTCTTAAAATCACTTCTTTCAAGACTAGAAATGAACAAAGTCTAAGGAGACTGTGCAATAAATTAGAAAGTAATCAGTGGTGGTGTGCTGTCTTTCTCTCAGCAGACACGAGACACTCTGGGGGTAGCTACTGCTCTGTTATGGCCATAGGGGTCACTGGCTGGTGAGCTGAACCCTCTCTCATGTCCCAGACCTGCAGCTCTAGATGGCCTCTGCTCCTCAGCAGAGGGCCTCTAGCTTTGCGCCGTGACCGCTAACCAGCCGCGTAGCCCCGCTGGAGGGACGCGCCAGGCCTGGGAAGCTCGTGTCCTCTGCGGCCCTGCTGGAGGCTGCACGTGGTTAGAAGAAAGAGAGAAGGGTGACAGGAATATCTTTTCCTCTACTTTGTGCAGTTTTTATTTTTAACATAAAGCTATTTATGTTTCAGGCTTTTAAAAATACCAGGTCTTATGGTGAGTGTGTGAGAGAAAATCACTTCCTTGTTTCCGGCATGGCTGGAGCCTTTAAAAGGGCTCGGACTGGAATCACAGTTGTCAGCCTTCCTGAGACTGTTATTTCCTCACTAATTCCCCTTCAGCAAAATATTTAAGATCAGGATGAAGTTAAGGGACTATAGCTTTTTCTCCTGAGGATTACCTTTCATGGAAATGATAGAAAGGAAAAATAATGATTCCACAAAGGCCAATAAAAGAGCCGGACCCTCTCAGCAAATCCACAGATACCGTTACCCTGAAACACCCTCCACTTATCGGGGGAGAAAAAGAAAACCTGCTCCGAACCGTTCAAAATGAAAACATTCTTTACTACATTGAATTTTATAAAATCCCATTGTTAAATGCTTCCTCTCAAACTCCTGCCAAGTGGGAGGGTTACTGCTGAAACAGACAAGGCTGTGTGACACCCCCGCCCCCCGCCCTGGGAACATCAGACTCGCACTCTGGCACACATACAGACCTGTGTGCTACAAAGGGCGCAGCTTCCAGAGACGTGAAGGACCCGCAGTGAGCACGCCAGCCCTCATCAACCCGCTTCCTCTGTTGGAAGGGAGTCCCCCGACGCGACCTCTAACGGAAGCACGGGGACGCGGTCGCCCACGTTCAGCACAGTCACAGCCGCCCGGGGATGTGCTTCCCCCAGACGTGACGCAGGGCACGGCAGTCACACTGCACGTTCCCCGGGACCCTTCATAATGCAGTTTTAGATAAATATTTGCACAGATGCACACACATATTTATTTGTTCTGCTTCAACGGGACTCACCCAAGTGCTGGTTTTAAAATATAAACAGTGGGAAACTGCTGTAGTAATGACTCGCAAAATATGGCAATTATTTGCAAGAGCTGAAACTGTTCATCTAATAAAAAGTAGGAAGCTGTGTGGGAGAGAGAGGAGTGAAAGTCTCCAGCGAGTGAGGCCAGCTGGAATTCAACAATTCGCTTTGGCGATCATATTTATTTAGTCAGCAGGCCAGCGGTCTTGCTGGGCTGCACGATGCCAGGGACAGTCTTCCTCTAAAACACCCAGCGTGCTCAGAGAGCGGCCGTTTCCAGAGGAGCTGCATAAACACATCACTGCAGCAGCCCCTGAATACGTACCACTTACTGCATGTCTCTGAGCAGACAGGTACTGTCCAGAAGGGACTCCTGTTAGTTCAGAGGTGAATGTGGCTGAGATGGCATCAGATTATTTGACAGAGTGTTATTATGCAGCATTTCAGAAGTGGCCTCCTGATAGTGTCGGCTGATAGGCTCCACTTATAGAGGACAAGATCATCTCCAGACTATATAAAAAAAATTCATTTTGAAGTCTAGTCAGTTTACAATTCTGTGTCAGTTTCTGGTGTACAGCATCATGTTTCAGTCATACATATACATACATATATTCCTTTTCATATTCTTTTTCATTATAGGTTACTACAAGACATTTAATATAGTCCCCTGTGTTAGACAGTAGAAACTTGATTATCTATTATATATATACATATATATATAGCTCTTAGTATCTGCAAATCTTGAACTTACAATTTATCCCTTCCTACTCCCTGCCCCCCACTGGTAACCAGAAGTTTGTTTTCTGTCTGTGAGTCTGTTTCTGACTATATTTTTAAAATCTCCTTAGTGATACAAACAGACCAAGACATTAAAAGCTCTGCTTATTATGCATTGTTTTAATTCTTCAAGAATATTTTCTTCAGCATCCTCATTGAAATCAACTTCCTTTTTCAAAAGGTGAAGAGAGGCAAACGTGGGGGGATTATAAGAATGTGTCTATACCGCTAGAGGATTAAGGGCTGATAGATGTAACTGATGATCAGAATAATATAATTAGATTTGTGCAACTCCTATTAGGCAAACAGCACAAGTTTATCAGTAACAGTTGGCCACCTATGGACAGTTCATAAGGGAGGTGGGAAGGCAGGCAAAGAAATAGAAAGTCTAAGAATATGTGGCTGCACATATGTCTACATATGTCTACTCACCCAAATATCTTTGTTTCCTATCCTGATTCCCAGATTCTCCTATGTTTGAATCTCAAACATCATTTAATTGGTTAAATTAATATGTCACCAGGATTAACTCTCTGTTAGTTATCTTGGTAACCGCGAAGCCATAGACCTGGTTTTTCAGGTAGCGGACAGTCAAATACTGCCCCGTAGAATTTTTTTTCCTGTGGTAAATATATGATGGAAATGTCCCTGGAAAGAAATCTACATATTCTTTGGGTGGAGGAGGAGAGAGAATTTGGCATTTGGAAAGAGGGGCATTCCTAAAGCACAGATTCTCGTAATGCCTGTGCAGTGAGACACTCAGGCAGTGAGTCCAATCTGAGTTCCTCCCTCTCCATCAAAAAATGTCTGGCTGTGACAGTCCCACCCCGCTGGCTGGGGCAGTGTCCCCACTGAGCAGAGCCCACGAGAGGCAGCAGCCTCCATCTCAGGGAACAGGCGGGGAGCTCCTGGTGGAGTACAGGGAGGGGAGGTGGCATTTTCTGGGGCACAGAGACAAGTAGATCGCTTGGAGAAACAGCTGGGGAAGACTTGGAGTGCAGGTCTGAATGGGGCGCGCTAATAGACTGAAAGACTGAAACATCTTCAGACTTCCACTGAGAGAGCCGAGCAGGAAGCTCCAGGACTAACAGGCATGGGACAGAGACACCTCGTGAGGAGAAGGACCTCCCTGGGGTCGGTTCCCTCGGCCACGTGGTCTGTGATTTGGTCAAGGGCCCTACTGGGAAGATTCAAAGTTAGTATCTGGGTCTTCTTTGCTGGATCATAGTTTTTCTTTAAAAAACCCTTTTTAGAACATTGTGAAGAGCTACCCTCTAGCGTTCCCCACAGTCCTTGCTGCAGAGGACAGCTGTGAGAGAAAAATAACCTCCCATAACGACTCCCTCTGCCGAGGTAGCCTCCCCTTCTGCAGGCCTGTCTGCCCCAGACCTCGGAGCCTCCCAGACTGAGAGCAACTCGCCCCTGTGATGCTGAAGTGTCCTCGGGCTGGAGAAGACACCAAGACGGCCGGGAGACAATGGCAGCATGAGCAGGCCCTCGTGGAACAGAATATATAATTCCATTTAACAGCTGCGGAAGCTCATTAACTCCGCCGGCATGAATGATTCTTTACAACCACAGAAAGGAAGAAAAACAGCCGCCTCTTTACAGATGCAGTGAGAGCCGTCCCCAGTTTTCCAGCTTTCAGGGGAAACAAAACATTTCTGCCTGGTAACTTCATCCTCTAATTCAACGCTGTTTCAAAGTGGAGCTTGCCATAAGCTGGAAGATATGTATTTTCCAGCACATTTTCGAAAGCCCCATCACCTTCCGGCACAGCTCTGCTGCAAGGATTACACTGTGAGTTAGTCCCGAGCACCCAGACCAGAGCCAGGCACACAGCACGCGGAGAACACGCACCTGCCAGCACCGCATCATGACTGCAGCTACTTAGCACGCTGCGCACAACTGTTACTTATCTGACGTGTATTTTGTCCACCCCACCTGAATGAAAGTTGTTGGAGGGCACGTGTTGGCATCCGGGGGCCCACCAGAGCCCTTCCTCGCCCTGCTCCCACCCCACCCCCGCCCCGGATGCATGGAGACGTGGCCATAAAGACCTTCCTCCCACTGGGACAAGCTTTCTGGTGGATGCTCTTCCTCCCGAGAGTAAGCACTAAGGTGTCCTCTGAGATGGGTCCCTATTCTTATTTCTCTTTAATCCTCAGATACTCTCTCTTCTTTAAGATCTCTCATATGTGGACCTGCCCACCATGAGGGTGTAGGTCGAAGGAGTGTGAAATACACCATTCTTGAGTGCAGCCTGGTTCTGTTAACATTCTGTTATCCGGGTTGGAGGGAAGGCTCTACTGGGTGACGTGATTCTGTTTGCTTTCCCTTTATTTAGCAGTACTCTTGGCTCCTGAACAATGCAGTGGTTAGGGGCTCCCTGCAGTTGAAAATCCACGTGTAGGTTGTGACTCCCCCCAAACTTAACTACTAACAGCTGACTGTTGACCAGAAGGCTTACTGATAACATCAACAGGTAGTTAACACATTTTGTCTGCTACGTGTGTTATATACCATGTTCTTACAATAAAGCAAGCTCAGAGAAAACAAAATGCTTGTGAGAAAATTGTAAGAGAAAATAAATTTGCAGTGCTGTACATACTGTAAGTTTACATCATCTGTTTAGGAGGTGAATCGTCTGTCAGTGCCAACATCAATGGTCTCTTTAATTGAAGTAGTCAGTTTACAATGTTGTCACTTTCTGCTGTACAGCATCATGTTTCAGTCAGACATACACATACATACTTTCCTTTTCATATGCTTTTTCATCGTAGGTTACTACAAGATATTGAATATAGTTCCCTGTGCTCTACAGTGGGAACTTGTTTATTTTATATATTAGTAGTTAGTATCTGCAAATCTCGAACTGCCAATTTATCCCTTTCCACCTCCTTTCCCGCCCAGTAATCATCAATTTGTTTTCTATGTCTGTGAGTCTGTCTCTGTATTTTTTTAACATTTTAATGGAGGCATTGGGGATTGAACCCAGGACTTTGTGCACGCTAAGCATGCACTCTACTACCGAGCTATTTCCCTCCTAATATTGTCTTTATGATATAAAACACTGTAGATGTTACCCGTATCACTAACACTAGACATAAAAATGAAAAGATAACGTGAAAATAAATTCATATTTATTTACATGTGTGAAAATTCACACACTGATAACAAAGCAGCAGCAATGTGATTGCTTTATGGTCACCTAGTGTAGTCGATACACTTGCTTCCCAGTGGCCTAGCCTCTACACTAATGAATCAACGGTTACTAAAATTTTTATGGCATAGAGCATTACAATCATATTCACAATGCAAGAATGGAAACATTTAAAAAAAAAAAAAACACTGGTGATAAGAGGCTGACATTCAGTTTCTCCAGTTACAAGAGAGGGGGTGTACTGTACTGTCATGTAATTCTTTGAAAGCGGAGTTATAAAGCAGTAAGGAAACTAACACATTACTCATTTTATATTAAACATCATTCACCTTGCACCTATGTAGGCCACCCACTTGCATACAAGTCTCATATATGACGTGTTACAGGGTTGGTGATGTTGGTGATGACGACACAGAAACGTCCCATGCAGGACCTGCAGAACAGTTCTCAGATTTCACACGAAGACACCCACACACACAACAGGTGTTTACTGACTGTACGGCAGGATGATTAGTTACTGTTCAGTAAGTGGGGGTGGATCGTCATGTTGGTCCTCATCTTCTCATCTTCATGCTGAGTAGGAGGAGGGGGAGGAGGAGCGTTGGTCTTGCCCTCTCAGGGGTGACAGGGACAGAAGAGGGGAGGAGGTGGAAGGGGAGGCAGGAGAGCAGGCACACTCGGTGTAGCTCTCCAGAAATACAATGTAATTTCTAACATTTCTGCACTTTCATTTCTCTAAAAATGTTTCTACAGGGTACCGAGCCCTCTCTGTGTGTCTACTTTGGTTTCAGTGCCTGTATCATAGAAGGGTCCATGTCTTACAAAAAGTCAAAAGCCGTCTTTGGATGATCAGAACCCTTCCACCAGATGGTCTGATGTCTGTCTGTTTTCCTGCACTGCTTTATTCTACATCTTCTTCCTCATCATTTGGCACTGGTTCCGAAGCCCTCATCTTCATCAGGTCGTCTTCTGTTTATTCCTCTGGTGTGGTGTCTGTTAGCTCTTGAATTTCTCCAAGAGCTATAGTTCGAAACCCTTCACCCCCCACTTTTTTTTTTTTTTTTTTTGGCTGCATCCACAGTCTATTTCATGATTTCCTTGATTGGCTCTGTTGTGGAATCCTATGAAATCATGCACAATATCTGGACAGTTTTCTGCAGTGGAAATTTGTTTTAGACTTGATGGCTTTCACAGCTTTTTCTTTGACAATATTGGCTTCGATAGTGGTGTGATCCCTCCAGACTCTCACGATGTTCCCTCTGTCGGGGCTCTCTTCCACAGCATTGGCAAGCCTTTCCACAGAGCACCATGTGAAATGAGCCTTAAAAGGTCATTATGACCCCCTGATCCAGAGGCTGAATTAAAGATGTTGTGTTTGGGGCCAAGGAGATCACTTCACTGTCTTTGGTGTTGAACTCATGGGGTTCTGGGTGGCCAGGGGTATAGCCCAACATCAAAAGAACTTTAAACAGCAGTGCTTAATGACAAGGTACTTTCTGACCTCAGGGACAAGGCACTGATGGAACCAGTCCAGAGAAAGGGTTCTCACTGTCCAGCCCTCCTTTTCGTACAACCAGAAGACTGGCAGCTGGTGTTTATCTTTCCCTTTTAAGGCTCGGGGGTTAGCAGCTTTATAGACAAGGGCAGTCCTAATCATAAACCCGACAGCCCTTGCACAAAACAGGAGACTTAGCCTGTCCCTTCCTGCCTTAAATCCTGGTGCTCAGTTCGCTTCCTTACTAATAAATGTCCTTTGTGTGTTTTTTTCCTGCCAGAATAGGGCACTTTTGTTTGCATTAAAAACCTGTTCAGGCAGATGTCCCTTCTCCTCAATGATTTTCTTAATGGCATCTAGGAACTTGTCTGCTGCCTCCCGGTAGCTGCTTCTCCTGTTATCTTGATATTTTTTAAGCCAAATCTCTTTCTAAGGTTATCAAACCATCCTTTGCTGGCATTAAACTCCCCACCGTTAGATCCTTCACCTTTCTTTTGCTTTAAGTTGTCATACAATGACTTTGCTTTTTGCAAATCATCTTGGTCTATTGGTAGGCCTTTCTTGTAGCAATCCTGCACCCACATAAAGGCTGCTTCTTCAGTGCAACATCAAAAAGTATTTACCCCAAAGTGCAAGATTTTCACACTTTCACACTGGCATAGCTACAGTGACAGCTTCATGAATTTCCTTTTCTGCTTTTTTTTTTTTTTAATTAAAATGGTCCTTACATTGGATTCATTTTTCTTGAAATGGTGGCAACTGCAGCTGCAGACCTCAATCTATGGTCCATATCAAACAGTTCAACTTTTTCTTGTAACATCATGACTTCCCTCTGCTTCTTGGGAGCACGTCCAGCATCACTAGTGGCACCCCGTGTGGGTCCCATGGTGTTATTCAAGTTTCCTGTATTGCACCAAACACGATGAAAAACACATGTGAACTGGGAGACATCACTTTTTATTTCGATACACAATTTACTGGAGACACGAACTGCCCATGCGGAGATGATGAGTGTCACCTGGCACTTCCAGCAGAAACTCCAACACTTGAGCTCACCCCAAGAGCAGCAGGAGGTGACTGAAATTATTAGAGCAGCACAGCAGGTACTACAGTTACGTTTATGCCGTATGATTTAATGCGCATCTTTATGTTTGTTTACACGTTTATATTCACATGAGTGCAAATGGCACCAGGTGCCATCTGTGTTTGTGTGAACAAGTTTTGATAAATTTTAACCTTTAATAATAAACTTGTATATATTTTATGCTTGTAAATCATAAAACAGACTGATACCTACATACATTTTATGCTTTTGTGATACCTTTGTCTTAATTTACATTGATATTTCTAGGCTATGTTGTTTCTTGAGTTTTTTCAAATTTTTGCACATCTCCAAAAATTTTACTAATATATTTGGAAAAAATCCACATATAAGCAGACCCATGCAATTCAAACTCATGTTGCTCAAGGGTCTACTGTATTTCTGATAAGATCTTTCAGGGAGAGGTGGCTGGTCTCATGTGGGATTCAGGTAATCTTGGGCCTTTGGTCCAAGTGACATCTCATCCAACCCTTATTACCAAATCAGAGGGATCAAGTCTTTTTCAAGATTCTATCCTTCAGCCCCTAGCAAGCTCACTATTCTTTATACTGGTAGGCATTCAATATTTACTGAAGTGAGTTGTTATTCACCTTTAAAAAAAAATGTTACCCACATTCTGGTAGGGTCAGTCACTATGATTGAGGTTCTATCAGCTAATAAACTAGATTCAAAATTCAAAGAACATTTCAAGATAACAAGTACTAATCTAAATGCTTATCAGTAAAAGTCAAACTTGTCCCCTTGACCTACATGGCCCTACCCTGCCTGCCCCTTGCCTACCTCTCTGACTCTGACTTGCTTGCTCTGAATCAGAACACTTCATAATTTTTGATTATCATCCATCTTCTGCTCATTTGCACTCTCTGTTCCCTCTGTCTGGAATGCCTTTCCACCCAGAATTTCACATAATGGGTAGCTTATTAAGATTTCTGTCTCAGGACAAAGAAGGAGCCCTACAGCATCAAGAAAAGGGAATAAAGGGAAACATTCTCCAGAAGAAATTACATTAAGTATGAGACACAGTATGAGCATGAGTGAGTACATGTGTGCATGGCTGTGTGTGTTTGGGGGTAGAGGCAGGTAAAATAAGAGTGCTCAATCTATGCAGAGGGAAAAGCTAAGGCAAAAGATTTGGGATGCAAAGGAATAGAGCAAGGTTGCATGGAAACAACCTAAGTGTCCATAGACAGATGACTGGATAAAGATGTGGTATGTATACCCAATGGAATACTACTCACCCATAAAAAAAGAATGAAATAATGCCATTTGCAGCAACATGGATGGACCTAGAGATTATCACACTAAGTGAACTAAGTCAGACAGAGAAAGACAAATACCATATGATATCCCTTATATGTGGAATCTTAAAAACTGATACAAATTTTATTTACAAACTAAAAACAGACTTATGGACATAGAAAACAAACTATGGTTACCAAAGAAGAAAAAGGGTGGGGTTGGGGGGGCTAAATTAGGGACTTGGGATTAACAGATACACACTACTATATATATAACAGATAAACGGTGAAGACCTACTGTATAAACACAGGAACTATATTCAATATCTTGTAATAACACAATGAAAAAGAATCCAGAAAAAAAATGTATACTTGTAACTAAATCCCTTTGCTGTACACCTGAAACTAACATTGTAAATCAACTACACTTCAATGAAAAGTTAGATTGAAAAAAAAGGCAGTGTGGCTGGAGCTTAGACTCTGGGGGACAGCAGAAGAGGGGGCACAAGCCTAATATGAAGACCCTCGTTTAGAAGAAGCTCCAAAGGGGGGAGGGCAGGGCAGCATTTATGCACAGTAACCCCTTTAGTAACATCTTAATCTAAGATACAGCTGAATCATTCATCATAAGAAAACAATCCTTCTGCCCCACTGGTATTCTCGTCTTCTTCCCTAATCTAAAAATTATCAGCAGGGCAAGGTTTGAGTCACCCCTGGACTTTTATGTTTCCTTCAGGAAGAGTGAGCTCCACGTCCAAAGTCAGGGAATGGGACTGCTCACCAGCCCTGAAAGCTTGTTTTCCGACCTTCAACGTAACCCTGACTTCTCCCAGCAGTACTCCTAGCACAACTGCAGCTGGGAAACTGAGTGAGTTTTTAAAGTTGGCTTTACTTAGCTATGAGCAAATCACATGCTTCAATAAGAATTAAATGTGTACCAACAACGTGAATAGATTCTTTTCTATATAAAACAAGGATAAATTATATTTCAGCAAGTTGCATTTTGAAAAATTGAATTTATGCTATTAAAATAGCCTTAGATTTTTTAGAATTTCTAGTAACTCATGATGATTTATTTCTGAATTACTCAGAGATTTAGGAACAAGTGACAGGAAGTCAAGAACAGCAGCTCAGAGACTAAAACTAAAGTGGAGAGAGATCAGACGATTAGCTCAAGACACAGCCGAACATCATTCTTTCTTCGAACAAACAGTGTGCAAACAGCCTAATTTCTTATTCAAAATCTGTCTGTCACAACTTATTTTAGTAAAATGCTTACTTACTGGGGTAACAGAGTAGAATGAGAATTGGAAAAAGACAACAACATATCTGATTTGCCCAAGAAGGCCCCTGACAGTATATGAAAAAAGAGTAAGTTTCAAAATTAAATTTTCTAGATGGGCATTCCATAGTTGAAAGATTGTCATTCCACAGATAATTTTAATCTAACAAGACCATTAAACAGTAAGGAATTTAGTAAAATCACTTCCTTGATTGGCACTTAGAAGGATCTATTTTGTGCAAAATGTGAAAACTCAAAGTTGAATATCTGACATTGCAACTTCTACCGATTCTGACTCACTTCAGCATCCTACACTCTGCAAATACATCTTCATTTAAGAAGGGCAATAATGTTTCTATTCATTAACATCACACATACTGCACATAAACATCTCTACTGTGGGACTCTTGACTGCAACTGCTACTCTTTCATGCCACTGAGACATTTATTTACATACTTAACTGCAGGCATAGCTTTAGCTTCCATATACATTTTCCTTCATTGATACAAACATTTGCTCTCTTCAGAAGTTTAACTCTTTAGCCAAAAAAAATTGAATCCAAAATTCAGAAATGGTAGTTCAATCTCTGCAGGGAAGCACACTGAGGATAGCAAGCTTCCGATACGTTATCACGCTGTAAACAGTTTGTTTTCCGTCACACTTCCCAGTCAGGTAGCTCGCATCCTGAGAGCTCATGGTGTCATTTTTGAAATGAGAGCTGGGGAGAGATTTGGGTTTTACTCGAGTTGTCAGGGTACCTGAAGGAGCTCATTAATGTCTCTAACCACGTGGGACCCTGAAGTTTTTGGGGACAGCAAGTTCACACTATTTGTGCTGATGAATCCCCAACCTACTTTGTTTTAATTTACATGAAAAAGCCTCCACTCTCAAAGTACTGCCTCATTAAGCTTATGTATTAATTAGATATGCAAATTAGGAAAGGCAGGCTGAGTATCACTTGGCAACATCGACTTCCCCACCAAACCCACAATGGAGATTTAAAAGTGTGTATTAGCGAGAGGGATTTGTTCGTGTGTAACAACCGAAGAAGCCTATTAAAGAATATTTAATCCATTGACTATTATTTTTAATAATAAGCACAGATCATGGGATTTTTGGTCATTTTATTCACTGGCTTTTTGCCATTGAGAGGAGTAAAAATGAACAAGAAAGACAATAATCATAAAACCCCCATCTCTTAAATGATTTAACAGCTTAGCTCCTGCACACAGACCACCGTAGGACATGCAATCAAACACACCTTCCCTGTCTAGTTAGAATGCTCACTGATGCAGCACCAGATGAAGAAAGGCTTCAGCATTTCACTGAGACTGCTAAGACAGTTCACTCAGAACCACCTGTAAGATTTCAGCAAGTCACTTCAAAAGTTAAGAGAAATAATTAATTTTTGGTTACTCTCCTGCTACAGAAAACCAACTGGCATCTCTGCATTATTATTTTTAAGCCACCTCAAACTGACACCACTCAAGAAAGATTTCCTTCCCCCAGTGGTAATTTAGCTACAATTTAAATGAAAGAAAACAAGGCGGTCTGACAGCAATCTGTTTGGGCAGAGAGGGGTTTCAGAGGCAGAGCTCTGATTTCCTTCTGAGGAGGCCCCCTTGTCACCACGGTCCTCACCTCTGGTTTTAGGTTCCACACGTGTATTATTTAGAGATACCGTCACCCTGAAATGGGGTGCAGGTTCAAATCTGAGTTTTAAGGTCAGGGAAAATACGTGTCACTTAAATGAGTCACCACTGCCACTTTTAGAACCTCCTAGAACTCTTCATCTCAAGGATGTTCCAGTTTTCATTCTGGCAAATCAGAAATACAAACTGAACATACACCAGTCATGATGAAAGCTTGGTGTGGTGAAATATATTTTTTAACATTACAAAAGTGACAGCAACACAGGTTACATTTACCTAGAACGTATTTTGACAGTGTTTTATTCTCTGTAACTGACCTACTGTGATCCATGTCAAGAATTTTATTCTCTAGATCATATATGATATTTTATTCTGCTGATATGAACATGAAATTTTATAAAGTATGTAAAGAAGAACTACATGAAAGCAATTAGCAATAAAGAATTTCTAATTTATGCTAAATATTAATTTATCTTAAGTGCACAATAACTTTGTAACTGTAGAAACGTATTACTGTAAATTTTAAAAGTTGGGTATTTTTGTGAAATAAAACAAAAGGTTGCACCCAGATAGATCTTAGTCCAAGTGTAAATAGCACACTTCTGATATTATCTGAACACAGCATTTTAGGTTGTTACTATGGAAACATGGGGCACAAGACATAATGAATCATAGGCTTTAATTTCAGAGCTTCCCAGAAGGTTTTCTGGAGGTTTGCAGTTGTTGGTTGAAGAGTTTTTAAGAAGGTTCTGATTTTTACATATGAAAATATTCCAACAAGTAATTACTTAAAGGAAGGAAATCAGCAAATATAAGTGGGAAGTGGAAAGTTTAGAGGGGCGGTGAGGTGAGGGAGGGGAGCGCAGGGTAACAGGACAGCCCGGGGAAAGTCAGAGTCAAAGGACAAGAGGGCTCGCTCATTCCTCCAAACCACCAGTCCCGACCTGGGCAGTGCGGCTGAGTTCCCTGGGTCACAGCTGAGTTATCTGCCCGAAGTGCTTTAAGTTTACCTATTAACAAAACAGGCCACATTCTCAACTCCACACCCCAGGGCCCAGAGGCTGGAGAGCCCTGCCCCTCCCGCCCCGTCTCAGTGGCATCTACTGACCCCTCTTGGCCAGCATGGCTGATGGGGTATTTTCCCCTTGGTGGCTACACAGGAGGGAAATTTAAAGGCATTCCTCCTCTACAGATCTCTCTCCATCCCAGCTAATCCGAAACTTCAACTGCAGTGTGACCAAATTTTAAATAGTGGTAAGGTCACACAGTTTCAATAACACCTCTTATCGACATCACCAATGGTCACTAAACTGAGAACAGAAATTATAATTTCTACAGTAATGATAATGCTGCATGTTTAGAAGATACTATGTTTTACAGGCCAAAGGATGTCACCTTCATCTCCTTTTAAAGTGTCTCGTTTCTATTATATAAGTGCTCCTATTAAACAGATCTGCCCTAAGACAAATCCAGATTTACAAAAAAGGCAAGCTAGAAATTCGGTCCTTCTCAGAGATGCACACAGGAATGTTTTAAAAACCTTAGTTTGCCTTCATATATTTAGGATAGCATTTGATTCATGAAATATTTTTGAGAGGTATATGCTAGTACATACAGCAAAGTTAACAATTCAGTTGAGTGGAGACAGTATCAACACGTGCCTACAACACTCTCCTCCCCAGCTAATGCAAGAACAAAGTAGATTTTTCAAATAAGGGGTAGTTGAGTCAATTAGTTTATTTTAGGCCCTTCATTCAGTTGAACACTACTTTATTAACTTCACGACTGAACCAATAAAAAATAAAAAAGGTTTAATTGAAACCATGTAAGAGCAAATTAACTCTTCACTCTGACTTTTACTTTGCTCTTGTCCAGTAACTTTGATTTTTTAATAGACGTATTTGTGAATGGCTACAAAAAAACACCTATTTTGAAATTATTTATCAATGGAAACAGCAAGACAAAACAAGTCACTTTTGAGAATGATTTGTGGAATCACTGTTTTTCGAAGAACAAAAGTGCTGGAATACATTTCCTCACCTCTCTCGGCAATACTTTACCTCTTTCTTCCTTTCTTCTTTTTTTGCCATTGCAAAACACACACACACACACACACACACACACACACACACAGAGCACCCTCCTCCTGCTCCACTGAAAAGGTACAGTAGAGACAGTCTGAACAGTGATGAACTTATGCCATTTTCACCCAAGCTCTGTAAACACGCATCACAGGGAGGGCGAGGTGTCCAGTGTCATTAGCAAGACGTCCACTCGGACGGAAGGCAGCTCCTGCAGCAGGAGACAGGCGGCGGCTGCAAACATCCGACTGAAAGCCCGTCTGAGCCTCACAACTTCCAGTCGAGGATGTTTACAGCCGCTTACTGTCCACAGGTCACCCCTCCTCTCTGTCTCTGTGACGGCCAGGCCCCGACTCTACACGCCACAAAAGTCTCACTCAAAACCACAAACAGTCTAGAAAATGTCTCAGATTCAAACCTCACGCGTGTCTATTACCCATCTACCAGATTTCTATCACATCCTGTGATAACCTAAGGCAACATATGCAAATAACTTTCCTCCATCACTGCTGGCAACAAGGAACACAGAGCAGTGGCGGGGTCCCTGAATGTGACTCCAACATGCACTGCATAATCAAAACCCTTCCTGAGGGAAAGTGACCAAACATACAGATTAAATTCTTTTAACAAGATAAAGTGTGCATTTGACATTAAATGGTACATTTAAGTGACCTTTGACTCTCGATGAAGATACAAAAGGTCTATTTCAAACATTATCAATTCTGACCAAAATAAAACAGAAAAGACTCACGGCCTGCTTTTACAGATCACTTTTGCTCTGAAATCTGCTCCCAGAGGCAACCTGTATAGTCAGCAGGTTTTTGGAAGAGTAAGCAACAATCAGGAGACACCAGAAAGGAGCAGCGAGGGCTGTAACAGGCATATATCAGTTTGTGATCAAAGTTTCCCACTGGAAAAACACAGAACCCATCACTCGCGATAGAGTGACGTACATGAACTCCAGATCTGAATGTTTTGAATTCCACTCCCATTCTCTTATGAAAATAAATGAGGAAAGCTGACGGCTCAGCGCTCTGTCACTGCTTTCCTGAAGGAATTCAAAACCCTTCCCAGCCTCGTGAAAGATTCAGCTGATACCGAAACGTGGGCGTGCCTTTGCCCGCGATTTGTCTTTAGAGGAAGTTACCAGAAGGTTCTTCAGCTGCAGAGGTCTTCGTTTGTGATAACAAACGCCAAACAAAATCAAAACCCACCCAAACAGTGTTGTTTTCACTGAAAGGAACAATCGGGAAGAGCTTCCTGGCCGACTCTGTCAAAGCCAAGGGGAACTCGATCCCATCCAGGGTGAGAAGTTCATCTCTGAGGCAGCAGGTGACACCAAGCTGAATTCTGCTGTGGCCTTTTGCTTTATTAAGTGAGGACTCTGAACTAGCAAAGCTTCCTAGGGAACCATGCTGGGTCAAGTCACAGAGGGGACAAAGCAGACTTTATCACTGCTATGCAATTTTACATTCCAGAAATTCTTCACACTGGGCATTCCTGTACCACTGCTGACCAGAGCTCCAGTCGGTCCACCAAACACAGCCGCAGCCACCAACCTTGTGAACTTCTCACCAAGGCGCCCTCTTCTTAGGAGTTGGTCACACACAGACAGGCAGGGCACTCTTTAATTAAAACAGATCAATACCAAGCCTTACACCCTGTGAAGACATTGTATGGCAGTAGCTGTTTACAAAAAGAAAAATATTTTTACTCCCCTACAGTTTTCTCCAAGTGACAGCTCCCTCCTTGCCTTGGAATCTTACCAGTTAGCGAGTAACTCTAAATTAAAAATGAATGGTACAAACTAAGGAAACCACCACAAATAACAATAAGGTGGACACTGAAAGAGATAGGACACATTAGCCCGGCTTTGACAATCCTGAGCCTTGTGGTCAGAGCTCTGTGCATAAACATTCAAAAATTCTCCAAATAAAGCCTGAAAGACCCTGAGATCATAGTGACAAGGGTTCAGTGATGGAAGGGCATGTAACAGGCATCTATAGAGCACTTCACTGCCTGAACATCCGGGCCTCCTCGTTAGCAAGGTGCCAGCCGGCGGAAATCTACAAGAACGGTAAACCGGATTTATCCCAACAAGGTGCTCAACCATTTTGCCAGTTTAAGGGAGACTCAAAGTTATTTAGTTTAATTGGGCAGTACTGGAACAGTAGTCGTAAACAGGATTATCAGGATGGCTTCTTCTAACCCCACAGACCTGACCTGCCTCTACCCTCATCTGCTCTGCAGTCCTTCTTCAGATGGGGAGGGTGTTCAGTGCATTTTACAAAAGCCATCAAATGATTCTGGCCTACCTTCCTGGCCGAGAACCACTACTCTGGAAAGATGGAGTGAGATAAATTTGCTCCAGACTAAAATATCACATGTCTACCTGAAACATGTGACCAATAAAAAGTCATGAATCAATAACAAATATGCAGAGTAAAATCTGATTATGTCCAATATATCAGACCCTGATTTGTCTTCCTAACCCTGGAAGCGCTCACTGAAAACGACTGACTTAGTTCAAAACCCCAGGAATCAGGCTGCTTTAGCCTTGTTAAGACAAGGGCCCTTGGGAGGAGGGTATAGCTCAGTGGTAGAGTGTGTGCTTAGCATGCACAAGGTCCTGGGTTCAATCCCCAGGTCCTCTGTTAAAAACAAACAAACAAACAAACCTAATTAATTATCTTCTCCCCTCCCCAAATAAAAAAAAAGGGCCCTGAATGTTTCCCCACCTAAAAGGGCAGCTCTGCGTATCTATGTCCTGATCATGTTTTATATATAATTGTCTCCATATTCGTTCTGTTTGAAGGATTAATTCCTTCTGGTGGTGGACAGTTTAGGACTAGCCCCAGATAAAGTTTAAGAATTTTCCTTAGCTACCCTAAACCATTCAGTCTGGAACCCTCTTGTGAGTCAATATAATAATAAAATAATAATAATAATAGTAATAATAATAATAATAATAATAACAGAATCATAGTGTCATGAATTTTCCTAAGCTATGCATAACTAAGAATAGCTTAAAATATTACAGCCACTCAAGCTCCCCCACCTCCCTCCATTCAGAATCCCAATTCTCCAGATTTTGAGAAACCAGAGTACTTAAATTAAATGGCCCATCCTTGAATGGTGAGATTCCAGGCACTTATCAGGAGGTGGCAGAAGTCACCAGCGCTTCATTTGTTGACGAGTCTGTTTACACTAGGACTCTCCTTTGGCCGTGGAAATGCAAAGGTGCACGTGGGTGACCTATGGGGGAGAATGATGTTTCTCCCCAGGCTCCCCTTCCCTCCTGGTGCCCACCTAACCTCCACCACTCTGGCCTCAGAAGCGTCTCGTCTTGTGTCAGCGGGGTCTAGGCTCTGGCCTGCATCCCCCGC
Source organism: Camelus dromedarius (assembly GCF_036321535.1). Taxonomy (NCBI): domain Eukaryota; kingdom Metazoa; phylum Chordata; class Mammalia; order Artiodactyla; family Camelidae; genus Camelus; species Camelus dromedarius. The sequence continues at coordinate 75,840,885 of NC_087441.1, forward strand.
ATCCCTCCGCCCACCATCTCTGGGGACCGAGGCCCCGGGCAGCTGTATCAGTAATACTGACGCAGCCCTTCCCTTCCTTCAGGAAACCAGTCTAAAGAAGCAGCACAAGTGGCCTCTGCTCCCTCCTGCAGGAAGCCTACACGCTACCTCTCTGAAATGGAAGTAAAATACACATACAAACAAAATCCTGCCCTTCAAAATTCACCTTCCCCTTCTTCTGTTTCTCCTTTACACTGAGTTGTCAGCACAATGTTTGGCCCAATTCAAAGGCCAATAATGAAGATGATGAATTCTCCCTGCATCTGTGTGTGTGTGTGTGTGTATGTGTGAGATTGAACAAAAATACAAACCTACCTGGTCCTTGCCTCTTGAAAATGGCTGAAGGGGGAATTTACTGGAAAATTTAACAACTTCCCATGAATTACAACCACACAGAAGATTACAAAACTCAAATTCTAGGTAGTACAGAGCTTACAGAGTTATAAAGAGTAAAAACTCTCCTACTCTAGAAATTAATCTAAGTATTTTAGTTCAATTAACATTCTTGAAGAATTAAGCTAGATAAATGGTGTGTACTCAAGTTTATAGCCTTACGTTTAATACATTTTTGTTGTGTTCCTAGCAATATCTATGCACAATCCTAGGTTGTCCCGGCCACACATTTATTCTTGCCATCATCACACATGTGGGGACACTAGGCTTGGAGAGTTGGAATCAACTCTCTCACTCACTCTCCTATTCTGATGCCTTGCTTATTGTAAGCTCTTCTGAATCCTTTGTGGAGTTGGGGAGAGTGTGGATTTGAATAAATATCAGATACTGATTACACAATAAAAATTATGTTTTCATTGTAAATGGGCATAAAAATTAATAAGTTAAAAAAAAACCTTTTATAAGTGGAAACAAACATCCAGATCCTCTGGGATAAAACAATTCATTCACTCCTCAGATGTTTATTCATTTGCCAAACTCTCCTTTAGAGTAGCCCGGATTTACAGTCCAGGCCAGGGCTCCCCGGACGGCTCTCCGAGCTTATCGGAGAGTTCTGGGTTGTTCTTACCCTGCTGCCCCATCTGGCTGAGCCCCTCCTCCCCGACTCTGTCTGCATCCTCTCACTACGGAGGGGGATTCCAGAGGCTCAGGGCATCCCAGCCTTAGTGCTGATCTGGGACTTTCCGGCCGTCCCCCTCCTCCCAGGCCCTCCTCCGGCTCTCTCCCTTCAGGCTGTCACTGTCAGCAGCTCCCAGGCCGCATCCCTCAGACCACCTGCTGGCCCACTTCTTCCCCCTCAGGGGCTCCTGCTCCTAAGACTCCTCACAAAGAGCAACTCTCACACAGGAATGCTCTCCCATCCTTGCTGAAACAAGAGATCCTATTTCTAAAGGGACATCAGGTGACTTTCACATGAATTTCACTGTAATAATCACGTGGCAGAATTCAGAATTCAAACCCGTCCTTGTTTTGTTGTCTTAAATCAAGGCTATTAGGTTATATCATCATTAAGGCGTATTTACCAAGTTATGCAAAGATAGAGAAGGTTAGATATGCAGACAAGTTAAAGAAAAGCCAAGAAAAAACTACATGTCTGATATAAATATTATCATGTATAAATTCAGTATGGGGGGGAGGGGATAGCGCAGTGGTGAAGTGTGTGCTTAACATGCATGAGGGCCTGGGTTCCATCCCCAGTACTTCATTAAATAGATACATAAATAAACCTAATTACCCCCTACCGGGGAAACAATAAAAATTCAGTACATACATGATTTTTCTCTCTACTTTTCTATACTTTACAAGTTTTCTTTAATGTGAATTCTTTCATACAAATATTTTTAAAATGTTGACCCATTTTAGACAAGGGAATTAGTATCTCTCGTACCTCAAAAGTACTGCAGAGAGTACCAGACATTTTTCAAAACCAGCTCTGTATCTACAGAAATCTTTACAAGGAGAGATGCTTGCATAAGCCTCCCCCCTGAAGGCCATGGTGCTATCTCGGTCACCACTGTGTCTACTGGAGTGGCCCACAGTGCCTTTCATGTAGTGGGTGACCAATATACACTGGCTGAATGTTTAACATGTTGACAAGGAGATTCTTAAAACATTCTTATTTACAATTATCCAGCATCATTCTTTTGAGAAGTTCATGAGCTCACAGCTGTTTTAAAAGTGCTTTTCTTCCTCCCTTTAAAAGTAATGAAAAAGGCAATCTTGGGTCCAAGTTTCGAGCCAGAGCTCTCCTATGAAGGCGTGACTCCCCATCCCGTGGTCCAGGGAGCGGTACTGAGACCAGCTGATGCTGTTGCCGACGTGGGAAGACAGGGAGCACGAGGCTCTTTTGCTAGATGGCCACCAGGCACAGGTGTTTGTCCATCCAGGGGCCCATTTTCTCTGCGAAGGGAAACTAATTGTTTACCTATACCTCCCAGAGCTCGTCTGAGGAGTGGCTGAGAGATGTATGAGGAAGCACCATCCACGCGTGTTATCTTCCTCATCACTGCCTTCCTACTGTGAGCACACCAGGGCAGGTTCATCAGAACAGTGTTTACTGATGGAAAGAAACTGCTCACGTCACCTGGGCGTTTAAATGAGCTACGTGATCTCGTTTGGCCTTACTGGTTACCAGTTTTCTCAACTGTAATAAGAGGGTAAATCAGATTCTCCCTAAAATCCTTCCAGCTATAAAATCCTATGACTCTAATGCCTTCACTGCTTGAATTTAGGAAGTGGGGGTGGGATCTGGAGTGGCAGCCGGAAGAGTTTTTTAAAACTTCAACATACACAAATCGTGGAGGGCAACTTCTCTTAACCAGTATGACTTTTCTTAGTGCAAAGAAGCACCGATAACCCTGACTTCATTCACCATCACTTCCCACACCCACACATTTTTTTTAAATAGCAGACTACAAAATAGTTGAGAGTATATTTACAGACACAGTCGTTAGCAGCTGACTTATGAAGCTGTCTCTGGAAGAACTTAACCATCTCCACTGGCATGGGAACTGGGCTAGAAGCAAAAGAGGCTTGTGTACCTTATACCTGTGGCAAACAGTGATGACAAATTTTTATCAGAGTCCAACTCTGAAATCAGGTTGCAAGACCTCCACACCATTCCGTGTAGAGAATGGGCAACTTAAGTCGAACTAGCTCACTGCATTTCCAAGTGAGTTTTACTGCAAGGTAGTGTGTGACTTACACTGGCCTGGGCTAACAGCCGCCTAGTTGCTCGTGTAAGGATCTTCTAGCTTTTCAACAAAATAACTGTAAACTTGTAAGAGAAAAACTATACTTCAATTCAAAGAACAGGTATGAAAAAAGTCATGTTAAAATTTCATCTTATTACAGTCACCTAATTAGTATGTAACTCACAGCAGGTTTGTGCTAAATTTGAACCACATGGGAGAGTTGATGATGGAACTACGGTGTGGCTGGCCCTGATTTCATTTGTAGATTTAAATATTAATGATGGAGGTAAAAAGGCTTGTCAACCAAAGAGCCACAGAAGCAACAGTGACAAACCACCAACCGCCGTTCTGCTCCTCTCACTTCCGGGAGTAAAGACAGAGTCTGAGGGAGCACGGGATCATTTCCATTACCTTCCAGAGACACAGGCTCCATTTCTGCCTAATTCTAAGGAAACCTGGTGCAGTGGTAATCTAGGACAGAGAAGTGGAGAGCATCTGAGAGACAGTGCAGAGAAATATAAATTTCCAGGATTATAGGAAAGGATGGACACACTGAGTAGGGATAAATGAAAAAACAAACAAACAAACAAGAAAGAAAAGCTCCCTCTCCCACTCTCTGTTTCCTAAGGGTAATTCAATAGTGATTCTTGAAATGTTTACGTTAACTGCCATGCAATGATCAAGAAAAAAAAAATAGTTTACTCTGTTTTACTGATGGGGATCTAATCAAGCCTGTTAAGACCAGGACCCTCTACGTGGGAAATGAATAACTATTTAAAAAAAAATTAATTCCAATCAATCAATCAATCAATCAATCCCTTCCAATCAATGCTTTTATCATTTAGATTAGCTCAACATTTTTAAAATTAAACCAGGTATTTCTTATAAATGCTACTAAACAGTGTAACTTTCTACAGGAAACAGGATAAAGAGAGACTTCAAGGGGCCATAACATGAATTATTGGAAAACTTAAGGGTAAAATTAAACATATACTCTAGATTTTCTGTAAGTGTCCCAATTTCAATGATTCTGTAGGACATACTTTCAGACCTGATCTGAGCAAGTCAAGTCATTAGAGATGATTTCAGCAGCCTCTAAAAAATCCTAAATGCCCCAAAGAATTAACCTTGGTTTTACATCGTATGGAACAAAAGTGTCATACTTTTATTTTACCTAAACTATTGAGAGGAATTATATACAAGAAGAGTACTTTATACTTATTTTAAAAGAAAAACAGTGGATGAGTCTGATTTTGAGTCTTTGAAAACATGAATTAAAAAAACAAAAACGAAAAACAACCTACCACGTTGGTTGGCTTTCCAGAGCCTAAAAGTCCTAAGTTTTCTTATTTATTTATTTATTTTTTCTTTCTTTCTTGAGCGCCTCTGAAAACTGCCTCCTGGTATTTTTTAAAATGTACTCAGAAGTCCTAGGGCTCTGGCAGGTTTTTTAACTAATAAAATAAACACAGCCATTGAGTACCTGCAGTTCTGCTAACAGTATTGTTTGTATTCTGAGCCCCATCCACAAAGGCTACAGAGAAAAATATCCAGTATAAACAAACATTGCTGAGATACCAGAGGCATCTCAGAGCAGCACACCCAAGTCTCAAAATGCAAAAGGGAGAAATTTTCCACTCCCGCAGCGCTCACCTCCCTGGTGAGCCTCGGGTCAGGCGGCAGAGAGTGAAATGGCCTCTGTTTGGGTGAAGGTGGGGAGGGGCTCGGGGTGGCAAGCACACCAGGAATTCCTTTTCTTCGTTTTTCGCCATCTGTTTCCCCTGAATACAGATCTGCTTTCCCCTGAAGTCTCTCTCCTGCCCATATTTCCTACAAGCAGCTGTTCTCTCCTCTTCTACCCTCAGTTCCTACAGACAAGACAGCTTGGTCCTGCGGTGTCCTTGCTTAACATCAGTCTCTAAACTTCATAGGACACGCATAGGTGAACATCTTCGGGTAGCATCTTCAAAGTAATAGACAAAGAAGGACCAAAAGAGGGACCGAAGTGGGCGGGGGTAAGACTGGGAGGAAATTCCTCCACTAGTATTTGGAACACCTGAACTTCCAGCTGGGCGAGCAGCTGAGTCCTCCTGGGGAAGAGAAGCTTGTATCCCAGAAATGCTAGGAGCAGGGGGCTTAGAGGTTGTCGTGGTCCTAAGAGAATCAGGGTGACGAGGACCGCCCTCCTCCCCTGGCTGAACTGGCGGCCACCGGGACCCTGTGAGGTGAGGAGCGTTTCCACACAACCATCACTTCCCGGAACTGAGGAGTGGCTCCTCCTTCTCCGTCTGGCCTTTGTTTCCGCAGCCCAAGGCTTAATTAAAACTGAGAGGGGAAGTCACCTTGCTCTTTGCCACTGGGCCCCACTGAGTCCCTGATCCTTCCCGCGTGGACTCAGCTTCTCCCAAACTCTTGTACCTCTTTCTGTTGATTCTCAGCACTGCTGTTATGTTATCCAGTCTGTCTGCACTCATGAGTCTCCCCCAAATTTTAAGGCCCTGCCCTAACATAAAACTCTGTGCCTTAGTTGTCTCAGCTGAAAAATGATAGCAGCTGTTAACTATGTAATAATAACTACAATTTTAGGCTTAAGAGGATTAAATAAACACTTACAAAATGTTTAGAACAGTGTTTGGCACATGAAAGTGTGATACAGGAATTTGTTAAATAAAATGTCCGTGAATTCGCATATAGGGATTCAAAGGACAGAAAACTCTTCATGGGGCCAAACAGACTTCAAATAGAAGAGAAGAGCAAATACATTGATTTTGTCCCTGCGGGGTCACCAGTCCAAAAGAACCACCAAGAGAGACTGCCCAAGGAACCAGGATTTATCTCAATGCTCTGTATTTAACCAATTCTGGCTGGCCCCGAGACACTTATATATCGTGGAAGAAATAAATCTGTGGAAACCACAGATTACAGATGGAAGTGTGAGAGTTCACACCTGGTCTGGGGTCTCTTGTATCTGACTATTCAGCACTGCGGTTCTTTGCGTTCTTTACGTATTATTCAGATCATATTATTTAAGAGGCTTCATTGTATATTGTAAAAAAGGATAGAGTTTGAAGTTAAATGCTTAAACTAAAGGAAAAGGACTCATTTTCTTTTGGAGGTGGGGCTCTAAAGGGATGAAAAGGACAGCTGTAAGTCGTACAACTGAAACCAGAAAGAGGCAGGAAAGACTGTAATGAAAAGGAATATGGAAACCAATACATATACATGTGTAACTGAATCACTCTGCTGTACACCAGAAACTAACACAACATTGTAAAACTGACTATGTTTCAATTAAAAAAAATAAACTCTTTCACAAAGCTTGGCAATTTTTGTTTTACAAATCACTTCTTTGGTTAAATTAGTTACTATGTAGTTTACTCTTTCTGATGCAATTGTAAATAAAATTATTTTCTGAATTTAAAAAAAAGGCGGAAAAGCAGGATGGGACAATATGGAAGGAGAGACAAGGAGAAGATAAGTTTCGCTCCATGAAGTGAGACTGTCCCCAGTCCTGAAACGTGTGAATAAATAAATGTTATAATGACTTCAGAACTTATTATCAACAGGGAAAAAATGCATTCCAAATATGGAGCTACATATCTGAAAAGGACAAAACTACCTCATGAATATCAAAACTCTGGTTTTAACTTGATCTCCCCTATTTAAAAATTGATTTTAAGACAAAAATATTTTTTAAATGTTTCCTCAAAGGTATAAATTACCCCAAATTGGTAATTCCATGTTTTTATTTTTCTATCAACAATAAGCAAAAAGTGTAGCTCCTTTCCCATGATCACTAGAAATATTAATTTAGAAACCTGTAAGACACTAACAATGCTAAAAAATTTCCATAGCTTGATTTCATTAATACCCAGAAGTGTTCAAACGTTTCAGCAGGTGTTCTCTCAGTGATGGTAATAAAACATTAAGCTTTGAGAAAGAAATATATTTGACTTTAAAAAAATAGATAGTTTATAATAAAATAAAATTCCACTCAGAGCAATTCAAGGAATATAATTAGAGTCTGCTATAAAAAGAAACCCTTTGAATCCTTGTTTAATAAAAAGTATTAGGACTGATTTATAGTTTTAATCTACACAAACGGACTTGAAAGATTTTCAAAGTTTAGTATGTTAAAATTATGTAGTGTTGAGGTGTTAACCTTCCCTACATTTTAGCATTTTACCTTGAAGAGGTCTAACTTCTGTCAGAAGAAAAGTATGCCTCAGCCACGCATGAAATTTCCATGCCTCCTGTGTTAAGAAGCCACACCCCATCCAACTAATGACAGGAAAGGATTTCAGTTCAAATCTGACACTCTCGAGCCTGAAGCAAAGTTTAAAAAAAAAAAAGATACAAAAATAAAACCCAACTCACATTTTTCAGGGAGGAAAGGAAACTCTCGCTAAATAAGTAGTGATTATGCTGCAGAATTTATATGCTAAGCACGACTGAATGTAAAAACACCCGAGCAGTCAACCATAGCTTTGGCACTTGGAGTATGATTAACAGAATGAACTTTCAAAGGTCAATTAAATGTCAACACACTTTAAAGAGATACTCGTCTTAGGTCGGGTCAATGTACAATAGCACCTCACAACTTGGGGTATCCTTCCTCATCTAAGCGTGACATGCGTGTGATAAACGTAAACACATATGCAGACTTACAACACGTCACCAACCAGACTGCCATAAGAGGTCATCTAGCATCTAGCCTAGCGTTTTGACTACTTTATTAGTGTTTTTCAAGTTACGAAGTGATTAAAAAGAAAACAACTGTGTTTGCTACAGGGCACCATCCAATGAAGATGACATGTGCAGTCAATCACACATGCGAGGACTAAGGTTTATCCAATAGCTGAGCCTGTTTCTCCCATCACAGGAAGTCATTCAGAGAGATAACCCTTTATTGTCCCTAATACACCACCCTGCTAACTCATCCCCCACTAACCTTCCTTGAAGGCTTGCGGTTAAAAAGCTTACCAAAAAAAGTACATGGTGTTCAAAACCTGTCTGGTTTGGCATCAGGAATCTGTGGGCCAGAACAAGTCCTGAAGGCATCCAGTGCCCAGTCCTGGCATTTTCATCCAGGATCCCAGCAAGAGCCCCAATCCATCCCACATATGGAAGGTCACGTTGTCCCAGAACCTCAGAAAGAGAAGACACCACCAACAAACCTGGTCCAAACCTCTCCACCTCCGCGGCTCAGGCAACGTGGACCCATGAAGGCGGAGCAAGCTAGCTTGGCTCCCATGGCTCCTTATTAGACAGCAAGTCTCTAAAACCTACTCAGTCCAGTGCTTTCTCCTCTATACCAAGTCTCCGTCATAGACTTTTTCTCTATCAGGACTTTAAGGCCAGGTTACCCCTGGAATTCAGAGGAAGACAGAAGCTTTAACATGATCTGGGAAGGCTCCAGGAGGAGCTGGAGACTGCAAACGGGTAGAATCTGGATGGTCTGAGAGGTGTCACTAAATAGGCAGCAGCCTGAGGTGAGGGAGGCCACCGTATTCCAGTAACCACAGAGAGGAATTCAGAGTAGGATGGGGACCCTGGTTTTAAGGCCAGCATGGAGAAGGGACACACAGAGAGTAATGAAGGGATTTTGACTTTAGAAAACTGATGCAAAGATGCCAAGGCTAACCTAGCAATAGGTCTGCAAAAGAGGATGGAAGTGGAGAGAGAAAGATTTGAGGTGCCGCGTAGGGCTCTTGTGGTAATATTAATACTATTTTACAAGACTCTTGTAAGGATCTAGTGAGCTGATGTGAGAAAAAGCACTTTGCAAAGTCTGAAAGCGCAAGAAGGTAAAGATGTTTTGAAAAGTCGGGGGCAGGAGCCTCTCTAATCATGTCCCCATGCCTTGACAGCATACACTTCTCTGAAAAGGCAGATTCGGAGTTGAATTCTAGATCTATGCCCATGGGATCAGAGATAGAAATCTCTTCCTTTGACAATTCCAAAAGCCAGATCCCGAGAGGAGAGACAGCCGTCACCTGAGTCCCTGCAGGTTGAGGGTCACGGATACTAAAATCCAAACCCAGGGTTAAAATTTTGATGTGGACCACATAACTGATGTTTCTCAAACTGAGTCTGAAAAGTATATAAAGTGCAAAATGAGGTGGTATAAAAAGGGAGAAGAGTTAAGGAGTAGCCCCCGAGCCAGGGAGATAGGGGATTAAAAACAGGCTCTTCGCAGGCACTGCCCCCTGCATCCTCCTCCAGTCCCTCGTCCCTCTGCCCCATAGTGACTATTTAGCAGAATGACCTCCCCTGTGTCTACTTCTCTCCTTCTGCTTGTCTTTCTCTCCTGTCCCTCTTCCACAGCAAATCCCCAGGGCTAAAAAAGGAATTTTCAAAAGTTACCCAATACATTCAAAGCTATACTACATTTGGAATATATACTGAGTTACAGTTATCTGTCACTGATTTGTATCTTACATAATTTATAATCTTACATAACTCCCAAAACAACTCCTGGGAGGCAGGTACCATTATCCTCATTTTTCAAGTTAAGGAAACCAAAACTTGGAGGGTCAAGGACGCAGCTCAAGGTCGCCTGGGGAGAAAATGGCAAAGCCAGGATTTGACGCTGGTGGGGCTGACTTCTCAGCCTAGGCTTTGAACCTTTCTCCTGAACGCTCGCCTTTGTTTCCAATCAATATGAAAATCCTTCCTTGTTGGGGATTTGATGGATACAAAAATTATGGGAGCCATCCTCGGTCTGAAGATGAAAGTTCTGACAACAGAGGGCCTGGGGCCCAGGTTCAGCCACATACCCGCTGGCCAATCGTCAGCCTTTGGACTAAAATCTTCCACATGTGACTGCTACACTGTGTCCAGGGGACAGCTTTCCATTCCAAGTTCTTGCTCGGTTCCCTCCCAGGCCGCCTGTCCCTCAGGGTCCTTTCCCAATTATTTCCTTGAAACCTTATTTCGACAGCTGAGGAGGAGGCTGCTAGGACTGACACTACTGCAGATCATACACAGGCTAGGGGTGGGGTGGGGGGTCCCAGGATAGGAGGGGATCTCCCAGGCCTCATGCCCCAAGGCCACCTTAATGCTGCTTGTTGGTGGGCTCCTGGTTTGCTTGCAGAAGCAGTTCCTGAGGGGCTCCGTGGCACCGGGTCCCACTGAGAGATGAAGCCAACCTGTCTGTGGCCGGAAGGGAACTGATCAGAGCGATGAGCATCTGGGGATGCCTTTTTAATGTTCCCCTCAACAATGGCAAGAAAATGCCAATGGTAATTCTCAAAACATAGTGTGATCAACTCACTCTGGCAGGTTCCAGTTAAGAATACCGATTCTAGGATCTGCTCACGGCCATTCTGATTCTCTAAGTGTTGGCAGGTGCCAGGAGTCCGAGCTCCGTAAGTCCTGCAGGAGATTCTAGCACAGAGAGTCTAAGAATGACGACCCCTGAGACCATGCCCTGCCCACCTACGAAGACGCCCGACCAGCAAGCTGGCTCCAAGGAGAACACACAGTCTATGAAGACAGCTGCGTGTTCACACATCAATGCTGGGTTCTGGGTTGGGTGGTCACTTCAAAATAAGGCCACCACGCTTTCCAGAAGTTCCCAGGCTTACAAATGTTGAGGACTTATTTTCCTGATGTCACCAAATAACCTACCCTACAGGCCCTGCAGGAAAAACAGTATCTCACACACGATCCAGTACACACAGGACCTCCCCCCACCCACCCAGCACTGGTCTGGAGTGAAGACCCTCTTGGCAAGACGGTATTGCCAAGGCTTACTTTCTAGTCAGTGTAAGACTGGAGATGATTTTCTCACAGCAAATTTAATGATTGCAAAATGTCCACTTTTCCTCCTGCAACTGAACTGAAAGATTTATTTCACACTATTTAAAAACTGAGCTTAAAAACCAGACCGCACTCAAGTCAAATTATTAAGGACATGATTAGGCTATTTAATTAGATATTCAATCACAATGCAAACAGCTACTGATTATTTAGGAAACATATCTCTTCAAAGGTGTGTGTTCTTCAAAGAAAGCTAGGTCATAAAATGCAGTATGTTAAATCAACAGTGCTATCTTTCTCCTTGAAACCCTATCAGGGGTCTTTGTCTCTTTTGAAATCTGTATCCCTACTTGAAGCTATAAACTTTCAGGCTGGATACTGGAATTAAGCTCAGTTTTTCCACCAGTTCTTTCTTTGATACCTTTTTTTCTTTCCCCTAAAGCATGATAATAATTCTCTTTAAGGATGGGCAAGAAGAATCTTTAATTATTTTCATCCGAGCACCTGGTATTTTATCCAGCAAATATTTGCTATGTATATTTATGTACTTACATTAAAAAAAAAAAACAAAAAACTTTTCTTGTTCTAAGCTCCACGAGAAGAAAAAATGCCCAAAAGTGCACCTGACATCTAGAAGGCACTCCATGAATGGTGAAAAACCTGGGGGAATCTATCACTGAGGGAACAAAATCATTTCTCCTATATTCAGTACTGACAGTATACATTCCATAATTGAGAGACTTTTGGTTATGGAAAATGCTTGATGCCACTTTTTACGGGAAAAAATGCATAGATAACCAAAAATGCAAGATAACCAAAAGTTAACACTCCATTGTATTGCAACACAACCTGCAAAGACAGTATTTCAATGCCATTGCCAGGCCAAACCTTGAACATTTATAATTTATCAAAATTATACATGTCACTAACACATTGCAACAAAGATGATTATGTAAGTGAACCGTTCTGGCGTCAGTGATACTGAACACAGCAGCTATTTTCAATCCTTCATTAAAATTAGACCAAGATGTACTTGCATTATGTGTTACTGTTCCTGTAAGGAAGATGTATATTATATTAGCTTAAGATTTACTCTGGTTGACATTAAGTGACATTTTCTTTTCCCTCTTTGTCGGAAATTAGAACCGCCCCTTCCCCACACAGAAGTTTTCAATAGAAAGAAGCAATTCAGACAAACATCAACAAAAAACACCTGCCCTGTTTACTCTCTCCTACGTATAATAAAAGCCCTGTTTTACCGCTAAACTGAGCCCGGAAGGCATGAAGGGATTGCTGGGGGCACCTGACACTTGACCCTTAAGCTCGGTTCTGTGTCCCTCGCCTGGCCCCTAGAACTCCAAGCGGCGCGGCAAAGTAGACCAGTCTTAAGAAAGGTTTTAAGAAGTAATGGGTAACTTACTTTTCACTGAAAGAAGCCTTCTCATAGTAATGTTGAAAAAACATCAGACTTAAAAGTTACTTCGCAGGCTGAAAGGTGACTCCGGGCGCACGGAAACGTACCCGGGCCTGCGGCTTCGCAATTCGCGAACCACGTTGAGGCCCCAGGGAAATTTTCCGACCAAGATGTGTTTTCAAACCGGGAAGACACGGTGGGCTCCGTACCTCTAGCCTCCTGCGGCCCCCAGGTCTACGGGGTAGGTCACCTGTCCAAGGTCAAGCAATGCCGGCTACAGGAGAGGCTGGTGCGCGACCTTCCGATCCCCACCCCCCAACCCCCACCCCGGCCCGTTCCCGCACCAGTTACCGCACCGGCCCCGGCCCGGGCTCCCTCCCGAGGTTCCCACGGACCCGGCGCCCCAGAACCCTGGCCCTGACCATCGTCTGGTGTTTGTCCTCCCCGCCAGCTCCCAAAAGTACGCAGGGGTCCCGGCACGAGCCCCCCAGCCCCGGGCCCGAAGCCAACTCACCCGCCACCCCGCGCGGGGCCTCGGCCGGACGCTGGCCTCGGGGTCAAACTTTTCCCGGCTCGCGAAACGCGGGGCGCGGGGCCGCTGGCCGACTTCCGTCCCCGGGCGGGGCCGTCGGGTCGGGTCGGGTCGGGCCGGGCCGGGCCGGGGCGCGTGGGGCCCGGGCCCGGCCGCATTGTCCCCGCGGCCGCGGACCGGCCGGGCGGGAGGTGGGAGGTGCGGTCCCTGTGGCCCCCCCGCCCCTCCGTCTTTGTGAGTCGCCGCCCGCCCGCCGCTCCCTGACAGCTGGGGGCTCGCCGCGCGCTGCGTCCCCGGCCGCCACGGAGCCCGGCCCGGCCGGAGGCTAGAAGAGGGGAGTCTGACACTCGCTAACTCGGGGCGGCCGCTGCCGAGGGAACCAGACAGCTTTCAGGACGCGGCAGGCCCCCGCCCCGCCCCGCCAGACACCCTCCTCCCGACACCCCGCAGCGGGGACCCTCGCCCTCCGTCCGCGCCGCTCCGTCCGCGCCCCGCTCCGCCGCGGAGCGCGCTCGCTCAGGAATCCGGGAGTCTGCTCCACCCCCTGCTCTGCGACCTCCAATGAGCTCGGCCTGCCAAGACTGGCTTCGTCCAATCAGGTGCTGGAAAGCCCGGCCCGGCCCCGAGAGGGCAGCCAATGGGCGGTGACTCCGGCGGCTACCCCGCCCCGACCCACTCCGAGCGGCAGTCTCGGCGCGCGGCGCTGGGACCCAGTCCGACCCGCAGGCAGGGCGAACGGGGTCTGGCCCGAGCGGTGCCCGAGTGCGCGTCTGCTCGACCACCGGAGGTGTCCCCCAGGGGGGACGCTGGGCGCACCGCTGTTGCAGGTCATCTAAATCCCCGACCTGAACTTAAACTCCTTTTCTGGCGACAGTTCCTGATTTATGAAAGCAAGCTGCACAAACACGTTAAAACTGTGGTCCCGTAACTGTTCGAGCGATGGCCTTTCCTCTCCTTTTACAGTGTTGCTTGATAGTGTCCAAACGGGCGGCGCTCAAGGTGGCTCATCCGCAGTCCTGAGCATTTGTGTGCAGTCTTAGTAAGATCGCCAGGACACCAGGGAGGTCATTTTGTGTCCTGCTCCTAAACAGGCGGTCACGGCAGTGCCAACTCTTTTTTCTTTCTGAAAGAAAATTGCATTGAAGAATGAAAATACAGGAGTTTTGTATGCAGGCCGTCTTTACTGCGAACTTATTTCTGTAGTAAAGTCACACACTACCTTCAATGGAGGTTGAATGAAATGGGGGTTAGAGTATTATATATAATATTAACAGAGACAGGGGAGCGTTGAGTCAACTACCGGTTATGAACGACTGGAGCTCTTAATCACAACACCTTGCGAATAATAGGCCCTCTACAGTTGCTTATTGGATATGAATAAGATTGCCCATTTGTTCTTGGTCATATAGTGTTGTAAACTCCATGGAGCTCTTTACTGAAAGTGAACTACACGGGATGAAAATAGGTTTTGGTCTCACATATTTGCATATGTTAAAATCAGATGACAATTCTTTGTACTTCGAATAGCTGTCATGTTCAGATTATTTTTTTTTTTGGTAATAAACTTTGCATTTAAACATCTTTGTACATGTGTGACATGTTTCTTCTGCATAAATTATTTTGGTGACCAAATTTCTTTTTTAAAGGATGGTCTGTACAATGAACCAAAAGAAGAAAGGGAGAGGGTGTGTATGTGTGAGAGAAAGATCACACAAGAATGGTTTGTGTTACCATCTTGCTTTCATGATTGACACTTACCCCACCTGCACGGACCCAAGACTTAAGTTTTGTCGGATGATTCAGATTCTGAATTGACCCTGAGCAAATCTCTTCACAACTAACTCTGTCATGAAAGGACAATGTCTTGGACTCTGTCCGCCTCATGGAGCTGCTGTGAGGTCCGGGGTAGCGTTTGTACAGAGTGTGTTTTCTGTAGGATGCTGTGCCAAGTGCACAGCAGACTTAATTGCGTTCGTCTCATTCTCTGCTTTTCTACAAGCAAGTATCAAGATCCTTGTCCGCTGGCAGCCTATTAATATTTCCTCTGACTGCACATGTTCTCAGTCTGAAGTATTTTTTGAGTCCATCAGTTTTCCTTCAAACTGGCTGTAAGAGAAATTCCTGCCTCTTAATTATAAAACAAAGCAGTCTTTCCAGATTTTTTCTTTTTTCTTCCTTCCTTTCTTTCCTTCCATCCTTCCTTTCTTCCTTTATTTTTCTTTTTTCTTCCTTCTCTCTCTTTTTAACAGAGATGTTAGGAGACAAAGTGAATGTATTCTGTGACTGCTAAAGTGCATAGTTTTACATGGGAGTTGTTAATGGCTGGGTCAAATTAATACTCATAGAACCAAGTAATTTTGCAGGCATTTATTAGGGATTCACTTAAGGCATCTGTGCTTAACTTAAAGAGGAAATCAAATGTGTATTTTTAGAGACTGTTCCATGTGTCATAATGTAATTTGTTTACTTGGTTCCAAAGTATGCAATCTAGTTACAGACATTTAATTATTGCTTCAAACAAATGTACATATGGTAACACTAGAATGTGAAATTTGCTAAATTTAATCAAACCAGCAGTTGTTATTTTCAACTAATTAGCTGCACAGATTTCATTTTCTGAGGGAAACCTGGGAAAGAATTGATCAGTAAGAATTGAATATGCAATGACCTAGGAAGTATAAGTCAAAACCAGTATTTGGTGATAAACAACAATTTATTACAGGGAATAAGTATTTTATCAATTTTCTAGGTAATATTTATGACTCTACTGCAGTGACGTTTCATTCACTAAGTGATATTTTCAAAGTTTTTCATCAATGCTTTCTTCATCAGTTGTCCAGTACAGGACAGAAGAATTGTCATTATTTTAGAGAATTAACAGTTTTAACACATATTGAATGTTTACGAGAGAAGCTATGACTTTGAGGGTAATTTAGCATTTGTAAAGACAATTTTTAAATACACAGACAAGGTCTGTTACAAGTTGTGTTACGTGATCAGTGGTAGTATGACTGACGACAGTATTATTTTTCTGTATTTTTACGTTTAAGATACTCTCATCTTAATATTGCTTCATCAGTGAGTATGACAAATACCTAGATTCCCATCTTCTGGATTCTGATTGTTGATCTGCCTCTGAACTTCGGTGTGTCTTGGACAAATAAGACTCCTGTGTGACTTCTCACCAATTCACTGAACCCAATTCTTTCATTTGAAAATGCTGTCATTAGGAACAGTGAAATAACATCTCTAGAGAGAATAAAAAAATACCTTGTTTGTTTTCCTTTCTATTTCTCATATGGACGGGGAAAATTCCTTTTGTGAACCACACTATCAGATGCCTTTAACTTTCCTTTTACAAAACTTATATTTTTCTTATTTCTTGAACCTGACCACAGTACATCTCCTCATTGTAGGATATGTTTATGTCAAGAGTCTTATTTGCATATGAAAAAACAGAGAGAAAATTCCAGAAAGGACTGGTGCTGGGCACATGAGAGTTCTCTCCCCATTTTATCTTAGGCCACAGTCCCTAAGGAAAATTTTGTGAGAATTTAGTATTAGGAGAAATGTTGTCTTCTGAATTGAAATCTTCATTACTTCCCTGTCTTGTTTCAGCTCTCAGGATGCCCTGTATAACACATGTGGCTCAGTTTAGGAAGGTGTTATAGACTGCTTCCTTGTGATTTTTTTTTTAACAAACACAATATTTACCTTGTTTTGGTTTATTATTTTCCACTTATACATTACTAGTTTATATGTGTAGGTGTGCATTTTATTTAAGCTACCTAAATTGCTTTATTTTTTGGAGGGAGGAGGTAACTGGTTTATTTATTTAATGGAGGTACTGAGGATTGAACCCAGGACCTCGTGCATGCTAGGCATGCCCTCTACCACTGAGCTATAACCTCCCCTCTCAAATTGCTTTCTGAAATAAGGTGATGTATAAATGCACAAATGACATAATTTGAGCCGTACATAAACCATGGCTGTGATGCACTGGCGTAACTTGAGCAGAATGTACAATGATGGCAACATGAAGGAGATGGCTGTGGTTCCCTTCACAGAGGAAGAAAAATCTGATTCACCAGGTGGAAAATCTCAAAACCTTTCTCAGAGAGGCAGAAAGATATAGAGGAACAAGATGGGAAAATTTTATTACACTTATTTTTTTTAAGTTCAAATTAAAGAAAACACACATTTATGGATGTGTTTCTCAAAGAGAGATTTAACTCAAAACCAGAATATTTGCCTTAGATGTAAACGGAAATGCATATTATAAATTACGCTTAAATCATGATCACTTCTCGTGTTACCCATCAGTAGACTTTATGTTTAAGACAATGACCCCCTAGAATATGTTTCAAATGCAATAAGTCTTTTCACTAGGATTGCTATGCACCTATTTCCTTCCATTTTAGTAGTCCCTTTGAGAAAATAAGCAATGGATCCCCCTGTTTTTAAATAATATTCTTTAGTGGTTTTATTTTTTAAAGGCTTTCCTAGTAAGACATTGTCTAAGAACTATTGCAGAACTTCATCTTATCAGTTTGTTTTGTTTTATGAGATATCTTTTAATTAACGACAAGTTACAGGTTAAAAAAAAAACCCATACATCCTTTTGAAATAGAGTCATTTACACAAAGTAGATGGTAGCATCCTCTTCCCTGGCCAGCACATCAGCACGTAGGAGGCGCCCAATGAAGAACACTCAACTCAAACTGACTGAAATACAAAAACGCTTTTGTTAGCTGGCATAAATGACAATCCACTTTCCAACCATGACAAAGTCCGTGTCTATGTGTAGACAGCAGACAGAAGATGGAAGATGAAAAAGGAAGTAAAACCGGAGAGAGGAGCGGGGGAGTTAACAGTCTTATTCCACCCAGAGTGGGGGTCAAGAAACTGAGTGAAGTTTACTGGACGAGAAACCGAAGTGTCA
Source organism: Camelus dromedarius (assembly GCF_036321535.1). Taxonomy (NCBI): domain Eukaryota; kingdom Metazoa; phylum Chordata; class Mammalia; order Artiodactyla; family Camelidae; genus Camelus; species Camelus dromedarius. The sequence goes on from NC_087441.1 coordinate 75,858,722, forward strand.
GGAGATATCTCTAAATTACAACAAATAAAACTTGAAATCATAATGGAATTATCAAAATTACAGTGGCGTTGAGCAGAGGAGTCCAGTAAAGGAACTAAAATCTCATGTTACATGGCCAAGGGTCAAACACATAGATCTAGATAGGTAGATAAAAATCAAATATATAGCTCTATTGTTTCCTTGTTTCAATGTCATATTTTTTTCAAAGGAGGTTATTATTTAAAAGCAGACGTGGCTGAAAGACTTTCTTTTGGGCGGTGTGACAGTTGGGTGTGACAATTGTTGTCTTTGATTTTTTTTTAAACCAAGGATGAATATTGTTTCAATGAAAATTGTCAATGTTTCAAAAAAGTCTTAGCGTGAAATTTATTAAAAAAAAAAAAAACATAGGGTATCAACATATGTTGGGAAACCACACTTGTAACGTATTCAGGGTAGGATAAAATGCGGTTTAGGATGCCGGTGTGCTGAAACACAAACCATCAGGAATATATATGGTGGTTTTAAGAAAGCAAAGATAATGGATATTTAGAGACATTATTTTATTTCCTTCACAAGCAACAAGCAATTCATAATAGAGTAGATTATCTTTTTCTGTTCTTGAGAACAACTGTGCTTTTGGATCCCACAGATTCTAGTACAGATTGACTACGGGAGGGTGTTTGTTAAATGCTTCTTTGTTTTTTGATGAAGTAATTGCATCATCTGGAACTTCAACTCAGCACCGAGGAAGACTCAATAGAAAATGTGTTCAATTGTGAGCTTCGTAGCTTGAAAAATGAGTGAAAATTATGGAGACGATTCCACGGAAAGTTACAAAAGAATTAGAAATCTGGAGCATAGAATATTTGAGAGATGGATATTTTTGAGTTTGGGGGGGTTTCCAAATTTTTCATCTATATTTCATTGTTAATTTTCTGTGCCAGTGAAGAAGACTATTGGGGCCACAGGGAGATGCCCCTGGGGTCTCTTAGAATCATTTCATCTTGGATAAAAGGGAAGTCAATCTGCTAGACTTACAGTCTACATTGGAAATATTCAAAGGCAAGGGGAAAAAAATTCACTTACCAGGAACCATGGAAGAAGAAGAGGTTGTTGTGTGTCTGTGTTTGTGTGTGTGTACAAATGAGTGAGAGACTAAGCTGAATAAATGTTTGGATCACTTTCTAGTTGTTAAGGATCAGGATAAATCTAAAGAAGCAAGTCCCCCAAAATTAAAGAATCATTCTGGAACCCAAAACTACTGTCAGAGTGTTATGTTCTAATCCTGACAGGCAAACTTTTATTTTATAACGTGCCTTGCCATTTGGAGAGAATATTTGTAGAAACTACCTGATCTCTCACCAAAGCACTTCCATGTCAGTGGCATCTTTCCTAAGTTGTCTGAAAATGAATGCAGCAATAAAAAATGTTGGGTTTTCATTTGTTTTTTTAAATTTGGAAAAAACCTTCGCATACGTAATGTCATTAGAGCCTTGTAACTTTCCCTCCAGGTGAGGAGAAGGCAGCTTGGTGTGGAATTTGGGTTCAAAGACGTTTTTGAGCTCTGCTACTTCAGTGGGACTCAACCATTGCATAATTCCTCTGGACCCATGCAGAGGATGATAGTAATCACAGCTGCTGTTACTTCTCTCCCTGCATTGTTTTGAGGATGGAGGCGGCCAATTTGTTTGAACGTGCTTTGCAGACCATTATGTGAGTCTCATGTTCTTCCTAGCATGGGTCTGTTCCCACTTTACAGATGATGGGAAGGAGACGCAGTGGCTGGGATGAGTCTGTCACCAGTGAGATAAGGTTGGGTCCATGCCCCTAGGGACCCAGGTCTCCTAATTAATCACGGGTGCTCTCAAGACCTGGAGGAGACACAGGAAGCCAAGGCAGTGGGAAAGAGCTCTGTGTAGAAAACAGGGAAGTTGTCCTTGCTCCCGAGAGAAAAGAAAGAGCACAGAGCACCAGGGAGATGGTGTGAACTTGGAACTACAAAGGATGCCACAGTTGCTGAAGTTTTGTGTGTGCCCTTCGGAATCGTGAGTTATTAGGAAGGCAGCTCTGGGACAAGATACGTGGATACAGGGCAGGATTCTTCCTCCCCACCGATGGGATCGCGAAACTTGTGTTCTCATAGGAGGATTCTTGGGTTAAGGAAACGGCAACAACAACAGGAATTTGGCAGTGCTTTTCGTTGTGTTAACCCCACAACCCTGAAACTTTTCTTAGGGCATTTTAAACTATGATTTTCAGTTGGTTAGTGCACGCAATCTGATGAAGGTACTGTGTGCTTTTTGATGTTTCTCCCTGGAGAAGGCATTAACTCGCTTCCCTGTGAATGAGAATGAAGACTGGTAACTAAGATACATCCATTTGGTCTTTACCACTCCTTTCCTCAAAGAACAAGCTATGTTTTCGTGCAGGATGAAGCGCTATATCGTGACTGTGTTTTGTTTTCATTTTTAAGTAAATGCGTCATGCTTACAGACCCACAGAACTGTCTTTGGCAGGCAAGATGAAGATGTGCTGAAGATTAGGTTACTTCACGCCGTCAGAGGCTTGCTTTCTTTCTTTTTTTAAACACCTTCATTGTGGTATGGTTCCTGTACAGTAAACCTCACATATTTCAGATGTACACGGTGATGAATTTTGATAGATGTAGACACGAATGTGAAACCACTACCACAGTCAAGATAGCTAACATTTCCATCACTCCCCAAGATGTGCAATTTTTGAATTCCTCAAAATTTATGTCTTCCCACCCCCTTTACCCCCTGGTAATCTTAAGTTTGTTCTTTGTCTGTGAGTCTATTTCTGTTTTGTAGATAAGTTCATTTGTGTCCTTTTTTTTTTTTTTTTTAGATTACACATATGAGTGATATCATATGGCATTTTTTTCCCTTTCTGGTTTACTTCACTTAAGATGATGATCTACAAGTCCATCCATGTTGCTGTAAATGGCATTATTTTATTCTTTTTATGGCTGAGTAATATTCCTACATATATATGTGTACACACACACACACACACACCCCCCCCCCGACAACTTCTTTATCCATTCACCTGTTGATGGACATTTAGGGTGCTTTCATGTCTTGGCTATTGCAGATAGTGCCGCTATGAACATTGGGGTGCGTGTGTCTTATTGAGTATTTGATAAAATTGATCCTATGAGGCTAATGAAAAAGGCATGAATCCTGTTCTGTAAATAATTACTATATGTTTTAATTGGTGTAGGAATCAGGAGGCAAAGAGGATTGCAGGATGACTTTGTCAACATACTTCTTTATTTTACAGTATTTTTTGTTAACAAGGATTTCTTTCTGCTCATCAAAATAATATCTTCTAACCATTTAATTTTTGGAAGTTTCAGGAAAGTATAAAAAGAAAAGATATCCCAGAAACCACTGCTTCTAGCTCAGATCAACTTCCTTCCAGTTCTTCCATGAAACAGAGGTCACTCTGTGCCCAACCCAAGCTTTTGCCTCCTCCAGAGTGAAGTTACCCATCTCATCAACCTTTCCAAACAAGGTTATAGTTTCTGTATTACGTATTTTAAATGGCTGCCCCTAACTCAGTCCTACAAGTGGCTGTGACTTTTTTCTCCTCTGTGAGGCACATAGATGAGTTCTGATGTACACATAAATAAGAAAGGATCTGGTTTATGCAGATTTCCTGGAGATTTGTCATTGCTCTGTCTCTCTTGCTCACGCACTGTACACTAGTAAGTGTAACGTTACAGACAGAACCTTGACTGTACTTTAATTCATTCACTAATGTTTAAAGTTTGGTACTTTATTAGTAGTAACAAATTGTGACACCCCTCACAACCAGTGGGGGATATTTTATGACATCTCAGGTGAACACTGAATTCAACTAAATGCATGTTAATGCAGTAACGAATGTCCCTGCCATCAAATGTTCCCTAATTATTTCTGTAAGTTGAATGGCTAAAAGTGGAGTTACTGAATCTAAGAATATTAATGCTTGATTTAGATCATCAAAGTTGCTTCCCAGAAAAGTAGTTCCAATTTCTATTCTCACATTCGACAATACTGGACTTCAGAATTAAATTTCAGTTATTTGATGACTAAAAAATATCCTTTAGAATAAAAGTATTTGAAATTGAATAATCTTTTCCCTCTTGTTGAATGTTTCTTTTTTTCTTTACCTTTCTTTCTCTCTGTTTTTCTCTTCCTCTCTCCCTTCCTTCTTTTTTCTTTCCTGGAGTAGAGACTTAACATTCTTTGCCAATTTTTCTATTGAGGTTTTAAGGTTAGCACAAACTCTTTATATATTAATTGTATTAAACTTTTGGATGTAAATTTATATCAAGTATTTTTCCCAGTTCTGTGCTTTTAAAATTATGTTTATTTTTTCATGATAATGGAGGTTTTATTTCAGTTTTTGATGACCTTTCTTATTGTTTTTGATGCCTTTCTTTTTTCTCCACAGTCAAGTATACAATACTTTTTGCATCATTTCTTTCAGTGGTTTTACTACTTAGAAAGCATTCTGAGATCTGGAAAGTGCCCATATTTTCTTCTAGATTTGTGTGTGTGTGTAGGGGGGAGGTTCCAGTTTTTAACATTAAAGCATTTAATCAGTCTACAGTTTATTATTGTTTTGCAGTATAAAGTGAGAATCTGACTCTACTTTACTTCAGTTTGTTAAATACTTGTCACGCCATTCATCAAGTGTCTTTTATGTCCTCCCTAACTTGGGATGTCACCTTTATCTCGCACAGGGCTTTTTTCATTCCTGCCATTGTTTTATTTCTTTAATCTGCTAGAGTTGGCTTGTCATCTGTCCATTCAACTCCATTGTGATACCTATTTTCACATCCCACCAGTGGGACAAGATTTCCCCATTAGACTTTTTTTTTTTTTTTAAGTTTCTCCCTTTTAATGTGATAACCTTTGAAATTGCTTTAAAAAGATTCTCTTTCCGACTGGTACTCCAAGAATGTTCATTGGAATTTTGATGGATTAGAGTAAACCGATTTTCTCCCCATTCAGCCACAAGGTATGCCCTTATTTCATGAAAGTCTTTTTATGCTGTTCACAACCTCTTGTAATTTTCATTGTACCGGTTCTATACAATTCTCTTTTCAAGATTATTTTTCACAGTTGTATATTGTGGTATATTGTCTGTAAATAAGTGTATCTGTTCCCCAATTTTTTTAAATTGACAAATGCACCTTATGTTTCAACTTTTTTATTTGTTTTAGCTATGATTTCTGGAACAGTTGGAAATGATAGTGGTAATATAAATATTCTTAACTTGTTTATGATTCCACCAGTGTATTGTTATAAAATATGTTGGCTGTATGTTAAAGATAAATATTCTTTATTAAGTCCATGAATTATCATTTTATCCTGAGCTTATTAAACAAGTTTTAAAAACCCAAGAGAGTTTGTTAAATTTTATCAAATTAGTTTCCAGATCTATTGAGCTATTTATGTTTATTTTTCAACCTATTGATGTGATTTATTCACTAGGAATTATATACATGAATTCTTAGGACAATCCTCAAATATTCAGGGTAAATTACTATTTTAATGTAGTCTGAATTAAGTATGCTAATCTTTTATTCAAACTTGTGTGTCTATACTAAGCATTTTTAGATTTTGCTATAAAGGTCATCCTGGCTTTGTAAAATGAGTTAAAACATTTTTCCTTTTTTTTTTTTTCCTGTATGCACAAGAAGAGTATACATCACAGGAATAATTTATTTCTAATGTTGAAGAGCGATCATTGATAAAACTTTTGACTCTGCAGCTGCATTGAAAGTAGTTGCTGAAAACTTTTTCAATTTAGTTCTTTAATAGATTTAGTGGTCTTTTTGGGTTTGGCTAACAACTATTTTTCTTTATGATTTTTGAATTTTCATATTAAAATTTTCAAATTTATGAAGCTAATTCATGTATGCTAATACTTTAAAAATGATGTTTTAAAATCATCCTTGGAGCTATATAAATTATTTTAATATTATATATTCTTCCTTCTAATTGTATTTATTCATTTACTCTTTTATTCTTGATTAGATTTATTAGCACTTTCAGACTGTTGTCTGTTCTTGTTCTTTAGGAATTCAATACTGCAGTTTATTTGACAACTTTATTGTTTTTCTGTTTTCTCATTCATTAATTTATACATTTATTTTTAATATTTTCTTCTTATTTTGTTTAATTTCTTTCACTGTTCTAACTTCTTGAATTGAAGTTACATTCAATTTTATTATTTGTTTTTTAGCTAGAACAAAAAATACTTCAGGTCACATGTTTGCCTTTGGGCACATTCTATAATGTTTGATAAATCATTAATGGTATTCTATTTTCATTAATTTAAATGAGTTTTTAAGTTTACCTTTAATTTTTCTTTCCTAAATAATTCTTTAGGAAAGTATTTGAAATTTGCAAAGTGTTTGAGCTTCAGATTGTTTATACCTTGAAAAAAATATATATATATTTTGTATTGTGGTTGGAGAATGTACCCTCTATAATTTCTGATTTGGGTAGTTATTGCAAATTTTATTTAGACTCACCAAGAAAATAAGAGAGAAAACTCAAACTAGTAAAATAAAAAGAATTAAAGGGGAGATATTACAACTAATACCACAGAAACACAAAGGATCATGAGAGAATATTATGAAAAATTATACTAATAAACTGAACAACCTAGAAGAAATAGATAAATTTTTAGAAACATACAACCTGCCAAGACTGAATCATGATGAAATAAAAAATTTGAACAGAGTGATTACTACTAAGAAGACTGAATCAGTAATCAAACACTTCCCTTCAAAAAGAAATCTAGGACCAGACAGCTTCACTGGTGAATTCTATCACACATTCCAAGAAGAATTAATGCCAATCTTTCTCAAACTCTTCCAAAAAATAGAAAAGGAGGGATTGCTTACAAATTCAATTTACAAGGCCAACATTACCCTGATACAAATACCAGACAAGGACACCACAAAAAAGGAAATTATGGGCCAGTATCCCTGATGAACATAGATGCAAAAGTCCTCAACAAAATATTAGCAAACTGAATTCAACAATACATTAAAAAGATTGTACACCACGATGAAGGCCATGGTCAAGTGAGATTTATCCAGGGACGCAAGGATGATGACTGAAAATCAGTCAATGTGATACAACAATTAACGAAATGAAGGGTAAAAATCATATGATTATCTCAATAGATGCAGAAAAAACATTGGACAAAATCCATTTATGATATAAAAAAAAAAACACCTCTCAACAAAGCAGGTATAAAGGGGATGTACTTCCACATAATAAAGGCCATATATGACAAACCACAACTAACATCATACTCAACAGTGAAAACTGAAAGATCTTCCTCTGAGATCAGGAACAAGACAAAGATGCCCACTCTTGCCACTTCTATTCACTGTAATATTGGAAGTCTTAGCCAAAGCAATTAGGCACGAAAAAGAAATAAAAGACATCCAAACTAGGAAGAAAGAAGTAAAACTGTAACAATTTGTAGATGACATGATATTATATATAGAAAACCCTAAAGACTCCATTAAAAAGCTGGTAGAACTAATAAATGAATTCAGTCACGTTGCTGAATAATTTATTTAAAATCAATATGCAAAAAAAAAATCTCTTGTGTTTGTACACACTAATTATGAACTATCACAAAGAGAAATTAAGAAAACAATCCCACTTACAATTTCATCAAATAGAATAAAATACTTAGGAATGAGTTTAACCAAGGAGGTGAAAAACATGTACATTATTGGTGAGGATGTGGAGAAAAAAGAACTCTGGTACACTGTCAGTAGGATGAAAGTTGGTGCTGCTATTGTGGAAAAAAGTCTGGAGGGTCCTCAAAAAATTAAAAACAGAACTACAATACAATCCATCAATTCCACTTCTGTGTATTTATCTGAAGGAAATAAAAACACTAACTTGAAAAGATATACGCACCCACATGTATACTGCAGCATTATTTACAATAGCCAAGATATGGAAACAACCTAAGTGTCTACCAGTAAATAAATGAATAAAAAAATTATAAAAATACAGTCAGCCCTCACCGTCCATGGGTTTGGCATCTTGGATTAAACCAATTTCAATCTATGATTGGTTGAATCTTAAGGGGTATCCAAGGATACAGAAGGCCAATTGTATTCATTGTACTACACCATTTTATATGCGACTTGAGCATCTAGAGATTTTGGTATTGGAGGAGGTCCTGGACCAAACCCATGGAGTTACTGAAGGGTGACTGTATATACACAATGAAATATTACTCAGCCATAAAAAAGAACACAATCTTGCCGTTTCCAACAGCATGGATGAAACTCAAGGGCATTACACTAAGTGAAATAAGTCAGACAGAGAAAGACAAATGTCAGTTGATCTCTTTTATATGTGGAATCAAATATATATATATATATATTTAAAAATAAAGCCAACCTCATAGATGCAAAGAATAGATTGGTGGTTGACAGAGGTAGGGAATGTGCAGGGGAGATAAGAGATATCAGTGAACTGTTTTTGTTTCTGTTTTCAGTTTAAACAAAACTGAAACTAATATTTTTTTAAACAGGAGATTATCCTCAGTGGACCTGACCTAATCAAGTTCTAACCTTTTAAAAGAGGATCTAGAGATCAGAACTGGGAGAAGTTAAGAATTTCCAGCAGCAGCACACTTCTGCTTTCCTGCAGGAAGCAAGCTTCCATGAGTTCCTTAGTTGCAGAATAATGAGTTATGCCAATAAAGGCATGAGCTTTGGAGAGGGTCCTGAGCCCCCAGTGAGACCCCAGCAACACCTTGAATGTAGCCAGGTGAGACACTGAGCAGAGGACCAGCCAACCTGGACCTGGAATCTTGGCCCATAAAAACTGAGATAATAAAGGTGTGATGGTAAACTGGTGCTGTTTAACTATATATATATGTATATATATAAACACACTATGCATATTTATTTATTCATCAAGGGCTCCAAGAGATTCATCCTCACAACAAGATGCTTTTCTTTTCACATGTCTATTACTTGCTCTCTCTATATAGATATTATCTTGTACAGCTTACAAATTTGAAAGACCATTGTTTTTCTTGAGATTGTAACTCTGTTAAATATGAGATGACCCTTGATCACCATTAATATCTTTTGCCTTTTCTGAAATTAGCATCTCCTGTTTTCTTTGGTGAATGCCTGATGTATATTGCACATTCTTTTACCTTGTCTAAGTCAGCTTGTTTTAGTTTCTCTTACAAGTATCATGAGGTGCATATTTTGAAGTTAGATCTGAATTGCTTTTGCCTCCATTACAGGGTTTCAGTTACTCAAATTATTATTGCAACTAATATGTTTACTCATTTCTTTTGTCTTGATGTGTGATTTTTCTCACGTTTTCTTAGTAATATTGCTTATGTCATAAGCTTTTACCAATTTAGAATTTATTTTGTATAAAGATTACCTTCAGATTTTTTAACACTGTGCTTCAACTCATATTTTAAATTCTCAGAATCATGAAAGAAGAGAGAGGTTTTAACTCCCTTCCTACAAAAGGAGGAGTTTAACTGATTTTCCTTCTCAGCTTTGTCCTTTCTTCACTTCTGTGTTTCCCTTAGAATAATGTACAATTATAGACCTCGATAATTATCATTAAACACTTGATGTGTTTGCCTTCTGTTCTGTAACAATGTCAGCAGTGATTCTTGAGATTACCTCCCCATCGAACCGGTTTGATAGATGCCATGACTTCCTGTGCTTGAGATCTCATTAGGATTTATCTCTTGGTCAGTAGGAGCACAACTTTAACTTTTTCACATAGATAGTTCATTTTCTGACCTCTTGCAAACCTGAGAGGATTTCTGTGTTTCCTTCGTACCTGAAAATCAAATTCTCTGGGAATGCAATTCTTGAAACTTTTACTCTCACACTTTTTCCCTTAAGAGATGTTGCTTCATTGATTTCCATAATTTTATTTGTGGAAAATAAAGTCTTATAAATAGCACATGGTTCAATTTTATTAGAGGCCATTAACTTTTTTCCTTCCTGAATGCTTAAAATAAACTTTCTTAATCATTGAATTCAAAGTTTTTTCTCCCTCAAATGTAATTCACTGTGGTTCTACTTCATTTTTTTTCACAAATTGTTGCATAGAATATGGTGAACACTTTTGATCTTAATCTCAAATCTTTTAGTGCAATTATTCATATAAAATTTTGATTTTTTCCCCACTCTGGGATATCTTTTATGATCACACCTATTCCAGTAGTTTTCTTTTTCTTTTTCTTGTGATTACCTATAACTCTTGGGTTGAGTTCCATGACTGCCTTCCATGACTATCCTCTTATTTCTAAGAATTTTCATCTTCTCTTCACTTTCAATGGCTTTCTGATAAAACTACTCAAGTTTGTCCTTAAGATCCGTGATATGATTTTACAAATTATGGGGCTTATTGCTTTTGTTGTGGATTTAATTCAACTATTAAATACATCAAGTATTCAAAAATTATGTAATTATCCACTATTTTACTGATGGACATTAGGGTTGTCAGATTTTTGCTATTATAAATTACCATCTGATAAGCATCCTCATTTGTAACGCTTCATACATCTGTGTAAGGATGTTTCTAGGGTTAGATGCATGTCCAAGAGTGGAATTTCTGAGTTACAACTGCATTTTTAGTTTTCTTGTATGTCTTTTGTTTATCACTCATGTCTCATAATATTCTCTCTCTTTTCTTTCATTCTCTTTATAACTTTCTCTCCTATTTCATACAGAAAATATTTTCTCACATCCTTTAAAGGATGACAAACATCATTCTAAAGTAGTTAAAGTAGTTTTAAGGGGTTTGTTTTTAATATAGGAGTCAAGAATTATGTTCCTTTTCTCTTTTTCTTTAATTGCACCAGTTTCAATTTATTGTAGGTCTGGTGGGTTTTGTCTCTACTCTCACTGAAATAAATATCCTATTTTTCTATGCAAATGATACGTCCATAGGTCTTAGCACCACTCTTCTTCCACTGTTAGACAAGCTAATATTGCCCCATTATTATTGTATGTTCTAATTAACAGTTCTCCTGGTTTATCATGGAGTCTTTGTCCTAAATCTCAATTCCTGACTTTCTGCCCATCAGGAAAGCTGTAATAGATAAAGAACTAAAACTCCCAGCAAATCCGGCTCTCTCTGCCCAGTTTGATGTTCCTGGGAGTCTCTCCCAGATTCTGCCACAGGTTTGCCTGACAGTCTTAGTTTCCTCGTGTTGTATCTTCAATTGTTTCTTTAATTTTAAACAAAATTTGGGTGAGCAGCCGGGAAAAACTTCCTCACGTACTCCTAGCCAAGTTTCCCTTTAAAACAGAGCCCTTTGTATATTTCAGACAGATTCTTCCAAACCGGAAGGACTTGCTATATCTCAAGTTCTAGAGGGCACTTTGGAATTTTGTATTTATACGACAAAATTAAGCAATCAGTGATGCGAATAAATAATTCAAAGAATTGTTCAGCACATACGTGCTAATGTTTTTGCAGTTGTTTTTTGTTTTGTTTCGTTTTCTTGGTAGCTTGGCACTTCCTGCTGACCTACTTCCTCATAAAACAACAACTCGCTGGTCCTGCAGATCTTACTGAAACTAACAAAGAGTGCCATCTGTTGATGTGTGTGACGTGCTCTCTAGTATTAGTCCTTGATTGCTTTGTGGCACTCAAAGCACTTCACGGTTTTATTTTGTTTTTAACCTTTTAAAATGTCTCAGAGTCACTGTAAGAAAAACTTAAATCGTTCCCATCTTATAGATGACCACTTTGAGGCAAAAAGCAAGGGAATTGTGTTAGCAACAAACAGAAAGGCACCCCCCAAGTCAATAGTGCAATCCACATCCCATGATTTCTGGGTAGATGGTTTTTCCCATTTCTTAGCGTCTGTGCAAACTTCCCATCTATAATGAGTGTCTATGACTGTGAAATTCACCCCTGACCAGTGCTGCTCCCTCTGGGAAGGTGGTCCTCTCTACAAAGCACACCTTTGCCAAATACTCTTAGAGGAGCTGTGAGGAGGGAGGGTTACTTGTTCAGCCAGATGTGACACCTCACATTTACTGTTTTAGGAATAATCAATAATATTGATTAAAATTTTTCATTCAAACTTGTATCTTATCTTTGATTAGTTGTTTTCATTCAGAGCCCCCTGGCTTGTTCAAAAAATTAGAAAGAGACTTAAAGAAGACCTATCATTTCAGAGGAAAATACATGCAAAAATCTCTGAGTTTCTATAACATCTCAGAAAGATTTAGTTTTTTTGTATGTGATTTATGCTTTGGAGAGATACATGTATCTTTAGTAGCTTGAGGCTCATAGATAGATAACTTCAGTAACAAAGGGGTTTCTATACTTTCCTATTGAGGAAAACCCAGAATATTAATAATAATTATAATGGAAACAACTGACATTTTTATGTTCTTACTCTGTGTCAAGTTTTTTTCTACATATATCATAACTCATTTAATCTTCAGTGCTCTGTATGAGGTAGTTAACTTTATCATTTCATTTTGCAGAGGAGAAAACTGATGTTAAGAAACTCTCCCAAAGAAAGTATTTGCAAATGATGTGACTGACAAGAGACAAGTTTCCAAAATATACAAACAGTTCATACAGCTTAATATATAAGAAAAAACAAGCAACCCAATCAAAAAATGGGCAGAAGACCTAAACGGGCATCTCTCCAAAGAAGACATCCAGATAAAAGATGTATTGCTAACTGTTAGAGAAATGCAAATCAGAACTACCATGAGGTATAACCTCACACCAGTCAGAATGGCCATCTTTAAGAAGTCTACAAACAACAAATGCTGGAGAGGGTGTGGAGAAAAGGGAACCCTCCTACACTGCTGGTGGGGATGTAAATTGGTGCAGCCATTATAGAGGTTAATATGGAGGTTTCTTAAAAAACTAAAAATAAACTTACCATATGATCCAGCAATCCCACTCCTTGGCATATATCCAGAGGAAACTCTAATTCAAAAAGACACATGCACACCAGTGTTCACAGTAGCACTATTTACAATAGCCAGAACATGGAAACAACGTAAATGTCTAGCAACAGAAGACTGAATAAAGAAGTTGTGGTATATTTATACAATGGAATACTACTCAGCCATAAAAAAGAATAAAATAATGCCATTTGCAGCAACATGGATGGACCTGAAGACTATCATACCAAGTGAAGTAAGACAGACAAAGACAAATACCATATGATATTGCTTATATGTGGAATCTTAAAAAAAAAAGACATAAATGAATTTATTTACAAAATAGCAACAGACTCATAGACATAGAAAACCAACTTACGGTTACCAGCACATAAAGAGGGTGGGAAGGGATAAATTGGGAGTTCAAGATTTGCAGATACTAACTAATACATATAAAATAGATATAACAGCAAATTTACACTGTATAGCATAGGGAACTATATTTAATATCTTGTACTAACCTATAATGAGAAAGAATCTAAAAAGGAATATATGTACGTATATCTTCTGAAACGTTATGCTGTACACCAGAAATGGACACAACATTGTAAACTGAGTATACTTCAGTAAAAAATAGTACAAAAAAAAAAAAAGAAAAGAAAAGAAACCCTCCCATCTTTGAGCAAGTGTACTGTGGAGCTGAAAGTCACAGACAAGCAGTCTCAGACCACTGCTCACACCTTACCCCACTGGCCTGTCCTCCCTGCAGAGTGAGCCAAGAGATTTTTCAATCCCGTTTTGTAAACCAAGCTGACACATTTAGCCAGCTAATCCTTGATGGATGAAATAGTGCTCAGTTTCTATGGCAAAAATTAGCAAACCATTTCAAAAAGGACAGATTCAAGAAAAAAAATAAGTGCTAAAGGGGACATGCATAGGGAGATTCTTTCAAAAGAAGTGTCTCTTTGAGATCTCTCTCCCCATTCCTTCCTTTGTTTCACACCCCCCACCCCAGGATGTGGCCAGCCCCCAGCCTAAGCTTTGCTTCCTTGGCTCATTTTAGTAGGTTCAAAAGTGGGGAAAATTGTGAAGAGCAGCGCAAGCGTCCTAGCCGCCAGCTGGCAGAGGGGGATGCCATATTCCAGCCGTGCTGGGCGTCCCCTGGTGCGCTTTTCACTACAGTTGTTCTTTGGCGCACACAAGTCAAAAGCTCAGCTGGCTGCCGGCTTCTCAGGGGATGACAACTCTGCAATATTCCAAATGTCCCAACACAACCGACCAGATCTGGTCTTCGTGGACTTTGAGCAAGCTGCAGTGAGTGGAAAAAATCATAAGGTCATAGGTTGTTGAGAAATAAAGTCTCAAGAATAGGAAAGAATAACCCTCTTTTTTTTTCCCCCTGTGGCTTCGTGTCTTCAGTAGGCTAAAGGGCTGAGAAACATCTCTAAACACAGCCCCACTGTGTTGTAACCATGGTCAGCGCTGCTCCGTGGCTCTGTGGCGCTTGGAAGATAAAGTCAAGGCACGTCACTTGGTATCTGAGGCTTCCATGCTTTGCCTCCAGCCTCCTCTCCAGTCCCATCCCTCAGACACAACAGGCTGCTATTTAGAGGCTGCACAACTGGTCCAGCCACGCCATTGTGGGCACACGACATGCATTCTGGTTGGCCCTTGTTTATACCTCCATAGGTGTTAATTCTTTTTTTTTTTAATTTTTAAGCTTTATTCTTTTTTTTCTTAATTTTATGTTATGGAGTTATAGTCAGTTTACAATGCCGTGTCAATTTCCAGTGTAGAGCACAATTTTTCAGTTCTACATGAACATACATACAAAACAGAAACAGAGTCATAGACATAGAATACAAACTTGTGGTGTTAATTCTTTTTCGGGAGGGGGTTTCTCTTCTTTATTAAAGTATAGTTGATTTACAATGTTGTGTTAGTTTCTGGTGTACAGCATAGTGATTCAGTTTATATATATTCCTTTTCATGTTCTTTTTCATTCTAAGCTATTACCAGGTATTAAATATAGTTCCCTATGCGATACAGTAGGACCTTGTTGTTTCTCTCTTTTATATATAGTAGTGTGTATCTACCAATCTCAAACTCCCAATTTATCCTTCCATCCCCCTGTTCCTGTTGGTAACCATAAGTTTGTTTTGTATGTCTGTGAGTCTGTTTCTGTTTTGTAAATAAGTTCATTTGTGTCCTCTTTTTTTTTTTTTTTTTGTAGATTCCATATATAAGTTATATGTGGCATTTTTCTTTCTCTTTCTGGCTTACTTCACTTAGAATGATGATCTCCAGGTCCATTCATGTAGCTGCAAATGACATTATTTTACCCTTTTTTATGGCTGAGTAGTATTTCATCGTATAAATATATCATATCTTCTTTATCCAGTCATCTGTTGATGGACATTTAGGCTGTTTCCATGTCCTGGCTATTGTAAATAGTGCTGCTGTGAACACTGAGGTGCATTGTGTCTTTTTGAGTTAGAGTTTTCTCTGAATATATGCCCAGGAGTGAGATTGCTAGATCATATGGTCAGTCTAAGTTGTTTAAGGAATCTCCATACTGTGTTCCACAATAGCTACACCAAACTGCACTCCCACCAGCAGTGTAGGAGGGTTCCTTTTTCTCCACAACTTCTCCAGCATTTATCATTTGTGGACTTCTAAATGATGGCCATTCTGAGTGGTGTGAGGTGATACCTCACTGTAGTTTTGATTTGCATTTCTCTGATAATTAATGGCTAAATCTTTTTCATATCACCCCTTTCCTTTGTATGCTTCATATACCATATTTTTTAAAATGAAATCCTATTTCTTTCTCCTACTAGACTGTATGCATCTTAAGATCATTGAGTCTGTCTTACTCCATTTTGTATTTATCATAATGTCTAGTACTTTCCTGGCCCATAATAAGTGCTGAATAAATTTGTAATGCACACAGGAGAGTGATAAATACTGCAAGAATATACATTTATACTTCTTATCTTGCTGTGAGAAGGGAAAATAGTTTTGGGTTAGCTAGCCTAAGAAGGAAGCATGTGTAGACCTTCAATTTCTCCTGGCACAGAATTTCCCAAAGCCTGTGAGAATGCAGGGAGAAATTGTGAAACCGTTGGGCAGGGAGCAGAGAGTGCCTCTTCAGAAGCTCAGTTTCTGTGGGAAGGGAAAAGTGAGGCCAATATACAGGATCCAAGGAAAGAAAAATATAGAGTTCCTATGACTAAGAAATGTCCAAGAGTTTCATTCTAGGTGGACACCCTGGGTATTAATGCTCAAGCCCCCAAGACAGCAAACACCATTGTCTGCTCAGGTGCCAGGAAATGAGGGAAACATAATTATTCAGTATCTATTAGTGCTTATTAGATATATTTTTAACAGTCAATTTCAGACTGTAGTGCCAGGCTGCCTGGATTAAAATTCTGACTTTCCCAGATTCTTGTGCTACCTTATGTCCTCAGAAGTTAAATCAGAATGATAATAGCATCCACCCCATAGGACGTCAAGAGCATTGTAAAACAAATATTTATACCGTACCAAGAACACTGGCTAGGATGCA
The DNA here is from genome assembly GCF_036321535.1 of Camelus dromedarius. NCBI lineage: Eukaryota > Metazoa > Chordata > Mammalia > Artiodactyla > Camelidae > Camelus > Camelus dromedarius. The sequence continues at coordinate 75,875,239 of NC_087441.1, forward strand.
GCAAATAACAAATAAGCACTTAGTAAATTGAAACTGTGAACGTGTTATCTCTCAAGAAACACTGTTCTTTGTGATTTTATGTAGTACTAGAATGTTCATAGTAGGACTATCATAGTAGCTCCAAACTGAAAAGCCCTCAAATGCCTCTAACATCAGAATGGAAAAACAAATTGTTGTGTTTGGTTGGTTTCTACTACCTGGTTTCCACTGTGCAATCCTGTTTCTAGACAAATATACAAATAGCAAGTTTCTTCCTTATCCTAATTCAAAACCTTGTGATGGCATTGAAAGCGTACAGGCGATGTAATAATTATATAGGCAATCAAAAATGCAACAAAAGCGTGTTCTGAATTGGTTAGAACATGGTTTATTCTTATAATCACTTAACTAAGTGTAGTCACTGAGGTTGTAATTGAAGTACAGTGGAAGGTTAGAAATTTTATGGCTGATGGTTCTTTTCACCTTCCTCTTTCTTTGTAAATGTTACCGGGTGTGACCCATCTCTCCACTCCAAAGGATTCCCTTGTCTCCACGCCTGTGTTTCTCTGACAATGTGTTTCCTCCTATGATGACAGTTGGGGGGCACTGGATGAGTTCCCCTTTACGCTGGTGCGTCAATGGAATTTAACAGAACAACTTGTTTCAGACTTCCTCAAATGCTCTCTCTCCATTTCTAACTGCTACCAAGGATGTCACTACTAAATCGAAATTTCTAGGGAAAAGAAATAAACCGTATGTTGCTTTTCCCTTCAGAGTATTTTAACCATATGGCACTAGAAATAGGAAGGCAGCAATGCTGGTAATTTAGACTCCCCATGCTCTCAGCATTACTATTCTCTAGCTAATTAAAAAAAAAAAATCCTTACTACTGGCCTGGAAAAATTGTCTATGCCAAGTAGTTAAGGAGCAGGTTTAGGAAAGAAAACGTAATTGAAGGGTACACTTTTGATGAAGAGGGCCTGAGCTAAGGACATCACTCAAGACCATAGATAGCTGATGTTTCCCACAGAAGGAAGACCAGTTGTCTCTATACCATTTGTTGGATAGTTCACTGTTCCTGACTCATTTGTGATGACACTTGTGTTACACGATAGTCTTTGATATATGTCTGGGTCTATGTCTTCTGTATTTTTTGTCAATTTTCCTCTCCTTGGTTAACATCACTCTTTTAATCACAATAATATAGAATGGTGACCCTGATAGGGCAAGTCCCTGTTTAATGCTCATTTTCAGAATTGTCTGGGCTTTTCCTGACCTTTTAGTTTTCCAAATAACTTTTAGGATGACTTAAAAATGTGCTAGAGTTTTGGCTGTAATCACACTGAACTTAGAGATGAATTGGGGAGAAATTGAAACTTCGTATTTTTGAGTTTCCCCATCCATATTTGATTAGAGAGAACCCTAGCATCTATAGATTTTGATGCTATTTTGAAAGGAATTTTATTTTCTTTTATATTTCTTAGTGGTTATTGTTAGTGTATTTAACGGCTATTGAATCTGCGTGCTGATACCACAATCGGTGAACTTTCTTGACTTGCCAATGTTTTAAATAATTTGTATATTTCTATGGATTTTCTATACAATTAGGTCACCTACAAATAGAGATAGTCATATCTTTCTTTCTAATATTTGTATCTTTTATTTCTTTTACCTGTCTTATTGCAGTGGCTAGAACTTACAACAAAATGTTACATAAACTGGTGATAGTAGTCATCTTCATCTTGCTTTTGATTTAAAATAGTGCCTATAAAGTTTTACAATTAACGATAATGCTTGCTTTAGGTTTTTCATAAATATACTTTTTTGGCTAAAGAAATAGTCTTTTTTACTGAGGTTACTAAAATTTTTGAATTATAAATATAATTTTAAATAATTTATTTGTATTTTCAGCACCTACTATGATGATTATATTATTTTTCTCCTCTACCTGTTCTATGGTATGTAAATAATAGATTTTCTGATGTTGAACCATCTTGGCATTTTGGGTAAACTTTTCTTGTTCATGGTATACTAATTTTTAATAGACAGTTGATTACCCTTGCTTGTATTTTGTTTAGTGTTAGTGTCTATGTTTATAAGTGAAATTGGTCTACATTTTTCTTGTATATTCCTTGGTAATATTGATTGTTGCTTTGTTATTAATGTTCTTGTAGTTTTCTGCAACAGTTTATATAAAACAATAATAGTTTATTTTTGGAGTCAAGGTTACCTTGAAAGCCATCTGGCCTTGAATCTTTTGTGGAATCTAACAATAATCTATTCACAATCCAATTTCTGTAAAGTTCACTGCCTTATCATGTTTTTTCCATTTCATCTTGAGTTTTAGTGATTTATACTTTTCTAAATATTATCCATTACATCAAAATTGTAAATTTTATTTGCGAAAAATAGTCTTACTATGTCCTGCGATTTTTTAGAATCTTTCTAGTGTCTGCAGTTAGTCCTCTTTTAATTTATAATATTGTTTCTCATATTATCTCTTTTTTTGTTTCTTGAATAGCAATTTCTGGAGGTTCTAGTTGGTTTTTGTGATCCACTCTATTGCTTTTTAGCTTTGCATTTGATTAATTTTCCCCTCATTTTTATTATTTCCTTTCTTTCACTTTCTTTATGTTCACTTTATCATTCTTTTTGAGTTTTTCTGAGCTGAATACTTGGTGCATATTTTACAATTCTTTTTCATTTTGTTTTGTTTTCACTACATGCACTTAAGTCTACAAACTTACTATAAATGTACTTTAGATTTACCACATATCTTTTATATATAGCATGTAGAAAAATCACTCTGAATGTTTTGTAATTTCCATTACTTCAAAGAGTTTAGGAGTTTTTAGGTTTAGTTTTTAGGTGTAGGAGTATTTAGTTTCCATTCATACATAAATATTTTACTTTTTTCATTTTGATAATTTCTAACTCTGTTTAAGTATAATCTGAAAACATGTTGTATATAATATAATTTCTTTACAGTTTATTGATACTTACATTGTGGACAATATTTTTCCTTGTGTACTAAAAATTTCTTTTTCTAAATTCTGAGCATATGTATCTAATATATATAGAAAAATATGTTTTTGTTTTATAAATATACATTACATCACTATTATTGTTCAAATCTTTTATGTATTTACTATATTTTTTTGTCTGCTGGATCTCTCGGTTTCTAATAAAAATGTGTTAAATTCTTACACCACGATTGTGATCTTGTGAGTTTCTCCTTGTTATTTGTCTTAATTGTCCCATTGTCTTTGATGATCCTTATTTATCAGTTAGGGTGTGATCAGAGGATCAGAACCTCTGTGAGGAAACTTGAAGGAATTTAGTGCAGGGGCTGGAGCAAATGTCACTGTGGACTCTGGCTTAACTGTCTGTGATGCCTGTCGTCTGGTGCTGGGCCTGAGCCGGGAAGGAACATGAGATGAAGTGGGCAGAGCAAGGATAAACAGATCCCCTGAGGACAAGCTGGAACCTGGGACTGTATCTCACGGCCATCAAGGTTTGACCTTGGATGACACAGCTGACCTGCAGGAGAAGCGGGTGCCCTTTGCCCCAGAACTTGCCCCAGACATTGGTGCAGAAGTCAGAGATGCTCCGGGAGGAGACACAGAGGTGGCAGAGGAGCTCAGGGCTGGGGTTGTCCCAGGTGCTGCAGGAGCTGAGCTGCAGAGCACAAAGGCCCCCTAATCCAACTTCTGCCTTCCGCATCTCATGCAAATTTCTATGGACACCAACCCACGTCTGGAAACATACACGGACAGGAATCTTGAGAAGCCTAGCTCCTGTTTTGCTTGGTTGACACAGGGCTAACCCACCATTGGTTCCTTCTGGAACTATTGTTCTTTCTTTAGTTCTTTAAATGTTTTTAGCCTTTAAGTATTTTGTTTAATATCAATATTTTTATGCTGCTTTCTTTTGTTTAGGTTTTGTTGGATAGAAATTTCCCATCCCTTTTTATGTAACTGTTGGTGATAACCATGGCAATACATGGCTCAGTTCTCCCCATCAGGAGACGTAATTGACCAGGTGCCCCACCAGCTGCTTTTCCAGATTCACCACCATGTCCAAGATAAGCTAGCTTCCCAGAGGCCACCCCCAGTCCAAGACCCAGCAGATTGGGAGAAGCGATGCAGCTACATTTCTGGGACACAGGGAGCTCTTTAACCAGGTGATTTTGACTCCGGGGCTCTGCACTGGCTCCAAGACTCTTCCTACTGGGTCCCTCCTTCCCTCTGTCCTTCACAGGGTTCAGACTGGCATCACAGTCGGACGGCTTTCCCCTTCCAGACCTGCCCCTTTTGTCTGCACAGGCATTTACCCAATACATTTCCTATACATCTAATTCTGTCTTAGTGTCTGCTTCTTGGAAAACTTGAACTAATACACTATGTATGCATGTGCTTTTAATGTGTGTTATTAAGAAGCATATACTTTTTAACTGGCTCCAGCAAGGCTTTCTTTTAATGGGTGAGTTTAATCTACTGGGATTTATTGTGATTTGCAATACATTTAGTTTTCCCATTACATTGTTTTCAGTTTGCCAGCATTTTCCTTTACCTTTAACTTTCCTCTTTCATGGTTTCAATTTGACCACTAAAGCCTATCAGTCAGGGAAACCTTGGGATCCTGGAATAATGAAGCCCAAACTTTTGTTGCTTCAAATCATGATTATTTCTCACTCGTCCTATGAGATCACAGTGGGTTTGCTTTTTCGCTCACAGAAAATCAAACCGATGCAGAGTCATTCTGAACACGTGCTTCCATAAGGGAGGCAGAGAAACGAGACACGCCAAGAGCCACTTGGCTCTTAGAGCCGCCGTCAACAAGGGACACGGGCCGCTTTCACCCCCATTTCTCTGACCAAAAGAAGTTACTTGGTCACATCTGAATTCAAAGGGGCTGCGAAGTGCAGTGCTGCCATTTGTCTAGATAGAATGGGATGTTTGCGCCTGGTCCCATCTTCTCTATACCTTTTGTCCCCCTCTGCTGGGTTGGAAGCTATAAAATGTGTTCTTATTACTTTAATGGTTTTTCTTCAATAAGTTTTAAACATATCTACTTAATTATACTTATTTACCTAATGAAGTCTAAAACACATGTAATATTTTTCTCCTCATTCTTTTTTATGGAAGTCTAGTCAGTTTACAATGTTGTGTCAATTTCTGGTGTACAGCATAATGCTTCAGTCTTCCATGTACATACATATATTCATTTTCCCATTCTTTTTCATTATAGGTTACTACAAGATATTGAATACAGTTCCCTGTACTATACAGAAGAAACTTGTTTATCTATTTTACACATAGTAGTTACTATCTGCAAATTTCGAACTCCCAATTTATTCCTCCCCACCCTCTTCCCCTCCACACCCTCTGGTAACCATAAGTCTGTTTTCCATATCTGTGAGTCTGTTTCTGTTTGTAAATAAGTTCATTTGTGTCTTTTTTTTTTTTTTGATTCCATATATAAACGGTATTAAATGGTATTTTTATTTCTCTTTCTGTCTCACTTCACTTAGAATGATGATCTCCAGGACTTAAAATGTATGTAATATTTTTATCTTCCATCAAAGTTCAACAGAAACATTGATGGTCTTTAACTATATCTTTTGTGTGTGTGAGCTTTGTTTTTAAAAAATAAAACAATTTATGGATTTTTTAAAATTTTTACCATTGTTCTATATCAATGATCATATTTTTATTTCAACTTATAATTTTTTCTTTTATATCTACCAGTTCCTATTATGTATATGCCTGTTTTTGTTTCATAATTTTATGTTTGTTTTTATTAAAATCAGGAGCCTGCAACTATGATTCAGTTCCTATGTGGCTCACTGCCATTTCTATAAACAGAGTCTTATTGGAACACAGACATACCCATTCATTTATATATTGTGAATGGCTGCTTTCTTACTATAACAATAGAGTTGAGCAGTTACAGAAGAGACAGCACAGCCAGCAAAGTCAGAAAATATTTGTTACCTGGCAGTTTCCAAAAAAGTTTGCAGACCCCTGCTTTAAATGAATGCCAGGACCTCATTTTTTTTTCTTTTGATAAACTTAAACATACTTTAAACAAGTCTTTGTCAGACTGTTATACAGCATTCATTTCATCTAAAAGGCTTTCCTAGAATTGTATTTCTTCATAGATTCTCAAACTGTGGAGTACAGGCTTGTTTTGAGTGGAAATGTTTTTGTTCGGTTAAGTATCGATCTTACTTTCTTTTCTCTCTCACTGACTCCCCTCCCTTCTAGCTGTTTTGTCTTTACCCATGTCAGGTCCCAGCTCTGCAATGCAGGATTCAGTCTTACAATGCAGTCTGGGCTGATGATTCCTTCCCTCCTGGTGACTGTGACTGGGGTGCTTGTGCATCCAGTCATCAAATGTAAGAATAGTCTGTCTAATCACCATACACTTCCCTCCTCAGCCTCCCTAGGCTCACCGTATTAACCCTTAGCTGAAGACAAAGATGAATAGTATGTTCTGAGCCTCTTTCTTATCAGAGAAGAAGGCAGACACACCGTAGCCACTAGCTTCATTAAACACCTGGATCAGTTCCCTGATACCATTCAGGAGCAAGCTCTTGCTTAACATTGCCTGCCTCTAAACCAGGAAACCACCTGGCCTGTAGCTTAGTCCTGCTATCAGTTTGTATTTCTGCTGTTTGTTGACCACAGGACTGCTTGTCACATTGTATTTTCAAACCTGGGTTTAGTTTTTGGCTTTCTTTAAAGACTTTTTATTAAATATTATTGGTCATCTCTTCAAACACTTCTTTGGCTCCATTTTCTTTCTAATCTACTTCTTGGAATTCAGTACATGTACATTTGATGATTTGGGATGCTTTTCTCACTTATTTAACCTTTTTTTTCTCTTTTATGTTAAGTTTGGATAATTTCAATTACTTTGACTCTGGATTTACTGATCCTTTCTTCTGCTTTTCTTGGCTCCTGTAAAATAAATGGAATGAATTTGATGTGAATGGTATTGTATTTATAATTCTTGAAATTTCTTTTCTTTTCTTTTTCTTTTTTTTTTCAGGTAAGAGCACCTAATACTAGACTGAAATGAAATTCCCCATCTGTCTCCACATGTTGACTATCTTTTCCATTAGCTTTTTCGGGCCACATTTTATTTATTTATTTATTTATTTATTTATTTATTTATTTATTTATTTATTTATTTTTAACCACTTTAAAAAAAATTGAAGTATAGTCAGTTTACAATTTTGTGTCAATTTCTGGTGTACAACATAATGCTTCAGTCATATATATACCTACATACATTCGTTTTCACCTTTTTTTCATTATAGGTTACTATAAGATATTGAATATAGTTCCCTGTGCTATATAGTAGACACTTGCTGTTTATCTATTTTATATATAGTAGTTAATATCTGCAAATTTTCGACCCCTAATTTATCCCTTCTTATCTCCTTTCCCTCCAGTAACCATAAAGTTTGTTCTCTGTGAGTCTGTCTCTGTTTTGTAAACAAGCTCATTTGTGTCTTTTTTTTTTTTTTTTTTTGGTTTCCACATATAAGTGATATCATGTGGTATCTTTCTCTTTCTGGCTTACTTCATTTAGAATGATGATCTCTAGGTCTATCTATGTTGCTGCAAATGGCATTATTTTATTCTTTTTTATGGCTGAGTAGTATTGTGTTGTAAATATACACCACATCTTCTTTATCTAGTCATCTGTCAATGGACATTTAGGTAACTTCCATGTCTTGGCTATTGTAAATAGTGCTGCTATGAACATTGGGGTGCATGTATCTTTTCGAATTAGAGTTCCCTCTGGATATGTGCCCAGGAGTGGGATTGCTGGATCGTATGGTAAGTCTATTTTTAGTTTTTAAACTACATTTATATTAACATTTTATTTGCTAATTCCAACATTTTGGACACATTTGGATCTACTTCTACTGATCAGTCATTGTGTTGAGGGATCACATTGCCCTGCTTGTTTGCATATCCACAATTTTTTAATTTCATACTGGAAATTGTGAGTAAAAGGACTGTAAATACAGTTTACTAGAGAAAAAGGAATGTCTCTGACTGTGACAGGCTGCAGGTGATAAAGCTGAGTCAATCTAATCTGAAGTTGAGCTGGGTCTGAAGTTTATTGTAGCTTTTGTGAAATCTGTCAGTTTGCCAGAGTTTTCAAATGTTTTATGAGAAGGGTTGGGACTAGCTGAGCTGAGCACCGATATAATTCTTTATGCTTTACAGCCCAACATCTCTCTTTCCATGCCACCCATTCTGAGAGGTCCCTGTGGTACTCTCCTGGCTCTCCAGCCAGCTTCTGACTTTCTGAGCCTCACAAAATCGCTTTCTACTCTGCTGCTTTGCCCTTGGATTCTGGCCTGCTACTGTCTTGCCCTTGGATAAAGGCCCCAAGTGACTTAAGGGATGCTGTTTCTTAGCTCTGCTATCACGTCTCCAGCTTCCAGGCACTATGGACTTACGTACCTTGCAGAAAATCTCTCTCCCCTCTTCCCTGACCCAGGGCTTCAGAGCATCACGGTGTGCAGGCTGCCAAGCCTCAGGGGCGGAGATGTCTCTCTGCCCTCCTGCCCTGCTGCCCACCTGCCCTGACTGTGCATGTGTTTAGGGAAGGCCTCTTGGGGAGAGACTGGTGATCAGGTGTGGAAGCACACACTCACAGGACCTCCTTGGGATCCTCACCCAGTGTGACAGCCACCTGTGGCTAGTAAAGGGTTATTAAAATGTTGGCTAGTTTCTCTTTACCTCCGTCTATGGTGACTTGCTCCTCCTCTGCTGTGCCCATGGGGTAGGGTTAGCATCTTCTCTCCTAGGGAGGGTTCTTTCCTTTCTAGAATTTAATTCATTTACATATCTTTTTACCTTCAGCGCTCTAATGAAAAAAAAAAACATAATTTATAGTTTATCTGCCTTGTTCTTTTTGTTAGAGTGGAAACAGCGATCCTGTGACTTTATACATCTTAACCACAAGCACCTCTATCTTTATAAATAAGTTCCTTTTCTGCTTTGAATAGACTTGTTTCTAATGTTTGCAAACAAGGCCCAGAATTGCTGTTATTCATCATGTATTAAAAAATAGAGATATGTAAGTTAATCATGCTCACACAAATTGAATTATGAGATTATCTAATTTCAGATAATATTTAAATAATATTTATAGGAAATTACTGTAACCAAGTATATATGAATATGACTAATGCTTCAAGATCCTATATCTTTGGATTCAAATAAATTCCACTTCTTCTGATTCTGTCCTGAAGCAAGATTTTGAAAAAATTGTAACTTATAGATAGCCTTCTTCATAAATATGGAAATATGATTTTTTATATAGCTTTAGGCTTTTACTTGATGTATAGAATATATAGGTAATGTATAATATTTTATATATACACACATTTTGATGCCATTAATAATTTTTTCTTCCTCTTTTCTGGGACCTCTACAATTTCTTATCATTTTATGATCACAAGAAGATCAAAATGAGATGCTGTGTTTAAGAGCGTGAGAGAGAGAGAATAAGTGTATTTACTAGTTTTTTTTTTTAAATAAGGCTGGTCCTACTTCCTTCAGAGATCACTGCATATTCCACAGACAAAATGTCATTACTTTCAATTACCGTCTTGGAAATAGACCCCTAATCCTCCATCTTCCATCCTTGTGTTTCATTCTATGCTCCTGATCCAGTGGACACATGATTGGAAACAAATGTTTCTAGGTTATCAAATATGTGTATGAATTTTCCAGCTTTAATTTTTCTAAACAATCACAATGCATCCATCCAATGATAGTTCAATGTAGAAGCATTTTGCTTTATTTCAAAAAAAGTTTTTTTTGTGGAGGAGGTAATTAGGCTTTAAAATTTTTTTTGTTTATTTACTTATTTTTACTGGAGTATTGAACCCAGGATCTCACACATTCTAAGCACACCCTCTACCACTGAGCTACACCCTCTCCCCTAAAGTATTTCATTTTTAAGTTAAATTATTGAAATAATTTAAAACATGAGTCCAGAAAAGTCTGAATGGCCTTTTGTTGTTGTTGCTGACCTATCATGCAATGGTGATAGACCTCTTTGCCCATTTCCAAGGGCCCACTTGTCTTTTGTCGGCCAATATCTCCTCAGAAGCTCGTAATTCTTGTACTGTTTAGTATATTCATCAGCCTCTATCCTGCCAAACTCCCGTTTTTTCTACACAAGACACATTTTCCATTTTCCAGTTGATAGGAATGGCCCTCTTGCTAGTTGAGGGGACTGATTCACCACTTGTTCAATGTAGGGAGATGGTCGTACTGACTTGAGGGGACAGGGCACCCCAGTCAATGAAGGACACTGTTCATAGCATGAGGACGCCACGTTGGTAAGACTGGATTTATGTCAATGTTTGCTGCCTGTTTTTTATTGAGCACCACTATGGGACATTCATGTGGAAAGATTAGCTTAACTGTTGTCATTTTACCATGTGACTTGCTTTGGCTGATGAAATCTGAATAGCAGTGTCCTGTCCACATCTGGGCAGATTCGTTGAGAGCCGTTGCATGGTTCTGCCATGAATCCTCTTCCTTTTTTTCTAAGAAGAGCCATGTTCCAGGTAAGAGCTGATCCTTCAGTTCCCAGAAAAAAGAAGACACGCGAAACGATCTGTATGGAACAGGAACTGAAAATAAACCATTTTTCTTGCAAACCACTGGAATCTAGAAATGGTTTCTTACTATGGCATAATCTAGTAAAAGCTCACTTGTACTTCTAGGGGATTTTGGAGGTTTAGAATTTTATGCTGTGTTTATGGCTTGGTTCCTAAAGCCAGTACAGAAGTACAATTCTCTTGGGAGTGTATGAAATTTATGTACATTCATTTATGAAAAATATTTCTTATAGAATTTATAAAACTTCTTTAAGAACTTTTCTAGTGTCATCTGAATGCTTTCTTTTTTCCTTTAACATACAATGCAAACATATAAATATTGGTTTGCTTAAGTGTCTCATGAACTAGGCTGTATGTTTCTTGGGAGGAGGGACTTGGTCATATCTGATTTAAGCAGAGTATCTAGCACCTTACCCAGACCATGCAGGCATTCACAGATGTTTATTGACATGTAGGTACAAATCCTACATGTAGGTACAATCACAAAACACCCAAAGGGGCTATTCTACAGTGAAACCTGACCTGGTCTGAACTCATTTGGCAACAGAACCTGATCCGAATGGACACAAAAGTATCTATAGTCAGTAATTAACCCACATACAATGAACATTTATAACTTTGGCTGAAGAAATACGAAACATTTTCTTGTAGGGGGCTGCTCCAAGCCCCCAGCGATGTTCCATGATACATAGTAGATGTATTAAATGACTTCTCTAAAATCCCCCAATTCTGATTGATAAATCACATCCTGGTTCCAAGAGTTTAACATAAGAGATTGTGGACCTGTGTCAGCAAATGATTATTTTGTGGACTGTGAAGAACCATTTTTCCTCTGTTGTGACGTGGTAAATGCTTCCATCCCTTATCAGATAAATGCCTTCTTGGATTCTTCCTAGCCATCCTGTGTTAATTTCTACCTTTCAGCTATTTAGCATGCGAGGATGTGAAAAGACCGTACCTAGCTCAGCATCCAGTGTTTGATAATAATGTGACGTACTTGTGATGTGATGTAGATATAAATGATGATGGCTCTTGTTTGTAAGACCCACCACCCTAAAGGAACATTAAAGAAACACAGGTCGATAGTAAGAGACTTTTAATCTGCAGAGTAGTTTCACTGGCTGAAAGTGGCTAATTTGCAGGTTTAAAGGAAAATTCATTCTGAACAACTATTTGTTTTTACTGCTTCTGTTCATGTAAGAAACAATACTCATCTGGGATTAGGAATTCATCACTAATATCATGTTACACTGGGTAGACGATCACACACACACATACACACGTGCGTGGAAAGGTGTCATGTGTTTGGTTGGATAGTACAAACGAGGCTGGGCATCTCAGTTGTAACAATGCGATTCACAATATTTTCTAACCTATAATTGGCACTAACGGGTCAGTGCTGGCCATGCTTAGATCTGCAGAGCTACCATGTTTTCTCCATATATAAAGTCTGATTTAATCATAAGTAAAATGGCAATAAAATAGACACAAAAGTTTTAATGCTGCAATCCATGCCATTCATTGCTTTTTGATATGGACTGCTTTATATTCTGATTAGGCTGCTGCCATAAAATGAAAAAAAAGGAACATGGAATTTGATAAAGACAAGAAAACTTTTATTAAACTTTTACAATGGTGAAATAAATTATTCATGCAATTGTAGGAATAATGGTATCCATGCTGATGGAATCAGCTAAGAGGAGGCGAAATATTCACGTGCATGGTGTGAGCTCCATTTTCAAACAGTTCTGAAATGAAAATGTAATAGAAAACAACACAGTAGTTGGTCCCCGAAAATGGAAAGGAGAAAAAAATGTGGAGTACAGTATTAATTCAAAAGAGGAGGGGAAAAGTTTAAAGCACTTCTGAAATCCACTAGCCAGAAGGAATTTTCAAAGACAGAAAAAAAAAATAATAATCCACCACTTCAAAGGAATTTAATGAAAGAGGGAAACAGCGAAGATGAGCAGGGTGAAAGGCTTAGAGAGGGGAGAGACTGCTTATGCAACGAACCGTTACCCAACTTACTGTATTCGGGGCTTGAATAACTAGGATCCTCTCCAAATCGGGCTGTTGGATACGTGCCAGCGTTTTGGGGATGGTCTGAGAGAGGAGCTGCTGCTGGTGAGAAATAAGGTGACTTCCACAGCTCCTCTACCATCTTCCTTAAGATTTGTGACTCTCATTTGTCTTTTCATCAAAATGTTCACAAAAAGCAAGTGTCAGAGATCATACTTTTTCCCTTCCTGAATGGCCGAGTGCATGAAACAGAGGAGAAAACCCCTGCCACCCACTGAATTCCAAAAAGCTGAGTGCAGGCGGCAGACACACTGGAAAGCGGCGGGGCGGGGAGTCCGGCAAAGGGGTGGGGGGAGGGGGAGGGGAAAGGGCATGTGGGGGAAGGAGGCTGACCACGTGGCAGAATTCCTTACTGAAGATGCAAAAGTCCACCTTCAGAAAAATCCTCCCCCCACGGGGAGGATGCTTTTCATTTTAAGGCCTTCCTTCGGATTAGGGCAGTGGTATCCGGACCAGCTTGTAGGGATGACTGGAGGCCACTCATGTGTGCAGGACTTGCCACTGACTCCCAGCCATCCTGGTGGCTCTGATGGTGCAGTCCTCCGTCCCGCCTGGTCACTGTCAGTGCCGTGGTACCTGCTGGCTGGACCCATCAGCCCGACCTTAATCCAAGGCCAGGGAGCACCCTGAAGAGCTCTCTCTCCATCTTCCCTCTGCCCCCTTTCCTCCTCCTCCTGTTCCCGTGCCCCCCCACCCCACCCCGCGGTCTCCTCTACCTGCTGTTTGTACTAGAACCGCGGCTTCCAAGAGTCTCCACGGGCCTGCGGGCCGTTTTCATTCTAGGAGCAAAGACAGAGAGGTTAGGGGGCCCTCACTGACATCCTTTGCTTGAGTCTTGTTGATGCGTGTGGGTTAAAACTAAACCATCAGCTTCAGGGCTCAGAAGGACAGGTTCCTGCAGGAGATGAAGTGATGCCTCCAACATTCTCTTGTCATCCCCAGCACTTATTGTATTGCACATGCCGCCCACTCTCTCTAGGCGCTCATGGTGAGAACACCAAATCCATGACCAAGGGGGCAGAAGATGAAGAGGGGGTAATTATGCCAGTGATGGATACATATTTACTCAGGAAAAACATGAATGGCCTAAATTATGAGTCTTGCCTGTCAAACTGCACCGTATAGAGTCAAGTTGCTGATCTCAGAATTTATGACACGTGCCGTTTTTATATGTGAACTTGTTCATAGGAGGAAAAACTATGAGACCATCTCAGTGTAAATTTATCACTGCTATACAGCTTGAAATGTATTTCTATCACATAAACCGAATTTATGAAGAAGAAAAGCTAGTTGAAATATGTTTAATGCATCAAAGTTCAAACATTCCTTGTCCCATGGGAGAGGGCTGCCAGAAATTCTAGAATTTGCATGAGCAGGGAGACTATATCCCTCGCCGCGTGTGAGTGTATTAGTTGCTCCTTTCCCTCCGTGTTCTGGGGCATGAAGATCCAGGTCTGCTGGCAGATCAATCAGGGAAGAGATAGGCATTGCCTCAAAAAGTCAACTGCATGTAAGCTGAATCTTCTGAGAGTCCATTTCTCTGCAGTGAGCATACATTGTGGATGAGAAAGCACCTACATCTAATTGTGATCGTGGTAGAAAATTGTGGAAAGCAGTAAAAGAAGGGGTTGCTTCCTTTACAATTGGCCACTGACAACTTATTGAGCAGCCTTTATATTCTCAGTACTGCTCTAGTTCTTCCGAGAGATGAAAGAGAAGATAGGAATCTTTCATCTTCTGTCTAAATCCTTTCAATGGGTTCCCAACTCCTTCAGTAAAAACTGAAGGCTAGAAAGTCCTGCACAATTCATGTTCCAACCATCTGCGTCTCAGTGGGACCCCATCTCCGTATACTCCTCCACTGGCTCACTCCTCACATCGTCCTGGACGCTTGAACACGACACCAGTCTCCTGCTCCAGGCCTGCGGTACCCGCTTGTCTCTCCATCTCCAAGGTCTTTCACCAGAGGTCCTCCTGTCTCGCTCCCACAGCTCATCTCCACAGTAGGGCCTCCCCAGTGACCATTTTTAAAGCGTCAAAACAGTGCTCCTGCCCCGATCACTCTAAATTTCAATTCTACGATTTCTTCATTGCTCTCTCATTCATACTGAGTATTTTATGTTTGTATATCGACCCTCCATAGAATGTAAGACAGGGGTCTTTATTTTTCCACCACTGTACGTCCAGCAGCTGGAGCAGCACCAGGCGCATAGTAGGAGCTCAATAAATTGTTTACTCAATGGGTAGATTTAGGTGCTACTCTCAAAAAGGGGGACTTAAGGCCCCAATGAAGGCTCACTGTTAGGTGCTGCATTGGCACCCGGTAGAAGTGCGGTGACCTCCGCTGGGCTAACACAAAGTTCCTTCCCTACTGGCTCCAGTGGAGAATGTCCCCCTACTTACACAACCCTCGTGATCAGACAGATCAGGTGCAGTTCTTCCTGACCCCTGAGTAGCGGGCTTCAACTCGTTTCTAGCCGATGGATTTATTCAAACAAACCGATCACACTCTCCTGGAGGGACCAGGGGGCACGTCACCCTCTCGATACTACAAAGCCTGTCTCCCACAGCCCTGCTTGTTTTCTCTGTTTTCAAGTGCAGCCCTGTGTGGCCCTGTCCGGCACAGTGTCCCCCTGCCCTGGATGTGACTATGTGTGACTCAGAAACTGCTGTTGAGCGCATCTGTCCAGTGTCGGGGTTGTGCGTCTGGCCATCTCCCGGGGTTATGAGGGCAGGAATCCCTCCCTCACCACCAGGGTGAATAGGAGGCAATTAAAAGAAGGAGTTGCATAAGGCAAGACATATCCAAGAATCAAAAATATAATGGAGAGTGTCTAGGAAAGTAGTAAATGAGGTGACATTAGGTAAGAATCCTGGGGGAGTTCAGAAATATTTGCATACATAAATAATTTTCATTTCATAGACAAAGTCTTTTATGAAAAATTGCTATAAAGCTTTCAAAATTGGAATAAAAGAGACTAGGAACTGTTCAGTGCACTCGTCTGGGCTACCTTTGCCTTTCCTTGCCTTTGAGCTACTTTACAGCTCTGTACTTGCAGAAAACAGGTAACAGTGCAAATGACTCTCATCCATGAAAATAAAAAATAATTGTGTCTGGTAAGATGCAATTGACCTTCCCTGTGGGTAGACCCCCTTTGCATCCATTTGTAATTTTACTTCAAAATTCCCTTAAATATCTGTATCTGTATCTGTATCTGCACCTGTAGCTCTAGCTCTGTTCAGCCACATAAGGTTCTAAGAATTCGCCTTTGAATGAATCATAACATTTTACTGTCTTCCTTATTAATTGATGAGTTAAGTACAATCTGCAACACACATTCCTGTTGCATTTGTATGAGAGGCATGATTTTATCCTTAAAAAAAAAGCATCCTTCAACAACGTCATCTCTGCTGAAACATGAGAAACGACTTGTCCTATCCTATCCTTAGTCTTGCTACAGGCGCTGTAAATTTCGAGCGATGTGATAAATTATAATGAAATCAGGCATGTGAGATTAAGACAATGTCTACCTGAAAGCAAACATCTGGAGGAAACAGGAAGATTTCAGGCAGCCAAAATTCAGATATTTGCCTCCGAGGACATAAAACATCTGGATTTTTGTGAATTTGATTAATTCCCATCCGCCTCTCTTCTTTTGGCTTCATTCAGACACAGCCTTTGTTCCGACCTTATACCTTTTCCTAGAACTACACACTGTGATCTGTTGTAGAAAGAGGATTTTTTTCACCCTATCTTTCTTCACTACTCACATGGTATACATGATAATAGATTCTATTTTTACTTAATCATTGCTTAAACTATGCTTAAGGCCATCAACAAGGACAAAGGAACATAAAGACTGTTTATATTTAGTGGACCTGAGAAGTAATTTTATTCTCGTCTTTAGCTAGGCAATTATAGGAAGATTGTTTCACTTATTTTGATATAACTTTGTGGATTTTCTTTCCATGAGAGCTATTTCTGCTAAATGTTCCACAGCACAGTATGCATGCAAGCCAAATAACGTATCTGTTTGTTTTGTATTCAGCACTGCACTCATGCAAAGAAAAAAATATTTAAATAAGAGGGGAAAACAATGAAGACTCGTGACATGCTTTAAAAAGTACCTAGGTCCCTCCTGCAGACTCAAGGCCATGATGAGGGAGGAAGGTAACGGAGCCGAAACTACACCTGCACCTGAAAGCACAACGCAGCATTCGCTTCAGGACCTTGAAGAGTGATGCCAAGTAGTCAAAGGCAAACTGTGAAATCAGTGACTTTCAGTGTTGTTTTTTATTACAGATTTGTCACTCGGCAATTCTTTCAGTGACAACCACCGCCACCAAATCCTAAAGAGTGCAGAAAGAGCTGGTGCAGTGGGTCGTCTCCGGTGATACTCGGTTTTGTCAGTTTGACCTTCCCAGGTCTGT
Organism: Camelus dromedarius; assembly: GCF_036321535.1. Taxonomy (NCBI): domain Eukaryota; kingdom Metazoa; phylum Chordata; class Mammalia; order Artiodactyla; family Camelidae; genus Camelus; species Camelus dromedarius. The sequence goes on from NC_087441.1 coordinate 75,892,394, forward strand.
AATTACAGTAATCACTGCCTGCCGAATGTGCTAACAATCAAAGCATCCCAACTCGAGCAGTTCAACAATAGCCTTTCTAAGAAGGGTAGAACCATGCTGGAGAGGCTGGCTGCTCTCCTTCCAGCCTTTTCTGAAGACACTGAATAACAGAGAACAGGTATCAGCTAACTCACTTCCTAAAAAAAAAAAAAAAGGTCTGGACAGAGAGGGACTCTGTTATGAGAGAACCACCATGGGGCCTGGGGAGCTGCCTCTACCCCTTCATGGCCTTGTTTCTTCCTAACATTGCCCATCCATGTGGACCACGTCATTTACTTTTAAAATCTTCACCTGTTTTTTTTTTTTCAAACATTTTTTTTTTTATTGAATGATAGTCATTTTACAATATTGTGTCAAATTCCCGTTGAACGCCCAATGGTGCCTATGACATTTTCATAGGTTGAGAAGAATTAATAAAATCGGTCGATGTGAGTTAGCCCAAAATGAATTGCTGGTATCAGGGACTTCCCTCCGCTCAACTCCCTGAATAATAGGGAAAACTGTACTGAATTACAAGCACGTTAACCTCCCACATTGTGCCAGCTTTTATATTGTTTTCTTCTACTAGTTGCCACAGATTTATTGTGAATTCTCTATGACATCTTCCAAAACACTCTGGACCGAAATGGGCATTAATAAGAGTCTGACTAAGATTAGTCTTTGGTCGTGAAACAGAATTTGTGGTTCATGCATTTGTGGTTGTTTTGTATTTGCTGGTTGGTTCCAATATGCACTATAAGCTCCATCTGACTTGCACAATTCTAGAGTGTCAAGGCCGAAAGCAAATTAGAAAATACCCAGCCATTATCTTTCCTTTTTCCTTTTTCCTTTTTTCTTTTTTGCCAAAGGACCCTTTTAACCAGTTAAATCAGTACATAAAATCACTAAGTAAAAGCAGAGCTTCTCTGAGCCCAGACACCCAGAATCCCACCTGCTAAGTGTCTCCTTCATTGACTGTCCCTGGCTCCCAGCATAGCAGAACTCTAAGGCTCCATGGAACACAGTTTGAATAGTAGTTTTAGCCAAGTTTCCAAAACCTAGAGAGATAAAAAGATTTACCTATGGTCACTCCTAACTCCTGCAGTCACCTTTCTCCGACCAGCTGAGTCAACCACAAATGAACACAAAATGTATTTGGGCAAGCAATTGCTTATCATTCTGTTCAATTTTTTTCCATCGTCTTTTCCTGGAGATTCTACTCCAAAAGACAATCAAGTACTTTCCTAGTGACCTTGGGTCCAGTGGCAGCAGGACTAGTCAAATCAGCCATGTGAGCTGGTGCCCAGCTCCCAGAGCCAGCCTCAGTTAGGAAAGGAAGAGGATGCTCAGAGAATGGATGGCGCTGAAAATGAGAACCAGTTCTCACGGAGGGTACCCAGTGCACACCCACTGTGGGATGCACGTCCAGATGCAGAAGTAACCTCCCCAAAGCCCGACCTCTCTCACCACCCAAGAGCGGAGAGTGCTGGGCCAGTGAGAACAGCACAAACTTGCATGTCCACCGTCTCTGTCTGAAGGTGTGGAAAATTATCTTGCGTGCCTGGGCAACAGATTGTCCTTGCTAAACAATCTCACAAGCGTTGTAGAGTGAATTCTCTGGAGATCCTTACACTTTTGTCAGGACTCATCCTTTATTCACTTCTGAGTCCAGTATGAGAGTCCTCATTGGCCCCAGGGCACACGAGGTCACAGAGGAGAGGTCACCCAGCTCCCCGGGGTCCCGGGTCTGTCGGACAACACTCCCTGCTGTCACTGCACAGCATGACAGCAGTAGGAAGTTGAGTAGTGTTAGTGATTTTGAGATTCACGATTCAGAGGCTACAAAGAGAAATAAAGAGTTCCTAGGATAGCCCTGTTTACGTTCCTCAAGAACATTGCAGTTTAATTGAAGGCAAAGGTCCCAGTGTGCTTGTATACCGTTAAATAAGTTACCACCGTTTAACCTTGAGGACTAAGTGGAACGTGTAAGCCCAGTGTAGCCCAGTTATAGGATAAGTGGGTGAAGATAAACTGGTAATTGGAATGAGTGAAAACGTAAATGCTTCTAAAATATCATTTAAGGAGTTGCCAAAAATTAAATTATATTACTTATTCTGAGTAAATAATACACTTTAATTATCCAAAATCCAAAGAGCACGTAGGTATGAACATTGTATGTGATGCTCTGTTTCGAACATTCAAAGCCCGTCTGTTAAGCGGTATTTAAGATCACTGTTTATCTGCACCTTCTCAGAGTAGTGGAGAAGGGGCCTGTAGGAGTGAGGAAAACTGATGTACAAAATGAGGAAGGACAATTTAAGTACAAAGCAACTTCACTAATAAAATGCTCAAGCAGTCTTGAGTAATTTGGGCCCTTGGTGAAACAATGCTTAGCAATTCATGAACACTGTGGGTGCCTGGAATTCAGTTCCATTGTCCTCCCTCTGAATTGCTTTGAAAAAAAAAGGTCACATGAGAAGGAAAGGAAGTTTTGACTTTCACATGCCTGTTATTGCTACGGAAACCACTTCCTCGGTATCCACATGTTTAGCATGCCTGCAGTTTTGGCTTTCATACAAATTACATTTTGGTGCTGCATTAAGAAACCAACAAGGATGGAGAGTATTTTGAAATATTCTACTCAATGAGGACATGTCCACAGAACAAAAAGAGGAGCCTTTTCAGATTCCTGCCTCCCTGCCCCCTTTTTTTCTGAAGCACTCAAGGTATGCTTGGACGGAGCCTCTAGTCGCTAGCAGGATTTCTGAGATTCGAGGAAGGGGCCCGTGACCGCCAGGAAACAAATGAGAAGCTAATACAGCTTTGTTATATTTTCTGATTGGCCGTGGCTCTGAATTATCTCCGACTTGGAGTTGCGGACAAAGAAACAGATGAATTACCATGTCCTAGGACTGAGTGTTCCTTTCCAATTCAAATTGCCATAAGAAATAGAAATGGTGACTCTTGCAGTGTGCAGATTATATAATTCGTCTCCTCTGGTTTTTTTTTTTTGTTTTTTTTTTTTTTTTTTTTTGCTTTGTTTTGTTTTGGTTTGATTTGGGCTTTGTCTTTTAAGGAGAAGAAAGAACAAAACGAAGAGAGATTTTAGAAAGACAGAGTCTCTCTCAGAGATTCTAGAAAGACAGGGTCTCTCTCATTGCAAATACGGCTGAACTCAGAAGTGGCTATTTTTGCTCAAGCGGATCTTGAGTATTAGGTGGTGTCTTTGCTTTTATTTCTATTTCTATTTTTAACCCAAATAGAAAGAGCCTGTATAAACTACTTCTTTATTCATCATAGAAATCCAACTATTTTTAATTTTCCCCGCTGCCGAGAATAATGATTAGGACTCACAAATCTAGGCTGTCTGGGGGCCATCTGTTTGAATATTCCTATTCTCTCTTCCAGTCCTGGGATTTTGGGGCTCATCCTCTGCCTTTTGGTTTCCAAGCTTATTCATGAATCATAGGTTCATAACTAAAGTGCATGGCTACTGAGAGCAATGTGCAAACAACTGCTCTGTAGTGAACTTACCGGGGAAGAGTGTCCCTTCAATCTTACAGGGGGCAACTGTGAATGTGGTAACTCAGTTATGGTAAAGCGTAGCCTGGGCTGAGCATTTGAGAATTTTCATACCAGCAGACAATAGAGTCGAGTGGGTACCTTAAAAACATTTTTAAATCACGGATTTAACTTTTCTTTTTATCATATAAGAAAGTTAAATATTTTTAGATTGACAGAGAAAATACAGAAAGATGCTTATTTTCTTATTGATTGATAATTCTCTAGCCACACATTCAGAAATTTCTCTAAGACTCTCTACTGCTGGGCTGACACTATTAAAAAATTGCAAATATGCTTTGGTTTCCAAAAGGACCTGGATGATGATGACAATAAAAACGATAATAATAATAATAATAATAGAAGTAGTTGATGTATATTAAGAATTTAATAAGCACCAATCACTGGGGTCAGCATTCTACCTACATGATCTCATTAAACCCTCACAATAACCCCACAAGTTTGATATTGTTATTATTACCCCCGATCTTTACACAAAGAACTGAGACTCAGAGAGGTTGAGTCAATGCTGAAGTTCACTCATTTGGCAGGCAACAGGGCTAAGACTTGAAAACTGGCAGTCTCTCCCCAGGGGCTGAGCTCTTAACTACTAGAGGGGGTGTGTACAGAGAGGAAGCCTTGGATGTAGACTGATGTGAGATGCCAAAAGGTTTAAAGTAAGGAAAAGACCCCACCCCTTCCTGCCCAGAACGTGTCCACAGAGAGCTCACATATGACTCTTTTGAACTTAAAGAGGCAGACACCACAGTCCCCTGGGTAGAAAGGGGTCACCCCCAGTGCCAATCATCCGGGAGTGAGGAGGCTTTGTGCAAGAACAAGACAGAAGTTTTGAGCAGGAAGGCTGGATGAGAGGAGAGGTCTCGGTGTGAGTGTTTGGGCGGTGGACACCAAGAGAACAGTGACTCCCTCTACTTCCTACCTACCACCCCCGCCTCCTGGGGACAGACTAGGAATTTGAGAAAGATTCCTGTCCTGGTGTGAGCAACAAGATGGAGAAGATAAGTTATGTCCTGTTAAACTGGAAAATCAAGTTTCACGCTATGCCTTCCATCTCTTTCCCTCAGTAAAGTCACCTGTGAACATTCACTCTGTCAAAGGGATGATCCGAGGATACCAAGGGAAGGGTCACGCAGCTGCTTCTAGAAATAACTTTCTAGACCCACGAGGGAGCCGGTCCTGCCTAGGGTGCTAAGTCAGCAAACAGAAACGTAGGTCATTTTCCCTGTCAATGCTCTGCTTCTCTGGAAATGCAGGACCTCTCGTCAGCCGACCCCAAACGCCACGCCTTCTCACCTCCAACAAGGTGGACCTTGTGGCTCCAGCCCATCAGATATTTTCTATTTTTCTCTTCTTTATTCTTTATCTTATAAAAGCTTCCTGCCTTCCACCTCATTTTGCCCTTCTCCAAAAGGAGACCATCAGCTTCATGGAGTGTTAATGTTTTGTCGCCCAAATCGTCTTCTTTCATAATTTTTTTTTAAAACGAGTTTGGATCTAACATTGAAGGGAAATAGGGATTTCCCCTACCTTCTTACTCTTGGGGACAAAGGGTAAGGTTTCACCAAGGATGGAGGGTGAATCTGTTGGGAAGACCAAAGCTTCAAGGTCAGATCACCTGAAGAGATCCTTCTTTCATGTCAAAGTGAGAAAACTCAGTTTTTTCCTCTTTCTTTCGTTCATTCTTTCATTCGTTCTTTCGTTCTTTCCTTCCTTCTTTCCCTTCTTTCTTTCCTTTTCTAAAAAAAAATTTCATTGAAGTGTACTTGCTTTACAATGTTAGTTCCAGGTGTACAGCAAAGTGATTCAGTTATGCATATACCTACATTTATATTTTCAGATTCTTTTCCATTATGTTATTACAAGAACTTGAACATAGCTCCCTGTGCTGTACAGCAGGTCCTTGTTTATCTCTTTCGCATACAGTAGTGTGTATCTGCTAATCCCCCATCCCCTAATTTATCCCTCCGCACCCGTTGCCCTTTGGTAACCAGGGTTCGTTTTCACCATTTCTCCTCCCCCCACCACCCCGATGAAAGCAGACAGACACGTGGGAATCTCTCCCCACTCTTCCCCCAAATGAGTCAAATCACTGTCCATCCTTGGGGGATCACACACAGCCTTGGTGGCTCTTCTACGTTTCCAAGTGCCCTGGCCACCACCGTCCCCCTTGCCACCACCCCTACCCCCAGCCACTCAAGATTAAGTCATATTATTCATAGTGTCAGTGCTGTGATGGGCAGTAGAGGTGGCGGACAAAAGGATACACTTCTCAATGATAAAATTCTCCCTGCCTTTCCCTTCTGATGACACCGTGGGGCACCTGATGTCATTTGTAATGTTTATTCACCTCGCCTTTCTTTCCCTTTTTATGTTTGTTAGAAGGAGGCACTGTCTTGCAGCATCTGAAAAGTACTTCTACTGGTTCTGAAACTCCCAGGAACTCAGCATCCGGGTTAAGGTATTAAAAGCCACAGCAAAACGCAAATGTTATCAAGGCACCTCAGCTGATATCCAGCCCATCTCGGTGAAATAGGGCCAACCTCCACCCAAATCTTAGACTTATTCTTGATGCTCTCATCTCTTCATTCTGCTTAGCGTTCAGAGGTATGAAAATCAGTATTAAAACATCCCCAGCCCGCCCTCTTCTCCCCATCACTGTGCCCTCTCACCTGGGCGGCTGCAGTGCCCTCCTCACCCGTCTGGCACCTCCATTACACAAATAACCATAATAATTTTAAAATAAAAAAATAAACCTAATTACCTCCCCCCAAACAAAACAAACAAAAAAAAGCATTAAAAAAAAAAAAAAAAGACTCAATTTGCCACAGGGGGATAAAACAGCCGCTGCCCCTTAAAACCTTAACACCTCTCCTCGTATGTGACCCACATCACTTTTTCAATACTTCATGGACCAAAGAGGGTCCCATGGATGCTTTTTAAACTTTAAAGGGCTGGGAAAACACTGTCCTATCTTCAGAAGAGAACCAGAAATTCTTGGTGAACAATGCTAGTGATTACTGTTCTGCATTGGCCTCAATAGTTGGTATTTCATTCTGGGAATTAAGAGAATAATTGAGGAAGAACAAAGATTTAGGATCATCTGGAGCATCAATCCTGGCTCCATGATGATATTTTTGTTTTCTGAGGGTTGTGCCACCATTTCTGCCTACACACACACACACACATACACTCACACGCACTCACACACTACAGCCATCCCTTTCTTTAATGCCATAGAATTACATATTCATCTCTACAAATGGCAGCTGACTCTTGAGTGTCATTTGGTGATTTCCACACCTTTTCTTTCTTACTGCAAGAGGAGTCTGCGTACAAAGTGTCAGGTGCAGCTCGCTGATACTTCATTGTGTTTGTGATATGTGTGATGCGTATCTCTTCCCTTTCCAGATGCATTTTCAAATGAAGTCCTATTTAAATTCATCATTTCCACAAAGCAAGAAAGCTATTTATCAGCATGCCCTGCCAAGTAGACTGGCAGAGGCCACAAGCACATGGTAAAAAAAATTCTTCTGTGGTTCATTATTTCCATAAAAACAAACGCTTTTTTTTTTGTTGTTGTCATTTCTGAAATAGAATAGAAACCCAGTTCTAAATCACACACACACACACACACACACACACACACACACACACACACACACAAATACAGTGGCCATCAAACCCCAGCCCTGTGTCTCTAGGAAGTTAGTGACTAGGTGAAGTCCACCACAGTCCCTCCCATTCAGAAGAGGATTCACAATAGGGGGCTCCATTAAAGCAGTTTCCTGCCTAAAATAGGCATCTCTCAGACAGGAATCACTGACAAGGGGTTAAGAATGGAGCCAGGTAGATAGCGTACAGTGGGAAAATGTGAGTAAAATTAGATTGTTTCGATGAGGTGCAATCTTTTCTCAGAATCTTTTCTGGGAGTAAATTGTTTTGCATGAAATCTTCTGGATTATTCTGTCCTTTTCTCTGACTCCAACGGATTTTCCTAAAATACAAACCCAGTCGTGTCATTCTCCTACTTAAAATGAGTCAGCTCCGGAACCAGGTTACCAGCAGAAAAGAGTCAGCATCTCAAGTGTACAGTCAGAGCGTAAGTGAGCTGGTGCCCCTAAGGGTGCTCCTCGTCTGCACCAACGCCCTGTCCCCGTGCACTCCTCGCTGCTGTTTGGCAATCAAACCTCCACTTGGATGTTCCCTCTGCTGCCAAGTCCCCTTTGTTTGTTCTTTATTTGCACTGCCCCCCCACCCCGCCCCCGCCCACTGCCTCACCTCCTGGCCTTTTCTGTCTTTTCGCGTCTGCATTCACTGAATGGTTATTTCCTGACTGCATTTTTTTCTCTTACACATTGCTCTGAGCTCCGATCCGGGCAAGCCCTGACTGCCACTGGTTTCCTGGCTCCTGAGTCATGGGTCTGCTCTGTCCTTTGGAGGGTGTGACCCTCTGGATTCCTGGCCATGTGGCCCCCTGCCTCACCAGTACACTTGGTCCCAGCGTGTTATTGGTCCTGACACCACCAGACACCCCTAATCACTTCCCCAGCTTTTCATCTTCTGCTTTCCCAATAGACTGATTATTGTGCAATCCTAGGTAAGTCATTTAAACTTACTGTTCCTTCGTTTTCCCATTTTACAATTATGACTCTAAATCAGCCCCAAACTGCCCACACAGAGCTTATGAGGATCAAGGAGAAGAAACATGGGAAAACATTTGTAAAATGCTAAACGAATGTAACATTGTTCTTACTGAGATGCTCTGAAACAGCATTCCTGGGTGTCATTTTCTTTGTACAGAGCTGTGTGATTTGAAAAGTACTGACTGCTCATTCGATGGACTAGCATGTAGGTAAGAAGGAAGATAATGAGAGCTGTTGCTACTGGCCACATACCATGTGCCCGGTACTGGGCTGAGTGCTTCCTATACATTATCTAATTTAATCTTTACATCTGCTCTGCAGGGTAGGTATTATGATCTTCATTTTACAGCCAAGGAAACAAAGGCTCAGAGACATAAAATAACTTGTCCAAGGATGCACAGTTTGTAAGTCACAGAACAAGAGAGGTGCTCACTTCTGTTTTATTGCAGAGCTGTAGTGCTCAGCACCTGTCTTCCTAGGGATACCGAAGTGGGCTCCTGGGCTTCGCCTTGTCTCTAGTCCTACCAGGCCAATTGGATTCACCCTGTATACATCCCACCTCATGACAGTCCGGGTGTAGTAGCAGCCTTCTAAGATGACCCCAATGTTCCCCATCTTCTGATACTGCTGCCCTTGTAAACGCTGTTCCCCTGGAGTCTGGGCTGGACTCAGTGACTTGCTCCTAATGGATATACCACAACATAGGTGATGCGATGCGCCTTCTGAAGTTAGTTTACAAAAGGCTGTGACTTCGGTCCTGCTGGTGTTCTCTTAATCCCTCTTGTTTGTTCCATTACATGAAACCAACTGCTGTACTATGAGCAGGTCCCTGGAAAGGCCCTGGGGCAGGAACTGACGGCAGCCTCTAACCCATCCTCTGACCAGTGTTTGCCAAGGACCTGAATCCTGCCAGCAACCAGCGAGTGACCCTGGAATTGGTTCTTAGCCCAGTTGAACTGTAGATTCACTGACATCTTGAGAGACTGGAGATTCAGCAGACCCCTGGATATATATTGTGAGAGATCTTGGGCTGGAGAACTCAGCTCAGCCATGCCTGGGTTCCTGTACCACAAAATTATGAGGTAGTAAGTGTTGTTACTTTTGTGTTTTTTAAACTACTACCTTTAGTGTCATTTGTTCCATGGCTGTAGCTAACCAATACACATGCTGTATACTGAGCAGCTTTATTAATAAGATCTGCTGTCCATGCGGCTGGCGAATGAGGAAACTAACCAACACGCTTGACTTTCTCACCAATAAGCAACACCTAGTAAGAGCTGAGATTGGAACCCAAGTCACTCAAAGCCCAAGGCATCACCTTTAGTCTGTGCTGCTGGAAGGCATGCTCATTTTTACAGGGACCTTTGGTGGGGGATGAAGATGGTAAAGCCATTGTTTTGGTGTCCTTGCACAAAAGGAAGCGGGTAAGAATTTTCCACCTGAAGACAGATTGGTAGGGAAGAGTTTGGGGACCATGGACAAGGAAGGGCTTCCTAAATATGACCAGGTAAGTTAATCCTACTCCACTTGAATATACAGCCACTTTGACCTAAAGCAGAGATCAGAATTTTTCTGCAAAGAGTCAGCTATTTAAGGCATTGCAGGCCACATGTGGTCTGTTGCGTACTCTTCTTCTTTTTCTCTTGATAGACCATTAAAAATGAAAAAGCGTTCTTGGCTCAGAGACCTCATAAAAACAGGCTATGAGTCACACTTGTCCCAGGCTGTAAGTTTGTCACCCCTGACTAAAGTCAAAGTAGTCCTCAAAGGCTGGGTTACGTGAAGTATGGTTCTCCAAGGGATTCCAAGAGGGAATGAAGCCCTAATGTCCTAAAGCATCCGTTGTATGTAATGAATCAGCTTGTCTCCTGCGGATTTAGAATGGTGTTTGCTATGTCTATACTTGGGAGAATGGAGTAAATAATCTCTCAGAACATTTTTGTGCTCTGTGGTTCAGATGACAAGCCCCGGTAGCGAAAGCCAGTGGTACACATAACCATTTACTCACTCAACAATCATTAAATAGGCACTAACTATGTGCTCAGTGTTGGATTATGTGGTGTGGCAGCAGAGATAAATGAACTATGGACTTTACCTCAAAACCATCACCCTGAGTGAACTCCAAGAAATTTTGAAAATAATTTTGGAAAATAATTTTGTTTCATGCTCAAGCAAAAACAACATGATGATCCTAATAGATTTTTTTTTTCATTAATGTGATAGCCTTGCTGTAAAATGAGTGCATTTCTTTTTCTCCTCTGGGCTGTGATCTGTGCTCTGCAGACCTATTGACAGATGCCCTTAGCAATATACGTCCACAGGTACACCTGCGTGAGAATTAATCCATCAATCCTCGTCTGCCACTGACTATGTCACTTCCAGGAATTACTTAACCTTTTTGAAATACCGTTCCATCAGAAGATGGAGAAAATGCCTACTATCTACTTCAGTAAACTGATGTGTAAATTTAAATGAGAGAAGACCTCTAAAGCCCTTAAGGGTAATGCTTAACACATAGCAAAAGCTGAAAAGAAATAATGATTATTGCTATTTTCCAGCTACGTCCTATTATTTCAGGGGCATCCAATACATGCCCCCGAAATCCCCTTGATCTTTCTAAAAAGTCAGATCTGTATCTATCTATCTATATATATATATATAAAATGTACCCATACAAAGAAGACATCTGGACTTCTGCCTAATTGCTTTAGCCTCCTCAGAGAACAGGGCCCAGCTATGGAGGGGAAGCCTAACGTATCTAATTAGGGGACCAACAAATCCCCTGAGCATGAGCCATTGGACAAGGATGGTTTGATTTCTTCTCAATACTATAAACTGGCTGCAGGAGGACGGGGAAGGGGGACCAGGGGATGCATCAATTCAACAGATTCCTAATTTTAACTCATTTTTTTCCATTCCTTTTGAGAGCTGCTTCATGCAGAAAAGCCTCTTGCCCTTCTGGATTCTGAAGTAAGAATCACAGAACCAAGCCTTATGTAGGTTGCCTTCAGAGCCCAGCTCTTAATTCCACGGGGGTACTGCATTGCTGCACAGTAGAAAGATTTTGTGAGTCACATATACAATTAACATTTTCTTGCAGTCACATTGCAAAAAGAAAAAGAAACAGGCACAATTCATTTTAATCATACGTTTAAGTTAAAAAAAATCATGCTGAAAATGTTGCCATTTGATATGTAATTACGTAAAATGTCCTTTTTTTTCCCGGACTTCATGATTTAGCACCTTTCAAGTGCTCAGTAGCCACAGGGGGCTGGTGGCGTCCACACTAGGGAGGGAAGCTCCACCACCCGCTCTGCTGGAATTACTGGACTCACTATTTATATCTCTAGGTTTACATAACCTTTATTCTTTTTGTCTTGGCATCTTCAAAACCAGAGAGATCTTGAGTACTAAAACTGAAAGTAAGTTTTAGAAAAAGGAAGAAAAAAAAGCAGCAGTAATATTGTCAATGTTTGGGATCTTAAACAATGCCTAAGAAAGCTGTGTTCGTCGGTGACTCCTGTCACATTGCTGAAATAGTTTGAGTTCAACTGCATGCCCATTTAAGAACATAAGGTTCATTTATCATATTTCCCCCTTGGCCAAGCAGAAATCTAAAAATAAACTCTTAAGTTGTTAGGTTTGACCTAACTCTTTATATAAATATCCGTTCACGGTTGTTGTTTTAGCAAAGGAAAAAGCCAGTCTCCTAAGTGTTTTGGTTCTAAAAACTTTAGGAAACTGATTTCTCCCCTAAGCACTTCCTTCCTCTAAACCACATACAAACTGGTAAAAAAAGGAAGTGAAAATTAGATTTTTTTTTTTTTTTTCCTACAAGAGGACAGAAAAGACAATCCTGCTCCTCTCATTCAACATTCTTCTGCTATTTCCCTTCCGGCTACCAAATTCTAAATGATGATTAGGGTATGAGAAATTGGCCCCATAATAGAAAGCTTAACTCTGTACAGTCTTGGTTTTGGGAATAACATCTCATCTCACAAGTCTGGAAGAACCTGCGGGAAATTAAGCTTGTCATATAAACCCCCATTTGTGTCTCAGGCAGTGTTGCCCCAGCACTGAACACAGAGAAGTAAGTAACTTACTGAACAATAGACAGTAAGTGCTTGTTGAGTTAAATTTTTTTAATTAGTCGGAGGCAAGTCAAGAAAAAACTTCTATCGACTATTATAAAAGAACAGTGGTTTACTATTTCCAAATATATTAATGGAAACACTTAGAAGATATATATATATATGAAGTATGTTCAATTTATGATGTTATGTTAGTCTCTGGTGTATAGTATAGTGGTTCAGTCATACGCATATATACATATAGTCTTTCTCATTATATGTTATTACAAGATATTGAACATAGTTCCCTGTGCTCTACAGTGGAAACCTGTTGTTTACCTATTTTACATATAGTAGTTAGTATCTGCAAATCCCAAACTCCCAATTTATCCCTCCCCTGCTCACTCTTCTGGTAACCATAATTTTGCTTTCTTTCTCTGTGAGTCTCTTTCTGTTTTGTAAATAAGTTCATTTGTGTCATTTTTTTGGATTCCACATATTTTAGTTAGAAAGAAAGAACCTGTGAGAAAAGAGTGAGGCACAGATGAGATAGAAACTCCTGGAACTTAAAGGGTGATTGGCTTCGAGAGGCTCCTCCTTGACCCTGCCTTTACATGAAGTTTTAATATGAATAAAATATGAAAATGAATTGTAAAAATAAAAAAAAGAATATGTAGAATATTTGTAAGATTTTGGTCAAGGGGAAGACCTTAAGGTAGTAGATAGGAAACTTAGAAAGAAAATATGGTTATATTTAACTCAACTTTCTCTATATATAAATATAAAAATAAACATATGTAAGTTTAAATATATTTATGTGTACATGTGTATATGTATCTATGTATTTAATATATACCTTATACAAAACAATGAACAGAGGAAACTATATGCAATTAGCATACTATCAGAAGGCAGATAACAAGTTGCTATTCCTAATATGCAAATGGCTGCTAAAAAAACCCAAGTTTTAAACAGAAAAAAAAAAAGAAAATGGACTACATTTTCTTCCTCACAAATGAATCAGAAGTGAAAAGTATACAAAAATCAGATGAAAATTTCAATCCATCACGTAAGCAAAAAAAAATGTCACATCATCATCCAATCATAGCAAAGGAGGCCCACGACACAGCACTGGGGGTGCGAACTGTTTCAGTAAATAGAGCAGACTTTGCAGTGGTTTCTGTTGAATAGTACCTACTAATGACACGAAAGCTAGCTGCCTTGTCGCAAAACATGTCGGCCAGGTATCTCTCAGAACTGTGTGTAGAGCAAAGTGAAATCATATTCACTAGTTAAGTTATATGGCCTCATGAGTTTTCAAAAATGTAAAGTAATATTAACCTGCTGGGTAATTTGCCTTACGCAGTCAACGTCAGTTGGCCTAGATGACCAGTGTGCCGACGGACAGTGGACAGAAGGGACAGGGGTAGCTTCGAACCAAGGCTGCTAATGGCCTCAGCCTGCCCCCTCCACCCCTGCCCTGCTGCCACAGCCCAGGAGGATGGGCGGTCCTGACGGTGCAGCTCCGCGCAGGGGGGGCTTCCCCACAGCATCAGACTGGGATGTGAACAAAGGGGAAACTTCACGAGGTTACACTGCTGAGATTTGATGGTCAGTATGTGGTCACTGTGGTCTAGCCTGACCTAACTAAAACAGCAATACAGTGTTTTTAGGGTCTACAGAACATCATACCTTCTTTTTCAAAGTTAAGGTTAATAATCCCTAAATATATACAGAATGTATATTATATATATTTTTGAATGTGATTAAATATAACTGTTTTCCCTCTAAGTTTCCTACTATCTTAAAGTCTCTGCCTTAACCAAAATTTACAAATGTTCTTCTATTTACTATTCTGTTTTTGGTTTTTTCTTTAGTTTTTAACTTTGGTTCATATTAAACTTTGATTTAAAGCATTCAGACGCATCTTATGCAAAATAGCATTCTAAATTAGATGAAAGATTTCTTTGCTCCTTTGGAAGCATTTTTTAGGTCTTACATCACTTTCCGGTTATTGTTATGTAAACATGATTGCTCATCTGTAATTATACTTGTTAATGGAGGGCCAGGTCCTTTTAAGTTGCTGCAACCACTTTAAATCTACTGCTCATACCTGTTTTGAACCTTCTGTCCTGACTAATGCCCCTTTCTTTGGAATTTTGTCCCTGGTTCCTTTCTCCCTTACCTTTCCTGTGGGGATGGTTCTCAACATTGCTTTCTCCATTATCACGTTTGGATCCCAAGACACCACTCCCAAAACATGACCATGGAAGATTCAGCTTCTCCCTTCTCCACGGTCCCCCTCCAGGCTCCAGCCCTTGCACTGAGTGAAACCTCTGATCACAGTCTCCTGCTGTGTTTATTTGGACTCAGCCATTCAACCTGAAAACCTCAGGGGCCCAGGGGAAGGGTCAGTACCTGAGGTGCTCATAGCAATACAGTGGGAAAGCCATCATCATACCTTCTTTCTCAAAGATGAGGTTAATAATCCAACATCATAATGCCTTGTGAAAATTCTAGGAATACTTGGATTATTAAGCAATTTCCATAATTACTGGACTTTTCATGGGTCCTGAGTTCCCAGGTGAACCAAGTTTGGAAAAGTCTTGTTAATAAGTTTATTATTAATAAATAGGTAACTTTTAACTTACCACACCTAGTTTTACAGACATGGTTAGCGTGCCTGGAAGCTCCTAGCTGATACCCTGAGATCCTGCAGGCAATGATTACTTCATAGAGGTAACTTTTTTCTCTAGAGAGCCAGGATTCATTATATTTTAATAATTTGTCTTTCTGAAAATAAAATGGTAGTGATTTTTTCCTTAGTGAAAATAACCTGAAGTTGGGCAAAAATAAATCCTAACTGTTCATTAATTAGAGAATAGTTGCATAAATTATCTTTATCTGTATTATTTTTAATGTAATCTCGTGCCAGTATTAATATAAAAACTAGAAAGACAAGGCTGATACATGGAAGATTAGCATAAAATAATGGTAAGAGAAAAGAGCAGAACACAGTATTTTCCTTACTTTAAGGTTAAAATCCCTGCCATGGCCCCTGAGTAGGGACTCTAGTTGTGTAGCTGTTTTGAATTCAGGTTGATCAATGGATGTTCTTCATTTGTTGAATGGACTGCCAAGGTGGTGTGCTGTTGGGGATTTTATTTCCATAAGAAGTTGAATAGCTGTCCCAGAAAAGCAATGGTTGGACATAAGGAGTTCACAGTTGCTTCCAATCTCTGAACCTCACAGTAAATATGGACATGGGAGGATGGAGGGGCAAAGGGATTTGCATGGATGTTGCCATGGAGATGTTTACCAGATTGACGTGATGGAGAGTCATGACACACAGGCTTTGTGTAGAGACACTGATGAAAGTTTGGGAAAGATGTTGGGGTAGGAATGGGAGGGCAAGTGCGGGGGTGATGGTGGAGTCAGTTTTGAGCACAGTATTTAACAACCACCACTTGGTAGTTTCTTCAAACACAACTTCTTCTATAGCCTTTTTTTTCTCATTCCCAGGCACTTGTGCCAAATTTGGAGTAAAATTAAAAACTAAAATGAAGTCAGTGAATGAGCTGAACAATGACTCTGTGTGTGTGTGTGTGTGTGTGTAACATAAAGAAGATAAAAACTTCCTGTTCTGTGTTGGGAGTTTTAATCATGTCAAAAGGAAAACCATTTTTCTTATTCAGAGTGATAATGGTTTGTATAAAAGTGAGGCTGGAATCACACCTGTCACAGGGACCCCAGCTATGGGCAGAACAGATGGAATTAGACAGGAGAGAGAGAGAGAGAGAGAAGCATAATGCCATTTGGAAGCACATGGCTCCAGAACTAAATGGGAGAAAACTCATCTCTCCGCTGCATCTTCAGTGTGTATATTCCTTCCACATGGTCTGGGGAAACATGAGTTATATAAACATGTGAAATGTGCACAAAAGAAGATGCTGAATAGGACTTTTCTCAAAGTCCTGGAACCAGTGACAGGACTTTGAAATTGGAGACTATACTTCATTTATTAAAACCTTGGGATTTAGAGCAAGACTGCATGGGTTTGAATCCTGGTTGTCCTACCTCCTGGCCTTTCATCTTCAAGGGATTCCGTGAACTTTGTGCTTTAGTTTCTTCATCTGGGAAATGTGGTGGTTGTGAGGATTAAATGAACTAATACATATAAGAGGATCAGAACTGTTTTTGGCACATAAAGTGTAGCTGTGAGGATGGCAATAATGATTGTGATGATGATAATGATTAAGGCTCAAAACTGAATCAAAGGAAGCCAGTTTATGATCCATATTTTAAAGAAAATGCTCAACAATTGGATCGAGGCATCTCTAGACCTCTTTTAGAGCCGGGTAAGCTCCAGGGAACACCTCAAGATGCTTTGCCTTCTCTTACAGATATAGTAGGTATCACGGTAGGGTAATTCTGGGTACTGTAACAGAATGCAGAATAGGTAAAACACAATTGTATTTTTTCCCCCCTGCACACATGAGATCTATGTGTGCTCTTGGTCAGAAGGTGGCTTTCCTCTGGGCAGGCACTGAGGAACCAAAGTTCCTTGTGTGCTATATTCTGACCAACCATCTCAGGGCACAACAGCCCTGTGCATCAAACAGACAGAATGAGGAAGAGAAACAGGAAGTCACTAGCTTCTTAAAAACCTAGGCCTGGAGGTGAGGCCTGACCTCCACTGTCTTTCCTTGGTAAGACTGCAACACATAGTCCCACCCGCATGCCAGTGGGGTGGGTCACGTAGTCTCCAACTGAGGTCGTGGTCTCCCAGAGACACGGGAGGGGGTGTATGTGACTTTATAGACAGCTAGCTCTCCTTTCAAGAAGGGGAGACTGACAGAGGTCAAATGGCAAGAAGGGGACACGAGGCATCTCATTCTTGACTAAATGTTTATTGAGCTGCTGAATTGGTGGAGCCACCCTGGCTTGACCCCTGAGACAGAAGAAGGTGGGGAAGATCTTAGGAGATGTTGGTGTGTGTGTGCTTCGTGGTTTCATCAGGCAGAAGCCTCACCAGGGCAGCTGAATCATAAAGTGTGAGGCAACCCTGACTTTGAATACATGGGAGGAAAATGGGGACAGGCTCTCAGTCTATCAGAGGACCCACCCGAGGACCCTGAAGCTCTCCAGAAAGGTACATAAAGTTAGGATATGGAGCTCTTCAGGTCCGGCAAGAGGATGCCCCACTCAGAGAGGTGTTGAAGGCGAGGATCCCTGGTGTAGCCAAAAGGTAGATGTGGTTGACCCTCTTGGAGGGTTCCTCAGCCAAAAAGAGGGTCAAGGTGAACAGAAAAGTGTCATTGAAAAACCACACACAACCCCTATTCAGAGACCATCATAGTGGTGGAGACCCCCAAGGAGTTGATTTCAGGGTTATCTTCTCCCATCAACAGGTAACCCGTGATGTCAGACCCCAATCTCTCTTCTGTTCCATCTTCCTACAGGATGGCTCATAGGAAGAGGGATGGGAGGAAGGAAAGGACAGACCATGCCTCTTAAGGACTATAAGTCCCCAGGCTAAAGATAAAGCCTGAACTGGGGGGGGGGGGAGGGAAGGAAAATATGAGAGCAGAATTTAATATGAGAATAATTTAATGAGGCTGAATTCAATATTCAGATATTGAATGAGCATCTGAAAGAGACCAGGAAGCTACGGGGCCTTCCGAGATAGTAAGGGACTGAAAAAGAAAATCCCGCAGTTTATGGTTAAATACAGCGATCGGGGAAAATAAGCAACCTCTTTTATGTATCCTGTTCAAGATCGGCCTGTTGGGTGAATTGGTTTCCTAAACACATAGATGACAAGAGCTGGAGGTGGTGTGGAAGACACCACTTTCCCTCTGGAATTCATTTGTACTGATGGGATCTTGGGGGTGCATCAGTGGGCTCATATCTGCCAACATGTGTTTACCGTGAGGAGGAAGTAGACTGCGTGCCTGTTAAGTTTGTATTTTCAGAGCCCAAATACTGTGGGGCAGAGAGGGGAGGAGGGAGAAATGGAGGAAGGGGCTATTTCTCTCCTTCCAGGTGGCCTTGAGGATGGTACGATTGGCAGAGAACTGCCCTCTGCAGCAGCAAAGACCAGGGAGAATCTTGGGACTTTAAATATTTAGGGGGAACATTTTAGGAACCAGGAACTCCTGCATGAGCAGATGGAACTTTAGAGCGAATGAAAATCAGTTCAATGGTTTAAATGTTCTCATTTGTATCTACAAACTGGGGAGGCCAGAAGACCATGGAGGAAATAATGCACCCAGTATTTCAAGGATGAATAATTAAGATGAATATTTATTCATTCAGCCATTTGTATTCAAAAATATGTAGTGAATACTTTCTGTGTGTCATGCAGTATGCTAGATGCTGGGCATACAATGGAGACTGGAGTATCTAAGCTCTGAGGGGCTGAATTTGCAAAAACAAACAGAGAGAGCTTTAAAACGGGTGCCTAATCTGGTCTGCGGGTGGAAGAGAATGAGCGGGAAGTGACACAAAAGGTCAGTGTGTGAAGATAATGGGAAACAGGGTTCTTCATGTTTAAAAATTCCTTTAATGTTGCTTTAATACTCTTTTCATAATAAATAATAATCATAAAAGGAAAGAAATGAAAATCTTGGCACAGTGAACCAAATGGATAATTGCTCTGGTGTTTTTCCTTAGGGTCCAAGTAAATTAAAAATCATTTGACTCTGATGAAAGGTCTCCATCACCTCATTTCTTCTTTCCCTGCTGAAGCTGGAGAGCATCTGCATCTTCCCACTTCCTCTCCATTCCATTCACGCTGGATCCTGTCACATCTGGCTCATTCCCCCTTGAAACAAGTCATGGTAAAGATTTCCCCTTGGTCTTTTGAAGTTTCAAAAGCCTTCAGTAGTTTCAGAGGAAGACTATTAAAGTTATAGATTGCCCTTCTTTGTTCCATTCTGAAAAGTTAGGGAAAGAGAGCTGTAGTGGCTTTTAGAGAGCAAATCAAGTTGTCACCTGAGGATGGCAAAAGCCAGGAGTGTTTTGAAAGCAAATGAAGAGTCTCTCATGATCCTCAGGTAAAGCCTGAGAAAGTCGATTTAGATGCCCAAGCGGGTCAGGGAAGAGGCTGAACAGGCTCTGACATAGGAATGTAAGCTAAGCATGAATTAGAGCACCCTCACTTCATACCTCTCCCCCCACCCCCAACACCTGCACAGGAACTCAAGAGATACACGTTCTAAAAGAGACTGAATCCTTCTAACCAGGCTGTGAACAGAGTATTGGCTAAAAATGTAAAATCATTAATGCATTTAGACTTTAACAGAAACACTTGAGAGGCTAGTGACATAACATTTTTCTTTGGAAAATAAGGGTTTTCTGTAGCTTCAGTGTCACACCATGAGCAGTCCACCCTCAAGGAGGCAAGTGAGATTCAACTCCGTTCATGATCCAGACGGCCGCCAGTCACGGTCGTATAAAACCCAAGTATTCAGGACAGATGAGGCGCGTTCTCATGGACTCATCTGAGTGCTTGGATTGAGAAAGCCCTCAAAGATGTGAGCAAACCCCGGCCGACTTCCATCCAGGGCAGGTCTGAGTTCCGGACAGAGGCTGTCACTAGGGAAGTGGGACTCTTGACCACGATTTCAAAGCGTGGGGTGAAGAAGTGAAAGAAGAACAGATGGGGAAGGGAGCCCAGCAAGCTAGTCTCCCTCCCTCCATGGAGACTGGATGAAACAAATGCACGTAGCTGTAGGATACACACTCGCTGACTACAGCACAATTATTCTGCTGTCTTATAAACACTTTTTCCCCCTGAACTGGCTCTAGGGTAAAATAAAATTTTCACCCTCTTCTCAGTTTCCATTTAATAACCCAAAATGAAATGATTACAGGAAAGAGCTATATGTTTTATAGAAAAGTTGCTGTGGTTGTGTGCTAGGCAGGAGGTCCTTGCTTAGGATACATACTGGTTTGAAAATATGGTACCACATAGGTCAGCAAGGAGAGAACTAATTAAAACATATAAAAAAATCTTTTCTAAAAGCCAATAGAAATACACATGCATATGCACAACAATTGACTTCCCCAGACCCTTAATGCAGTGTTTAAAATAGAGGAATTTTTACATGATGCTTTTCACTTAACATTAAATTAACAAGGACATTTTCTCATCTTACCCTTGAGTACTTTTCCCGCGTGTCTGCTTCACACCTGATATACAGTAGCAAGCATGGGCTTGGTGTAGTGGGTCGGATGGTGTGTGGGAACTTGCCAAGATATGTCTGTTAATGACGTTATTCATCCAGTTGTTAGAAACTGTTGGGGGTCTTGTGAAGTAAGACAGAGATCGACAGATGCAAATCCAAAAGACTGGCAAAGTGAAAGGCTGTGCTTTATGAGAGAGAAACAGCCCTGCTAATTGACCCTCAGAGAGTCCTGCCCACCTCATGGGCAGTGCTGGACCCAGGAGGCTCTCCCAGCTGTGGGTCCTACCAGCTAAGACCCCTTACGGTTCAAGGAGCTTTGCCTCCCTCAGTGGTGGAACTGAGCTGAACAAGCCAGATTTGTTTTTAAATTCCCAACCTGATAAATTTATTCTACTTGCCCCGGAGAAAAGGGAGTGAAAGCAAGGGAGGAGTCAGGAAGGTTTAGGGAAAATCCCTCTTCAGAGAAACCAGACCAGCTGAGAAAATGTGTTTGTCTCGAGTGGAAATGACTTCTTAATCCTATCAGATTTTTTCACTCAACACTCATGGTGGGGGCAGCACATGGTTCAAGGTGACTTTGAGGGACTACACAAAAATTTAAGTCGTGTAATGCAACGCCACGGATAGCATTGTTTTGTATTGCTTTGAATCCTAATGTTTTCTTTTGAGTCCCAGGCCCGGAGCCGCGCTAATATGCTTGGGGTTGTTAAGCTTATTATAAACTGACTGCCTGGTACAAATGCAGACAAATAAGCTACTTATTTGTCTTTATCATCATACGTGGCTTTAAATGGTTCGGGTCCACAAATAAATCCATGACACCTTGTCTCACTCGACAGATGTTTGTCCAAATACATCACTTACATCACCGTTCAGAATGTTACACCCCAGATTTTATTCTAAACACAAATGAAAGATGTTTCTGAGTTCTTAGAAGCACAGGAATGTGGTATTCTTAGCAGACACAAACATTAAAATGCCTTCAGGCACTTCTGTTTCTGTCACGACGTAAACCAAAACCAGTGTATCTACGTGTATATACACACACCAGCACACACATATAGGCTGTGAATTGTAGCGTCTACTATGAGGCTCAAATGGGTTATGAATGCTCCAAATTGAAGCTATTTTTAGTATGAAAAGCAATGAGAGATCTAAAAGTTAACATGTCTCCCTGCCAAATCAAGAAATTATATATTTTATGTTTTATTTTTATTTTTTAATTTTTTTATTGAAGTGTGGTTAATTTACAATGTTAGTTTCAGGTGTACAGCAAAATGATGCAGTTATACATGTACATGCATATATGTTTTCTTTTCAGATTCTTTTCCATTATATGTTATTGCAACATATTGAATCCTTGTGCTATACAGTAGGTCCTGGTTGTTTATCTATTTTATGTATAGTAATGTGTGTCTGTTAACCCCCAACCCCTAATTTATTACCCCCTGCCCTTTCCTCTTTGATAGCCAGAGTTTGTTTTCTATGTCTATGAGTGTGTTTTGGGTTTGTAAATAGATTTTTATCATTTTTTTTAAGATTCCACATATAAGTGATATCATATGATTGATATATATTGTTTTTATATATAAAACCTACAAATCTTAGTTTTCAAAATGATATCGAAGAAACAAACATGACTGTGTACAAATATGTTAGATGTTACCACTCACTTCCTTCCGACTTCTAGTGAACAATTTTAATGTTAATTTTTAAATTTTTAGTTTTGTTTGTTAGGGGGAAGTAACTGGGTTTATTTATTTATTTATTTATTTATTTATTTATCTATCTATCTATCTATTTATTTATTTATTTATTTATTTATTTATTTATTTATTTATTTATTTATTTAATGGAGGTACTGGGAATTGAACCGGGGACTTTGTGCACGCTAACCATGTGCTCTACCACTGAGCTATACCTTTCCCTCCTAGTGAACAATTTTAAAACAAAAGCAGTGGGGACTTTAAATGAAACCCTATGAACCAGGAGTCTTAGCGTTCAGTGATTTGGTGGCTGCTAAAAAATATCTTACCATTTTAAGGGGGAAATTTGTTCTTGGCTGAGATCTGGGGGTACATGCAGTGGTTGAGGATGGTTGACCGGAATTCCAAAATAAAAGTGTATATTTATAGGAAACACAATACTGCCTATCCAGGCTGGCCTGTAGTTGGGGCTGGTTCCTCTTCGTTTCTAGAAAGGTGCAAGGGTGCCCTCTTGGGCCCTGCTGAAAAAATTTTCCTCACACTTGCGTGAATTCTCTGGGCCCTCAAGTCAGGCACCTCAAAGGCCAACGACAAGGTTTTAGCAGCAGGCACGGGGCCTGAGCGGTGACAGCAGCTGCACCGACTGAACTGAAGTCAGGTTTGCCAGGAACTGCCAGCCCCTCTTCCAACTGCCCCAGGGCCCTTTCTAACAATGTGAGCCTTTATCAGGCTGGCCCGCCCAGCCCCTCAACCAGAACAGCTGTTTCAGAGACAGGCTGCTTATATTTTGACTTTCTTGGCACTAACAACAATAATATTCCTTAGCTAATCCACATAATGCCATGTCTCAAAGTGCCTTCAAATGAACATGGTGTAATTGTCGCTTTAGCCGTAAAAACTGCAGAATCTGAGGGTTGGAGGAACATTACAGATTATGTAATTTAACCTATTTGTTCTATCAAAGTGGAAATGGAGGTTGGGATTCATGGAACATCATTCAAAAAAACCACAAAATTTGAATCTAGTTTTCCTGAATTCTGGTTGAATTAAGTTTCTGTTACCTAATGTTTACAACAAATACATGAATAAGTCAGGATAGGTGTTCTTTCTTTCTTTTTAATTTTAAAATTTTATTTATCTACTTATTTTTGAAGTATAGTCAGTTGACAATGTTGTGTCAATGTCTGGTGTACAGCACAATGCTTCAGTCATGCATGAACATGCATACATTCTTCTTTAGATTCTTTTTCATTATTGGTTACTACAAGGTATTTAATATAATTCTCTGTGCTATACAGAAGAAACCTATTTATGTATATTTTATATATAGCAGTTACTATCTACAAATCCTAAACTCCCAATTTATCCCTTCTTACCCCGTTTCTCCTCTGATAACCATAGTTTGTTTTCTATGTCTATGAATCTGTTTCTGTTTCATAGGTAAGTTAACTAGTATCTTTTTCTTTCATTTTTAAGATTCCACAAATAAGTGATATCATATGGTATTTTTCTTTCTCTTTCTGGCTTACTTCACTTAGAATGATGATCTCCAGGCCCATCCATGTTGCTGCAAATGGCATTGTTTTATTTTTTATGGCTGAGTAGTATTCCATTGTGTATATATATATATACATATATATATATATATATATATATATATATATATATATATATATATATATATATATATATATAAATTATGGAGGTTAAGTGGTTTCTCTGAGATCACCTGATTAAGTAGGGACAGAGCTAGAAAGGAACCTGGTATCTTGCCTTCAGTTGGGATTTTGTTTTTTCAACAACACATAAACATGAACTCAAACTCAGAAACTGAGACACAAGTCTGCCACTCACCAGTTAGTCTACTATTAATCAAACTTTCATGTGTCAGGTGTTTTCCTAGTCACAAGGGATACTGCAGAACAGGACATAGTCTATAACATCCCAGGTGTGGGGCCAGCCTCTGAGGTAGGACCCCCCCCCCCCAATGACTTTTGCCTCCTGGGATCCATGTCCTTGTCCAGTTCCTTCTCGCGCAGGGATGACTTATGTAATCAATAGTACATTGCTGGATGACCGAGTGTTATCTCTAAGTCTAGGTCATAAAACACACCATGGTTTCCATCTTGTTCTCTTTGGGATCACTTACTCCTGGACAATCTCGCTGCCATATTGGACGGACATCCCTGCAGTCCTGTGGAGAAGTCCATGTATAGGAACCAAGCCCTCTGCCTGGTAACCAGCAAAAGCCTGCCAGTCATGTGTGTCAGCTGCCTTGAAAGCAGGTCCTCCAGCCCCAGTCAGGCCTTCGGATGACTGCAGCCCTGGCCAACATTTACCTGCAGCCTCACCTGGACTCTGAGCCAGAATCATCTAGTGAATGTGTTCCCAAACTCCTAACTCATAAAGACCATGTGAGAGAATAAATGCTTGTTGGACTTCAAGTTGCTAAGTTTGGGGTAATCTATCATTCAGCAACTGAGAGCATATATATGGAGAGAGAAAATAAACTCCTACACTAATAAACAGAATAATTTCAAAGATGGTGTGACAAAGAAGATAAAATAGGACAGTATGAGAGAGGATGGTAGAAGAGCTGCTTTGTTAAGGGTGAGAGGGATGATCCCTCTGAGGAAGGAACAGTTGAGTTGAGACATCACTGTTTATAAACAGACGACCGTGGAGGGGGGGGGAAAGAAACCCACAAAGAAGCAGCGGTAGGAGCAGAGGCCCTGAGCCAGGAAAAAAAGGACAGGAAGGAAGCCAGTCTGGCTAGAGTGCAGTGAATTAGGGAGAGAGCTGAGGGAGATGATGTAAGGGGTATAGGCAGGGCCAAGTCCCCCAAAGCCTCAGAGGTCACGGGAAGCCACTGAGGATTTGCAGACGGAAGAGACCCAGGATCTGAGTCACACTTTAGAAAGCTCACCCTGGCTGCTGTGTGGACCCTGGACAGTCACAGGGAGAGAATACAGCCAGGAATGCAGGTTAGAGGCTATGGCAGTGGTTCTGAAAAGAGATGGCCACTACTAGGGTGGTGGTGGCAGAAAAGTGGGCAGACTTGGGACGCATTTTGAAGGTAGGCAGGTGAGGCTTGCTGACGGGCTGGGTTTGGAGTGTGTAGGAAAGTGGACTCAAGGATAACCCAGAGCCCTGAGCCCTATGGTTGAGAAACCACCCTTGACTTCAGTTTTGGTTTTTGTGTTTTTTTAATCTGAAAAGAAATAAGAAAGAAAAGTAAAGGTAATAGCCAAATCTATCCTTGTGAAATGACACACTCTGTTGGAAATTTCTTGAAAAAGTATTCAGCACTCTGTAGCTTAATCCCCTTATTAATCACCTCACTCAAGTTCATGAGAACTTTTCTGCTGGAGAAAGGCAGTAAAGGCAGACACAGGTGATTCAGGAGGGGTCCCTGCTAAGACGTGAAGTATGCAAAGTACATCTTTCCTAGGGCAGTAGACTAGTGGGGTCTTGAGTCCCACCTCGAGCCGTAATCCTTAGAGGAGAAAGTAATTTTCAGAGAAAGAAGTCTATTTAGGGTTGCCTAATTATAGAGGGGCTCTTTTATTTATTTTTTATTTTTTTTCTATTGAGATATAGTCAGTTTACAATGTGTCAATTTCTGATGTAGAGCACAATTTTGCAGTCATACATGAATATACATATATTCATTTTCATATTCTTTTTCACCATGGACTACTACATGATCTTGTATATATTTCCCTATGCTATACAGTATAAACTTGTTTATCTATTCTATATACACCTGACAATATCTACAAATCTTGAACTCCCAGTCTGTCCTTTCCCACCCCTCTCCCCTCCGGCAACCACAAGTTTTTATTCTATGCCTGTGAGTCTGTTTCTGTTTTATATTTAAATTCATTTGTCTTCTTCTTTTTTTTTTCTTTTAGATTCCACATATGAGTGATCTCATATGGTATTTGTCTTTCTCTTTCTGGCTTACTTCACTTAGAATAACATTCTCCAAGGACATCCATGTTGCTGTAAATGGCATTATGTTGTCGTTTTTATGGCTGAGTAGTATTCCATTGTATAAATATACCACAACTTTTTTATCCAATCATCTGTTGATGGTCATTTAGGTTGTTTCCACGTTTTGGCTATTGTAAATAGTGCTGCTATGAACATTGGGGGGGGGGCAGGTGTCATTTTGAAGTAGGATTACTTTTGCATATATGCCCAGGAGTGGGATTGCTGGATCATATGTTAAGTCTATCTTTAGCTTTTTGAGGCATCTCCATACTGTTTTCCACAATAGCTGCACCAAGCTGCATTCCCACCAACACTGTAGGAGAGCTGAGGGGCTCTTTTCTTTCTCTGAAGATTTTGTATTTTATGTGGACTTCAAGATTTCCTGGGCATCGGTTATAGTTGCTACTTCATGAAAACAACAGGAAAAAGCAGCTTTTTTCTTTCCACCTAGGAAGTTTGGTTCTTATAAATAGCAAAATCAGAAGGCAGTTTTCACTCTGGTACAATCCAGCCTTGTGCTGAGGAATTAGGCACCTATTTTTAATGCCAGTATGTATTGCTAAGGATAACATCATGATTCGGAAATGATAAGGCACACAAATATGTGTACTATTGCTGTTGGGGAAATGAATAAACAATTCTATTACACTGTATCCCACAAGGCAAAGACCATCATGGGTCACTGGAGCCACACTCTGTTCCAGTCCCGTGGTTCACTCTCCATCAGCTGCTCTCCCCCTCTGCTCACTCACACACACAGACCCCAGTTCCTAAGCAGACAGTTAAGCATGTTTTCTAAAACAGGATGAAAATTCAAACACCGAACAGATGTGAATAAAAAGAAGAGGGTAGTTTAAAAATATTCCCGTTGCTATCAGCAATTATTTTGTCTCATGACTGGCATGTGGCTATCGGTGTAGAATATGATTAAGGCTGGTTTGATGACTGTGGGGGCTGGGACAATGGCAGATTTCCCATTTTCAGTCTGTAAGACTGTTTACTGAAATTTCATTATGCTTTTTAGACTATATTTTAAAGAAAGTGTCAATTTCAAGTAGAAAGTCACTTAGGTTACAGAATGATTTTGTTCCACATGTTCCTGTAGATGCAGCCATACACAAACTGTTACAGAAGTTGCTTTTTAAGATACTCTTTTTTGAAATCTTAAATCTGAAAATAACATATTGCTGTCTTTGCTGATGTAAAAATTTCTTCTTGAACAGCAGTCAACCCGTTTAAATTGAATAATTAGAAACTGATTTTTCTTTCATGTGGTACTATGTTATTTAAACATTACCATTAGATTACTGGAAAATGAGAAAACATAAATGTACTCCAGCAAATTGATTGCTTATGCCAATGATTTGATAATTCAGAGTAATGTTTTTTAAAAAGTAAAAAAGGAAAAGATAATTCAGGGTAATATAAGGAGACTTGATGGGTGGAAATAGTCTTTCCAAGTACAACATCTTTATGAATAGGGACAGTTTCATAAGGAGTCCATCCAAATGAAATGCCAACCAAGTCAAGGCTAAGACAAATATGGTGATAGATGGAGAAGAGGGAAGTGACCACTGCATTTGAAATAAAAAATGATCTTAACAGAAGGCTGGAATCAGAAAGCCCAACAACTCCCATTAACTGTAGATGACACTGGGCCATGCATGCGTCTAACTTACATGAAAAGTAAAACTCATGCAATAGAGATGTATTAGCCAGAGTTCTTAGGAAAAACAGAAACAATAGGATGTGTGTACAGAGAAAGATTTATTTTAAGGAGTTGGTTCGATGCGATTGTGGAGGCTGGCAAGTCCAAATTCTGCAGGGTAGGCTAGCAGGCTGGAGACCCAGAAAGTTGATGTTGCAGTTGGAGTCTGAAGGCCATCTTCTGGAAGAATCTCTCCTTCCTTGGGAGAGGCCAGACTTTTCCTTAAGGTCTTTCACTGGCCAAGATTCACCCATATTATGGAGAGTAACCCATTTACTCAAAGTCTACTGATTTAAATGTTAATCTCATGTAAAAAACACCTTCCCAGTAACATCCAGACATGTTTGACCAACTATCTGGGTACTGTGGCCTAGCCAAGTTGACACAGAAATACATCCTTCACAAGAACATAGTAAATCAGTCACTCCCATGCAATGACCGTGAGTACACACTAACTTCAACAATTTTGGAAAATAACCATTTTATTAAGAGCTTCAAAATGTTTATGGTCATTTTTTAAACCAAAGAATTACATTTCTACCTTATGGAAATGACTCTAAATGCAGACACATGGAGCAAAAACTGTAGAAGAAAAAGATTGATATATGCGACATGCTAAATTAAAAAAAAAATTTTTGTGGCATGAGACCTCATAAATAAAGTCAAAAACAAGCTATCAACCAGGAAAGATATTTGAAACAATTGCAGAGGATAAAAGATTAGTAGTCAAAATATATAGACTGCTGCACTCCCACAGTCAACAAGAAAAAGATTTAAAACACAACTGAAAAAGAAGCAAAGATTACCACGGCAGTTCTTGGATGAAGACACCTGAATGGCTGGTAATCATGTGAAAAGTTGTTAAGCTTAACCTGTAGAGATAAGCAACTTACAAAAAGATTCACTTTTCGAACTATCAGAAAGACCAAAATTAAGAGTTTAATAATGCCAACAGTCGATGAACACATATATTGGTGTAGCTACATTGGAGAACATTTGCCTATACTGAGAAAAACTGAAGACGTATATACCTTAAAAGCCTAAAATTCCTTTCAGGTATACATAATCTTAGTGAAATTCCAACGCATGAACATACATATGCACGAGAAATAGCTATTGTTTGTAATGTTGTTTATAAATGCAAAAAGCACAGACATTTAAATATCCATCAGCAGAAAAAAGATGCAAATTGATATAGTCAGAGAATAGAATACTGCATGGCTATTTAAATAAATAAACTCGATTTACATTTATCAGCATGGATTTATCCTGAAAACATGTCAGGTGAAAAAAAGCAAGTAACAAAATTATGTGTGTAGTATGATTTCCTTTATGCCAAATTTAAATGCATTTAGTTGAGAGAGTCAGCTATAGGAGTAAGAAATCATAATACCATATGATATATGTGTGCATATGGGGTAAATTTATTTCTTAAAACATGGGGTGAAAAGATATCCTTCAACCTTGGAATGTTGTTCACCTGGACGAAGATTGGGAGGGAAATAGACATCTGTGTGTGTGGCCATGTGCGTGTGTGCGCGCACGTGCGTGTGGCAAAATGACATTTTAAGAATGTGCAACACCGAAAGTGAATTCTAATGTGAAATATAGACTCTGGGTGACAATGATACATCAATGTAGTTTCATCGATTGTACTAAATATATCACTGTGGTTGGGCCATGTTGACGGGGGTCGAATGGGGTGGGGATGAAGTTTATAGGAACTCTCTGTACTTTCTGCTCAATCTTGCTGTAAACCTAAAACTGCTGTAAAACTGAAGTTTATTCATTAAAAATGTATGTTAAATCTAGGGTAGCTACATTTTAAAAGTTATTCATTGGACTTTAATGAACGTTTGAAAAAAACCTGATAATGATAAAGTGCAGTGTAACAGCTCTAGGTCATTTCAAAACTTTTATTTCATGTGTGTGCATTACTGTTATATTAAATATGAATATAACTTGGAAAATCATTTACTTCTCAAAAAGCTGAGGATAAATTCTAAGTGTTATTTCTTGAGGCTGGGACATGTTAGATGATATATACACACCTGTTTATCATATCCACATATAGGCATATTTTAGTTTCAGGAACTTACTTTTTTATTGCAATGAAATATTAAAATTTAAAGTTTTTAGGTCAAGTGTGAATAGTGTACATGTCCAGTTTTTGCTTGGTAGTCTTTATAAAAAAAACATCATTTCTTAAACTTTTCATTCTTATTTTCCAGCCCTTATGGAATTTTGCCCTTTATCCCCAAACTCGAGTCACAATTTCTTTCTTGCTAGCTGAACAGGCAACTCAGGATGAAGTTAAAATTATACATAATTGTTAAGAAAAAGCACATTTCCTTTTTGCTCCTGCCAGAAAAGTCAGCTGTTGGACGGGACGATTTCAGGATGCCCAGTTCAGGAATTCTCATGTTTGCCTGCATAGTAGAACCACCTGAGGGTCTTTAAAAATCCTCAGGTCTAGGTCCACTTCATAGCAGAAAAATCTAAGAATGGGACCCAGGCTTCAGTTTTTGTTTTTAACTTTCTAGTTATGCAACCCCAAAATCTCTCTCTCTCTTTTTTCTCTCTCTCTTTTTTCTCTCTCCCTTTCTTTCTCTCTCCCTTTCTCTCTCCCTCTCTTTCTTTCTTTCTTCCTTTCCCCTCCCTCCCTCCCTCTCTCTTTTTTCCTTCCTTCCTCCCTTTCTTTCCTTCTTTCCTTCTTTCTTCCTTCCTTCCTTCCTTTCTTTCTTCCTTTCTTCCTTTCTCCCTTTCTCCCTTTCTCTCTTTCCTTCTCTTTCTCTCTTACGGAGGTACTGGGGATTGAATCCAGGATCTTGTGCATGCTAAGCCCTTGCTCTAAAACTGAGCTATACCCACCTCCTTTTCTTTTAACTTTTTTTGCCACCCCCCTCCCCAAATCTCTTGGTACTATAATTCAAAACCATACTTTTTTCCTTTCTTTTTGGATTAGATACAGTCTGTGAGATTTACTATGAGATCCCCATAGAAGCTAGGCTCTGGCCTAAAACTGGTACGGTCTTCATAGCTTTGCATCTTCAAGGAGGATCCTGGTCCTTAGCGGGACCCATCATTTTGTCCAATTTGTCATGTGTATGCCACTGGAGTTATGTATTCTCTTTGTTGCTAATGGCAACAGCACCGACTGTTTTAAATTTTGGCTAAAAATAATGTCACAAAAATAGAGTATTTTGAAAAGACTCAAAAATACACACCCACAGGGGCTTTTAAGAACGACCAGTCCCAGGGGGAGGGTATAGCTCAGTGGTAGAGTGCATGTCTAGCACACGCGTGGCTCTGGGTTCAATCCCTTGTACTTCCATTTAAAAAAATTAAACAAATAAATAAACCTAATTATCTACCCCCTTCCCCCCTAAAAGAAAAAAAGAATAACTGGTTCCTAGATATAACAGAAAAAAAAAAATTCAACTAAAGAACTTAATGGACTTAAATACTGGGTAATATTTATGACTATTTGTAAATATAATATTCAAAACTTTCATTGAACTTTTCATCATTTCCTGGATGTCAGGCCTTAAATTTCCCATCACAAATGATATTTTTGTTTTATGCATAAAGCAGTAAAACCTGAGGAGGGGATGACTGGGACACTTCAAAAGGCAAACAGTCCCTGGTGCATAATGTGTTTCACGCAAGCCTAGTTACTACTGTTGGATATTATAATTCAATTTCAGAAACTGCTGAGAGACTATAATCTTATTCAGAATGTTCAACTTAATGTTTATAGAGTTGTATGTCCCCCAGGATATACACAGCTGCCATGCCAGGCACTGAAATATAAAATTGCACCTGTGGTATAATGAGGTGCTTTATATAGGACCTATCATTTTCCGAAACCGATCTTGCAAATAATCATCACAAATTTAAAGGGCCTGAAAGGTGGACTAGACACATGTGGTGGTGGAACATGCAACTACCTGCGGGGTATAAATTAAGCAATACTGGAAAGCCATCCTGCCTTCATTCCTCTAGTCATTTGTTTACTGATATTGTATCTATTAAGTATCTATTTCACACCATATTCTGTATACTCAAACTATCTCTTTTGCAAACTCACTGACCCTTCTTTGGAAGAAGGCTTGGATCTGTTGGCTTCAGCTAAGAAGAAATTTGATACAGGCTAGTGGAAACCCTTTGTACCTATTTGCATGTTGGCACGAATTTATTTCACAGAAGGTCAGCTGCTATCCAGGAACACGGAGTTCAGGGGTCTGTAAGGAAAAGGCAGGGCTCTTCCGTGACTTGGTTTTCCATTTCTGTAGATATTTCCCTTTTGTGAAAACTCTTCCCCTTTTCTAATATGTCTCACAGTTATAAGTTTTTGCTTCTATTTGCTGTCAATCTTATAAAAAAAGTATTCTATGTGTTTTCTTTCCTTCACTAACAATGAACAATTCACTTTCAAAAACTAATTTATTAGGGGGAGGGCATAGCTCAGTGGTAGAGTGCGTGCTTAGCTCCTGGGTTCAATTTTCAGTACCTCCATCAAATGAATAAATAAAACCTAACCACCTCCCCCAAAACAAAAAACAAACAATCAAAAAATAATTACATAAAAATTTAAAAATTAGTTTATTGATTTTTAAAAAGTAGTATATGGCCACGATTAAAAAGAAATGTCAGCAATAAAGCAAAGTGGGAAAAAAAAACTCACTCCCAACCTTCCACCTCCTTAAAAATCACCATCATACACATTCGAGGAATATCACTCAGGCACAACTTTCCATGCAGAAAACAATAGAAAGATCAATTTTTAAATGTTAGAAAAATTGGATCATGCAATTCATGCTTTCCTCAAGTTAAAGGTATGTATTTTTTCTTATTTCTTATCAGTTTCATCTTGTGCATATCCTTGTGTACAATAAATCCATTCATTAGGTGCACGGCTCCATGAATTTTGACAGTTGCAGACATTCATGCTGAGAAGACTGTGACCATCTGAATCATTACTTTCCTTTATGTAATGTGTCATTTTCTCTGGCCATTTGCAGTATTTTCTTGTTCTCTTTGGTTTTCAGTAGTTTGACCATGATATGCTTTGGTCTGGTTTTCTTCTAATTAATCCCGTTTGAAGCTTACTGAGCCTCTGGAATATGTAAATTTATTATTTTCACCGATTTCTTTAATGCTATCAGGCATAATTTCTACAAATGTTTTGTTCAGCCCCATTCTCTATCTCCTCTCTTTCTGGGACTCCAACAATCAAACTAAAATTAGAGGCCTTTAGAGATCATCCCACAGACCCCCGCAGCTCTATTTTTGATTAGTATAATCTCCCTCTTTCTGTTTTTTTTCCTCCTCCTCTATTGGTTGCCTCGGCAAATCTTTTGAAGCTTTTATTTATTACTCTCGCTCTCTCCTTCTCTCTGTACATGAGGTCCTAGAAGGTCAAAAAGGAGGTAAGAAACCTTATTGTATGAAGAAAGTTTTTACTGGCCAAGTTTACTTTTCATAGTTGCAAAATGCCTTGCACATAAATATTTCTTGATCTGAAAAATTGGAAGTAATTTTTTCCCATCAGCTGTCTTTCATCATGATCCATTTTACTGCATGAGTTGTAATTTCTGCAGGAAATGTGGGGAAAGAGTAAGAAAAGGGACAGGAAGTACAATGATAATGATCACCAAAAGCAAGAGGAAACTTGAGACACTGTGTAGAGAATAAAAGCTTCTTCGGCCACTGGAGTTTCACCTACTTGATTAGCCATTGTGCTTGGGTCAGCCTGATAGCTCCATGAAGGCATTTCACTCAAAACAAAACTCAACAGAACAAACATCAAACCACAGGTCAATGCTTATGTAACTGATATTTTTAAGAACCATAAATTATAACTTGTTTTAAATAACAGTTGCTTTGCTATCCTTATTTTCAATTTCTCTTACACAAAAAGAGCAAACAAACAAATTTTTAAAAATCTATTATTGGAAGTGCATTGTTCGGGTAACACATTGATAAGTTTTATCTTTCAGTTTCTAATCCTTGATAAAACAAGCACACACACACAAA
Source organism: Camelus dromedarius (assembly GCF_036321535.1). Lineage (NCBI taxonomy): Eukaryota > Metazoa > Chordata > Mammalia > Artiodactyla > Camelidae > Camelus > Camelus dromedarius. Next base: position 75,926,348 of record NC_087441.1, read on the forward strand.
AGACTTTTTTTCTTTGCTGAAGACTGTGTAAAAAATTGTCTAGGATTTTTGGCTGATGATAAATATAGTATCAGTGCCCAGAATAACATGGCATGATAAAAAAAAAAAATCCAACTGCACTGAAGAACTCATACTTAGGTCTAGGGCCACTGCCACATGCGCTCCCACTAAGGACTGCAATCCCATTGGATGCTTAAAAATGGTTATTAATGAATTACAGAGTTTTGAGAAGGAAAGACCATTTGATAAATGTGTGATTAATTTCTCATTTGTAGAAAAGGGAATAAAGTGGCAACGTGTTGCTCCAAGATACAAAGGGAATAAAGTGGCAACGTGTTGCTCCAAAATAAAGTGGCAACGTGTTGCTCCAAGATACAAAGTGCTCTGTGAGCCCTGAAGGATCCTCACAGAGAGAAAGATTTCAGCTCAGTATGACAACCCTGTGGTAGAGCGATGCTGGCCAAACAGTCCATTCCTCCTCCAAATGTGTTTCCTAGTCCTTTTGAATTTAGACAACGCCTGGGTCTTGTTCTGGCCAATGAAACGTGAGCCGAAGAGATAGTGTGACTTCCAGGCTGAGGCAGTAAATGCCCACGACTGTCCAGTCTCTCTCCTCCCCATCAAGAAAATGATCCTTAATGTAGTAGTCACAAAATTCTGTAGTTTGTCAGCCTGCACCCAAGAGTAACTCTATGAGCAGACACTCCTGAAACCACTACCGTTATATCCTCATTTTCCAGTGAAGGACTTGTAGCCACAGATTTGTAGTTCCTTTAAGAAGCAGATTAGTATAAATTGCGTTTCTCAATCATTTTGGATCAAGGAGACTTTTGAAGTATTTTCTTCCTAATCATTGCCTACCATCTCCCACCCCCAACAATAACATTTTAATACCACACATTCAAGGAGAGTTCGATTTTTTGGCTCCCCTTTAAGAATTAATTTCCCGGGGGTGGGAAGCACCTCCATTAAAAATAAACAAACAAAGAAACAAATAAATAAACAAACCTATTACTTCTCCCCAATAAATAAATAAATAAATAAATAAAAATTTAAAATAACTTTTAAAAAGTTTTAAAAAATAATTAATTCCCCTTCCCCCCATTGAGAGCAGTATCGTCTCCACTGAGTGTATCTTGTGTGGTTCAGCAATGGAGTGGACTCCCTTTGAGACAAGCTCCCCAGGACAGGAAGTGTTCACCCAGAGACCAGAAGGGCTTTCTCAGAGATGCTTCAGTGAATGCTTCTAAGCACAGGAAGCTGAACCAGATAGCTTCTTGTGTTCTTTGAAACTCATGTTATGCCTTCTTCCTTGTTCTTGGAACATTTTCCTCTGAATTCTGTCATAAGCCACGTAGTTCTTGATATTTCTACTTTGTATGTTTTCTCCTTCTTTCTGTGCTTCTCAGTTATGAGTCTTGTATGAGGTTTGGTCTTGTCAAGGCTGTTTTTAACTCTGTATGGCATAACTAATTCAATCTCAAGGTTTACTTTTAACACTATTTATATAAGTTTCAGATTTATTACTCCAGCACTGACCCCTCATTTGAACTCCATGTTTGGCTCTCCATCTGAATAAGACATCTCTGCTTAACCAAGCCCAGTTATCTCTCCACGGTGCACCTGATTTAAGGAGCCCTCCACCTGCATGGTCTGACCTAAGCATGGTGTGAGGAGAAAGGGACACATTCCACTGGCCAAAAGTATTTTCAAGATGGTTGAAATTATTTTCTTTTGGTTGTTCAACATAATGAAACGATATGTGTGGCCCACATAAAAACCCTTCATAAAATCCTGCTTTCCTCTGCCATTTACTTCACCCCCACCCCATGCAGCTACTCCCAAGCATTCTTTTCCCTCAAAGCTGCTATTGCTTCACCAATCTCCCCGCTTTTCATTCTGCATCTCAAAAGTCTAAATTACTCTTTAGCAATAGACTCTCCCTCTCTGGAGGGTGTGGAAGAGAGAGGCTGAGCATTCAGCCAAAAATCTTTTAATCAAGTAGCAGCAGGCAGAAGGTTGGGGACACATGTATGTAAATTTTGCCATTTAACATGACCTATTTCTGTCACCTGCTGTTGACAGACTTCAGCCCTGAAATCTAAAAGTCATTTAAAACTCAGTTTTTGATCAAACTCCCAGAGGACACCTGCTGGGGGTCTGCCCAGCAACACACAAGGACACCCACATTTGCTGCCTCTGTCCATCACACGGATGGACTCGTGGTAGCCATTTTATATGACATAATCACACAATCCCTGGGCACAATTAGACCCCAAATCAAACTGGACCAATCAGAATCTGCCTCCAGAGAATTTTTGAAATCAAACAGAGAGATGGTCTTTCTTGCCAGCTGGATCTGTAACTTATAAGCTCAAAAACTGCTTGCACTGGCCAATGTCAAGAGGAACCACCTATGATGCTCAAAGGCATCCCTGCTTGGCCGGCATACCTCCACTAGAAAGGGTCAGAGGGGAGCCCCCACACTTGGGGTGTGTGACATTGTGATCTATAATATGAAACATACATGTGGTCTTCATCCTCATTTCTGAGCTCCTAAAATCCTTGGAATTTCTTAAGTGATAATAGCAATAAAGGTGCCTCGATATTTATAACAAACCCATTGCATCTACAGCTGAGCTTATGTCAACAAGGTGACTTTTGGAAAATATCTAAAGATGGGGGCTCATTGCCAGGGCAGCCAACCATGGGATTGGAGGGCTGGAACTTTCAGGCCCACCCTCTAATCTCTGGGGAGTGGCTGGAGGTTGAATCATGACCAATAATTTAATCGACTATGTCCATCCAATGAAGCCACCATTAATAATTCAAAAGGGAAGGGTTTGGAGAACTTCTGGGTTGGTGAGCACGTGGAGATTTGGGGAGAATGGCACACGTGGAGAGGGCATGTCTTCCTGCCCCTTTACCATCCCTTGCCCTGTGCATCCCTGCCACCTGGCTCTTCTTGAGTTACACCCTTTTATAATAAGCTGGCAACCTAGTCAATAAAATAATTCTCTGAGTTTTGTGAGCTGCTCTATCAAATTAAATGGATCCAAGGGGGAGGGGGTGGTCTTTGGAATCTCCAATCTATAGTGGGTTGGTCAGAAGTACAGGTGATAGCCTTCACTGGAGATTGGCATCTGAAGTAAGGGGAGGGCAATCTTTCAGGGCTGAGCTCTTAACCTGTGGGAACTGATACTGTCTCCAGGTAGAGAGTGTCAAGATTGAATAGAATTATAGGATATCCTGCTGGTGTTGGAGAATTGCTGGGGGGTATGGGAAAATCTCACATACTGGAAGGGGTGCAGAATCATAGGGTAAGACTGTCCCCATTGTGAGTTTGGGGCCCCATTGGCAGAATTTAAGGGTGAACCCAGGTACTTAGTGCAAGCCCATCCTTCTACAGAGTCCACACCCCTACCAGCAGGGGTCATGGGGAAGCCCTAATTATCTGGGTTCTCCTTTAAGCCCTTTTTCTTCCACTCCTAAATACTCACAGCTTTCATGGAAGCATCAGGGCAAATCTCACCATGGCCAAGATTTCTGTTTATGTCAACTACCAGCAGATGCTCCGACATCTCTGCTCCTCCCTTGCTAACTCCTCCTCCCACCTCCCTTCAATATCTAAACCCCTCTACTGTGCCCAGTGGGGCTCTTGGTTGGTCATCAGTACAAATCCATGTCCCCGACCTATTATTTCCTGAAAGTTCCTTTAATCTTGTTCTGACTCCTGGTTCTCCCCCCAGGATGTGTTTCCTTCCACATTCCTCACGCTCCTGGTCTGGGAGGGAGGAGAGATGTCCTGCTCACTGCTCACTGCTGCCTGCGGACCCTTGGCCCTCTTTCTGTCCAGGAGCTCTCTAGGACTGAATTCCCCTTCAGGGTCCACAACCCACTCCTCACTGTCATCACTGACCAACTGCTGGGTTAGTCTCCTCCTTTCTTGAAGACTGTGGTTCCTGGATCACTGCCACTCTCCAGAACACACTGCCATCATGCTCCCTGAGAACTTCAAAATCCCAATTACCTGGCCTTTTGGGAACCTGACCTCCACTCATAGAATACTTTTTTTTTTTTTCCAGTCTTTGTTTCCTCTTGTCAGTGAAAGACATATATTAACAATCTCCTCTGAGGGTTATTGTGAGAATTAGTCAGTTATGTTGAAGAAGCGTATTGCAGAAAGGCTTCCTGAAGTTGAATCTAAATGGCTGAAAATAACCCTTTTGTTGGTCTCTTTTTAGCTTGGAAACCATGCCTCCAATGCGATCTCACGCAGAAGCCTTAGATGTGTATAGTGGAGATGCTTTTGTGGAAGTCAGGGAGGGTGGTGTGAGCACAGAGTTCTACAGAGCACAGCCAGCTCAGCCTGGAGGCCCCAGCACAGAATTTCCTAGAGCTCAGGCCAGAACAATTTGAAAACCACTGAACTACAAGCTATTTCATCCTTGACCTTTTCTGTGTATGACCTACATACCAACTGATATCATTTACCAATTGATATCACATATATATTTAGGTAAATGCTAAATATATTTAGGTAAATGTTAGTGCTTCAAAAACATATTTTTTTCACAAAAGGAAAGCTTAACATTTATTCCTTGGCTATCACTGAATAAGGTAATTAATAAGTAAAAGCTAGTCATATGGTAGATTTTTGGTATTTTTGTAAAATTTTATAGGTTGTAATGTACTTAATTTTTCCTTCTGTAAACTTTGAAAAATCAATTTTTTTTTTAGATTTTTTTTTTGTTGGGGTGGTAATTAGGTTTATTTACTTATTTTTGGAGGAGGTACTGGGGATTGAACCCAGGGCCTTGTGCATGCTAAGCACATGCTCTACTACTTGAGCTATTATCTTTCCTCGTTGAACAATCAATCTTAAAGATTAGTGCTTGGAAAATGTGTTTTTTGAATGGTTATACTTCCTTTTGTCAGCTGATCATTATATAATACATCATGCTTTGTGTTTTTATGCCTTGCCTACCAACATTTATACTAGTTGTTTTTAGCCTTTTTTTTTCCTAGTACAGTTATGTTAATATCTCCTTACTTGAATTATGACGTTTTATCCCGAAAATTTTAATGGCATATATTTTATGGCAAATACTTCCAAATCCTTTTGGCAATTAGAAAACATGTAGATTAAAATTTACATGATCTAAATAATAACGTGTAACTAGTGGTAGAACAACCATAACTCAGTTTTGTTAGATATTTACAAACATTTAAACTTCTAGCAGGTGAAAATATGGCTTGAATTCTTCTTTAACAGCCTTTGTGGGGGAGGCACTCATTGAGTCAATGGTACATCCTCAGGAACTACAGAAATTGTGGTATCCTTGCCAAAAGTGGTCACACCTGGTGAAGTCAAGAAAGTGGTCTTTTGATGAGAGAAGAGAATGAAAACAGGTCAGATTTATTCTGTTCACTTCTAGGTGATAGATACTAAGTTATTTTGCTTTGCAATCTTTGAAAAACCATTTCTAGTTTTGTGATGTTCATTTCAAGACAGTCAAATGTTAACTTTTAGGACAAAGTGCCAATAAACAGCACCTGACATGTCACTTTATGAGTTGATTATTTAGAAATCATACTTCTTATGGCTGACAATTTACTGCTAACATATAGTAAGTTGCAACACAAATTAGTAATGTTCTAGAATGCTTTTATATGAATCTATCTTTTGATAGATTTGTTTTAAATGACACATTTAGAAGTTGAGTAAAATGATTATGAAAACCAGATAAGTATGTATGTGTTCCATATAATAGGAGTTCATGAAATATTGGTTTTTATCTTCTCTAACTGTGCTTATATTCAACAACAAGCTATTTTTCTGAATTCTAAAATTTCTTTTAGGAATGTTGCTTATGAAAATAGAGTAGTAAAATGGTAGAAAAAATGAATAAAAAAGAAGTTGAGATTATGTAACAAATAGCATTAATTTAATCCAAGATTGCCCTTTAACCACAACTCTTAAGTGCATTTCCCACTCAAAAAACTTTCATAGCAAAACAAATTTAAAAAGAATTTTAAAAAAGAATGGCACTGAGTTTCAAATTTTAAGTACATTTTTTTTTAATTTAGTTTAACAAGTAGAAAAAGGCATCCAGAAGAAAATTTCAACATCTGAAAACAGATTAGTAACTAAAAAACTGACATTAGTAACAGCTTGTAACTAAGCAACGTAGTATGACACGATAAAAATAATGAACTTAACCCCTCCATAAATAAAATAAAGAAAAAAAGTTTTGCTTAAAATGGAAGTTGGGGGGAGAACACTTGACCTTTTGCATTTATTTGAGTCAATGAGTATTTGGCACATTTCCAGAAAGACTTTGGATGGAAGAAAATAACTACAAAGAAGCCTGTGTTTAAATATCACGGCTGTGACAAACGCTGACAAACGCCAGGCCGTCAGCCTGTCACCCTCCGGCCAAGAGGGTCCTGAGGCAGAGTGGCAGGTTCCTCTGAACACACCACTTCCTGGCTTTTGTCATCAAGCCACACACTGTATTTCTTTTAAATTTTATACAAACCTCTCACAGATCTAGGGTGTGTGACAAGCCCTCTGGAAAATAAAAAAAATAAAATAAAAACCAAGACCATGATGAAATTTTTAAATGTATCCCTTGATCAATCATATGAGGTGACAGGGGACACTTCGGTGTGGGCAGTGAGCCAGTGTCACTGTTGGAGGACACTGGAGAGCAGAAGACTCTAACCTCTTGTCAGCTTCCCTGTTCTGTTTTGATTCTGCCTGAAGTCAGGGCTGGATTTGTGTGAATTATTTCTATCTCAATATTTCTACCATCATCAACTGGTAAAAGGGTGAGAAACATTAAGTCAGAGATTGCAAAAAAAAAAAAAAAAATTGTAGCGTCAAAGTATGTTTGACCCTGAGCAGCATAACCTTGTTACTGAACATCAAGGGAGGAGTGTCTGCTCTGGTAATGATGCCCATCACTGAAACACTTCTCAGACTTGAGCATTCTGATGTTCATTCTCTAACACAGAGAGCTGTGTACGTAGTAGGTGCTTAATACCTGACTGACCCTCACTCCCCTGTATGATCTAAGGGCCTCCAGTAGACAAATCACTGGCACTGACTGCAGAAGTTGGGACTCTGGGGACCACAGGTGATGGAGCTCAACTCAGGCAGACTTGGATTTTCATTGTCTCATGTTTTGAAAACTTCAGATATCTGCCTAGCCAGAGGCCAAATCCAGGGCGTCCAGTGATGTTAGCAGCGTCTCTCTCTCTCTCTTTTTGTTTTGCATCTTCTGGTTCTGCTCTCCTGTCTCCCTCTTTATCAAACAGCTTTCTCCTGTGCACTGGCTAATATCAGGACCAGGCCACCCAGACTTACATTCTAACAGTTCAGCAAACCCAGCAGAAAGAGATCATCTCTTTCCAGAAAATTCCAGCCAAATTCTCAGATTCACTCTCATTTGATGGATTTGTGTCCCTCACCCATTTTGAACCAGTCTTCATGGTCAGAGGGTGGGAAGGCTGATGAGCTGGGCGTGCGTCACATTCCCACCCTGAGTGGCGCTCTGAGTGGGTGGAGAAGGATGGAGGTGTGGGGTTAGGTCGGACCCACACCAACAACAGGTGGAGAAGGAGGGAGGACAGGGTTGACCAGTGGTAAACGTTTACCATGTATTTATCTCAGCACATGGTGAGGGCCCATTATTTAAGCTTGAGAACATGGAAAAGAACGGTTCCTAAACCTCTACATTTTTTTTAAAGTCTAACATGTCTTAAGCTCACAACTTGAAAAATTTTCAGAAACTGAACGCACTTGTGGAACGAGCACTCTGCGTTTCATAAACAACGAAGGCGCTAGACACTCCTTTGACAGTCTGAAGAAAGTTTAGGCTTCTTGTTCTCAAATATGCCCAGACAGAAAAAGTTTAGCTTGAAACGTCAAAGTTCTCACAGACTCCTAGGTGACAACTTCTGCACTAGATAAACACAAGATGGGCTTTCCCTCCCTATACAAATACAGCAATCTACCCATTTTGCTTTAGTTTATTCATCCAAAGAACAGGAAAAAAAAATGATAACAAAGTTCTAATCCCATGGATTTTTAGAATCACTAAATAATTTATGTATGTTGTAAACTTTGTTTGACAATGTGTATATTTTTTATTGGAGCATAGTCAGTTATAATGTGTCAATTTCTGGTGTCCAGCACAATGCCCCAGTCATGCAAATATATACATATATTTGTTTTCGTATTCTTTTTCATTAGCAATGTATATTAAGTGATGAATTAGTACCAATCATATTGTCTTGGTTAAAAATAATAATGGGTTTTGTTGCAGTTTTTCAATAATAAGTATTTCAGTGTATTTTTAGATGAACACCAACTTTTTTTGGAAGATACTTGAGGAAATACCTTAATTTTCTACACTGGACTTTGCCTCTTTGTCAATTCCAGCTTAAACAATTTATTAATCATTATGGTTTTTGGAAGAAGCTAGTCACAGGTAGAAATAATAGCATGCCCTACATTTATATTCTAAATTCTTCAAATATTTGGCCCCAGTAGGAAGATTGCTATTCAAGAAAGCACAGTTCATTAATCATAAACACAGATGGTACTGAGTGGAAGTTGCTACTTTGGCCACCAGATGGGGCCAATATTGTTTCAGAAACATAATGGATCCTGGCATCTTCACATCTTCCCCTTCTCTCTCAACCCAGGAGTCTCATATTTGCTTCTAAATTTGGTCAGGGATTCCAGAATTACTATTATTAATTGAATATATTCTTATTAACAAAAAGCTATTTCCATTACTCCCTATTAAGCAAACACCTACATTTCTTATGTGAAAAATGAAGGCATTGTTTTAGGTGACTTTTAGCCTTCTCCCAAATTTTGAAATCTCTAATATTTTCTGGGGATATTTTGAGAGTACCATTCAAATTCCACTCTGCTACTTGGGAGGCATCCTTTGATAGTTCATTGTTCTTTTGGTATTCATCATTGTGGCAGTCAATGCTGACCTCGCAAATTTAAAGCATGCATTAGGGGAGAAAATAGAAACAGAGGAGAGACACAAGGACTCTTAATGGTATCTATTATGAAAGTTCATTTAGTGTCCATGCAGAGACCATTTCAAAGTGTTGAGTGAGTTGGTCCACGAGAATGCAAGTTACGTGTTACATATATTGAGTTCCACTGTCCCCTTGTCTTCCCTTCCCACCTTTTGTGTGTGACACATATCTGTATTCCAAGAAGTCGAGTCATGCAGTTGCAGCTTCCTTGTATTTCTGTTGACATACTCTGGACAAAGCAACAAGGGCGCCATATTTGAACATGAAGTTGATGGTGGAGGGAAAATTGGAGTGAGGAGAAGAGATACCCAGGAGGTTGCGCAAAAGGATCTCTCCATAATGAGGCCATGACATTACTGTGGGAAGGCTGGGCATGTTGATGGCCAGGTGGTGACAGGGCTCAGCAACCTTTCGAACCCAGTAACTCAGGGGAACGGCATTCACACAATCAGCCTGAGTGTGCAGCATGCGAGCACGTGAAAAGCAAGAACGTGAGGCTGTAATTGACTTTACTGATAAGAGGCCCGAAGGAAGCTGCAGGCGCACAACAGGAGACACTGAGTGTTGATGTTGTACAAGCTTAATGGGCATAGTTTGGAAACAGCACGTGGTTTCTAGGTTACCGTCAATTACAACTTAAAGATAAGGAACGGAGGCAGTTGCTAGGATGGTATCTAAATTGAATTATGAGATGATTAGGCTAATGGAATATAAAATCTGCTTTGGAGGCACATTCTCTAGATGTCAACTTAGGGTCGAAGCAGGGATGGAAAAGAATAAGGAAGTAGAGCTAGCAGCCAAGAACCCAGACTCTGCATGGAACTGAATTCCAATCTCTGTACCGTGACTTCTGAGCTGGGTTAACTCACCTCTCTCTGTTTTCTCACCTGGAAAATGGAATAAAAGTGATAGACTATTGCAGTGGTTATTGTTAGGATTAATTGAGATGATGTGGAACCACAGTGCTCAATTTGTGATATACACTTGAAAAGCTAATGATAATAACGTTAACATCTCCAGAATATTTGTTCCAGCAGACACATGGAGACATCTCAGAGAGGGAGACAGGTTTATCCTGAAAGCAGATCTTTTGCCCCTTTTCTGCTTGCCCATTTCTTTCCCAGTCTAACCTTAAAATAACCTAATTATAGGAATGAGATCACTAAATAATTTAATCTAATTCCTGGCTTCCACTTTCCTGAACGCATACCATGCCTTGCCTAACCTGTTGATTCTCTTCTTAGATAAAGAGAAGTAAGAATGAAGAATTGAGCAGTTAAAGAGTGACTACCATTCTACCCCTAAAGTCCCCTTAGCAATCCTGCAGGCAGATCATGGGGACAAGATCACAGCTGAAGATTCAGCCAGTCTACTCACAGTGGAGAATGATGCAGACCCCAACCTACTACCTCGATTATTTATTGAGATTCTTCCCCCCCAATTTTCCCTTTAAAAATCATCAAGGCTGAGCAGAGCTGTCAGAGTTGGTCTCGGGACATGAGTCCACCTTCTTCCCAGATTGCCACCTTTTCTGAATAAAGCAACTTTCCTTTCTACTGATGCTTTCCTCTTAAATCAATGGCTTTGGAGCAACAAGCAGCTGAATCTGAGTTCGGTAACAATCCCAGTGACTTTGGCAAGAAAATAGCAAATGACTAAGATTTCCCAAAGGACAAATTGCCTCTTAATACAACAGGAGCAAGTATTCCATTCAGGGAATGAAGTCCCCTGGGGAAATACTAATAGGGAAAGAGGACATACTAAATGACTAGCCCACAGGTCCACGTTCTTGTTCCTGTTCATGAGCTGAAATATTGCTCAAGGAACAGGGAGGGGTAGGTGGACAAGAGCACCTCCCACTGCACCTTTCTAAAGCCTTGTCACTTGGAAAAGGATATTATTAAGAGGGCATTTCACCAATAAGGAAATTATATTTACCAAGGAAAAAGAGATATGCAAACATAATTATTTGCCAGAAATATGATTCTGCTAAAAGCAAAATGTCTAAAAATCTTTTACTTTTCCATGAGGATATCTTCATTGTTCAGCAGGCAGAAGAAACAAAAGAATGAGTGGCAACGTCAGACTTAATTTTGAACAGATGATGTGCTATGGAGAATAAGCAATTACATGGTGAGGGATGGGTCCTTGCTGTGGGATCCCAGCCTCTCCAGTCACAGAGGACATGGCCCAAGCCCAGTAGAAGCCCCTGGAGGTTAAGAATCTGGGGTATGTCAATGTGGTTTGAAGTCAGTCTTTAAGAAATGTAACAGAACAACAATTTATGGTTCTTTCTGGGAACACCAAAGTAAACTTACATTCTTTAAAAAAGAATATCTTTTCCAGCTCTGTAAGAACAGTAGCTAAAAGGAATTGTCATGTATTTGCACATCGCTGACACTCTTAAGTCCACACGCCTCTGTGCATAGATCTAATTTCTCATACTTGTCCCCCCAGAGAAACCCCAGGGTTCCTAGGGGAGTAGCTGATCCAAGATCATTGGCAACAGAAAATTCAAAATGAGCAAAAAACATCCTATTGCTGCTGAAAAGCAAGGGATCTTTTCAAACATATTGGGGGTAATGCTAAAGAATTTAGGGGCAACATAATAAAATGCCTTTTGACTGAGTTGTGATGATTTGATCAGAATGAATGGAAGTAAGGGCTTTTTAAAAATACTTGAAAATTCAAGAAAAGTTAATATAAAGGGTACAGTAACTCAAATAGAAAAGAAAGGAAACTATGATGGGATATGTTTATTTTATTGATTTTAATAAGAGGAGTATTTATATGTGGGTATATACATTTTGTTATTAAATTTATATTTAGAAAATGTAGACATGCACTTTTGTTCCGTGTTAGTAGGAAGAAAGTGAACATAATGGACTTGGGAAATGCAGACACCAGACAAGAATTTCCAGTGAGTGCACTAGACAATCAGCTATGTTTGTAATTCTCTGCTTTGTGAATAAGTTCATTTGTCTCATTTTTTTAGATTCCACATATAAGTGATATCATGTAATATTTGTCTTTCTCTGTCTGACTTAATTCACTTAGAATGATGATCTCTAGGTCCATTCATGTTGCTGCAAATGGCATTATTTCATTCTTTTTTTATGGCTGAGTAGTGTTCTGTTGTATACATATAGACCATATTTTCTTTATCCAGTCATCTGTCGATGGACATTTAGGTTGATTCCAGAATCCAAAATATTCTCTCTTTTTTTTGACATAATAAATATCCTTGAAAAAAATTAACTTTCTCAGATCTTTACACTGTAAAGCACAATCAGTGTCTCTAAATCCAGTTTACTGCAAATAAAGGAATAAATTTGCTAAATTCCTCAAGATGTTCAGGTGAGTCTCAATTTTAGATGTTTACTGTCATTTGACTGCAGAAAAACACTTGGTAAAGTCAGGCTGTGCCTAGGAGAGATTGTTCAATCAAAGGGCTTTAGAAGCAGACTTTGTGGGATACACTACCCACAAGTGTGGACTCCACTGACTCAACACTCAGACCACTAAGAATCGATCCATCTCTCAGAGTTGTGGTGACAGTGTGAGGGCTGGAAAGACTCAAGCATAAAACTGGAGTGAGAATGCATTTATAATGAAAACTATAGGGAAGGAGGTTGTAGCTCAGTGGTAGAGCACATGTCTAGCATGCACAAGGTCCTAGGTTCAATTCCCAGTACCACCATTAAAAAGAAAAAAAAAACTGTAACTGCCAGGTGTACAAGATGACTAGACTCTTGCTTTTAATTTTTTTGGGGATTAGTGGGCAGAAGAAGTCTTCCTCTGGAAGTAAACGTGATAGGAGACTAAATCATATTCTGAAGTTGGCTTGATGAGCTGGGAATCATAAAAGGGGTGTGTCTTATAATGACCACTTGTTTGGTGTCCGCCATATATGAGATGCTTTGCAAACGTATTTCACTTAACAGCATCAGAGCCTCATCACTACCACCCAGACCTGCCACCATCACCTCACACTGAAATTGTCCCAGTTGACCTATTGGTGGTCTACAGTGATCTCAGACCTTATCTCTTTTCACTTTCCTTTGTGTTCACTTGACTCCAGCCTTCTTGGCATCCCTGAAATTCCTCAGATATGCCAGGAATGTTCCTCTGCTCTAGCTGCTCCCTCTGCGTGGAGTGTTTTCCCTCCAGTCATCCACTTGCAAACTCCCTTACCACCTTCAGTGCATTACTCCGATACCACTTCTCAGTAAGGATGCCCTGACTGTTCAAATTAAAACCACACCATGCCCTTCCTCCAGAGCCCTCTCAACTCCTTATCCCTTGTTTTATGTTTTCTTCATTTTTCATTTCTATCTGATTTCTATCACACTACGTCATTTACTTGTTTATTATGTTTAATGCTGACTGTCTGTGGTATTAGGCAGGGATCTTTGTTTTGTTTTGGGACACATCCTAACTGTCCAGAAAAAGTGCTGGGCACCCAGCAGGTGCTAAGTAAGTATCCGTATGATGAATGGTTTATCTGACAGTGAAGGCATCACCTTGACAACTGAGACTCGGCGGGTCAGGTGATCTGTTCAAGAACACCGCTTATCCAGAGACTTCATAGATGAGTAATGGGGATGTTTTCTAATTTTGCCTCCTTTCTCATTTTGCTTCCATAGCCAATCAGTTCCTTTCTGATATATTCTTTCTTTATGTGGAGAAGACTCTTTCAATACGTAACAGCCAATCCTGTCATATCCAGAGCTAGTATTTTTACGGTGATTCTGCTTAACTCTGTTTTCTGTTGAGAGTGGTTTTTGAGGGGGTGGGGGATTTCATCGTGCCCTAGAGACTACCAATATTCTATGCCCATAAACCATTAAACACACCAAATTTCCAATTATCATCTTCAAACTCAAGTTTCCTGACACCTAGAAATGTAGCCTTAATTATGTGAGCCAAAGAAATTTCCTCTCTTTCTCTTTATTTTTTTCCCAAGCTGGTTTGATTTGAGTTTTATTTCTTTTGCAACTAAGAGTCTTGAATACTAAAAAATGTTCCACAGTAGAATCACCCCTCTAGTTTTACTCAATTACAGCTAAAGTCAATGCATAAAATAATGCCTTGATTCTCTGGAATAAGAAAGGAAGATCAATTATGTTTGGGTTTTTTCTTTTTTCTCCTCCTTCTCGCTTTCCTTGCCTTCCTCCCGTTCCTCTAGCTTCTGTCTTTATTTCAGAAGGTTTTTAAACTGGCTGCATCCACCACATAAAAAGGCAGAAAAGTGGATATTATGAGAAGATATTCAGTGTCTATGGTTATAACAACACATTTTCTGATATTTTTCCATTGTGAAGAAAATTAAATAAAGCAGTACTCCCATTTCCCAAATGCCCTGCTACCTAGCTAACAGATTTTATGAGCAAATAGAGAATCATTCCAAAAGATCTCTTTTAATGAAATGCTGTTTATAGCAACATGGATGGACCTAGAGATGATCATACTAGGAGAAGTAAGTCAGAGAAAGACAAATATCATGTGGTATCACTGATATGTGGAATCTAAAAAAAATGATACAAATGAGCGTATTTACAAACCAGAAACAGATTCACAGACATAGAAAACAAACTATGATTACCAAAGGGGAAAAGGGATGGGGGAGGGATAAATTAGGAGTTTGGGATTAGCAGATTCACAATACTGTATATAAAATAGATAAACAACAAGGACCTACTGTATAGCACAGGGAACTACATTCAATATCTTGTAATAACTTACAATCAAAAAATAAATAAAAGGAAAAGAAAAAAAGATCTCTTTTTGCCACTTTGCCTCTTACCATTTGTGTTACTTGCTCAGATTACTTGACTTTTCAGAAACTTAGTTTACTGAGCTGGAAGTGAGGGTTATGATCCCAATCTGGTATGATCCCAAAGAGTAATAATGCAATAAGACAATGTATGTGAACTCCCTGGTCCAGATAGACACTCAGTAAATGGTACCTGTTTTTATATTATTGCTATCACTTTACTGTAGCCCACTATTTTTAGAATCAGGTGGGAGAATGATGTAAAAAAGTGTCCTTATTCAGTCTTTAAGAATAGCTAAGGAAAGTAGGACATTGCTAAGTAAGCAAGAAATGTGTGTCTCTGTTTCATGCCTGCATTAGCAATTATTATGTGCAAAATTACGTCTCTTTGATGGTAGCCTCCACGTTTTCTAGCCTTGTGCCAATCATTTTCTGTTTCTCCTGTTTTAAAGATTCTATCTGAATGACAAAACCGGTGAGGTGTATCAGCAGACGGGAAGAGTCCTAAGGGAGAGAATGTTCTTTCCTCCTATGCAGATTCAGTGTGCCTCTTCCACCTCAGAACAAACTCAGCTTTCCTGGGCTAGCTGCACATCTGACTGCAGACATTGTCCCTGAAGCTAGATTTTTATTTTATTTTTTACCAGTAAGGATAATGACACCTATTTCTGTTAGGCCATTGCCTTTTAAAATACATGTGTGTGTATATATATGTATATATATATATTTTTTTTCCTTGTGGCCTAAAACCCTTAAGTATGCAAAGTTTGCACCCAGGAAGGGTGGGAAGATGTCGAAGGAAGATTAAGAAGAAAACAGGGCATGAGTCTGTTTTATCATCTTTTCCTGGGCAAAGCTCTGCTGCGGTTTTTTTTTTTCTTTTCTTCCACTGACTGATTAAATGTTCGTGCCTGTGGCAATGGGGATCCTTAAAAATAACCAAATATTGTAAAGCACTGAGTTTTTCATAACCATACAGCGTGGTCTCAAATTAATCTTTTATTTTTCTCATAATAGGTATCAGCACAAAAATAACGTCTGACATCAGCACAGTGCTGTAGGCTTCACAAAGTGCTTTCATGTGCATGATCTCATTTCACCATCCTAACAAAACAGTGATGGAGGCAGTGTCTGCATGCATCTCCCTGTCTATTTTCAAGTCGTACAAGGTGAGGCTTCACGTATTTAGGTATTTTGCCAAAGGTTACACAACTTGGAAGGGACTTATTTGGGAGACATCTGGGGGCCTAAGTGCAGTGCATTTGGGGCTATACCAGATTTCAAGGGTTGCTTTCTTTTATTAGATACTTCTTTATTTGTTTTAAAGCATCAGACTTGAATATTTTCTTTGTGCTAAGAAAGTCTTCTTCTGGAATGAATGCTGGAGAACTCCTTTGTTTCCATTCAGATGAAAGACAGAAGCAATTTACTTTCCTCTCAGATCTGGCTCCTACGAGATGCTGATTCGCCTCATCATCTTTTTATAAGACGAGAGTGGCTATCTGGGAAGGATCAATAGTTCACTGATCTCACACTCACTCCAACTAAAACCCTCACTTAAGCAATGCACAGTTGGGGCGAGAGGCTGTGCAGCAAATCCAGCATGTTCGTAGGGCACGTGTTTTAGAGCATCTGTGGGTCGGGAAGTTTTTTGAGAATTTTCCTGTCCTAAGTTATTATTTTTTTGCATTTTATAATTGATGTATAGTCAGTTTATAACATTGTGTCAATTTCTGGTGTACAGCATAATGTTTCAATTATATGCATGCATATATATATATATTCCTTTTCATGTTCTTTATCATTATAGGTTACTACAAGATACCGAATATCACTCCCTGTGCTATACAGTAAGACCATGTTGTTTATTTTATATATAGTAGGTTGTATCTGCTAATCCAAAACTCCTAATTTATCTGTCCCCTGCTTCCCCTTTGGTAACTATGGGTTTGTTTTCTATGTCTGTGAGTCTGTTTCTGTTTGTAAATAAGTTCATTTGTATCATTTTTTCAGATGTCACATATAAGTGATATCATATATTTGTCTCTGTCTGACCTACTTCACTTAGTATGATAATCTCTAGGTCCATCCATATTGCTGCAAATGGCATTATTTCATTCTTTTTTATGGTTGAGTAGTATTCCATTGTGTATATAGACCACATCTTCTTTATCCAGTCATCTGTCAGTGGACATTTAGGTTGTTTTCATGTCTTGGTTACTGTCAATAGTGCTGCTTTGAGTCATCTTATTTCTTTTCTTTCTTCTTTTTCTTCTCCTCTTCCTCCTCCTCCTTCTTCTTTTTTTCGATAGATCCTTCACAGGGAGCAAACTTCCAAGCAGAGACAAAGCCTCTTGTCAAAATGTGGCCCTCTGAAGTTTGTTGATTTTTTTTAATAGACTTTATTTTTTTAGAGCAGTTTCAGGTTCACAGCAGAACTGAGCAGAAAATACAGAGTTCACGTATAACCCTCCCCACCCACTCATATATACTCCCCGTCTCTCAACATCCCTCATCAGTGTGGCATATTTGGTACAATCAGTGAACCAACATGGGCACATTATTTTCAACCAAAGTCCATAGTTTACATTAGGCTTCGCTCTTGATTTTGTACATTCTATGGGTTTTGACAAATGCATAATGACATGTAGCCACCACTATAGTGTCATACAGAATAATTTCATTGTCCTAAAAGTCCCTTGTGCTCCATCTGTTCATTCCTCCCTCCCCTCCTCTCCCCAAACCCCTGGAAACCACTATCTTTTCATTGTTTCTGTAGCTGTGCCTTTTCCAGAATGTCATTTGGTTGGAATCGTACAGTTTGTAGCCTTTTCAGATTGACTTCTTTCATTTAGTAACATGTCTTTTAAGTTTCTTCCATGTCTTTCATGGCTTGATAGCTCATTTATTTCTTTTTTTTTACTGCACATATATTTTTAAATTTACATATATGTACTGTTCATTGTTTCTAAGAAAGCACTTTAGCTTTTTAAACTTACATAGCTATCAAAGGAATAAAGCCAACCACAAAATAAGAATTAATTCAAAAAGATACATACACCTTGCTATTAACAGCAACGTTATTTATAATTGCCAAGACATGGAAGCATCCCAAGTGCACATCAATAGTTGAATAGATAATGAAGATGCAGGGTATATATATATATATATGTAATGGAATACAGCTCACTCATAAGAAAGAAGCATATTTTGCCATTTGCAGTCCTTCATTCACTTTTTTTTTTCAGTTCAAAAACCAGAATTTTATAACTGGTTGAGACGTTTCCATTACATCAAAAACAACAACATACCCAGAAATAAACCTAACCAAGGAGGTTACCTATACTCCAAAAACTGAAATGACACAAAGAAATGGAAAAATTTCTTGTGCTCTTGGATTGGAAGAAACACTATCTAAATGGCCACACTACCCGAAGCAACCCACAGATCCAAGGCACCCCCTGTCAGAATACCCACTGCATTCCTCACAGAGCTAGAACAAACAATTCCGAAATTCACAGGGAACCACAAAGACCCCAAGCAGCCAAAGCAATCTTTTGTAGGTCTCTCTCCTTTTTTTTCTTCTTTCTTCTTCTTGTTCTCTTTTCTATGGTTTGATGACTAGAGAAGGTCCTTTAACATTTATTGTAAAGCTAGTTTGGTGGTGCTGAAATCTTTTAGCTTTTGTTTATCTGTGAAGGTTTTGATTTCTCCATCAAGTCTGAATGAGAGCCTCGATGGATAGAATATTCTTGGTTGTAAGTTTTCCCCTTTCATTACTTTAAGTATATAGTGCCCCTTCCTTCTGGCCTGTAGAGTTTCTGCTGAAAAATCAGCTGATAACCATAAGGGAGTTCCCTTGTATGTTATTTGTTGCTTTCCTCTTGCTAATTTCCATATTTTCTCCTTATCCTTAATGTTTTCAATTTGATGACTATGTGCCTTGGCGTGTTCCTCTTTGGGTTGATTCTATGTGGTACTCTCTGCGCTTCCTGGACCTGGGTAGCTGTTTCCTTTCCCAAGTTGGGGAAGTTTTCTGTTATTATCTCTCCAAAACTTGTCTCAGGTCCTTTCTCGCTCTCTCTTCTCTTTCTGGGACCCCATAATGCAGATGTTAGTGAACCTCATGTTGTCCCAGAGTTCTCTTAAACTATCCCCATACCTTTTTATTCTTTACTTCTTTTTTCTGTTCTGAAGTAGTGATTTCCACTAATCTGTCTTCTAGCTCACTGATCTGTTCTTCTGCCTCATTTAGTCTATTCTTGGTTCTTTCTAGTGTATTATTCATTTCAGTGATTTTATTCTTCAATTCTGGATATTCTTTGTATTTTCCAACTCTTTGCTAAAAACTTCACTCTGTGCATCTATACTCCTCTTGAGTTCTCTGAACATCTAGGCCATCATTACTTTAAGCTCTTTCTCAGATAAATTGCCTATCTCCTCATCACTTATTTCTTCTTCTGGGGTTTTATCTTTTCCCTTGGCCTGGGGGATATTCCTTTGCTGCCTCATGTTGTCTCTTTCTATGTGTATGTGGATTCCTTCCACAGGCTTTGGGATTGTTGTTTTCTTATTTCTAGTATTTGCCCCTGATGTATGAGGCTGGACTAGAGGCTTGTGCAGGTTTCCTGGCAGGAGGAGCCAGTGCCTGCCCACTGCTGGGTGAAGCTTGTTCCTGTACCTCTGGTGGGTAGGGCTGTGTTTAGAGGCCTTTGTGGCTTAGGAAGTCTGCTGATGGGTGGGCTGTGTTCCCACCCTGCATGTTCTTTGGCCTGAGGCTTCCCTACAGACTGTTGGGTGGGGCTAGGTCTTGGTGCTAATGATCCAATCAAGATGTTAACCTCCAGGAAAGCTCAAGTTGATGAACACTTCTGGAATGTCCACCACCAGCTTTTATGTCCCCTCACTGAGCCGCAGCTGTCCCCTGCATCCCCCGGAGAGACCCTCTAAATCCATCAGGCAGACTTGGCCTAAGTTCCTATGAAACCACTGCCTCTGCCCTTGGACCTGGTGCCGGTGAGTTTCCATGTGCACTTCCCAAGTGAATGAAGTCTCTGTTTCCCCCAGCCCCATGGGACTCCCAGAACCAAGCCCTACTGGACTTCAAAACCTGATGTCCTGAGGACTCTTTCTCCTCCCAATGCTGGGACCCAAGCTGGGGAGCCTGACGTGGGGCTTAGAGCTCTCGCCTCTGTGGGAGGACCTCTGCAATTTAACAAATCTTCAGCTTGTGGGTCGCCCACCCAAGGGGCTTGGGGCCCTATTATATCGCAAGCACACCCCTCCTGCCATCCTGCTGTGGTTCCCTCTTTGTTTTCAGTTGCATAAGATCTTTTTTTGCCAGATTCCAGTATTTTTTTGGCAGCTGTTTAGCATTCAGTTGTATTTTCATTGTAGTTGTGAGGAGAGGCAAGTTCGTGGTCCTACCAGTCCGCCATCTTGACCAGAAAATCCAAGTCATCTTATTTCTTGGTGGGCTTCACGGCCCCACTTCACTGCCAGGCATAGCCCTTTGTGGTGAACACCAGAAGCCCCTTCCTTGGATTCTATTGTTTGGTCATGCTTCTCAGGGCAACGTTTAGGACAAAGCTGAGTGGAAGGCAAGACGAAAGCAGGAAAGAAGGGGTGAAATAATTGGACAGGTTTTGTAATGGGCCCATCTATTTTTCCCTGAGATCAATTCCAAAATAATTTAATTGATGATTTAGGTGTTGCAGGTCAATATTTATTTAGATGTGAAATTGTAGTGCATGTGATCAGGGCATGGTCACTCTTTAGTCGCCTCACTTTATACTTTGTATGAAATATAAAAGAGTTAATGAGAGTTTTAAAAGGTGTAATAATCATAGATACTACTAAAAGGCAGTGTGCAGAACCTGACCATGAGAAAGAATGACATCATTTTGATTAAACTTTTGAAGACTTTCAACATTTTGAAGCTAAGAATTTATAAAAGGTCAAAGGATCAAAAATTAATTCTAAATAAAGGTTGGTTCATGCATTTTAAGGCAGGTAGCCTTGTATAACACATACTGCGACCGTGTGAGGCTGTTGGTGCTGTGGAATGGGATGACTTAAAAGGGGACATCCCTCTGGATTTGTTACTATTTTGCATTCTTAACATCTGCCAGTAAAAAATTGTCTACACTGAAAAAAATATATAAAAGGAAATATCTTCGTGTTTGGTGAATCCTGAATCAGTCACAACATACTCTCTCCTAGTCTCACCTGCTCTCTGTGTCCTCATATTGTCCTTGGATTCTCCAAAGTGGCACCTTATTCAGATCTGCCTTTTTATTTGGCATTTTTTCTTACTCCAAAATATCTAAAGGAGCCATATTTCCATTTGAAAAAAAATCAGGAGGAAGTTAGACTTTTCACCAAGATAATATAAGATAATATAATAGGGACTGCACTTACCCTCTGGCCCCAAACAAACAAAAAATATATACAAAATATATGAAAGAATGGTTTCCAAAGCATTGGACATTAAGTAATGAAGCACAATGATCTGAGAAAGAGAGAGAGAGAGAAAGAGACAGAGAGAGAGAGCAGGTGAATGTGGGAAGCCATATAATTGCCCCATATAAGGGCCTTGGGAGGGTTTCATGGGATGTTCTTGGGAAGGTGCAGTGCAGGGAGCAGAACCCTGTGAAATTCCTGGGTTCAGGGTTCTGAGACAATGCTGAGAGTCTAGGAGAAGGTCCCTAGGATCTTCTAGACAGAATACAGAGCAAGAGTGGCCTGTCCTGAGAGAGGACAGCGAGGAGATGCAGAACGTGCCCCTTGAGTATATAGGATAGTCCTGATTAGTGTAAGCAAGGGATCAAACTACTTCGGGCCCAGAAGGGAACTTCCTGAAAGGCTTTCAGGTAACACTTACTATTTTTCTTCTTTTTGATAGCAGCCGTTGTAATTGGTGTGAGGTCCTGCCTCACTGCAGTTTTGACTTGCATTTCCCTGATGATTAATGATGCTGAGCGTCTTTTCATTTATCTTTGGCCATCTCTATGTCTTCTTTGGAAAAAAAATCTACTCAGGTCTTCTACCCTTTTGTGATTATTATTTTTATTATTATTGCTATTGAGTTGTATGAGTTCTTTATATATTTTGGATATTAGCTGCTTATCACATACATAATTTACAAATATTTTCTCCCTTTCAGTAGGTTGCCTTTTCATTTTGTTGATGGTTCCCTTTGTGGTGCAGAATCTTTTAGTTTGATGTAGTCCCAGTTGTTTATTTTTGCTTTTCTTGCTTTTGTTTTTGGTATCAGATTAAAAAAAAATCATCACCAAGACCTATGTCAGGGAGCTTACCAACTATGTCTTCTTCTCAATGTTTCATTGTTTCAGGTCTTACATTCAAGTCTTATTCCATTTTGAGTTAATTTTTGTGTATCATGTAAGATAGTGGTCCAATTTCATTCTTTTGCATGCAGCTGTCCAATTTTTCCAACACCATTTATTGAAAAGACTGTCCTTTCTCCATTGTGTATTCTTGGCTCTTTTGTTGTAAATTAATTGACCATGTGTACATGGGTTTATTTCTCATCTCTCTTTGATCCATTGATCCATGTGTCTGTTTTTATGCCAACATCATCATACTGCTTTAATTAGTCTAGCCTTGTAATACAGATAGAAATCAGAGAATGTGATGACTTCCACTGAGTTCTTCTTTCTTAAGATTCCTTTGACAGTTCAGCATCTTTTGTGGTTCCATGCAAATTTTAGGTTTGTTCTATTTCTGTGAAAAATGCCATTGGACTCTTGATAAAGACTTCATTGAATCTGCATACCACTTTGGGTGGCATGAAAATTTTAACAGTATTAATTCTTCCAATCCTTGAGTGTGAAATACCTTTCCATTTGTTTGAGTCTTCTTCAGTTTGCTTCATCAGTGTCTTACAGCTTTTAGTGTATGGGCCTTTCACCTCCTTGGTTAAGTGTATTACACAATACTTTATTGTTTTTGATAAAATTGTAAATGGAATTGTTTTCTTAATTTCTCTTTCTGATTGTTACTAATGTATAAAAATACAACGGATTTTTGTGTATTTACTTTGTATCTTGCAACTTTATTGAATTCGTTTATTAGTTCTAACAGTTTTTTAATGAAGTCTTTAAGGTTTTCTGTATTTAATATCATGTCATCTGCAAATTGTGACAATTTTACTTTTTCTTCCAATTTAGATAACCTAAAGGAATCTTGAAAGTAAAACTTGAATTGGTCAAATTGCTTGCAAGTAACTTTACTGCATCCTGGAACAAAAGCCAAGAATATCTGTAGTAATACAAAACTATTCACTACTCAAAAAGGTAAAACCCACAATGTTGTGCATCCAATAAAAAAATTTACAATGTGTGCAAAGAGGTGGAAATTATCATTTATAATAAGGTGAATAGTTAATTGAAACTGATCAAAAACTGACGTGGATAATAGAATTGACAGAGGAGGATATTAAACAATTATTATGGTTGTTTTTCATATGTTCAAAAACCTAAATGAACACATGGAAAATATAAAAATGGTCCAAACTGAATTTCTAGAGATGAAAATGAAAGTATGAGGTGAAAAGTACACTGGATGGAAATAATGATAAGTTACACATTGCAGAAAGAGAGTTTAGTAAACTTGAAGTCAAAGCAATAGAAATTATCCAAGAAGAAACACACAAAGAAAAGAGAATCAAAGGAAAACAGAGTATTGATGACTTGGAGGGAAATATTAAGTGACTTAGTAGGTATGCAAGGAGTTCTTTCAGGGAGGAGAAGTGAAAAAAATAATTGAAGAAATAATGGCCCAAGTTTTCCAAATTTGGTGAAAACCATAAATCCACATATTCAAGAAATTCAATAAGACCCAAGCACCAAAAAAAAAAAAAAAAAAAAAAAAAAGACAATTATATGAAGGCAGATATCATCATCAAATTGCCAAAACTAGTGCTAAAAGAAAATACTAAATCAATCAGAGAAGAGACACATAACATGAGGGAATAAAGCTAAAGATAATAGTAGATTTCTTTTTGTAATCCATGCAAGTGAGAACAACAGTGGAACAACAATTTCAAATATTAAAGGAAAAAATACCCATTAACCCAAAATTCTGTAACTAGTGAAAGTATCTTTCAAAACAAAAGTGAAACAGAAACTTTTGAAGATATAAAACATGTGAAAAGAATTCATCACCAACAGATCTGTCAAGACTACAGGAAATAATAAAGAAAATCCTTCAGGCAGAAGAAGGCGGCTACCAGATGGGACAATGAATTCACACAAAGAAACAGGAATACTGGTAACAACATAGGTAAGGATATGATAACTTTTTCCTTATTTAAAAAAAAACTCTCTAAATACTGATTGACTATTTAAACAAAAATGATAACAATGTAGTATGGAATTTATAGCATATTCAAATGTAAAATGATCACAATGATAACACAAAAGCAGGAATGGGGGAAATGGCAATATACTGTTGTAAGTATAGTATACATCACACTGTAGTAAGTGGTATAATATAACTTGAGAGGATACTACAATACATTACAGATGTGTCCTGTAAACCCTTTAACCACCACTCACATAGCCAGAGAGAACTCGAAAGACAACAAAGAAGAGGCAATGAATCATCTTAAGTATCCAATTTATTTTATTTTATTTTATTTTATTTTATTTATTTATTATTTTTTTGGTTGGGGTCAGGTAATTAGGTTTTATTCTTAGAGGAGGTACTGGGCATTGAACCCAGGACCTCATGCATGCTAAGCATGCGCTCTACCAATTAAGCTATACCCTCCCCCCAATATCCAATTAATTTTAAAAGAGACAGAAAAAGAGAAAACTAGAACAAGGAACAGACAGAACAAATATAAAACAAATGGTAAGATAGATTTAACTCTAACCATATTAGTAATTATATTTGATGGAGATTATTTCAATACTTCAGTTAAATCAGAGACTGTCAGATTGGATTACAAACAAAAACTCAGCCAATGCTGCCTACAAAAAATGCTTTAAAAATGAAGACATAAATAGGTTAAAAATAAAAGTATGGAAAACTTATGTCATACAAACACTAATCAAAAAGAGAGCTGGATTGGGTATATTAGTACGATAAAAGCTAGGCTTCAGAGCAACAGATATTACCATGATAATGATGATCACTTCATAATGATTAACAGTCAATTGATCAGGAGGAAATAATGATGTTTCTGCATTTAATAACAGAGCTTTAAAATACATGAAGCAAAAACTGACAGATGGAATCTACAAAAACATTAATAGGACAAATAACTGCTTTCCGCAAGGTCACAGGATACAAGATCAATTTTTGTAAGAAATCAATTTTATTTTTACATACTAGCAATGTACAATCTCAAATTGAAATAAAAAAAAAAACCACTTATAATAGCATCAAAAATACTTAATACCTGGGGATACATTTGATAAAAGATGCCCAAGACTTATACATTAAAGATGGCAAATCGTAACTGAAGAAATTCAAGAGCTGAATAAAGAAAGAAATGTAATGTATCATGGGTCCAAAGACTTAGTGTAGTCAAGGTGGTAAGTATCTAAAATCAGTTAATAGATTCAATTCAATCCCCATCAAAATGCCAGAAGGGTGTTTTGTTGTAGCTGTTGTCATTTTTGTAGAAATTGAAAAACTGGCTCTAAAGTTTATATGGAAATGTGAAGGGTCGAGAAAGGACCAAACGACTTTCAAAAAAGAGGAACAAATTTGGAGGACTGAAATTACCTGATTTTAAGTTGGCTTATAGAGCTTCAGTCCTCAAGACACTGCAGTATTGGCACAAAGTTTGGCAAGTGGAACAACGGAATGAAACGGAGAATCTAGAAACAGATCCACACATTTATGGACCACACATGGTTGACAAATGTTCAAAGGCAATTCAGTTGAGAAGGATTCTTTTCACCAAAAGGTGAATTGGCAGCAGAGGCTGTTGAGGGGAGTGCAGAGGTGAGGCAATGCCGGTGAGGGTCTGGGGCAGAAGCCAGTGACGAGTAGGCGATCACTCAGGTGGGTTCATGAACACATGGTACCTACTGTACATCCAGCAATACATGAGTGTAGGCTTTCAAGAGACTGGGACATCTGTGCTGAGCAAGTAAGAAACAGTAAACTAGATTCAATATTAACATGAATGTGGCCTCATTCTTAGCCGTGGGCATTTGAGGTCCAGGTATATTTAAGTTATAAGTGACAAAATAAATGTAAAATGCTCAGTACTAGCCTAACTGCCCTGGGCACCCATTTTTCTTTCTTGCTTGCTGCTTTTATATATGCATAAGAGCAAGATTTTTACACACATATATACACGTATTCTCATATTGCTATGTTCTAATTGGCATTTTTCAGGAATAAAATATGGCATAAAAGTACACACACAAAAAAGTGTACTCATTTCTAAATTAGATTTTTGTCACATTTTATCATATTTTATCATGTAAGCTCCATGAAGAAAAAGCCTTTTAGTAAGTTTGATACATGAATCTGACACTCCTTTAATCATTCATAATAGAAGAAGCCTTGCTAAATTTAGTATAACGTCCAAATAGATTTATTACTTTCAAACGTGCATAAGAATATTTAAATTCTTTAATTCCCCTTCCCAGATAGGCTGTCGAAACAGTGCATTACTGTGGAACAGAATGGTTTTCAATCTGGATTCCAGAAAGCCTCAGGATCCCTCAAAAAGGTGTCTAAATGGTGTGGGGTCTGGGAGGGTTGGTGGAGGGCTAAAGATACAGTCCCACTTTTTCTGATTCCACGTAAGTATTCATTTGAAAAAAAAATTGTTCTGCTGTTGAGAAAAATAAAGAGAATAAAAAAGACGAGGAGTGAAAGCTACCTTTATAACAGAAGGATCACTGACTAGGGATCAAGACACCTGATGTGACGGTTAGCTTTGTGTGTCAACCTGACTGGGTTAAGGGGTGACCAGTTCCCTGGCCAAACCTGATTGCTGGGTGCATTTGTGTGAAGGTGTTTCTGGAAGAGATTAGCATTTGATCAGCAGACTGAGTAAAGCAGGTGGCCCTCTCCGATGTGGGTGGACATCCTCCAACCTGCTGAGGACCTGAGAAGAGCAAAAAGGCAGAGGAAGGTTGAATTCCCCTCCACCTGACTGCTTGAGCTGGGACATCAGTCTTCTGGATCCTTGGAGGTCTTGTTTCTCAGGCTTCAGACTTGGGCTGGATTCTATACCATTGACTCTTGGGCTTTCAGACCTTCAAAATACTCCACCAGCTTCCCTGGGTCTCCAGCTTGCAGAGAGCAGATCCTGGGACTTCTCAGCCTCCAAAATCACTCGAACCAACACCTTATATTAATAAATCTCTTTGCACCCATATATATTTACATATCTATACATTTCCAATGGGTTCTGTTTCTCTAGAGAACCCTGCCTAGTACACTTGCGATGTGATCTGGCTATGTGGTATGAGCGAGTTATTCATTTTTTGAATTTGGAACTGCAAAGATTAAATAAGAGTAATGTAGCTTATCCAGCAACTTCTAAATGGCCCTAGAATAGGCAGAGAGGTGATGCTGCTTTCAGCTTAAAAGAGTCGATCATCTGAATTTCAATACCCTGGTTATGTTCAATGATTTCTATTAAAACATTTTCTCTTTGTTAGACAAAATGTTTTAAAAGTTATGCTCATTTCATTATTTTGCCTATCAATAAAAGATATCATTTATTAAAGTATTATTTTATTTCACTGAACCCTTCTGTTACCAAGTCCAAACTCATTCTGTTCACTGCACGATAGACCAGTAAATCCAGAGATGAGGTGTTGGGGCAGGGAATAAAGACTTTATTTTGAAAGCCAGCAGATGGAGAAGATGGGGGACTAAAGTCCTAGAGAACCATCTTCCCCAAGTCAGATTTGAGGCTCCTTTTTTACTAAAAAGAGGAGGGAGTCTACTTGGTTGTTGCAAACTTCTTGGTGTTGGAATCCTTTGTTCTTGCAGCTGTCCACGTAGGTCAGGTCATGATGTTTCTGTAAACCTCAAACAAGACACATGTTATTCTCTGTTCTGCAAATTTTTATCTCTATATGAATGGAAAAGTGTTATACCTCAAAGGTCAGAGCCTTGAGAATGGGCTATTCTGTCTATTTCAGATTCTAGGCCACATTCTTTTACAAAAGGCGCAGAACCAGCAGGACTAACGGAGGCAACAGTGCACAGGGTTAGAGACAAAGAAACAGAAGTACTATGGAGTCAGGTTTGCTCTTCCCTTTTACACTTCCAACAGTCCTAGGAGTTGGTATTATCTCCATTTACTAATGAAGGACAATGAAGCTCAGAGATGTTCACTAACCTGTCAAAACTGCACAGTTCTCCCAGCCTTTCATGGACCCCAAATCTTGCCTTTCTACCCCACAGGCAGCCTGGTTTTAGGCCAGTTTGGGACCAGTGATGGGCTTGCTTGTAGACTCAATGCTTGAGTATCAGAATACTTTTGGTTCTGCTATTGAATGAATCAGTGTCCCCTCGAGTCAGAATCTGAGTAAGTTCATTTAAGGCAGCATTTCGTTAAATAAAACCTACCCAGCTGGGTAAGTGGCAGAACTAGGCTGCAAACCATTATTAGGTTCAGTTTAACACCCATGCTGTTTTGCTTCCCAAATGTCTCCTCATTCCATGAATTTCAACACACCCTACAATTTACAGTTTAATTTCAAAATAGGAATCCAGTTATAAAAATCTAACCTAAAAGGATCTCTAAGACGTTGAGCTTCCTGTTTTTCCTCTTTTAGCACTCAGATCTCTTAAATGCTGCATCATTAGTTCTAGCAGAGATCTTATGTCTGAACAGTTTCAAAATTACTCTGTAAATGAGTGGTGTCTGGATTAATGGGGGCATGTTTATATGTACACACAGTTATGTAAAACACTGTGCATCGATAAAATACAATTATACAGTTTATGAGGCTTTCCCATTCTTGGGTTATTTAATGTTTGCTAGGTAAATTACATTAGATGGTGACTTTAATTATTGACCATTTGAGACCACGGGAAAATACACACCTCTGTTTGAGCCGTAGCTCAAAGTTATCACACTCAAGTCAATTACATTGTTTAATGATTGTTAGTTCAATTTTGCTTCTGGGGTGGAAAGTTATTTTTTTCTGATTGTTAAACCGATATTACGGCTGGGTCTAAACGATCACAGATACCCTGAGCCTAAATATTTCATATTTCAGGCTGGCTAAAATGCAGCGTGGCCGAGCCACAGACTGCCAGCCTAAGGCTGTGGTTTGGATTTGCTTTCTTTCTTTTTTATCCCCTATAAATTAAATATCACAGCAAGGGCTGTTAACATTCCTGCTTATCGGTTACGGGGTCTCTGTTTTACAGCCGGAGGAAAGCTCTGCATGCCACTGGGTACAGGCAGACGAGATTGCTAGATTGCTGTAATGAAATGTTTTATAATTGGGTTGTACCTTTTAACATCCGAACACTGATTGGGAGGAATTCGAGGGCAAGTGTTTGCCCTCAAAATTCAGAATCGTTTTAGTTCTTAGTGCTCCTAGAATTCCTGTTCCTGTTCATGTCCAAAAGAGTTAGACATTTATTACTGTTATGGAAGGTCTCCAAATAATTCTCCCCATGCCTCTGGGGAAAGGGGAGAAAACGTACCAGGACCCCTCTCACCCCGATCCTTTCTCACAGTCTCTATGATCTGAATAATACCATGGGAGGGTTACATTTCCAACCCTGCTAGGACAGTGGTGATACAGTGTACCAAATTAATACTATTATACAATTACATTAAATCGTCAGATTGGAAAATAATATATAGATTTTTTGTTACTATTATTAAATGTTTTGGGGGAGGTAGTTTAGCCTAAGAGTTAAAAAGTCTGAGTTCCTTTTTTCAGACTGCTTGAGTTTGAATTCAGATATCAGGGCCACACAACCTCGCTGGGTTAATTACAGTGAGGGTAGATGATGTCCCTGTCTCTCTTGGTCTCTTTCTCCCCTCTTGTCTCCTTCCTCCCTTCCTTTGTAAGGAATCCTATAAAAGACACTGTCCCATGCATTCCAGTGGAGGTGGTGTAGCAATCCCATGATGACCAGTCCACCTGATTTGTAATTCTAGCTCTGCATCCCAACCTCCTGCATGAGTTTGGCTTCATCCATAAAATAAGGCAATAAATTGGTGGGAATGTAAATTGGTGCAACTTCTGTGGAGGAGAGTATGGAGATTCCTTAAAAAACTAAAAATAGACTTGCCATATGATCCAGCGATCCCACTCCTGGGCATATATCCAGAGAAAACTCTAATTCAGAAAGATACATGCACCCTGATATTCACAGCAGCACTATTTACAATAGCCAAAACATGGAAGCAACCTAAGTGTCCATCAACAGCTGAATGGATAAAGAAGATGTGGTCTGTATATATATACAATGAAATACTACTTAGCCATAAAAAGAATGAAATAATGCCATTTGTAGCAAAATGGATGGACCTAGAGATTGTCATACTGAGTGAAGTCAGAGAAAGACAAATATCATACAATGTAAATTATATGTGGAATCTTAAAAAAAGATACAAATTCTATTTACAAACCAAAAACAGACTCACAGACATAGAAAACAAACTATGGTTACCAAAGGGGAAAGGGTGGGGAAGGATAAATAAGGGGTTAATCTGGGGATTAACAGTCACATGTTACTATATGTAAAATAGGTAAACAAGGACCTACTGTATAGCACAGGGAACTGTATTCAATTTCTTGCAATAATGTATAATGGAAAAGAATATGAAAGGAAAAAATGTATATGCATGTATACATATAACTGAATCACTTTGCTGTACACTTTAAACTAATGTTGTAAATCAACTACACTTCAAAAAAATATTTTTAAAAACCACAAAAGAAGACCAAAAAAAAGGGAACAAAATTGTACAAAGCTTTTCTCTACTCTGAACCTGTGTTCCCAGTTCAGCTACCCTCTTACATGGATGCTGAAGATACTGCTCACCTGCATCCCCACAGAATCCTCTTGGTACAAGATGCCATTTGAATCTTGCACTGAGCTCAAACTACAGGGTGTTTCCCCTCTGCATTGTTCCTCAGTTTTGTCAGCTGGTAATGATTATGGCAATAACACAACTACCTGCATATTGAAAACATTGCCTGGTGGATCTTAGGACAATAGCCTGCTCATCCTTGGTGACTGCCTTTGATGAACTTGCAAGAAATTGGGCCAATATCAACACAGGATCATGTGACAACAATCATGAATGGCTTCTCTGATCAAACATATTATCATGTGGTTATAATATACAAGGATTCTAAGTTTGTCCTGTAGGAGTCTGGTGCAGTGAGAAAACACTGCTCTGGGAGACAAGGGATCAGGACAGAGTTTCTAATCAGCCACTGATTCTTGCAATGAACTCAGTCAATTCACATCACCCCACTGGGCCCCAGAAGCACAGAAGAAAAAAACATTCCCAAAACTGGCTATAATGTGAGCAGTGACAGCTATGGCTACACATCTCATTCATCCAACCCAGAGGCAGTTACCTTGTCTGCAGATTCTAGTGAATTGGGCTGGGCCTGGGGCTAGTCACTGATGGGCTGGGAAAGCTCCCCAGGTGATTCTAATATGCAGCAGGTTTGCGAATCACTGCTTTAAGAGGTCAGGGTTGTCATGCAGGGTTGCAGCCTCACTGAGTCAGTACTGGTAGCTTGGTACAATTGTCAATTTTTTTCTGCTGAAAAGTTGGATTATTATCCCTGAACATAATTACCTTTCTTGTTTGGGAAGACAGCTACATTTTCTTTTAATATGAAAAATGATAATATATAAGACCCTGTGGCTGATTTCAGTGGGAGAAGTTGAGACAGAGGGAGAGATGAAATTACTCTGGAGAAAAACGCAATAGGATGCTGAGTTTTCTGATGAGGTCCATATGGCTGGTTGGAGGCTTCGACTAGAACATGAAGAGTTGAGGGAAAGATCTTTGGAGGAGACAGAGGGTCCAGTAGATGGCAGCAAGCAAGAGCCTACAGAATTAAAGACCAATAAAAGACAAGGAAAGATCGTCATTGCAAGAAAAGCAGATGTCAAGGGATCAAGATGGATACAGAGGACATAGTGGGTAGGAGGTGGTAGTGTTTAAGAACTGAATTAAAAGTAGGGGTTACCTGTTGATGGACACTTAGGTTGTTTCCATGTCTTGGCTATTGTATATAGTGCTACTATGAACATTGAGGTGTATGCATCTTTTTAAATTAAAATTTCCTCTGGATATACGTCCAGAAGTGGGATTGCTGGAAATCACTATGCTGTACACAAGAAATTAACACAACATTGTAAATCCACTATACTTCAATAAAAAAGTAGGGGTTAGAGTGAAAGAAGATAGATAAGTCATTACCAGTTGGTAGCTTCTTCCATAAATACAAGAGAACTAGGCTCTATATGGTTGTCTGAGAAGCTTAAATTACTTTGTTCAGTAATGAATGGCAAAGTGAAAACATTATTTTCATAATTTAAGGGGACTAACCCAGACTGTTCTAGTTGTAGAAATTTGTAATTTAATTTAAATTAAATTAAATTTACTTTAATATATATTAGTTTGGTAACTTGAAGCTGGAGTACTCTCTCTTCCAGTGATAGAAAATTTTGTAATATAATTAAATGCATTCCCATCCTAGGGTTGAATGAAAATGTCTAATGCTGGGTCTGACTATTTATTTCTCGGACCTATAATATGTATCAATAGTGATATATTTACTCCTCTTTTATTTTTCAGCTTGTGATTGAATTTTACCAAAGTCTCCAGCTCTTATATCTCCTTATTTTTTTTAGCTTTCTTTCAGCTTTATTTCTTCTATATTTTGTGTATAAAACATGGTCCTTAAGAATGAATTATTATTAATGTTGTTATTCAACTGGAGGCAAGGCAATATTTCAGAAACATGACTTATAGTGAATGAAATACAGGCACACAGAAATGTCCCCAAAGCAAACACACAAAATAGAAACACAGTCCTACTGAGGGCAGAATGCCCAACAGGAGTACCAGTAAGTAGCTATATTTTGTGGTTTTGTTGTTCCTTTACCATTAACCTGGGATAAATGATTTAATGCCATGCCTCAATCTTCCACTGGCCAAGGAAGACCATACCAACCCTGTGGACATTGCATCATGAGCATTGATGCTTGTACAACATGGGCCTAGGTCAACCACATTCTTAGTAAACCTGGAAACAATCTGTGCCTTTGAGCAGCTAAATTTGGGGATAATCGTTGGCTTTACCCAATGACAAAGAGCTCCTTCACTTGTTGGTTTATTTCCAGACCAGGAACATCAATGGACACTAACATATATGAGGAGGAATATCGTGGGAAAGTGCAGGAGACACAAGGGGGACATAATTATACCCTGTACCAAAGTGGACGTTGGCATGTGCTCCAGCGTGGGTGCGCAGCTCTAGGGGAATCGAGGAGAGAAGCCTCAAGGGACAACGCTACTATTTCAGGGGCCACACAACTAGAGGAACTGGCGTTGGCAAATTGGAGGAGTGAGTCACCACATATCAGAAACAGTCCAAATCAGAAAATATTGCAGTTTCTTGCCGATATCCCTTGAGAACATGTATCCTATAATTTACCTCCCAACCTGGGACATTTTGAGAGTGAAATGAAGTATATTAACAGGCATTCTGCATAACAGGTGTAACCTAGGACCATCTTGGGCAATCTGGGAAATAGTGTTAAGTCTGAAACTAGGCAGAGCGCAAGCTGTTACTTTATCTGCAAGCTCACCAGTTAGCCTGCTGCAGTTATGTATGTGTGTGTGTGTGTGTACACACATATATCTACACACACACACACACAGAAACATGACTGATACCTCTGGCCAGATCAGGAAAAAGACCTCTTATTTCCTCACAGAGCTTCTTGCGTCCCCACATCCCAGGTTCCCTCCTAGCAGCCCCCTGAGATCCAGATGTACCTGCCCAGGTGGCATGAGGGGGGCACCATACTGTGCAGCTCACAGCTTACATGGGGTGTAAGGCAGGTAGCACGTCCTCCCTGCCTCCAATCTGGGGAGATAGGGTGCGAGACGAGGGGGACTGGAGGAAGGGAGGGGACTGGAGGAAGGGAGGGGACATGCCTCGCTTTGGACGGTAAACAAACCGTCCCTGAGGAGGATCTGCTGGACTCACTCCCTCCACCACCCAGCATGTAAACCAAGGGCCCTAGGGAGACACACCCCTGCAGCACTCTGGGGCTCTGACTCTAGTTACCCTTCAGACATCCTTTATCCCGATGCCAGAGCCCTTTGCTCAGAAACATTACGATATTCATGGAATATTCAGAAACTTGCTCCATGGGACCCATGGGTAAGAACCAGCCCCAGCACCTGCTGGGCTTTGGCCTCGCTCACCAGCTGGACAACATCAGCCCCCAGACCCCTGGGCCCTGCAGCCAGAGACCCCAGGTCCTGGCTCTGCCCACCGGTAGGCTGGCACCAGCCCCAGGACCTGGCCCCACCCAGCAGTAGTGAGCACTAATTCCAGGATCTCCTGGGCCCTGGCCCCACCCACAAGTGGGTGGACACCTGCCCCAGGACCACCATAGCCATGTAATTTCCCAAATAGCACCCAGGGCACCCACCAACTCGTTGACACACCAGCCCTGGGACCTCCAGAGGCTTGTAACTAGAGATCCAAGAACCAGGCTCTGCCCACCAGTGAGCTTGCACTAGCCCTGGGATCCTTTTGTGCTCCAGCCCCACCTACCAGGAGGTCAATGCTAGCTCCCAGAGACCTTGGACCGCACGGTCAGCCTTGTAAGGCACTGGCTTTGATCACTAGCAGGCTGGCTATATCTGGGATCCCCCAGCCCCACATCCACCCACTCCAGAACCCTGCTTCACCCACTAGTGGGTCAGCACTAGTCCCAGGGTCCCCTGGGGCCCTGCAACAGCAGCCTGTGACCTGGCCCCACTAACCAGTTGCCTGGTCCCACCAACAAGGCCTGGAAGCCAACCAGGGGCCAACTATATCTACCAGACCAGCCACTGTAGTCAGTCTGTCACAACTGAAGGACCCATGCAGCCCACATCGGGGCGGGGGGGGGGGGCATCCTCGGAGCTTTTAGCTCCGGTGACCAGAGGGGAGCGCACTGCTGGGATGCTTAGAATGTCTACTGTAAAAGGCCACTTCTCCAAGGTTGGGAAATACAACCACCTTACCAGATACGCAGAAATATAAACAGCAAATTAGGCAAAATGAGGCAACAGAGGAATACCTTCCAAATAAAGAACAGAGAAAACTCCAGAAGAACAAAGTGAAGCAGAGAAAAAAAAATTACCCAATAAAGAGTTCAAGGTAATGATACTGAAGCTGTTCAAAGAACTTGGGAGAAGAATGCATGAACAGAGTGAGAAGTTATAATTCTTTACCAAAGAGTTAGAAAATATAAAGAAGAGCCAAACAGGCTGAAGAATACAACAGCTGAAGTGAAAAATACACCAGAAGGAACCAAGAGCAGATTAGATGATACGGAAGAATGGAAATCACTGTAATGAAGAGAAAAAATTAAAAGATTTCTGTAAGTGAAAAAGAAAAAGTCACAACTAGAAACTTGAAAATTACGAAAGGAAAACTCATTGGTAAAGGCAACTATACAGTAAAGTTAATAAATCAGCCACGTATAAAGCTAGCAGTAAGGTTAAAAGACAAAAACTGTTTATATCCACAGCAAGTAATTGGGGGACATACAGAAAAAAGATGTAAAATACGATGTCAAAAGCAGTAAGCCTGGGGGTGGTGTAGTAAAAATGCAAGGTTGTTAAAATACGTTTGAACTTAAGAGATCAGCAACTTACAGTAATCGTACATATTAAATCTATGTACAGTGTGGGGAGTATATTAAATGAGTATATAACATCTTTGTGTGGTGACAGTTGTAACTAGTCTTATCTTGGTGATTACTTTGAAATGTACAGAAATGCTTATACAATATATTGTGTAACAGGAACTAACAAAGTGTTGTAGGTCAGGCATGCCTCAAAATCAAACAAACAAACAAACAAAAACTCACAGAGAAGGAGATCAGATTTGCGGTTACCAAAGGCAGGCAGGGGGTGGGGGAGGGGGAATTGGATGAAGGCAGTCAACGGGTACAAACTGCCAGTTATAAGATGAATGAGTACTAGGGATGCAAAAAGTGCAACATGATAAGTATGTAACACTGCTGTATGTTATACGTGAAAGTTGTTAAGAGAGAATATCCTAAAAGGTCTCATCACAAGGAAAAAGAGGTGTTTTTAGTATTTTTAGGAGATGATAGATGTTCACCAAACTTATTGTGATAATCACTTCATGACGTGTATAAGTCAAATCATTATGCTGTACACCTTAAACCTACACAGTGCTGTGTGTCAATTATACCTCAATAAAACTGGAAGAAAAAAGGGGGATATTGACCTTAACTGAGAACTCTAGTGACACCCAAATTAGAAAGTAGATAAAAAAGAGTTTTGTGAAGGGTAGAGCCCTGTAAACCTAAGAGGTTAACGTTTGTAAAACTTGGATAATATTAATTATTAAATAGCTAACACTACCTGAATGCTTCTGCTCTAAAAAACTTTATGCATATTACTTTAATTAATCATCATAATCACTCCATGGGCTATGTACTATTATTTTTCCAATTTTCAGATGACAAATCTAATGCATTCAGAGGTTGAGTAACTTGTTCAAGGTTGTACAGCTTGTAAGTAAATTTAGGATTTAAATCCAGATATCTAGCTCTAAAACCAGGACCCTGTTCTACCTAAGCCTCCAAGACTCCAATAAAGCTCTAGAGTAATAAATAATACAAAAAGTGTACATTCATCCACTGGGTAGAAAAGCCAGCTTTCTGCACTGTCTCAAGGAGCTGTGATGACCTTAATAACCTAGGAACTGGCGCACGAGAAAAGATCTACTTTATGCAAACCAGGTCTGACCAAAGTTTTGCCACTTTCTGCATTAAAAGTTTGCCTTTGTTACTGTATAGCACAGGAAAATATATACAAGATCTAATGGTAGCTCATGGAGAAAAAAATGTGACAATGAGTATATATATGTTCATGTATAACTGAAAAATTGTGCTCTACACTGGAATTTGATACAACATTGTAAAATGATTATAAATCAATAAAAATGTTAAAAAAAAAGTTTGCTTTTGTTTATGTTTCTTCTATGTCTACATTTTGACGAGGGTGGAAAGGACCTCTTTATTCTCTGAGAAGTACCCAGAGATGCTAGTAAACTGCTGGCTATATTCCTATTAAATTAAATCTTTTGATCTTTTGTAAAGAAAATAGCTCTATAAGCGTCAAGACTTTTGTTAAGAAATTCACTTCCTTTCAAACACATGGCAAAGCAAACTTTGATTTTTCTGAATTGCACAATTTTCTTATTTTCCTAGTTAATACTTTGATGTGTACATATAGATTTTCTGAAAATAACTGAAAAATTCTACTGCTCAAAACTGTTCCTATTATAATTATGCAACTTTTTATAGGTGAAAGGTCTTTTAAAGGTGAAATTCCTTTTTCCTTGCACTTATTTTAGTTTTAAAAAATTAATATGCATTTCATATTAATAAATCACTAGTTTTTTAAATTAATGAGTCTAAATACTTCAGACAATTCTCACTGTCCATGAACATATAGAACAAAAACATGGAGAAGAAACAGCCATAATAATTAATTATTAATATTGTAACTGTGTTCATAGCTAACGATCATCAAGAATTTACTATGTTCTGGGCACTGTTTTAAGTGCTGTATATGTGTAATTCATTGAATCTTCAGACCCCTACAGCACTGGGGCATTGGTGCAGGAGTTTACTGGGTTTCCCTTTAATTCTTGTCCTCCCGTTTTGACATAGCAAGAGAAGTTTGCACAAAGCACATGGCATTCTTTGAAACTTGATGTAACCATTTGCTAGATTTTGGTCAATAGGATATGAGGGTAAGTGGGGGAAATTTCTGGATCACACTTTTAAGGGAAATTAGGACATATTTCTTTTTCTTTTACTTCTCCCCTGTTGGCTTGAGCTGGTCATCATGGTGGGAGCTGGAGTATCCATCATGGTCCATGGATGGAAGCCATGGTTTGAGAAGAGCTGAAGGACAAAACAGAGTTGCCTAATCCCACAGGTCACAGAGCCATCTTATCAACCCTGCCCCTCCACCAGAGAGAGGCAAACATCTGTTTCATTTAAGTGGCTGTCCTTTTTGCTCTTCCTTATTCAGCCAAACCCATTTCCTAACTAATGTAGTTGGTGCCTCACTTTACAGTTGGATAAGCAGAGGCACACAGAGGTTAGGTTAGGTGATAGGGCTGGGATTGGAGCCACGGTCTGGCTCCAGCATCTTCCCTCTTAACCACAGCACCTTACTGCCTCCGATAAAGCGTCATGTGTATTTGTGCTTGACTTTAACACCTGTGACTTTCTACCATTCATGATTTAGGAATGGAGGCCAAGGAGTTTCTCTTTGTTCTTTTGCATTTTGGAACAGGTAAGGGTAGGGCTGAAATCAGTCTGGAGGTGGGGAGAGTAAGGCTGATCATGGAAACCAGGGGAAGTGAGGCACAAGGGATGGTGGGCAAAAGGTTGGGATGGGGGAGTAATGAAACAGGGAAAGAATCATGATTAAAGAGGTTTGACTCCTGCACAGCTGACACGGTGAGTAAATACCTGTGATACAGAAGGTGGTGGTAACATGAATGTTTTATTACCTGCGGCTCCTCTGGCTCCATGTCAGGTGAGTCGAGGTTGCCTGGCATCTTGCAGTTGGTCCTATGAGCTCCAGGTTCCATAGGTCAATAAAGATGATATTCTCTAAGACCTAAGAAAGAATATGATGCTCTCAAAATTTGAGAGTCCATGTGATGCTCTCCACAGCAGTCTCTTCAATGTTAATGTCTTCCTGGCTTCCTGGACACCACCAGGAGCAACATTTCCTAGAGCAGCATTTTCCTCTCCTGCTTGTCCTGCCTATTCCTTCTATCAGCTTTTTGGCAGCAAAGGCAAGACAACTCTTGGAATAAGTAAAGTATGATGCCTAAAATTAGAAGATTCTGAAAGCATCTCAGGTTGATCCCTCACTTTCCATATAGGTTGGCCTAAATCCATCTCAAAAAAGAAATATTCCTCTTTATTTTTCCTTTTTCCCCCCTTTTTGGGGGGGGTGGATTTATTTATTTATTTTAATGAAGGTACTGGGGATTGAACCCAGGACCTCATGCATGTTAAACATGCACTCTACCACTGAGCTCCACTCTCCCTCAGAAATATCTCCTCTTACCACATGAGTTTTGAGTACGTTTCGTCCCTTCTCTGGACTTTATTTTCCTCAAATGTGAATGAAAACCTTGGACTGAGTGTGGAAGTCATTCACCAGGATAGCCTTCCACAGTTTACCGTCCTTGATAGCTCCAAGTTCCCAAAACACTTAAAAATAAATCATAGACCATGCATTTCCTTGACTGTTTCCTTCACTCTTCACTGCCCCAGTTACTTAGGTAATTGGAAGTTTTATGCATTCATGTCTTTGTCTAAGAGACCACAAAAGAGGAAGTGTCTCATTAGGAAAGGTGACTTGTAATTGTTTATCTCATGGCCAAGGCCAAAAGACAATTTCATCTGTAGGAA
This sequence comes from Camelus dromedarius, assembly GCF_036321535.1. NCBI lineage: Eukaryota > Metazoa > Chordata > Mammalia > Artiodactyla > Camelidae > Camelus > Camelus dromedarius. The sequence goes on from NC_087441.1 coordinate 75,965,907, forward strand.
AGTGGAATTGTTCCAGGGAGAACAGTAAGAAGGTACATCTGGGCTCCACATCTCTGCCACCAGGCAAGCCTTCCCACTGAAGGAAGGATTGTCTGCCTTCTAACTTCACGAGCCTTGCTCCAGGAGAGGCGTGGTACCGACTTCGCTAGCCAGGAATGCAGTACGATTTGGAATACGCTTGATGCAGATCATCATCACGTGGATGGTGCTTTCTGCTTTCACAGCGTAAGGCCCCCCCCAGCCCACTGTGGGTGAGACACATGAATAAATTATGACCCCTGCTCAGAAGGGGTCCATAATCCAGGGTAGAAAATAGACACACGCATAAATAATTCTAGCTCAAGACAGGCCCTGGTATGTGATTTATTTGAGGTACAAAGGAAAGGCTACGAGATCACTGGGGAGGGAGGGATTCCTTCCCACAGGGCTGGAAATGAATGTTTCTTAGAAAAAGCAAGAATCTGTCTGGCCTATTGCTAACAGCAAATGTAATTTTCACCTGCTTTACATAGATTATTTGTTCCACGTCTTTTAATTCTCACAATATTTATTCTGATAAGAAAGTAGAATATGAACCAAAAGGTGGATCACGCAGGACATTTATTGGGTTGGAGGTACATGGAGCAGGAGTTGACACTGCTAGTCACTCTGGAGCAAACTGCATAGAGTTAGCTGTGTGAGAAAAATCTGAGTTTTTCATCACTACCAGTAGTTTGAGAGTGTGCCCTATGGTTTTTGATTTGGGCTCATAAAGTGAACTTTATGCCTATATCATAGTTTATCTAGTTAAGTCTGACCATACCTAACCTGTCTTTTTAGATCTGGAAAAAGCCCTTCTCAGGGTTCTTACATAATACAGTAACCAACAAATTTAAAAAATGAAGACTTCATCTTATTATGTTGAACTACATGAAATTGTCAACTTCGTAGGAATAGTGACAGTTTCAGATTATTCTGCATGACTGTGTACATCGGGCTGCAATTCCTTGACTTTTGATCGGATGTGCTTGAATGGGTTAGGATGGGGAGTTTAGAAGATGCACTGGGGTATAGAGCCCAGGAGGAAAGGAAGACATAATTTAGTGATCTTGGGGAGAAAAGATGACCCTCAAGTAGGTGAGTCTCCCTCACTAGGGGTGGACTTTTCCAGGACAGGTACCATGGTTCCAGTAAATGTCTACTGAAAACAGAGTAGGTGCCCTCCAAAAGAGTTATGAAGTGAATGAGAAAGAACCTGGGAGCAGAGAGGAGAAGAAAGGACATGAGAGCTATTCCAGCTGCAGGATCAACAGACGTTGGGACCTGAATGTGGAGATAAGGGCAGGGTGAAACCAAACAAGAGTACTTTTGAGGCTTCAAGAAAAGAAGGAAACAGACAAGTAGAAAGGAAGAATCACCAAATAATGCCAATGGTTCAGCTTCCACTAGAGATTTCTGCAGACTTCTTCCATGGGCTGACATCTTTGACAGGGAAATTTTAGAATCTTGAAATGTTATGTTGAACAAAGACTTTAAGCACACGGGGCGACCTGGGCACTGAATGCTGTATCCTGGGATGCGATGTCCAAGCACGCCAGGTTCCTGGTGTCCCACCTCCCCCCGCCACTCCAGCCTAGCTGGTCTGGAAGCTCCTTCTCTTCCTGTCTCCTGTAATTTTCCCTATTGACCACTGCACAGCAAGGGTAGCCCCGTCTAATAACATCTTCTGTAAACATCCAGCACTGGAAATAGCTCTGGAAAAGAAGCAAATCCCAGAGTTTATTTCTATTCCAGAGGACATTAACAAGTATGAAATATTTTGAAAAGTATTTATGTACGAGTAAATTTAGGAGAAAAGCTAAACAAAAGTTAAACAAGTTTTTCCTTTTCTTAAGTGCTGCCTCTCTCAGATTTTTGTAAAATGCATCATGAATCTCCAAAGTGGGATGAGAATATGAAATGTTGCCTACACTTATTTTGGCCACTAAAATTTTTTCTTTCAATGAACACTTCCTAGGTCTAGTGTTTTATGGCATGCACTTAAAGAAATGTTGATCTAAGTTTGCTTATATGATATGTTTATCAACATTTTAGTTTGAGGCAACAACTCCTACTGTTGACTCAATTTTTCATAATAACTAAGTTATATACTATAGATAATATTTATGTATAAAATATATAAAAATAATAACTGGGTTATATGTTACATATAATATTTATACATATGATATTATATATAATATATAATTGTATATAATATTTAAAACATTTATATATAGCATATATAATATATTTTTATAAATAATATATAATATTTATATAATACATAAAATAAGAGCAGAAAGCCACCAAAAACTTATCATCAAGTATTAAGTACAATTACAATAATTTTTTAAAAGCCTAACTCCAGGGAAAAAAGTAAAAAGAATTATTCCACATTATCAGCAGTAGACTTTTAGTACAGTACAAATATGAAAATTTTCCCTTTATTTCCTCCCAATTTATTAAAGGATATTTAAGGATATGTATTTTATAGAAATAGAAAAAAAAAAGAAAGGAAGAAATTAAAAAATTAAAAGGAAGAGTGATATAAGAGAGTGAAAGCAAGAAAGAAAGATTCAAATTTTTGAAGATGTTTTTCTTATGTAGGTTTCTTTCATTTCATTTTTTATGACTGAATATATTGCAGTTCTTACCCTGATCCTCAAGATTGCATATTGTAGTTGTTAGTCGTCACTGTCTACTGGTGGAAAGGGCCTAGGATTTGGAGATTGAAAGAACTTAGGCTTTAAGCCTAGCTCCTCTGTTTAAAAAAAAGACCCACAAAAAAACCTCATAAGCTTTGGTAAGATGTAGTTATGTGCACGACACTGTGTGTTTCTCCTAGTTTTTTCACTACGTTCTGTGATCTCCATAAGCCATTTAACCTGAGCCTCACATTGCTCACCTGTGGAGCAGGCAGCTCTTACATAAGGTAATCATGTAAAACCACCCTGATATACAAAAAATCTGATATTTTATGATTTTATGATATAGCTTTAAAAATACATTTTTTTCTTTACAAAAGTAATCCATGTTCATTGTAGAAAAGTTAGAAAACGGAGTGAATCACAGAACCATATAAACATCACCCACAAATTTTCCACCTCACAATATCACGTTTCTTGCACATTGTTGAAACTTATTCACATCTGCTTGTCTGTAACCCCATTACAGAGTCAGAAAGGTGAGAACAGGGAATTTGTCTGCTTTTATCCCACTGTTGTCACTGAACTCAAGTTCAACTGCTTGTTTCCCAATATTCCAGTAGTGAGAGACAGGTATAGGATAAAAGGAAAGATAGCTTTCCTGAAGAAACTGGCAATCCCAGGGAGAAGGTTGACTCATGTCCCAAAGAACCAACTCCACAACTCCCCAGGTTTTGCTTTGAGATAATATAAGGACAAGAAGAAGGGGCTATGTGCTGAGGAGAGGGTTGCAGGGTGCATGTTCAGCTTATGGACATTCTTCTGATTGGTTGGTGGTGAGGTAATCAGGAGTTGATATCATAAACCTTCTGATTCAAACCGGTCTGTGGTCTACATGCTTGTGGGCAGCACAGAGTTAAATTCTTCCATCTGGTGGGGGTTTCAGTATCTGCAAAACTGTCCAAACGATGTGACTCAGAATACTATCTATAGCTCTTGAAGAGGAACTAAAGGTCCTTGACTTTGTTTAATGGCTAAACTATTATTATTTTTTCTTGTTTGATTGTTTTTCTTTGCTTCTGTGTTTTCTCATTTATCTGATAAATTTTATTCTTTGACTATAGTTTTTCTATACACATGACATAGTGGGAGGACATGAAGGAATTTTTGTCCTGGGAAGGCCCCATAGGATCCTGCTCTGTTATACTGTGTGTCCCGTGTACCTGGCCAGGTGAGGGGACACTTAATAAAACTTGTTGAATGGATAAGATGTAAGTATATTTTCCTTATTATCTACCTCAAACTTCTCTTATTTGTGACTTATGAATTGATTCCATGCCTTAAAAACAGACCTTCTCCAGCACTATTTACAACAGCCAAGATATGGAAACAACCTAAATGTCCATCAACAGATTACTGGATAAAGAATATGTGGTAAATTAAAAACAAAAAAAAAAAAAAGAAGAATATGTGGTATATTTATACAATGGAATAAATACTACTCAGCCATAAAAAGAATAAACTAATGCCATTTGCAGCAACATGGATAAACCTGGAAATTGTCATTCTAAGTGAGGTAAGCCAGAAAGAGAAAGAAAAATACCATATGATATCACACATATGTGGAATCTAAAAAAAAGAAAGGCACAAATAAACTTATTTACAAAACAGAAACAGACTCACAGACATAGAAAACAAACATGGTTATCAGTGGGGAAAGAGAAGGGATAAATTGGGAGTTCAAGATTTGCAGATACTAACTAGTATATATAAAATAGATAAACAACATGGACCTACTGTAGAGCACAGAGAACTATATTCAATACTTTGTAATAGCCTATAATGAAAGTGAATATGAAAAGGAATATATATGCATAAATGAATCACTACACTGTACACTAGAAATTAACACATTTAAACTGAATATACTTCAATAAAAGAATTTTAAAAATTTGCCTGGGATCTGATAAAGTGCTTGGAGGCAACTCATAGTGGGAACTTCCCCAGCTTGGAGTTTGTAGACATGCAGCCAGTGACTTTACCCTATACACCTCAGGGTTCTGTATTTAAAATGAGGCTGATGTTATCTTATTCTTCTTAACTCTCAGATTGCTGTGAATATTAACCCGTTTCATACACATGTGATGTCAAGGTAAATGCTATTCAGGTTAAATATAGGCACATTGAGAAGCAGCATGATGAAGTGATAGTTAAGGGCATGGAGTTTGGAGCTGGGCTGTTGGGTCCAAGCCTGAGTCCAGCCAGTTTTTTAATTGTGTGTCTTTGAGAAAACTGTTCAGCCTTTTTTTGCTTCAGTTTCCTCAAATGCAAAATTACAGTAGTAATAGTAATAATAAGAATAACGATAACCAACTTAGAGTGGAGCAAATGAAGCAGCATATGGAAAGCACTTCAAAGCACACCTGACACCCAGTAGGGACCCCATAAACGGGAGCCTTATTATGATCCTGGCACTTGTGTGTGAGGAGGACTAGAGAGGAGGGAGTAAGTGGATGGGACTTAGAATTCACATCCCTCAGTCCCAGTTCTGGCCCTGTCACTTACTTACTAGCTGTGTAGGTTCAGGTGAGTTACAAAAGCCTTTCAAGACTATTTCCTACACTTGTAAAATAACAATAATCATAGTATCTATGTTATAGGATTGTTGTGAGAAGTAAAGGAAATATTGCATAGAAAGCCCTGACACAGAATGGGCTACCTCTAACTGTTATTTCTTTAATTTCTCTGCCTCTTATAAGGTGTGCTACTTTGGGCAGAGTTCATTCAGGGAGTGAGGGAGATAATAATCATACCCACTTTGAGAATTGCTGTGAAGATGAAGAATGAAAAGCACTTAGAACTTGGCTCATAGTAAATGCTCAAAAATGTTAGCTTATTTTATTGCATTCAGAGATGTTTAGATCCAGACCCTGGGCTAATGGGTGAAGCAGGAGGAAGATAGAGCCAAGGGCTCCCTCAGTGTCCAGCGGTGCAGGAAGGGGAACACAGACTCATCCCAGTTCTCCAGGTGCTCTCTGCCCACCAGTGTCCACGATCGGCTCCCAGCCCACCTTCCAGGCTTGGCCATATGTCTTAGTCTGTTCCTGCTGCTGTAACAAAAATACCATGGATTGAGTGGCTTAAACAACAACATGTTATTTCTCACAGTTCTAGAGGATGGGAAGATCAAGGTACCAGCACAATCAGGTTCCTAGTTCATTAGATAGCCATCTCTGTCATAAGCTCACATGCAGGAGTGGGTAAGGGAGCTCTGTGGGGCCTCTTTTATAAGGACACTAATCCTGTTCATGAAGGCCCCACCCTCATGACCTAACCTCCTCCCCCAAGGCCCCACCTCCTCATATCCTCACATAAGGGGTAGGCATCAGAGTAAGAACTTGGAGGGAAATAGACATTCAGTCTACAGCACTGTACTAATTCTGTGCCTGGAGGGAGACATTAAACAGAGTGAGGACCAGTGATTTTTCTGTCCCTTAATTGAGGATGGAAGACATACAGAGGACATTCTCCGTGGAGGGGCAGAAGCACCCTCCACCACATGTAAGTTCAGGGAGAGATCTTGGACTCCTGGGTCTCCTGAGACTCCTCCCACCAGACTGACTGTTCTTTGAAATCCACCTTTGCAGTCTTTATCATTTCAGCTTGAAGCTCCCACCTTTGTAAAATCACACAAGCCCCTTGGGAAGATGGACTCTTTCAAGTTGTCAGCAGTCAATATTCATCCATTTCCTCACCAGTATTGACAGAGTGTCTGTTGTGAGGAAGGGTGGGGACTGGAGTCCAGAGATGCAGAGATGCACAGCACAGACCAGGTCATCCCCCTTAATAGCCATCACATGCACTATTCCCTTCACTTCTCAGTGTTCGTTGTGCAAATTTTGTAGCCCTGTGGGCACAGAGGACCTAGTAGGGCTGGATTTCCAGTAGGAAAGTAGGCATGGCAAAACCAATCAGATGAGCCAAGTGGAAGACTGGTACCCAAGGGCCTTTCTGGAAGTTTCTCTCGAGCTCTTTGGGATTTCACAGCAGGCTGCTTGTGCTCCAAGTGGCACCTTAGAGACACACTGTCCCCTGCCACTTCCTGATTATATGGAATCAGAAATGTATATCACACTTTTGAGGAGCAAAGCTCAGTCTTTACCTGTGGCTAAGGTTAAGATAAAAGAGATAAACTTCCACTTGGCAGCAGCTCGGTCTCACTCTTAAAGTTACATGTTCTCCTCTATAGCAGTTTCGAAATAGTCTCAAAATTGTTTATTTGACTTCAGGGAATGCAGTGCCAGTGGAAGAGACAAGAGAGATTACACTTCTAGTACAAATTTTAAAATGTTTGGAAGTATTTAGATGTCAAATCTCCTTAGCTGCTTAATTCGTGGTTCAGCTTACTGTTTATTTCTACCAAAATTGAAGTTTTTTCTAAAGACAGAAAACAGAACACTTCCTAACATATAGTGTTAGATTTTTGTGTTATTGGCCAATGTTCTAGGATTAAAACAATATATTTTGGCCTTGCAGTTGTCTGAGAAAAAAAGCTTCCAAAGAGTTTAGTTTCTGGGGGAAAAAATCTGTTTGTTTTGTTTTGTGTGTGTGTGTGTGTTTTTTTTTTTTTTTAAAGGGATGAGGAAGGATGGAAATAAAGACTAATTCCCTAGAAAAATCTGACAAGAAGACAGCCTGTGGGATAGGAATATTGCTTCCTAAACCCAGCAAGCTGCTGGGTGTTTTAGACCTAGTGATTACACAATCTGTTAGAACATAAGCAGATATCAATTTTAAGCTCAAAAGGGATTTTCCGAGTGGGCCATGTATAAAAGCTCTTTCCAAATGAAAGAAAAAAATCTGGTTGTAGTTAATTGTGAAATACTTCAGCTGAAAAGAACTATAAAAGAGACTGATTCAGGTAAAGAACTTAATCTGTTTTCCATACAGTATTTTTTTATCTGAAACAAAACATAAAAACCAAACAGGTATAGGTGGCTTAGTTACCTGATTAGCCCAGGGGTAGGTCTCACTAATGCTGGTGACTGTATTTCTATAGAAATGGTTGAGAATTAAAACACTTTCCTGTTAAAATTATATTTTTTTTATGGAAAATAATCCAGTGCACCCCGAATCTGTTGTCCGTAGGCAAGATTTTAATTAGTGCTTTTGTAGGAGAGAGTCAAATTCCTGGCAGGGCCTGGCAAAAAGAGCTGGGGTCCTTAAATATATTAATAAATTTTAGATTTCATTTACGACACATCACAAGATTTGTAGGAATTAAAATGCACAGTATTTGGAGGAACCAGGACTATTGTCAATTTCCATCAAAAGGCGAAAGGCAAGGAAGGCTTTGACCTAAGCTCATGGAACATTTGCAAGGCTGCTCTTTCGAATTCCAGGGACACTTTTACAAAAGGTAAAGGGCTTTCAGAAAGACTCCCCCTCCCTACCTCGTCCTGCAGCATCTGTTAACAGAATTTTGAGGTAACATTAAATAATTTATAATTTTCAGCCACATTAAATTAATGACTTTGTGCTTGTTTGTTTGTTGGATACACCATTACAGCCGGAATAAAAGCTGCAAATTTGCAAATACAGAAGTGCTTTTTAAGCAACCAAAAAAAAAAAAAATACAAAACAGTGGGAGAGCTTAATTTATTTTATGGCTTCTAATTGTGTTAATTAAGAATTTTCATAAAAATTTAAAGCAGAGGTTCTTAACCTGGAGTCTGTAGACTATGGGTCAATTCTTAGACTGCATGGAGCCTGTGAATCTACTGATACTGTAAGTAGAATTTCAAATGTGTGAGCATATATGCTAAATACAGATTTTCTGACTTTTTTTCAGATTCCCAAAAGTGTTCAAGATTCAAAAAACAGTTTAAGAATTATGCATGCTAAATTTTAAATAAAAATAAATGAATATCTAGATAATTTACAAAGTTGCCATAGAATGAATTTTCTCCCAAATGATAATTTAAAGATGCTGAAGATCATCTCTTCAAATAAATATATTTATTTAGTGTTTACTATGGGGAAAGAATGCTCTGCACTTTATAAAGCCCTACTTCGAGTATATAAGGCTTGGGCTTTGTCCCATTGACTAATGTTGGGCCCTTTGTAAAATTGATGGCATGAAAAAAATAGAACAAATCTGTCATTTCACAAGGAATTGATTGTTTTGGTTATCAAAGAATCATATAATTTAATAAACATACATAAGCAAATTTCCAGCAATTTAATACAGTGTTTCAATTATAGTTAATTGAAGGTAGGTCTTTTGACTTGTAAAATTGTGTTTTTATTCATTGCAAAATGTTACTTCTCTATATGGAACAATAACAGGTATTATTGCTTTATAATTACTTTAATAATTCACAGAATGCTCCCAGGAGCACAGGTTGGTTATTCCTATGACTATTGTTATCACTGTATAGTTTAAAATAAAACCACTCATGATTTAAGCCTTCTGATGACCTGGTGACAAATGCCATCACAAGATTATTTTCTAATACTGAAAGTCATTCTACAACAAGGTTCACTTGCCATCATGGGGCATGTTTCAGAGTCAATTTTGGTCACATCAATAAAATTACTAACTTCTTCACCTCGTCCCTAACTTACCTATACTAATGCTTCCCCGTGGTTTGTTTCTATATCACATATAACAAGAAAGGATCTTAATTTCTGCAAAATAGTAGCACAAATTAACTTTATGGAACAGAGATGTGGGGAAATTGTTCAGATGATTTACATAGGCTTGTATTATAAAATTATGAGTTTTCATCAAAATTTATCAAAGTGTACACCTGAAATATGTGTAGTTTACTGTACAGGAACCATACCACAATAAAAATGTTAAATTTTTTTTTGAAAATTATGAGTTTAGTTCAAAATTATTGGTTGAGCACCTAAATCCACCAGGCACAGTGATGGGCTCTCGGGATGCAATGGAGAATATGATGAACTTTGTCCCTACTCTCAAGGAACTTGTGTCTAATGGAGATTTGGGACTCTAAGATTTGGATTGTGTCAATCCAGTTTTTTTCCTATACAATTCTTGTATAGTGTACATGTGTGACACAGTGGAGACCAGGATATCTGGAGATCGGTATAGATCTCTTTCCTCCTACTACCTTCATGTTGGGGATGGCAGTTACAGAAAGTCCATTTTAGTTTTTCTGGTCATCAGGTGCTCTTCAAAGATGAAAACTTCCTTCTTGGGCACAGGGAATTCTCTGCTATGAAAGGTCTTTCAGCCGAGATTTGATGAGCTCATGGTGGGGGCGGGGTCAAGAGGGGCATTTAAACATCATCAAGTAGCCATCAAGCACAGCCAAAGTTTCCTTCCAATTCTGAGGTTCAGTGACTTTTGATGCTCACTGCTGCCTTAAGTTTCTTTTGAGATGAGCTAAAATGTTTTACCTATCTACATTACAGGATTTGGATAGCTTCTAACGAGTTTGACAAATATACAGTGGTGTAAGTTGCTGGAGATGAGTGATTTGTCTTGCAAATTTTTTTTGCTTGCTTACAGCTTTGTTTCCTAGCAAAGAAAAGCAATAATTTATATACTTCTCTAAACTAAAAAGGAAAAAAAGAAAAAGAAAAAGGCCAGATTGGCCATTTCTTTGTAAAAGTTCTTATTACTGAAAAAATTGTTAGTATAAAGTCATTATATTTACTTTTGTTATTAGTTTGTTTAAGGCAATCTAGAAGGAATCTAAGAATAGATAGCTATATGGTCTTTTTAAAAACACCCTTATTATAATTTATATATAATAAAATTCTTCTTAGTGATAGTTAAATGATTTTTAATGAATTTATAGAATTATGTGTCTGTAATCCAAATCTCATTTTAGAAACTTCACCCCTCAGAAAGTTCCCTTAAATTTATTTGCAACCACTTATCATTCTAAGCCCAGGTTGAGAGAACCACTGATTTCTTACTGTTTTCATAATTTATTCTTATTGGAAATTTCAGATAGATGGAATCCTACACTCTGGCCTGGAGATCACGGCTAGAGAACCACCTGTGCTCTGCTGATCTGTTTGTCTTTCTTTATGCTGACTCCTGATAACCACAGACATATAGCAAGTTTTGAAATCGGGTAATAGAAGTCGTCCTATATTGTTCTTTGTCAAATCTGCTTTGGCTATTCTATGCCCTTTGCATTTCCATACAAATTTTAGGCTCAACTTGCCCATTTCTAACATGTTTTCTGGAATTTTTGATAGGGGATTATGTTGAATCTATAAATTAATTTGGAGCTAGTTGCCTTCTTAATATTGAGTCCTTTGGTTAATGAACATGGTCTATTCTACATATATTTAGGTCTCTAATTGGTCTCATCAATATTTTATAATTTCAGAGTACCAGTTTTTCATATCTTTTGTCAAATTCAACCCCTAACAATTTCACATATTTTAGATACTATTGTGAATGGCATGATTTTTAAAGTATCAGTTTCTGATAGTATGTTCCTAAAATACCTAAATAAAATTGGTTTTTATATATTAATGTTGAATCCTGCAACTTAGGTGAACTTACTCAGTTTTAGTAGCTTTTTGGGGATTTCTATCAGGTTTTCTACACGGATGATGATGTCTTTGCATAAAGAAATTTTAATTCTCCCTTTTCAGTGTGGATGCCTAATTTTTTTTCTGTTTCCTGATTGCATTGGCTAAAACCTCCAGTTGAATGTTGAATAAAAATAGGTAGAGCAGAGATCCATGCCTTATTTTCTAAGAAGAAAAACACTTAGTGTTTCACTATTAAATTTGATAGGCTTTTCATTGATGTCCTTTATCAGACCGAGAGTCTCCTTCTATCCCAAGTCTGCTGAGAGTTTTTATTATGAATGCTGTAATTTTATTATGAATGCTGTAATTTTGTTAAATGCCTTCTCTGTGTCTATTGAGATGATCATTATGGTCTTTCTTTCTTCCTTATTTGTTAATGTGGTGAATTATATTAATCAATTTTGAATGTTAAACCAACTTTGCACTCTTAGGACACACCATGTAGTCATAATGTATTATGCTTTATAGATATCATCAGATTCACTATGCTAAATTTTTGATAGAAAATTTTTGTCTGTGGTTAGGAAGGATACTGGTCTATAGTTATCTTTCAATTGTTTGGTTTTGGTAGCAGGATATAGTATAAGTTGGGAACCCTACTCTTCAATTTTGCTGACAGAGTTGGTGTAGAATTGGTATTATTTCTTCCTAATAATTGGCGATATATACTATAAGCCATTGGGGCCTGGAGTTTTCACTGTGGGAAGGTTTTAAACTACAAGTTCAATTACTTTAAAAAATGTATGATTATTCATGTTATCTTTTTCTTCTCAGTTGAGCGTTGGGAGTTTGTATCATTCAAGGAATTCATCAATTTCATCTAAGTTGCAGATTTTATTGGCACAAAGTTGTTTATGTTATTCATATATTATCCTTGGAATATCTATGAGTCTATAATTACTAGTCTATGATTACTATAGAGTCCATATTTACTTTTATTGATCTTGATATTGATAATTGTGTCCACTGTCTTTTTTCCCCAATTAATTTTACTGATTTTCTAAAAGATCTAGACTTTGGTTTTATTGATCTTCTCTACTGCTTTTCTGTTTTCTATTTGATTATTTGTCACTGTAAATTTATTATCACCTTTATTCTGCCCATGTTGGGCTTAACTTAATCTTCTCTTTTGTGTTTCTTAAGATAAAAACTGATGACAAATTCTTTTACCTTTTGTAGGTCTGAAGAGAACTCGAATTTGTCTTTCTGTTGAATTCTGGGCACAGATATCTAGGTTATCAGTTATTTTTTATTGTCTCTAAGTATTTTAAAGATGTTGCTCTACTGTCTTCTCCCTTGCATTGTTTGTGATACGCAATTGATGACATTCTTACATCTATTACCCTATAGGCAATGTGTCTACCCTCTGGCTGCTTTTGAGATTTTCCTTTTATCGCGGGTTTTGAGCTGTTTGATTGTGATGTGAGCCTCGGTGTAGTTCTCTTTCCATTTCTTATGCTTGGCGTTGCTTGCACTCCTTGGATGTGTTGGCTTATAGTTTTCAACAAATCTGGAGACATTGGAGACGTTATTTCTTCAGATACTTTTTCTTTTCCCTCTGCTTTCCCTACATTCAAGAATTTGATTGAAGTTGCCCCATACTCACTGACACTTTGATCATTTTTTAAAAATTATATACTTTTCTGCATCACTTTGGTTAGTTCCTACTGCTGTATCTTCAAGTTCACTGATCTTTTCTTCCACCGTGTTCAGTCTGCCATTAATCTCCATCTAGTGCATTGTTCGTCTCAAGCATTATATTTTTCTTCTCTACAAGTTTGATTGGGTCTTTAAAAAATATTTTCCATGTTTCTTCTTAACTTTTAAACATACGGAATGCAGCTGTGAAAGCTGTTTTAATGCTCTTGTCTGATGATTTTAACCCTTACATCAGTTTTGGATCAGTTTGGTTTTTTTCTCATCATACATCCTATTTTCCTGCTTCTTTCCATGACTAGTAGTTTTTTTTTGTTTGTTTGTTTGTTTGTTTTTTTATTGGTTCTCCTACATTGTGAATTTTGCCTTGCTGGTGGCTGGATATTTTTCGGTTTCTATACATATTATTTAGGTTTATTCTGTGAGCCAGTTAAGTTGCTTGTAAACAGTTTGATCCTTTCAGGCCTTGCTTTTTAAATTTGTTGTGTGAAACAAGAGCACGTTTAGGCCAAGGCTAGTCGTTCACCACTACTAAAGTCACTAAGACCCATCTGAGTTCTCTACATGACACCCTGCGAGCTATGAGAACTTCCAGTCTGGCTGCTAGGCGGAAACACAGTTTTTAGTCTGAAGTGAGCCACGTGTACTGCCCCCTTTAATCCTTTGGGGTAATTCCTTCTCTAGACTAATTTCCTCACATTCATGCAGGAAGTAAGTACTCAGCTGAATACTTTAGGGGACCCTCTGCAAATATCTAGAACTCTTTGTGTATCTCTCAGCTCTCCAGTATTCTCTCCCAAGAACTAAATGCCTTTATCTCCCCAGCTGAGAGAGTCAGCTTTTTCTAATTGGATTTCCCCTCCTGGATGCGTGACCTGGAATCTTTTCCAAGGCAGTAAACTGCGGCAACATAAGTTCATCTCATTTACTTCCTTTCTCTGAATGGTCACTGTATTTTGTTGCCTGAGGTCTAGTCTCTTGAAAAACATTCTGTATATTTTGCTTTTCTTTTGATGGGAAGGTAAATTTTGTCCCCAATACCCTACCTTTGTGAAGCATGAGTCCCTCTCAATCTTCTTTTGTAATAAAATTTTTTTTTGTATTTTCCAATAGACAACAGAAGGGCATATGATTTTCTCCTACATTTCCTTGCTAAAGAGACAGTTTTCCAAGTTAATCTCTTGAGGTGTCTTCTTCATCAGTTTTCTAAACAGCGGCAAACATCTTTTCTTTAACCCTCACAATTCTTTTCAGAACATAACCATTTAATTGATGGCGTTCACTTTATCACACGGTTTTTAATTTGCACTGGCAGCTTTCTTTTCACTGCTTGTCTCCTTTATGATAGATTGCAGTCCCAGCAAAGAGGCCCCATTCTGTCCAGCAGAGATGCCTTTGAAGAAAGGTTTTGGGGGCTTCCTGGCTTAAAGATTGCTTCTTCTAGCTGCAATTTAAAGTGTTTTTGAGCTGAAAGGGAACTTAATTCATTTGATTTCTGATCTATATGATATCTATATGATAGCATATGGCTCCTGCAGCAGTGTGGGAAGTCAAGGTCAACTGCAGCTAATCATCCCAGGATTTGAACTTCAAAAAAGGGAAAGAGAAGGTTTTCACAGAGAGCCCTTATATCCTTTTGCTTCCTTTCCAAGATTTACAAGAGTAATTTTTTTTTTCAATCTCAGGGCAGAATGAAACCCTTATTCAGTCTTATCCTAAGGGCATAAGAATATAGCTAAATACCCATTTAAAAATATTTCCTTTTCTTACAACTGGACGTTCCTCAATGGATTTCATGAGGATTATTGAGCTCCTGTTTTTGTTTTTGTTTTTCATTTTTCCTTTTTGTAAAATTAGCCAGTCTCCTTAGAGGAAATTCAATAAAAAGCTTGTCTAAAGTGTGAGGTTTAAAAGACATCTGTTTAAGAAAGCAAGACGAGGGGAAGAGGAAATGACTTATTCGTCTACATACAAGCTGTCCACTCATCCTGGGGACGAGGACTTACTGGCAGATCCATTAGGCCAGCAGGAAAGGCTTCAGGCTTGGAGCCAGGTCACAGATTCGAATTCTGGTTCTTCCCCTTACTGGCTGAGCAATCCTCACCAAGTTGTATAACTTCTCTGCATCTCTGTTTCCACAGCTGTGAGTGGGGTATTGATACCACCTCTTTCAGAAGTTTGATACGACAATAATTCAAATTAATATTTATAAAGCACTTAGAATAGTTCCTGGTAGACAGAGAGTGCCATACGTATTGGTGTCCTACAAGATATGCATTTTAAAATATATTTACTAGGAAATAGAACCATTTGCTGACCCAAGAATCACCCCATGTCTGGAACTGTCATTTTGTGTGAATTTTATGAAGGTTGAGTTCCAGTGGGAAATGTGATTTGAATAGCTATGGAAGAACGTACATGGGGAAGTCTCTTGTCTCCTGCTACAATAAATTAACAGAGCATTTTTTCATAAAAAATGTATTGAGGGCTTCCTGGATATTAAGCATAATGCAAGGTGCTAAGAACTTAAAGATGAATATTTCCTAAGTCTCACTGAAGGAGCACTGCAGTTAGCAGACCAATAACTGGATCATATTAAAGCAATGAGCAGATGCAGCAGCACAAATGCTTCTAAGGAGCACCGGATAAAAGTTCCTCATCCGGGAGTGGGGGTGGGGGTGGGGAAGTAGGTCAAAGAAAACCTTCTGGAGTCGGTAAGTGTAAGACAATCAGGCTGTGAGAAGGGAGAGGGTGTTCCTGGCAGAGGGAGAGAAATGACAGACATTGTGATTCAGGGAACAAAATACGTCAAAAGCTCAGCATTGCAGAGAAGGAAGGGGGAGCTCTGTGATTCTGAGAACATTGCTCTTTCTGCTATGTCTTTTTTTTTTTTTTTAACTGAAGTCTAGTCAGTTTACAAAGTTGTGTCTGTTTCTGGGGTACAGCATAATGTTTCAGATATGCATATACATACATACATTTGTTTTCATATTCTTTTTCATTGTAGGTTACCTCAAGGTATTGAATAGAGTCCCCTGTGCTATATTGTAGAAACTTATTATCTATTTTATATATAGTAGTTAGTATCTGCAAATCTCAAACTCCCAATTTATCCCTTCCTACCCCCTTTACCCCCTGGTAACCAGAAGTTTGTTTTCTATGCCTGTGAATCTGTTTCTGTTTTGTAAATAAGTTCACTTGTCTTTTTTTTTTTTTTAAGACTCCACATATGAGTGATATCATATGGTATTTTTCATTCTCTTTCTGGCGTACTTAACTTAGAATGATGTTCTCCAGGTCCATCCATATTGCTGTAAACAGTATTATTTTATTCTTTTATGGCTGAGTAGTATTCCATTGTATAATTTTACCACAACTTCTTTATCCAGTCATCTGTTGATGGACATTTAGGAGGTATTACCTCACACCAGTCAGAATGGCCATCATTAAAAAGTCCACAAATGATAAATGCTGGAGAGGCTGTGGAGAAAAGGGAACCCTCCTACACTGCTGGTGGGATGGTAGTTTGGTGCAACCATTATGGAAAACAGTATGGAGGTTCCTCAAAAAATTAATATAGACTTACCATATGACCCAGTAATCCCAATCCTGGGCATATATCTGGAGGAAACTCTAATTTGGAGAGATACATGCCCCTCAGTGTTCATAGGAGCACTATTTAATAGTTAAGACATGGAGACAATCTGCTAACTCTTTTTACAGGGTGATCTTTTTAAACAGGGCAGTATTGTATTTCAAGAGCTAGGAAGCACGAAAGGGATGGCGGTCGCCAGGGTTGGGGTTGGTCCTGTAGATTGGCTGTATCTTGATTGGTCACTCTGGGTTCCAGAACTGCACTCAAGCTCTGAAGTTCAGGACAGTTTCATCACTTCCCCTACCAGGAAGGTGTGTCTCAGATCGCCACATAAGAACCAGATTCATAAGCAGCTGAACTGCCATCAGATATTATATTAAACATGGACATATAACTCAAAATCCTGCGCAGTGGTCAACACTCACATTGCCCCCAATTGAAGGAGTAAGAAACGAACTAACTTCCCTGATGCTAAAACTGATTCTTTCTGCCTGAGAAGTCTTACATTTTGCTTTCTCTCCCTTACTGCTTTGGGGCTAAGTAACCCCTCAACTTCTCCCTTACATTCTTTACAATCATTTTAACCCAGAGGCTGTGCTCCAGGAAGAAGATAACGGACTGATAATCTCAGAAGAATGGACAGACCCTCTGCAGTTCCCCCATGACACCAGAAAGATTCATCGAGGTTAAGGAAAATATTGCAGTACCCTGTAAAGCGCCCTGATGGTTATCACCTTTTCTGTTCCATCCAGGTTTTTTTTTTCCTATAAAATTTCAAGATCCCAACCGCAAAAAGGATTCACAGTCTCTAAGGCATGAGCCTGCTTTGACTCCACTTTGCCTGGCAGAGCAATAAAGCTGTCCTTTCTAATCTTCCCAAAACTCTGCCTCTGAGTCTCAGTCTGTTTTGGGGGTACAGAGGCCAGTTTTGCGGCAACGCAGTCCCCATCTTGTTGGTCAAATCCATTTACGAAATCAAGTTCTAGATCAGAGTGCTGATATGCCGGCACCACGACTGAACAAAGGTCACAGACGTTCTTGGGGGACGTTTCCAGCAACCTAGACGAGGGGATTCCTTGCTATTTTTTTCAATCTGCAAATATCTCTACCTCAATGACACACATGGCTCCTTGAGGGTGAGAAGAAGCATTCTCTTATGGAGACGTATGAGTCAAATTGGACAATTCACTGCTTCATGGCTTCCTAGTTTTAGAATTTGTGCAAGACTGTGGATTTATTTGCACACATCCTTATCTCAGGTGACTATGTTACATCGTAATTGATTTGTCCACAGCTTTCTCTAAAACTGGACTCATAATTTTGTACATTGTGTCAAAGAAACACTGTGGTCTTCCTGAGTGGATGTGGGGGTTTCCTGGTTTCTTCACAAAAGATGCGGTAAAACCTTCCCCGTTATAGTCACTACTGCGATGCTGATATGTGCCATCACTTGTTGATTTTTGTTATATTTCAAAGAATAACTTTTCCTTCACTTTCTCCCTTAATTCAGGGTGGGGTTTTTTTTGGTGGAGGGGGCTGTTTTTATTTTGGCAGCTGACATTGCTTGCTAACAATAGCTTTTGAATGTACTTCCAGGGGCAGGCAATAAGGGAACTGCTTAAACGTGTATCTCTGATGAGTGGAGAGGATTAGGGTTAAAGCTGAATGATAAAAACCAAAATACTATGAGAAAATTACTCCACTTCACTTGCAAAGTTCAGAAGCAGAAGAGAACTCTGAAGGCACTCTATTTTCATTCCTTGATTCTTTCTTCTTCAGTATGTCACCCAGGCCAGATTAACACCTGGACCTCTCTGCACCTCCAATCAATCTCTTGCCTTTGAATATTTTCCATGTCTTTTGAATTTTGTCTTATTTTAACAATAGGTCAATAATGATTTGCTGAGTCCAGAAGTGTAATAAATACCATATGGGACAAAGAATTATCTGTAAATAAACATAGCTGGGGAAGACAAGACACGATGCATGAAAAAGATCACACATTTTTAATTAAAATTCAACACATATAAGTTGCTTTCTAGAGAATGCAATCACTCCTGAGTTCCAAGGAATTACAGTAAGGATTTAGAGTAGCCAAGGTTTAATGATTCAGGTGGGACTTGTGATGAACCTTAAAGAATAGATACATTAATCAAGGAGTGACACAGGACATTTTATAAAAGCAAAGTTTAGAAAAAGTGGATATAGGAATGCTGGTTTTGTGTGCGTGTCCATGTGTGTGTTGTTGAAGAGGTTATAGAAAGCAGTAGTGCTAATGAGGGGCTGTTCCTATTATGAAATTCAGGTAAATATATTTGAATAGGTAAATATATTTGAATAGGTAAAAATAGCTACTGTCTATGAAATGCTTTCAATGCTAAGTGTCCTACAGAAATTATCTCATTCCATTCTTAACCATAAACCTGTGAAGTAGGGACCACTATTTTTATCACCAAATGAGGAAGCTGAGGCTTAGTGTTAAGGCCACAGTGAATAGTGGAGTAAGGATGGGGACCGCGAAATTCCGACGACAGAGTCTAGGCTGCTTCTTCAAGACAATCAGGACACATTCCAGGGTCGTCATTGTAAGAAACAAGGATTCTGACTTGCTGCCCTGAGGTGGCAGAAAGCCATCCCAGCTCTCCGAGTGACACAATAAGAACACCACCTAAGGAGAAGCAGTCTCACAGGCCCACAGGGGGATTTAGGATGAGCTCACGGGATCGGTGCGGAGAAGAGAACGAAAGTGAGCACAAACCATTAATTAAAAAAAAAAAAATCACCGTTTCTTTCCCTCTCCCTGCGTATTTCAGCTCAACTACTGACACAGTGAGAAGCTGCAGAGCATCGACCACCCTCCCCCCAGGGCTACTCGCCTCCCCTCCCAGCTCCTGACTTGGTGAAGGGCCTTGACTGGCCCCATCCGTGCCCGCGGTAAGAGGTTTGGGTAATTCGGCCAGCTGGGAGGAGAGTGTTTTGCGAGTCAAGAAGGCAAACAAATAGTACCCTAGGTACCTGGAGCGGGTGGAAAGTGCTGTTTAAACGTGCGTCCGACTCATCCTCAGGCTCATTTCTCCCGGCTGTAACCCGCGATATGCCATCATTTTTGTGAACACACACTACAACCCTGAACGTGCTCCCTGTGCGCTGAGTTTGACAGTAAGGCCGTTGTCTGACTTTCCGTTTTCTTCTTCCGCTTGCACCTTGGAGCTTGTTGAATTTCCATTGCACTGATGGCCATTTTGAATGATCCATGCTTTTAATTTTTCTTAAAGATGCCAATGTGCTTTGACATCAGTAGTTCCATAAATCAGTGAAATAAGGTGGGAAATTAGTCCAAAGATAAATACAATTTTTTAATTGTGGTGGTCAGAACTGGTTTACCAACATTCTAGTCAACCCCACACAGAAAAACATATTCTTATTAAAGAAGGAAAAAGAGTAACATATATAGCTCTTCTGTTTAGGTGCTACTCTTTCCAAAACTTTCCGTAATAAGACCAACAACAAACTCAGTGTGTGTGTGTGTGTGTGTGTAGCCAAACCTCAAAACTCAATGAGCTGTATTACTGCCAAGAGTAACTATGAGTTATTCAGATTTTGACCATATGGATGTAGCTATAATAACTGCTTTAATGTTCTTTTCCCACAAATTCTATTATTTATGCCATTTTGGTAGCTGTTTCTACTGACTTTTTTCCCTTCATGATGGGTCATATTTTCCCACTTCTTTGCATATTTTAAATTTTGGGGTGGGCACTACCTGTGAATTTTATGCTGCTTGAGTGCTGATATTTTTGTTTTCTTTTAAATATTGTTTTTTTATTGAAGTACAGTTGATTTACAGTGTTGTGTTAGTTTCAGGTGTACAGCAAAGTGATTCAATTACACATATACATATATATTTATTATTTTTCAGATTCTTTTCCATTATAGGTTATTACAAGATCCCGAATATAGTTTCCTCTGCTATAGTGTAGGTCCTTGTTGTTTATCTATTTTATATACAGTACTTTAAAAATATTTTATTTATTTTATTATTTAATTATTTTATTTTGGTGGGACAAGGTAATTAGATTTGCTTACTTTTAGAGGGGGTACTGGGGATTGAACCCATGACCTCGTGCACGCTAGGCATGCGCTCTACCACTTGCACTATACCCTCCTCCTATATATAGTACTTTGTATCTGTGAATCCCAAACTCCTAATTTATCCCCCTGCTCCCCTGCTTTCCCCTTTGGCAACCATAATTTGTTTTCTATGTCTTATTTCTTTTAAGAATTCTTTAGCCAGAGTCAATCTGGGTTGCAGTTATGTTACTTGGAAAGTGTCTTAGTTATGTGACATCAGAGCAGCCTGTAAATGTAGGGCTAAATATTCCCGACTGCTGAGGCAACACTCTTCTGAATACCCTGCCTGATGCTGTCTGCATGATGAGGGTTTTTCTGTTCTGGTTTGGGGGAATATGAACTATTTTCCACTCTGTGTGGGTTCTGTGGAATGTTCTGCTCCTTTCTGGTGGTTCCCCCTGCTTCTTGGCTTCCTCACACAGGAGTCCATCCCACCCAGCTGACAATGCAAGGGGAACCCTCAGCTGACTTCTCTCTCTCTTCCTCTCTCACTCCCCACTCCCTGTATTTCTCCCCTATTTGTGCAATGCTCCCCTCTTCCAGTATTTTACCTGCAGCTTCTGCCATCGTGGCCTGAAAACTCTCTTCCTGCAGCATACTGGGGAAATCCTGGGCTCACCTTGCTTGTTGTCCATCACCGAGAGAGCACTGTCCTGTTCTGTCTGGTGTTCAGTGTCTCAAAGCTGTCGCTCCACATATTTAGACTGTTTTTATTTTTTCTTTTTTCAGTTATAGGATGGAGAGAAATCCTGGCTCTGGTTAACCCATCTTGGTCGGAAGAAAAAAGTCCAGTTATTCAGATTTGGAATGTTCCAAAAACAAAATAAAAATCTGAGAACTTTTGGTGGTTCCAATAAATTATGAGAGACTTCCCTGTGCTCAAAACCAAATCTGGAATAATTTGGATGTTCTGTGAGCCCTGGGAGCAGAACGTGGATCTCTTCCAGATCCCAATTATCTCTTTCTTCTGCAAAAATTGATGTTCTGAAATTTTGTTGTCCTTCCATCAAATTTTTGTGAGGAGGAATGAGCCAAAAAAAAAAGAATTTCAGGATCAGCAGGTGAGGAAGACTTAACTACATCTGAGACCAAAACAGTTGTGATATGCACATTTATGTAAGTACGAACATGTATGCATTTGTTTGACTGCTGTTATGATTGATAACTGACAATTTTTAGGTGTGATACATGTTGGGAGTTCTTGGTTAAATTAATTTGATGTATCTTACTTCATGCCTTGTGTTGAATATTTTTCTAATATTGTATGTATTTACCTGGTGGATAGAGAAAATTCAATGTGATTTAGTATTTTTCATATCTCTATGATTCTAGTAGTATTTCTAGCTCAAAGTGTTGAACATCAATAACCACTTTATATACTGTTGACATGGCCAATGCAGTTTAAATGTAATTCAACTGTCAATACATTGATCAGATAAAAGATATTCATAATCTAGGAGGCTGGTCACAGACATATTCTTGAGTAAAGGCTGGTATATAGTCAAGAGGAGTTTCCAGGAAAGCCAGTAGGAAAGGTTTTGGCCAGTGGGAGTTTAACAGCCAAAATCCAACAGAATGCAACAGGTGGCTTCCAGATAGACAGGTGACTTGGTGGTAAATAGAGGAATGTTTCAAATCCAGAAGAATGTGATCTTTGGGAAATCTCTGTGTAAGTAGTATGAGTAGATACATGGAAATTAGAACTTTAGTCTCTGAAGAAGATGGAGAAGGGACAGGCAAGGCCTCATTCTTCAAGGAAGTGAGGGAATGAGAAGAGGAGACCTAGATAAAAAACAAGGGGTTAATATCTGAAATGTGTAAGAATTCATACAACTCAATAGAAAAAAAAAAGAAGAATCTGATTAAAAATGGGCAGGAGAACTGCATAGATATTTTTCCAAAGAAGACATACAACTGTCTAACAAATTCATAGAAAGATGCTCAACATCACTAAACATCAGGGAAATGCAAATCAAAACCACAATGAGATGTCATGTCACATCTGTTAGAATGGCTATTACCCAAAAGACAAGGAATAACAAGTGTTGGGGAGGATGTGGAAACAAAGGGAATCCTCCTGAACTGTGGTGAGAATGTAAATTGGTGCAGAAACAGTAATGGAGACTCCTCAAAACATTAAAAATAGAACTACATATGATCCAGCATTTCCACCTCTGAGTATTTATTCAAATGAAACAAGAATACTAACTCAAAAAGATATCTGCACTGCTCCCCCCCACCATGTTCACTGCAGCATTATTTACAGAAGTCAAGACATGGAAACAACCTAAGTGGCCATCTATGGATGAATAGACAAAGAAGATGTGGTTTATGTATACAATGGAAGATTATTCAGCCATGAAAAAGAAGGAAATCCTGCCATTTGCGGCAGCAAGGATGGACCTTGAGGGCATTATGCTAAGTGAAATAAGTCAGATGGAGAAAGACAAATTCTGTATGATTTCATTTGTATGTGGAATCTAAACAGATCTAAATCTGAAAAAACAAAAAAAACAAAAAAAAAAACCCAGAACTCATAGATACAGAGAAGAGATTGGTGGTTGCCAGAGCTGAGAAGAGGGCAGGAAATGGGTAAAGGAGGTCAAAGGTACAAACTTGCAATTATAAGATAAATAAGTTCTGGGGCTGTAATATACAGCATGGTGTTAACAATACTGTATTATATATTTGAAAGTTGCTGTGTGTAGATCTTAAAAGTTTTCACCACAAGAAAAAAAGAAAACTGTAACTCTGTGTGGTGATGGGTGCTAGCTGAATTTATTGTGGTGATCATTTGACAAAACTGACATATATCAAGTCATTTGTTGTTAAACCCTAACCAATATGTTAGTTATATCTCAATTAAAATAAAACAAGAGTGAAAACACCTAGTACATTAGAAGTTATTGGGCTCAAGAAGAACTTGCTATAGCTGGGGATGCTCTTTCTCTAAGTGTGCTGAGTTTTAAGTGGGCTCAGACCTAAATACGCCAATGACTTCAGACACCAGAGCCTTCAGGGGCACTAAGGCAGGCAGACAGTTATAATGTTGGAGAATGCGCTGGCTGTACCATCCCAGACCCTTTCAGTCAACCCATTGTAACTCCACAAACGTACACGAAGAGGTCATTAAAGAGATGTCAGTGGTATGTTGCTCTGGAAATTAATCCAGCAACCTTCTCACAACAGTCTTCTGTAATAGCTCTTCTTGGGTTTCTAGACGTCAAGTCCTTCAACTACAGATCCCCAGAGTTTTTCCTTTTGATGCTTGCCACCTTGCCCTTGATTATTCTTGTTTGGACGAGCTCTTGTTTGGACTGTGTCCAGAGATAGTGGGCCTCCATCCAGGACATGACCTTGGAAATTCACTCTCTGATCGCACGCATGTGGTAGACCTTACATGCCATCAAGGTTTCTGGACTGACCGGTGTGTTCCTTTGACTGCTTATCAAAAGACAGTCATGATCCTGAGTTTTAACCTAGAAATGGCGTGTTTGAATAAATTCCTGATACGAATCTGTTCTCTCTGGTTCAATTCTCTTTTATTAAACATCTCTCATGAGCCTGGGCACAGGCCTGGCTACAAAGATGAATGAGTAAGGCTCAGCTTCCACAGCTGGGAAGGTTGAAGTTTCAGTGTTGAGAAACACACAGCAAATGATTACATTAGTGTGGTGGATGCTAGGAAGAAATCCGCAGTGCCTTTGCTAAGAGGAGGAAAGGAACATTTAACACTTTTGGGGGGTGAAGGAAGGAAAGGTTAGAATGTATAAGAGTGAGTGCTTTGTCACTATTTTTATTAAAAATGTATGCAGACAAATTCTCATCAGATGAAGTTTTACCATAGGATCATAGTAATAAAGGATGCAAAATTCAGTGCCATCTGCAAAATATTTTAAGTGGGCATTTTTCATCATATTGCTTTTGGGGTGTGCGTCAAGCCTTACCTCAGGAATATCAATCATTTATGGCTCTGGACATAACTTCTAGTGCTGCAATTTGTCAGCTATATTCACCTCTCTGAGCCTTGGTGTCCCCTCGTGTGATCACAGATGACAGTTACCACTCAAGTATATCAGTTATCAATTTGTTTCATCTCAGTTCCAAATGCACATTTCAATATGTGTTCTGTAATAATGGAATCCCTTTAAGTATTTCTCTGTTAAATTGAACACAATGTTAAGTTGTCTTCATAGAAAGTGCTGGAAGGACGCTGGGGAAGAAGCTGTTTCCTGCAGTTTCTAGTGTGGGCTGGTGAGATGGCCGTGAAGGTGTGAGGACATCTGGTGGGGTCTGCCCCAGTCATAGGACCCAGGTATGGTCCCTCTGAGATTTTGCAGGTCTACCTGATGATCCCCTTTCAATATGGAAACTTGAGCTCTGTGCAGCCTGCCTGCAGCTGCCTGGTTAGAACATCATTGTTCCTTTTGCAAACTCTGTGGCATCTCTCATACTCTGAAGTCCTCTCCTCTGGCCAGTGCCCATATTTCCACAGATGACTGACCACAGGCTCCCAGCCTGCTCTCTGGAGGGTGGTTGCTGACCAGCAACTCCAGACCAGATGCAGCCTGGCTGCACCAGCAAACTTCTCTGCTGTCCTGTGGCTGAACCGCACCTTCTCCAGGGAGGTCTGACCCCCTCTCAAGTTTGCCCTCCCTTCTCTCCTCTCCCTCAGCCCTGTGATTCTATACAGCATTTTAATCTTGTTGTTGATTTTTTAAAACTTAGTTTAATTTTTCTTTACATTAACTTCCCCTGTTTAAACCACTGTGTGGTTTTTATCTCCTGATTGGACCCAGATCGCTACAGCAGCAAGTTTATCATAAGCATTACATGCAGCAACTTTGGCATAAGAAATGACAGCAATTATAGCTAATCTTGTTTCTTTTCCCTCCCTCCTTTTACCATAAACCCTCAAGTTTGCTTATACAAATGTGTGTGTACGGGTGTGTGTATATTTGAGAGCTTTGTGTGCACATGTGCATGTGTGTGTGAGAAAGACTCTGTGTTTACACAATGCTGGCTGTGTATCTCCTTATTCACCTTTCTACTACACTTGTTAACAGAAATATAGATTTAAGAACTAGAAGGAAGCTTTAAGTTTATCTAGTTCAACTGCACATAAAGACAGCAATTAACAGGATGGCTAAGGTTCTTGCTCAAGGTTATACAGTTAAATCTGGATGGAACATTTATAAGAAGTCATCTATCCTGTGGGTCAGACCAGGGTTTTCTCTGCAGCTGGAATTCATTCTTTACACAAATTTAAAATGCAGAATAATCTAAATGGCTGTTTTAGTTCCCCAGGGCTGCTATAACAAATCACCACAAGCGGGGTGGCTTCAAACAACAGAACTTTATTCTCCCACAGTTCTGGAGACTGGAGAAGCTCCAAATCTGGCAGGATGTGCCTCCTCTGAAGGCTGGAGGAAAGAATTCTTCTCTGCCTCTCCCAGATTCTGGTGGCCATCCGTGTTCTGGGCTCGTGGCCACATCACCAGCTCCCTTCACATCACCTCTTCTATTGGCTGGTTTATCCTCTGCGTCTCTCTCGTAAGGACACTTGTCACTGAATTGAGGGCCCACCTGGATAATCCAAAATTATCTCCTCATCTCAAGATCCTTAACTTGATCACATCTGCAAAAACTCTTTTCCCAAATAAGGTAACATTCATAGATTTTAGGGATTAGGACACAGATGTACCTTTTCTGTGTGTGGCAACCATTCAGCCTGCTCCAACGGTTTATTTGCTCGTTTGTTTTTAAATAAATTTAGATTCCCAAGGTGCCATGATATATTACTCTATTAGCTCAGTTAAGAAATCCAGTAAATTTTTTCCAGTAGTTACTTGTTCTATGGGCGTATTACTTACCAAAGTGATTTTCTTAGGTTCTGTAATAACAGCCATGCTATGTGAGCTTCATTTGGGAAACATCTAGTCGTTTCACTTTTTTTTTTTTTAATTGAAGTATAGTTGATGTACAGTGCTGTGTTCATTTCTGGTATACAGCATAGTGGTTCAGTTATACATATATTTATATTCCTTTTCATGTTCTTTTTCATTATAGGCCATTACAAGGTATTGAGTACAGATCCCTGTGCCATACAGTCGGACCTTGTTGTTTATCAGTCATTTCACTATTATGTATTATAACCAGCTGTCTCATGTCCAGACAGGCTGATCCTAATGCAAACCCACGTTTGAGGGAGAGCTGGCAATGATGCTCTATAACATACTCTAATGTAATGTTGTCCCTATGCAGTCAGGCAGGTGCTTCATTCCACTAACACCTGAGGCTGGTTAAGCTTTAGAGAATCTCCCTGGATCTCCAAGCGCTTGTATGAGGTATTATTATTCTAGGGATAATTCTGGGTCAGTGATCATGTGGACAAGTTGGTGGGCTACATTCAATAGACGTTTAACCACAAAATGCCTTCAAAGGTTCAAACATGACCCGTTATTTCTGTGGGTTAAACTGAAAGGATGTAGAAGACTTTCTCCTACATCCCACAGCTTTTCCCCTTTTGCTTCCTGTTAAACTACCTCATGGTCGTCCCGTTTAGGTAGAAGTGTTTTAAAATATTTATTAAATTAAATGAGGTTTATTCTGAGCGTAATAATAGTTACTGTCCAAGTGGTAGGCATAGTGCTGTGGCTGTGAAAGAGGGAGAAAGGCGTTTCTCACACAGGGAAGCTGGTTGAAAGATGCGGATTACACTCAGGAGAATACCTCTGTTACTACTAGTTAATTCCGGGATGTGGACAGCTGGGAATGCAGGGAAACGCCCCCTCTCCACCACCCAAATTGGATACAACTCCATGAAATGGGACCTTCTGGTAGGTCATCTTGTTCCACTTCTTCCTGGTACTGGTGGTTACACAGGGATATGATTTTAAAAAAAAAAAAATGTTTTTTAATGCATTGGTGCCTGTCTTTTCCCCCTCGTTTGTTTGTCTTTCCTATTTTGGGATATGCTGGGGGTGATGACTTTTTCTAAGCCAATTTTAGGACTTCTAAGATACAAGTTATGCTGAATTGACTGAAAACTAAATTCAGATGATTATATTTGCAAACTAAATGTCAAAACACAATAAGTTGTATCTTCTTTCCTTGCAACAGCCAAAAAACAAAACAAAACAAAAAGTAAACTGTCTTCTTGAAAATAGAATTCCCTACACTTTAAAAAAATAAATTTCTGACTGTTAGATGATTTTGAATAACACCAATTCTTCCTATATCTGAGATGAAAAACTCAGAATCCCCTCCCCATGCACATAAGATTTGAAAGACCACAATACAGAGCAAGGCAATGAGTATTCGCTGCTGACACACACACACCTTGGACATCTGTCATCTTTATCCCTGAAGGGCTCTCCGTTTCAAAGCCCTTTTAATTCCTATGACTTCAGATGGAAACTCTCAATCAGGGTGTCCTCTAACATCTGCAAATATCTTTTCCTGCAGGAAGATGTCAGCAGACAATAGCAATAGCAGTTAGTGAGGGACTGGGGGAACCTGGCAGCACAACAGGGAGCAGCCACTTATGTCTGAGAGCCTGCACCACTTCTTGGTCCTGCCACCTCTCACAGCACAGCTGATGAACAAATCTCCAGCATGATGAGAAAAGGATGTGTCAGAAGATAGAGATTCTCTGGCTTGACTGAGGATGCTGTCTCTGTTTCAAATACTCTGCCCATTACCTTCCCCTTTCCTTACGTTCTGTCCCTTTCCTAGTCTCTCCTGGCCATGTGTTTTTCACAACTCCACTCCCACTGCACACTAGGAAAGTCTAGACATTTATTCATTCAACAAATTGTTACTGGGTTTAACTATGTCCTCTGTACTATGTTAGATGATGGATGTAGAGTTATGAATAAACAAATTGCTGGTTCACATGGAGCTTCTGGCTCTAGCAGTAAATTTAGACCCTGAACTAATATTTCTGTTTCACAAAGTGGAAGAGTTCTTCACCAGAATTCCAGAGAGCTGGTCCCTGTAAGGAAAGAGCCTCTGTATGGTGGACCAGATTCCACATTCAGGGCTGAGCATAGGAGGGAGGGTCCCCAGTAGACTGAGGATGTGGAAGACAGAGCTGAAGAGGGAGCACAAAGGCAGAAAAGGGACCTTGAGGGAGAGGGGGAATTTCTGTAGCTGCCAAAAAGAAGAAATTTTAAGGTGATAGACTTATACCTAAAGTGATTTTTTTTTTTTTTCTGGAAAGCTGTCTGCACAAAGCACTGTATATAACTCCTGGGCTTTTAAAGTAAAGCAAATAAAAGTTATTTTAAAAAATTGCTCCTCAAGATTTTGATAGATTGGTTTGCATTTATGTTTGTATCTCTGCGTAACAAAGTAAGATTAGTTACTTTTTATGATGATGATTTTTATTTCTTTATGTAAAGCAAGGTGTTCATGCTTTTTCTACCTCTTGCTTGCTACAAATGATTCAAATAGAACCCTTATCTCAATAAAACTGGAAGAAAAAATAAAATCCTTATACTGTAGTTACTTACTGGTGAATAACAGTTTCCACAAAGTGATATTGATGAGCAAGATGAGTTTTACAGCTGAGTAAAACACGGGAGGCTAGTCTAGGGGACAGAAAGTAGGGTAAGGCTCTTCCCCCCATCAACTCATCTCTCTCTCTCTCCTCCACAGCAAGTAAATGTATAGGACTTTCTTATACAATTGAACTTAAATTATCAATTTAATATAGACTGTTACAACTCTAATATATATGTATAGTATGAAAGCCTTATGGTAGTGACAAAGCAAAAACCTGTAATAGAAAAATGATCAAGAGAAAAGAATTAAAGCTAACAGCATAAAAATTCAATTCTCAATGAAAGGCAGCAAGAGAAGAAGAAAGAAGAAAGGAACTATACAACAAGCAAAAATTAATAAGTAAAATAGCACTAGTAAGTCCCTATCTTTCAATAATTACTCTAAATATAGTTTAAATTCTCCAATTAAAAGAAATAGAGTGACTGAATGGATTAAAAAAAGCAAAACCCAACTATATGCTGCCTAAAAGATACTCACTTAAGCTTTA
Source organism: Camelus dromedarius (assembly GCF_036321535.1). NCBI lineage: Eukaryota > Metazoa > Chordata > Mammalia > Artiodactyla > Camelidae > Camelus > Camelus dromedarius. The sequence goes on from NC_087441.1 coordinate 75,995,596, forward strand.
AGAACTCCCGGGCTGAAAGTGAAGGGATGGGAAAAGACATTCTATGCAAGTGCAAACCAGGAGAGAGTAGGAGTAGCTATTCTTATACCAGTGAAAATAGACTTCAAGTCGAATGCTATAACAAGAGAAAGAGAGGTGATTATATAACGTTAAAGGGGCCGATTCATTAAAAAGATATAACAATTATAAGTATATATGCACCAAATATTGGAGCACCTAAATTTATTAAATGATTATTAACAGATTTGAAGGCAGAAACAGCATTGATAGTAAGGAACTTTAGTACCCCACTTTCAATAATAGATATATCATCCAGACAGAAAATCAACAAGGAGATAAGGGATTTGAACTACATTTTATATCAATCAACCTAACAGACACATATAGAACATTCTATCCAACAGCAGCAGAATGCACATTTTCCTAAAGTGCACGTGGAACATTCTCCAGGATAGATCATATGTTAGGTCACAAAATAAGACTTCACAAATTTAAGAAGACTGAAATCATATCCAGTTTTTTTTTTTTTTTTTTTTTTGCCACAATGGTGTGAAACTAGAAGTCAATAACAGGAGAAAAATTGGAAAGTTTATAAATCTGTGGAAATTAAACAACGTGCTTCCTAACAACCAATGGATCAAAGAAGAAATCAAAAGAAAATTTAAAAATACCTTCAGACAAATGAACATGAAAACGCAATATACCAAAACTTAAGCAATGCAGTAAAAGAGGTACTTGGAGGGAAGTTGTGGTGATAAAAGCCTATGTTAGAAAGGAACAAGAAAGTTTGCAAATAACACAAACTTACAGCTCAATGGACTAGAAAAAGAAGAACAAACTAACCCCCAAGTTAGCAGAAGGAAGGAGATAATAAAGATTAGAGCAGCAATTAATGAAATAGAGACTAAAAAGACAAAAGATTAAAGAAACTAAAAATTCTTTTTTAAAGATAAACAAAATTGATAAACCTTTAGCTAAACTCAGAAAAAAAGAGATGACTCAAATAAAATTATAAATGAAAGAGGAGACATTACAATTAGTACCACAGAAATACAAAGGATTATGAGACTACTATGAACAATAACATGCCACCTTTCCTTCCCCCTGGGCTCGCTATTGAGACTTCCCTTTTATTTGTGAGCTTATCTGATTGTCATTAAAATTTATTTTTATTGTTGAAGTATAGTTGATTTACAATGTTATGTTAGTTTATGGTGTACAGCATAGTGATTCTGGAGAAAACTCTAATTTGAAAAGATACAAGTATCCCAATGTTCATAGCAGCACTATTTACAATAGCCAAGACATGGAAACACTTAAATGTCCATTGACAGATGACTGGATAAATAAGATATGGTCTATGTATACAATAGAATATTACTCAGACATTAAGAAAATGAAATAATGCCATTTGTAGCAACATGGAAGGACCTAGAGGTTATCTGAAGTAAGTCAGACCAAGAAAGTCTTGTTTCTCTGAGACAGCAGGCTCTAGTTTTTGCTCCTGGCATATAGAAGATGCTCAGTAAGCTTTTGGTGTGTGAACGAATCAATGAACACGTATTTAATGTTCCACAAGAGACAAATCTTTTCTTCTCCTGGTGCTTCTAGTTTAGGTTGTGGACTGACTTCCACACACACAGATATTTATCCTTTAACATCAGGGAGAGGTTGGAGAATATCTTTGAACCATAAGGCTGCTGAACCTCAAAATGTATACTCTCCAACCCCAACTGGAGACTCAGCACACTTAGTGGACCAGGACACGCTTGTCCAGCTCACTTCCGCTTCTCCCTAGCTCCTCTAAAAGTTTTCTTTAAGTTGTCCACCCCCACCCCATGGACTTCATCATTCTTAGTGACAGGTGTCTCACTGGGGAAAATGATTCCACCAAGTTGAAATCCCTCCCTAGAAGGGCATCCTGCTTGCACCTGTCTTCAGCTGCTTCTCTCCTGCCTGAGACTAACACAGATGTGTGTGTCCAAATCCCACATCTTCTCATTCCCTTTAGGGCCTCACTGGATCAGTTCACTAGTCTTTTGCTGTATTTTCAATGCCTCTCTCCACTGGCTGTAACCCTCCATTAGACTGACTTTTTAAACAAAAATATTACAAACAAAACATAATATATAAACACATCATAAGCAAAATCAGAGAGCCCTCTTTGTAAAATGTAAGAAAATCAGATACACCTTATTCTAGAAATCTGAATGAATTTTGCTAACAGCATCCATACCAGTAGTGCTGGCAATTTTTTCTCTCTCCTGAACTCTCCAGTTTCTTTTCCTTTTCTACATAGTTAGTCACTAAATTTAGCTCATATTTTGTGGAGAAAATAGAAGCTCTCAAAAGAAAACCTCCAGATATTCTACACTGCTGATCTATTTGCATCACAGTCCATGGACTCTGCTACCTTCCAGTAAAGAGCTGGCTCTGCCCCTGCTTAATGAAGATAGTCCTACTTGTGCAAAAAATCCTATCTTTGCCTTCTTCAAGAATATAATTGTTTTTTCTGGATAACCCATTAAAATTTTTAAAATTTAATTATTCCCCAAATCTGGCAAATATTTTTGGAAATATTTCTCATCTTAAAGAAAAACAACAGCAAACTCTTTTGACCTAATATTCCCCTTCATGGAACTGGCTCTCGTCGAGGTCACTGCTGACCTCTGCATTGTCGTATTCAATGCCCAGTGCTCAGTCATCCTTGTGCTTGACCTAGTAGTTGCATTCGAGAGAGCTGAGCTCTTTCTCCTCCTTGAAACATTGTTTTCGCTTGCCTTCCTACACACTGCTTTCTGAGTCTTCCCTCACTTTGTTCTTAGACTCCATTGCTGGTTTCTTCTCATCCCCCCAACCTCTCAATATTGCAGTGCCCCATGGCTCCATTCACATACTTTTCTTTACCCTCTGATTTGTACCTCTAGCACTCTGGCTTAGGACACCATCTGTATGCCTTTTACCAAGTCGAAGCTCATACTGCTCACCATATGACAGGTCAATAAATTCAGAGCAAGGAATAATGACCTTATTCAGAAAGCCAGCTCATTGAGAAGATGGTGGACTAGTGTCCCAAAGAACCATCTTATCTGGGTTAGAATTCAGGCTCCTTTTATACTAAAAAAGGGGAGGGGGCATGGTTTGTTGTTGCAAACTTCTTGGTGGCAAAATCTGTTCTTCTTGCAGCTGCCTTCGTAGGTAGATCACAATGTTCTTGTAAACCTCCAACAACAAAAAAAAAAGGTTATTCTCTCTTCTGCAACTTTTTATCTCTATATGAATGGAAAAGTGTTATACCTTTAAAGGTCAGAGGCTTGAGAATGGGCTATCATGTCTATTTAAGGCTATAGGCAATATTCTTAACTTGTAGCAAAAGCAATAGAATACAAAGGTTAAAGTAAAAGAAACAGATCCAATATGGAGTCAGACTTGTTCTTCCCTAGCTCATGCCAATGACTTCTAACTTCATACCTTCAGTCCAGGACTTTCCCTCGAACTCCAGGTCCATGTATTCAATGGCACATATAATTAGTCACTACACTTGGATGTCTAACAGCAATGTCCAACATACCTGGACAAAACCAGATCCTGACTATACTTCAATAACAAAAGAAAGAAAAAATCCTGGATTCCAGTCCTCCTGTCCTAAAACCTGCTTCTCCTCCAGTGCTTCCCATCCTCGCAAATAGCAATTCCTTCTTCTGGGTGTTCAGGCCAAGAGCCTTAGAAGTTCCCTTGACTTCTTTTTTCATCATATCCCACATACAATCTCCATCAATAAATTTTTTTGGCTAAACCATCAAAACACATTGACGATCTGACCACTGTCATTATTACTGCCTCTCATCTGGGTTATTATAATCACCTAAGCGGTCTCTGCTTTTTCCCTTCCTATCCCACCTCAACACACACACACACAGTCTGGTCTTCACAAAGCAACTAGAGAGATTTTAATTGTAAATATTACTGTAGATGTGTAACGATAAAAGGAATGTTCAATATTGAGATATGGGGAGGTCGTTCTGGCTTATATGTGAATTGACTTGAATTTTATGGTGACTAAAATAGCCTATTTGTGGCCTATCAAACATACATTGTATGTCTGCTTTAATTATTAAAGAAAAGGGCACATTGACCAGAAGTAAAGAATGTCCATGTGAAAAACAAAGATTAAATGTCCTCTTCCCAGGACACCAATTCTGGTCCTCCTTTGATGATAAGACTCCCTTCCCAGGTTCCAAGGCCATACTGACTCACCATGAACATGCTCTCCCTCCCTTTCTTTTTTATTTCTTCCTTTCTTTCCCTTTCTTTTTTATTTCTTCCTTTCTTTCCCTTTCTTTCTTTCTTTCTTTCTTTCTTTCTTTCTTTCTTTCTTTCTTTCTTTCTTTCTTTCTTTCTTTCTTTCTTTCTTTCTTTCTTTCTTTTTCTTTCTTTCCTTCTTTCTCCCTTCCTTCCTTCCTTCTTTCCTTCCTTCTTTCCTTCCTTCCAAAAACTTGAAGGAATGCATTCCTGACTTGTTAATGTTTCTTTGTTCTAACAAGACATAAAACTATGCTGGAAACCATTCTTCTCCAGAGCAGCACCTCAGAGTAATCTGGGAAGTGGTCTCTGGGTTAGTTCTCAGTTCGGCTCAAATAAAACTCTTTCCTATTCTTATTATTGGTTGTTTATTGGTTATTTATGTTGACAGTAACACAATTTACAAATAATAATGTTCCAACCAGGGTTCTTGATCTCCTTAATCAATAGAAATTGATGAGTCCAGATGAGAAATTCAGACAAGGCTTTACTGGGACTCTTGCTGTAGCATGAGGGAGCAAAAACAAGTAACAAGTTCCCTTGCTCCCTCCCTGAGAGGGGCAAGTTGGTCCTTTAAATGGGGTGAGGTAAGGGTGGGTCCTGGGGTGGGGCTGGAGGGGTGGCTTAGGTGGTCTGCCCATCCCCTTGGTGATGCTGTGTTCAGGGAGCATGCACACCACACGGCTTTTGCTCTCGACCCCTCAGAAGTGGCAGTTGGGTTTTGGTCTTTTTGTATCTTACTGCTTATAATTTGCCTCCAACCGCCATATACAGTTATTATTAGTCCCTTAGAGTTTCTTTGTATTCTGTTGCTCAAGGAGATGTTTGTCCAGGTGCAAACCCTGCAGCAAAGGGTTCCAGGCCCCAGGTTCCAGCCTATCTCAATAATAAAATGTACACAGAATGCTTCTGACTTTTACCCAAACCGGTGAGCTGCTTAGTGTTTTCACACCATTGAAACACGTTCATTGTCAAAAGTCCAGGTGAGTTATAGTTGTGATGGAGGCAATGAAGTAATTTAATACAATGGCTTGTTTTACTAGGAGTTTTCAAATTACGGGCCACAGACCAATTACATCAGAACCACTTGAGGGGCCTGCACAGAAGGTGTAGATTCCCCCGACCCACGCCAGACCCAGTGAACAAGAATTTTGAAGGTTTGAGAATTAGGAATATGTGTTTATTTTTAGGAATTCTTCCAATTTTAAAACCCAGAGCCTTATGCCGTGGCTCAATGACTGTGAATTCAGCTTCTACTTGAAACACTACAGTGATGAGACACTTGACCAGAGACAGCTTTTAAAAACAGAAGTTAGATACAGTTTCTCCTGTGCTCCAGGCCTCTCCCGTGGCTCTCCGCAGAGTGACAGCCTGAGTTCTGGGATTACTACTCTAGGCTACTACTCTGCAACTTCTCTGACCCCATCTCCTTCCCGTTCCCCGTCTTTATGCTGTTCCAGCAGCCCCGGGACTGTTGGCTGTGTTTGGACACCCCAGGGCACCCACTCAGCAGAGGGCACTTCTGGATTCCAAGGCTCTTCCTCCACTGACCTCTGCTCTCTTTTCAAATGTCACATCATCCGTGAGGCCTCCCTTGACCAACAGATATGAAACAACCCCCCTCCCGTTCTCCTCCCGGGGTCCTGAGCCCTCTTTCACTGCTTTATTTTTCTCCCTAGTGAAATGTTTATCCTGAGCTCCTCTCCTCTAGGAAGGCTCACTCTTCTTAAAAACACACACAAACAAACCTCACTGTTACTTGCAAATTAGTTAGTACCTTCTTATCCATAACTACCCCAGGTCAAACCCCGGAATTTGGGGGTCCTACCCACACCTTGCCCTCTGTATACTGACTGTGCCCTTCTCTGGTTTCTCATGGTGATGTCTCCTGTTCCCACATCCATCTTCCCTCCTGGTTGGCTGCCTGGCTGATCCCACACTTAACCCTCCCCTTGTACCCTCCCCACGCTCCCCGTTTGTCTCCCCAGCTCTGTGCTGGTGAACGTTCCTGTCGAGAGGCCCGGTGGGAATTGTGCCCATGGCCCTCCCCTGAAGTTCTCTCTTCCACGTATTTCTCTCTTACACACGTGCCTCAATATCACCTCTATTGTGATCCCAGAGGCCTTTGTGCTTAAAAGGCTGCCCTTGGTCAAGTCTGCCTTGTGGTGGATAGCTCCAGACATAACTTATTATTCACTTTATTTTACTCCAAGACTCTTTTAGAAGGAGCTGAGCTTTAATAACCTTTACATTGTCCTTTATGTCTACAGTGTGCATACACTAGATTATTCTAGTTGAATTAATGGATCTTGGGGAAGCCAAGGTCAGGGACTAGAGAGCATCGTCCTCGATCATGACCTTCGGTTGGGTCAGGGGCTTCATGTTCTGCGTTCTCTGAGCCAAAGTCTGGAATGGGAGACAAATATGGATAAATCAACAAAACTTATTTACAAATCTTGGCAAAATAAGTCAAACTCATATGTTCAAAAAACAAAACACCCCATGAATAATCTGTATAGTCAGCAGTCAAATTTCATCAGGAATTGAGATGAAAACAATGCATATCACTTTTCTAACGCTCAGAGTCGAACTCTATGGTCACTTGATCAATCAACCTGCCAGATCACAGGGCTGTTTTTTTTTGTATTTGTCTTTGTTCTCAGTGTAGCTTTGGCTTTCTGGTTTTCAGCACCTCTCATCAACCAAGGGGCCAGGAGGTAGAAAAGATTACTGTCGTTTCCTAACTGATATGGCCATGTGCCCAGTGTGGGCAGAGCAAAACCGTCTATCTTCATGATGCAGCATGTAAAATATAATCTCCACTTCACAAATTAAGAAAACGAGGTTTGGAAAGGTAGAATGAGTTTGCCCAAGGTGAAACTTCTAGAGAGAGGCAAAGCTTGAACGTCACTGGGACCCCCCACCCTGTGACCACAGTGACCATGATGGAGTATGCTCTCCAAGGTAGGGGTCAGAAACCCAAGGACTGAATCCTTCCTTACAGAGCTGTTCTGTTTGGGTGTCAGAGTATCTACACATATTTACATGTAACTTGAATGCCTCTGAGAGGGTGTGTCCAGGCCATGACTCCCTCACTGCTATCACCTGGTGACCCTCACCTTCAAGTTACCTGTCTGACACCTTCGATCACCTGAACTCTCAGCTTCCATGATGAGGCATCCCTGAAGCGCCAGCTCATGCCCACTCTCAAGGCTAAGTGCTCTCCTGATGTTTAACAGCAGAGGTAAGTTTTGACTTTCTCTGACAAATGGACTCACGCAGTGTGCCCTCTTTTGTGTTTGATGTCTCTCATTTATTATGCTTGTGAAACAGCTGCGCATCTTTGTAGATCGTTTCCTTTCATTGTGATACGGTTTAGTAGGATTTTACTATTGTGCTTTGCTTTTGTATTAAATAAAGATATTGCTGATTGTTCTCGCATGAAACAGGAAAAAAAATTGATGTTCAACTGGAGATTCCCAAAATACCGTTACTTAAGCAGGTGCAAGAAGGTCTTAAAAGGTGACTGCCGCTCATATCAAGATATTACCCATATGTGTTTGCAAATTTATAGCAGTTTTGATGGAAAATGTCACAGTCTAATTTGGAAGATTAAATATTAATCTTTTTTTTACTGGTTATTTTTTTTTAAATTCTGTCAATGAGCAGCATTTCTCAGTTTTGCCTCCCCCAAAACAAGTTCTTGGCAGGTCCATCAGGTGAGCCTGCAGGATGCCTCTGTGATTAGGGTCCACGCAGCGCACTTACAACCTGCTATGCACACCGATTTTGCTTAGTGGAAATTGCTTATTCATGTATTTTTTTTTTTGAAAGAGATTTCACTTTCTGAATGCGTCATACACCATGGAATGAAAATTAATTATAAATACTTAAATATTAAAGTAAATCTCAGATCCATGTTTTGAAATAAAATCTTTCAAAAATAAGAATCATAAAGATAAAAGAGGAGTCATAGAAATGTTTTTGTTTCAAATTTTCAAATTTTATAAACACTTACATTATTTTGCCTATTTCTAACTCAAAAATTTTTTTAAATAGTCCTTAAACTACCCCAATACAAATCTGGAGGAAACTGAAGGGTTTTTGTTTTGTTTTGTTTTTTTAATTGAAGTACAGTCAGTTACAATGTCAATTGTTGGTATACAGCACAATGTCCCAGTCATGCATATACATATACATACATATATTCATATTCATATTCTTTTGGGGAAACTGAAGTTTTCTACTTCATCAGCAGTGGGGTTTTTTCTTTTGTTAGCACGCTCTCTCCTCTAGGTCAGCCTACTGCTCTAGCCCTCCACTGCTCCACACAGAGCAAACTCAGTAGAAACAAATTAACAGATCTTCTGATTGCAGGTTTCTTTCAGCAAGACCTCAGAAACTGCACAATGTGCAATAATTAGGACTTTAGAGTGACGCCTGCCCTGACAGCCCTGTTTTCATCTCCCTATATGTCCAGGATCATCCACGACCCTCGCTCCTGTTTCTGATCCACAACTGGAGGGATCCCCGGCCATGCCTGCTTCTACCTGCTCCTAGCCTTGCTGTGGTTATTCTGGGCTGGATCCTCTGCCATCCCGCAGCCTCTGCCGTTGGACCTCGATGTTGGACTTCCTAGCCCACAGCCTGGAGGTAGCTGTTTGGTGCTTAGCCTGGAGTTCAGTTTCCTTCAGAGATGACACAGGAACTTTATTCCACTTGGCTGTCCCACATGCATTGTGGCTGGTGACATAATCACATAGGATGCTTTTAAAAACTTCTGAAGCCCAGGTCCCGATCCCAGGGATTCTGAATTAATTGGTAGAAGGTGTGGCCTGGATACTGAGATTTTTAAATGTGTGCAGCTGTCAAAGATAAACAACACTGGACACTAAAGTAAGGACACAAGTTGATCAGTAGTGTACTGGTAGGGAAGAGACTTCAACATGCACAGAACTCAGCTGTACAGAGGTGACTGGGTGTTTTAAAGGGAGCGTGAAGGAACAGGGAGCAGTCAGTAGAATCAGGGAAGGGAAGATCACTAGTGGGAAGGGAGGGTGGCCCCTGTGAGACCCATCTGGGCCGGTTAACAGGCACTTAGGGAAGTAAGGCTCATCTCCTCCCATGGAGGCTGGAGACAGGCCCCATCTTCTGGTATTGGCTTCAACAAATGGTAAATTCTCCTGGCAGCCTTGAATTTTCTCAGCAGGCACTTTAAGGGGAGCTTGGGTCCCCCTAGAGTCATGGCCTTCAGCTGTCAGAAGCACATTAGTGCTTCCTTCAAGTCTTTGTAGGTCAAAGTTGAGGTCTAGTGGAAAGGAGGGCTCAGATGAGCCTGGCTAGGGTTTGGTCAAGGAGAGAATTACTGTCTCAGCCAAGTTTGAGAAGCACTAATATAGGATTGCCATATTTACCCTTGTCTCTGCTTTGAAGTCCAGGCTATTTCTTTTTTAAAATAATTTAATTATATATGTTTTAATTTATTGAAGAATAGTCAGTTTACAATGTTGTGTTAATTTCTGGTGTACAGCATAATGTTTCTGTCATATATATATATACACACACACAAATATATATATTCCTTTTCATATTCTTTTCCATTACAATAAATGCAAGATATTGAATATAGTTCCCTGTGTTATACAGTAGGGGCCTTGTTGTTTATCTCTTTTATATACAACAGCGTGCATCTGCTTATCCCAAACTCCGAATTTATCTCTCCCCCTTTTCCCCTTTGGTAACCATAAGTTTGTTTTTTTATATTCTTAATATGAGAAGGATTCCTGCCACGAAGGCCCTTGGAACAGGATTAAACTCTTCTTTTTTGCTGGTACTCTCCTCCTACAAGTTTTTATCGACTCTAATTAAGAACACCTGTGCCTTCTCACCTAAGTTCTTAACTCGGTGACCTGCCACTTTGGACCGTTCCCCCTCACACTGCCTCGTTTCCATGTTAGGACCATACATCCTTCTTTACACTGAGCCCCTCCAGGGAGCACCGTAGTCTGCTCCCTGTAGACTAAGCCCTGACCCGTGGCTCTTCTGTCAGCCTGGCCTCTGGCCACCTGCTTGGGTCTCTCCTACAACCTGCTGTGTTAGCTCTGTGGGTCTCCTGTCACCCCTCCAAGTTCTTGCCTCTCACGCTGAACTTTCTCCACTCTGCGCAGAACTTTGAGGTGGGACGCATGTAGTTTTCACTGTCGGGCAGTGAGTGTGGGACTTCTCCCCAGGGCTTCTCCAGGGAGGAAAGGGACCATCTTCTGATCATCTCTCACTCTACTTGATAGAGTTCTCAAAAACATCAATTTATTAATTCATTAGTAAACATTCTCTGAGTATCTTGTGAGTCTGTTGTTAGTTTGATGAAGTCATCAAAGTTGATCACTATGACAGCATTTTCATCCAGCGACAAAGGGAGGTGATTATTTTCTGAGAGTCAGTTAGCCTACTACCAATGAAATGATACAGCTAGAGTTGTCATCAATATCTTTGATGCAATCAAACATATTCTAGAATCTAGGTTTCTTAGGCAGAGTAAAAGTTAATAGCATTTTAAAAGGAACATGACTTTTTGTTGAGTGTTTATCATATTTGTAATATTGTTTCTGCTCTTAAAAACATAGTGGAGTGGGCTATACCCACATATAAAACATGGTAAGTGAATATATGTTATATGCACAAATCGGAGAGAGAGGGACAAGAGATGCTGTGACAGAAGCCCCCACAGAAAGTAACTCTGGTTAAGAGTGGGGCGTTTGGAAGTCTTTCTGAGGGTGCACCATTTAAACTGCATCTTGGAGCTTGAGAATAATTTTAGCAGGTGTGAGGACATGTCCCAGACATTCCAGACACAGGATAACAAGTGCAAGACCGTGGGAGACATTTCAGTGAGCTAAAACCCTGCACGGGTGGTTCCAGAGAAGTGTGCACCCGGCACCCAGAAAGTGTCCAGTCAAAGGTGTCAGATGAATGAAGGGAAGATTCCTTAAGGCATTCACTAGGTGGCGCTCTGTCTTCTTTGGCAGCATCTTCATAATAAGTGGTAGGATATTTGGGATTGTGACTGAAGTTTTGTGTTTCCTCCAGGAATGCCATGTAAATACATACAACCTGAGGCAGTGTGGACTTTCTGCGGCTGGTTCAGGGAATGCTAGGAATGAAGATTTTCAAGTGAGGTAGGAAATTCTTAAACTTGTGGGTGTGAGAGTCTAGAATTACTTTTCCCTTGGTAAATGTTTGCGTCTATTGATGATTCTTCCATTTAAGTTCTTTATTTAAAATTTTCTACTCCTGAGGGATGAATGTAAAACAATTTTGCATACCTTGCATTTGTTTGAAACTCACCTACTGAATCTGTTAGAATTAAAATATATTTAATCTTCCAGTTTGGAAACAGGATCATTAAAATCTAAATTTCTGTAATCTCAAAGCCATGCAATAGAAAATATCATAGAAAAGGATTTTTTTAATGTATAGCTAATAACTTTTAATTATAATCAATTCAATGTGTTCTGGAAATAGTTGAAATATACACAATCTGTAAACTAAATTATAGCATATACTGTGTCACATGTTAATTTTAATATACAACTTCTCAAATCAACTCATCAAGCCTTATTTTTGCCACTGATTTTGACATCTTTGGAGAGAGATTGGCAGGTATTTTAATAAATATGCAGAGAAGTGACAATTAAAATCCAAGATTCTCTGGAATAATTACACGTCCAATTATCCCTATTAAGACTACAGAGCATATTTTGTTGTTGTCGCTTCTTAATGAGACAAAAAATCATCGTCCTTAGGTGCCCTTTCAGGTTCTCCACTACTTAAAGTCTTAAAAATTACTTAGGAAAAATGTTTTTAAAATAGCTATAACAGAAACTCACACTTCAGTAAGATTGTATTTTTTGTGGGCTTCTGATAAGAAAGTGACAACAAAGCTGCCTAAGACTCAGAGACGAACTATCCAGTTTCCTCTTCATTGAGGATTAAAAACAAAGTTGGGGGAGTGGGTATAGACAAATAAGAAGCAAGTAAACAAAACTCAGAGATGCAGTCTGAGAGGAGCATGTCTGCGTACTAGCTCATGTATGCACTTGTAATTAGCAAGGGCGAAAGGAGAAGAAACTAACAAAATACAGTATACGAGGTTTTGTTTTTTCCCTATCTTTTTATTGTTTGCACCCAGAGCAGATGTTGGAGATGGATGGCTAACTTGTCTGGAAATACCCTCGAAATGATGTATTGACAACTGTTTGGGAAAGAAGCTTTTCTTCATACTTTGGTTAACATAACCGACATCCTCACTTCTGACCGCACCCTCTGGACCACGTCTCCCCCTGATCACTGACACACTGATGCTAAGCCATGCCCTTGACATCCTCTCTTTTCAAGACCTGGAAGGCTGCCCCTAACTTCCCAGTGAACTCTTCAAGGGTCAGGTTGAGTGTTTGTCTCCTCTAGTGTCCCCTTCTTGCTCCCATCTGCCAAAGCTGGTCACAATCACCTGCTGTGCAGACAAATGCTAAAACTCACGACTGTCCAGCTTCTCCCCTCTTCTTAGGTGCCCACTGAACTATCTCCTGGCCCCTGTCAGGCGAGCTCCTTGCTTTTTAATTTGGTGGCCACTTGCATATGGATGGAAAGACAAACGCTCCTTCTATGTTTGCTTCATAGAAAGTTCTCATCAGTAAAATCTCCCTCTTTCTTGCCCTTCTGACCTAGAGACCATGTATTGAAGATGATGGTGCCACAGATGGGAGGGGTCTGCATCTCTGGTCACTGCTTGTCTTCACCTGAGCCAGAAGCCCCACCTTCTCTGCCGTATCCTTCAACCGATCAATTTTAAGTGCTATTCATTCTATCCCTGTAACTCTCCCTATTCCTATAACTCTGTCTTTTCTTTGTTTCCATCACCCTCTCTGTACATCAGTTCTCTCCTATCTTGATGGCCACCACCTTAGTCTACATTACCAGCCTCTCTCCCTGGACATGAGAAGTCACCTCTGCACTGGGCCCCAACATTCAAAGTAGTCTGTGGTCTGTCTGGAATCAGGATGAAGGAATTCCAGAAATAGAGACCCGATCTGGGTGAAACTCTTCGGTGATTTCCCACTGTCCTGAGGGTAAACTCAACACTCTGCTGGCTTTATTTGGCCTCCCATAGCCTGTGCACTCATACCCCTCCAGCCTTCCCTCTTCCCACTGTCAGTGTAGGCTTCCAAGATAATAATGTTTTCTCAGCTCTAGCTGTGTTCCAACTCTATCTAGCCTCTAGGCCTGCACACATGCCAATTCTTTTGCCTCAGATTTGGCAAAATCCCAGTCATTCTTCAGATAAAAGCTTAATGATCATTTCATCAGGGATGTCAGATGGTCTCCTAAACTGTATCTCTACCCAATATATTCCTTGTATTGAGTTTCTATCTTTAATATCTATTCTTTCCCCCAGTATATTCCCAGGTCTTTTCTCATTGCCGAGTACAAAAGAGAAGAGTAAAGGTTAATTAATGGAATTATTTTACTTATCAGAGAGTAACATAACCATTCTTTTCATGTATCTTTCTTCCACTATACTTTGAAGTCCTTGAAATCATAGGCCAGGATTTTCATTGCTAGCATTATGCCTGGCACAGGATTGGTGTCTAAAAACATTGACTGAATGAGTGAGTGAGTGAATTAGCAAGAGGGGCACCTGTGCTTGGGCCCTGTGCTGAGAGCTGGGGTGTGACAGTTAAGTGTGATGAGGGCTATGCTGGTGAAAGCATAGAGAACCTGAGAGCTCTTGCCTCTGTGTGGCAGGAGCACACGTCTTCTCTAGGGCTCTAGGCATCACATGTATAAAACAGGAGCATGAACTACAGAGTAGGACTATTCATGGGCTCAAGCTTTTTCTGCTCCTTTGAGAAAAGATATTAATGGAGAAATGGGGCATGAAGAGAAAGCCAGCGCTGACTGTGTAAGTATGAGCTGTGGTGGAGAATCGAGAACAAGGCGTGAAGAGAGAAGCTTTGGAACAGATACAAATAAAAGACAAGTGCAAGGGATAGAAGAGTGAATTTTAAGAAGTTGTGGATGAGAAATTCATGTTCAGTGAGGACAATAGATAACTGTTGCAAAAAATATCATTTTGGTTGCTAAACTATTTCTTTAAATGCAACTTTGTGCTGACATGGGGCCACATAGAACCAAGAGATTTATTTAGGAAAGAAAAAAAGTACTTTTTATAGATATTCTCACATAGCTAATGCTCCCTCTCTCTCTTTTTTTTTTTTTTTTTTGCAAATATTTAATAGATGAAATTGGCTTAGAAAGTTGAGGCTTTCCCAGAGTCACTTAGTAGTTGTACAGAGTTACCCAAACCTAGATCTTTTGCCCCTAAAGGCAAGGCTTTCTACACAGAACAGTGTCCTCTGGAACAAAAGAGGAAAGCAGCACTTGTCAGAGAAGAAACACTGTAATTCTGAGAGGCTCATAAGAGATATATGATGCAGAAGAGGTGGGAGGAGGGAGGGGCTGAAAGTCCCGAGGAGAAAATCAGCTGGAAGATCCCTGGCCACCAGGGGAGAGCATGCTAATCACAGCACCTCAGAAGGTCCCAGACACACGGAGGGTACCGGGACGTGACCGGCGGGGCAGCCGAGCTCCCACTGGGTCACCACCCGACATCTGGAACCCACTCAGTGGCAAGCAAATAATGCCGATCAAAGTACTGGCTGAATAATTCAATGAAGGCCACAAATTAACCTACTTGATGAGTGAATAGCCATGAATTATTAGTGTTGCAGACACTGGGCGTTGGTATTTCAGCAAAACACTTGTATTGCAGTCATGTCTTGTCACCAAAGCACCTTGAAAAGCCAGTTAAATGTGCTCAGTTGAGAAGGAAAGGGAGAGGGGGAGAGGGTGTGTGGGGGGAGGGGCAGGTAGGGGGAAGGCACAGCTCTCTCATTTGATCTGCGGTGACATCTCATGAGTGGTTTGGGTAAATATAGGAACAGAGACTTTGAGGAGTTCATGGTCCATGAAAAGATGGGATATGCCAGCATTAATCCACACACCATGTGCTCCCTCCCACCCTTCCATGCTACCACTAAGTAGAGGATAGAATATGCTATTCATTATTTTATAATTACACTTTTAAACACAAAAAAAGATGACTAAAAGAATCACTAATTAAGAAAAGTATCTTACAAAAGAATTTTTAAAACTATAAGAAACAAATAAATATTGCCTTTACATACTTTGAGTATCAAGTACATGTGCCTGTTTACTAACAGGGAAACCTGATTTATTTAAGTATGTTTCCCCCAGTAAGTTGCAATAATAACTGACTGATTATTTTATTCATTGATTTATCCAACAAATATTTATGAGCACCTGTTGATAGCAGCCAGATGGGTAAAAGGCGAATAAGGCTGATTCCCTGTTCTCCAGGAGTTCACTCATAGTGCGAAAGAAGATGCACTAGTAGAAAATGAGAACACGACGAAGTTAAACGTGCTGATAGAAAATAGACACAGTATTAAGGAGCACTGAGCTGAGTCATCTAACTCAATCACATGGGTTCAAGAAAGACTTCCTAGAGCAGTATTATGGGAGCACCGAGGTGAGTCATTTAATTCAGTCTAGAGGTGGTATCAGGAAAGGATTTCTAGAAGTTGGCTTGAGCTGTGTCTTATGAGTTGAGAAAACATTTCCAGCAGTGGGTCTAACGTAACTGTAGACTGTAGATGAAGGGGCAGACACTTGTGTGTGTGTGTGTGTGTGTGTGTTTGATTCAACCATGATCAAGTGTATGTCTTGCTAAAGCATAATTACCAGGTAAGGTAGAGACAAATATGACTAAGATTGAAAGATCTTGTATGTCATCTCCAGGTGCTCAGACTTGATATATATGTCCACAGTGGGGGGATCATTACAGGGAATGCTGTGGTTATATCTGCATTTAGACAGGTCACTCTGGCTATTGGGTGAAGGACAGATTAAAGAGCAGAAGACTAGAGGTATTTTATTTATCTTTAGGCCGATGTATCCTTGGAAGCAAAGCTCAATCTAATTCTTATATTCATGATTGAAGCAATGATGAAACAAGTGCATAACAACAAACAGTACAGGGGAAGAACATGATTCAGTTTTCTCATGTTTGATAATTTTGATTCCATAAAGAACACCTGAAGACTTTGAGACCTCAGATGCTTGAGGTGTATTTCAAGTTTCCAGGGTAAGGGTAAGCCATCAAGTGATGAAAAAAAGTTAAGTATTCAACAAGAAAATCATTATGAAAAGTAATTACTTGTCTAATACAGAAAAGAGGATTTTTAAAAAGGTCCTTCTGAAAATAACCAGCAAAGGAGGATCCATGAAAAAGATGCTGGAAACCCATGGCATGAGGCAGTGAGCAATCAAAGTTGGCAGATGGGGACACAAAGTGTGTGTATCACCTGGACATTTGGACCACACAATTGAACAGTTTTATCTGAATAAATTTTGTTTGTTAAAGAGACCCCTAGTGTTCTAAAACAACAACAGATTAAGAATCCAGCCAATGCTCAAAAATTAGAGGATCAGAAGTAGTATATATCATGGACAAACATCTATTTCTCTTACATTTTTCATGCATCAAATGATGAGTATAGAGATACCCTGGATTTAAAGTCGTACAAGGAAGTTGTACTACTATATTTGGGATGCCAAATTGTTTTCTATTGATCAGGGTTTCCGGGATTTAGACAAGTAGGCAAGCCTGAAGATCAATCTCAAGCTTTAAGGGCTAAGACCAAACTTCGGCAGATGGTATTAAGTATCTTTCTGAGTGATTATAGTCACTCGATTATAAAAAGTGATATTCTTGAAAATAATCCAGAAGAAGAGAAATGGGTGAACTATGTCTCCGAGTTGTGCCCCGGGGATAATTATAGCTCTGTATTGCCAGCACGAACGCTAAGCTCAGGATACAGCAGAGTTCCCAAGAAGCTCTCCCTTTGCTGGTTCTGTGGATACAGTCAGGCTTCAGAAAATAATTTTTCTTTGAAGATACATCAGAAAGGAAAAAGCAGGTGGAAGATTTTTAAGGAAAAAGACCTATCATTCAAAACTGATGTTTTAAAAATTCTGCTATATCCAACCATTCCAATTACTTTAATGAGTCTTAAAATTTGTTGGACTCAGAATCACTTGAAGAGCTTGTTGAATAAACATCCCTGGGTTCCACCCCCAAAACTCTGAGTCAGATATTAGGGGGTGTCTTAAGGCCCATTTCTGCTTCATGGAGTGTAAAATGAGCAAACTTCTTTTCTAAGGGTGAATTATGGTACAGCACAGTAACGTGAGCTCTCAGAACTGATGCTGCTGTCTCCTGCCTTCTCCCCACTAACACAGATTTACTCCTTCAGCTTTGTTGCTGTAATTTAGGGAGAGGAAATCAGTAGGAGTTGGTATAGTCAAAGATGTATTAATCATGTCAGTCCCAGTTAGTTAAATTCAAGGATTTAGTTTTTACCCACGGAAGAAGAAATAGTCATGATAATATTTGGAACTTAGCAATAATTGTTCTCTGAGATCTGCTCTTTGTAGAAACCTGGATCTGAAGTGGGAGGAGTGGTCTTCAGTCCAGAGCTCAGGATTGAAACAACAATGAAGCAGAGGAAAATTTTAAGAGATTTGTACAGTAAACAAAATTTGAAATTGTCAACACAGACATTTGGGAGTTAGGAGAGGGAAATGTCAGAGATTACTGAGTCTCTTGGTTGCTTCCACCTTCTGGAAGGTGGTGAAAGGGGTCTCTGGTACGTCCAGGATACAACAACCTCCTGGAACTCAAGGACCTGTCGCAGTCGATTAATGATAGCCCAATTTTTCTATTTAAAAGGAGAATTCTTTGGCTCAAGGACTGTCTTAAAGTTTCTTTAGCCCTTTGTAGTTTGGATTCGACAATAATTATGTGAAAATTGATTCATATATTAGCTTCTTTAGGAAAATCTCTTTATACTTAGCAAAGAAAGTGAGATGAGTTAAATAGCTTTATGTAGTAATTCTTAGGATTGACTTTCAGAGGATGGACTGTTAGGACTGACCGTCTTCAGTACTGCAAAGCTTCTTCCCCAAGTGATGAGTAAATACAAATTAAAAATTGCAAAAATTCACATAATTAGGAATTTTGGACCCCCTTTACTTACTTTTAAGAGTTGCACACAATTGAACAGGAAAATGAATTTTATACAAATTTCTGTTCTTTCTCAGTGTGCATTCTTTGTGATATTTGGAAGTCGGAGGAAATTGATTAGCTATCAAAAAAGGTTTAAAAAGGACATGACCCGCTTTCTAGAACATTCTGTCATGGCCTGTGGGTTGCAGAACATCAAGCTTCCTTTCACAATGAAAACTTTCATTTCCTGTATCAAAGAAACAAACCCCAGTACAATGACTCCAGAGAAAAGCTTATACCAAAAAAAAAAAAAAAAAAAAAAGTGTCTTCCTAAGCAACTTCTAGAGATCTAGTAAGGAAATACATTATAAAATAAAAGATGAAATTTTTTCACAATCACAAATGCATTTTTATT